>NC_140591.1:1070445687-1071061883 GCF_964204655.1 Triturus cristatus | reverse complement strand
TTTTGACAGATGTGTTTGACATCCCATTCTTGAATGTCATCTGTGGCAGGACTGGCATTGTATGGGCAAAGGAGTAACTTAACAATAGTGGCAACATTTTATATTAGGCTATGATTGTGATTCAGAGGGTTTACTGTGACCCACAAAACAGGAATTATGAACACTTGATGGAAAACCTTTTATTAGTTACAAAGCAATGGCAACAGCAGGACAGAATGATGACAGACTGAAAACTACTGTGAAAGGTAAGGTGATTGATGCTGGATAGACCTTGAGTGCACATGCATCATAGGTCATGGTTTGATGATACGAGTGTGAGGCATGTAAAGAGTCATCTTCAAAAAATGGATTAGTTTATAGACATCTTAGTGCAATTATGATTTAATGTGATAACAAAACAAATTAGATTGAGTAATTTAGAAAGCACACCAATCAGATTTAGCATGTAACTGAGTGATAGGTAGAAGGGCAAGGGAATGAACATAGGCAAAGTAAGATTGGATGAATGGAGGTGAAACCAAAGTTGATGAAAGACGGTAAGAAGGGACGATGGAAGGGTTGGAGGAAGATCATCCGACTGGACAAGCCAAAGTGGAAAAAAATGATAAATTGTGAGGCAGATCAGAATATTTGAATGTGGACAATAAATAATGCCAAAAGCTAGGAGATGAACACTATGTTGAGGGAATGGACCAAGGTGAGGTATGACTTGAAAAAGATTCTGCTGCACATGGGATTAATGGAAATTAATCAAATATTGTTGGGACATCCATATTTGACATAGGTGAGGTATGTAGTGATCAAATGTCACTGCTGAAAGTGCATTTTTAGCACATTACTTAAAATGTACAGCTGCAATATCCATCATTGTGAAGCATTGGACTAAGGGGTACTGACACCACAGGCAGTTGAATGGCAAGTGGTGAAATCAATGGGGCTTAGTTCCTAGCCCCTTGCGGCACAGGTGGGTTATTTTTTGTGATGTACCGGCAGAGCGACCTGCTGCCCCTACTTACTAGGCCATGTAAAGTCAACCTGCGTGGCTTTTTTCATGTCCTTTTGAATATGGCACCTTTACACGTAAAACTTTGCGTGTTAGGGACATGCCATGGGTGTTGATGTAGGTGTTCCCACGCAACACCCATGTATTTTGACACATTTCCAGCTTTACGAGAAATTGTAACCCTGGAAATGCATCAGATTGATACGCCTTACCAGGGTAGGAGTAGGCATGCGCAACAAGGAGATATGTTTTCAATTCTCTGTGTTTTTTCCTCTTTCTATGCATGCTGCATTCTGCAACCGAACATAGGAAGAAGAAATCACCTCTTGTGATTGTTTTTGTGCAAGAAGGTGTCCCTTCATGCACAAAAACAATCATCTCCATGACGCAGGCACACTTGCACCATGGTGCAAGGGTGCCAGCATTGGTGCATGGCAGCTGATTGTGTGCCAGCGCAGGGGAGAGCAGAGTGGTCCATTATATTGTTGTACATGTGACGCATCCCTTTGCTTCAGACTTAACGCAGCACAGCGCAGCCAGATGGCTTGTGGCACCACGCTGCATTAATTCCTTGTAAATTTAGCCCAATGATTTCTGAAAGATATGTATTCCTTGAGTGACAAAGTGGGTTATAAGTGAATTTCCAGCCTACACCCTTGGTGGTACTAGTTACATATATGTTGTTATTTGACATAATATGATTGCGTATTGCAGTTGGCCCAGAAACAATAAATGCAAAATGCAATTTCCTACATGTGCATTTAACATTGTTGACCTACATGATTGAGTGACTTGAGGTGTGTGGTGTGTTCAGTTTGTACTTACCATCAAGCAGTCCATTTCCATAGATGCAATTCTGGAACCACTGCTTGATGATAGAGTGACGGAGGATAAATGAATCATGGACACTGCCTGGGTGCTTGGCCACAACATTCAGGAACACACCAAGATGGTCAACTATTGCCTGCACATTCATGGACTAGCTGTGCGCAGTGTCCGCAGGAGGCACAAGTTGCACATGCGTACAGTCCATTGCCCCCAACACATGCGGAAAACCAGCAAAGGTATAAGAGCCTTGCTTGTTGGTGAATTGTTCATGCACAGGGTTGGGGAAGTGGAGATACTGCGGTGTCAGGATGATGCTGGCATTCAGGAGAGTGGGGAGAAACCTGGAGAAGGATGCCAGGGAAACTCCAGCCACTCTGGTGGTGGTCAATTTGAAAGTCCCTGAGGCCAGCATGTACAACATAGCAAATAGCTTGGTCTGTGTAGGGATGTTTGTGCTGTGCTGGGATGTGGCCTGCAGCTTTGGCGCAATCTGGTTGAGGAAGTAGGGAATGGAGGACCTTTTTAGCCTGTAATGGCCGCAGGTGTATGAGGGTAATCCTCTGGTGGTAGACCCGCTCTCTTCGGAGGTGCTCCCTCTGTGGTGTTGGTTGTGGTGGTCATCTTGGTGCTCCGAGTTACAGTAGCAGAAGCTCCATGGCATCATTGAGTTTACCAATGATAACCTGGGATTGTCTTTCTTATATACAGGTGTGTTTGCAATATATTTAAGACCAGGTAAGTATTGATGTTAGAAAAAAGCCACTATTTGTGCTTAGCGCCAGTTTTGGGGTCTACGACATACAAGGGATTCCTTGTAAATGTCGCGATGTGTGTTTTGCAGGTGTTTTTACGTAGGAACGCCTAACCATGCATCTCATTTTCCGTAAGTCACGCTAACAGAAGTGGCAATGTTGCAAACCCACGTTTACGCTAGAAAAATTCCAGAAACTTGAGTTAGTGACAAATATTAAATACGGCGATAGAAAAGCTGCTGTAGTGTCAAAAAAATGACGCTACAGCTGCATTAAGTTCTTGTAAATATGACCCATAGTCTATGTGTGCCAAGCACATACTACACTGGCTTGTCAACACACTCTCTCATCTAATGCTTTCTCTTGCTGTATGCTGCATCACACATTCTGCTTGGTGACACTTCAAATTCATTGATAATGTAATTTGAGATGTTGTTTGTGATGTTATCAATTATGTCATCAATTATATTATTTAAGATATCATCAGTAATATAATCAATGATGTCGTTTGGGATAATGTACTTTGAGATGTCAACAGTGAAGTAATGTGTGTGATCATGAACAGTGCATGGCAGGGACACAGTCTATGGTTTATTTACCGTACCATAATCGCACATATTTCAGGACTGACATTTGAGGTGAGCAGATTCAGAGCATCAGTGGAGTTGTAGGGTGCTCCATATAAAGGAGCTGCTCTCCACCTAACCTTGGAACTACCCAGAGTTCCCTGCTTCCTTTTTTGCATAATTATGTGACTTTCTTATTCTGAAAGGGTATTTTCTTGACTTGAACTGGGTGCTCCTCTGTTTCTGTACAAAGCAATACCTTTTTGATGAGCTCCAATTAGAGCAAATCATGTGTCAGTGGTTGCTTTGATTCATTCAAGGTTGGCTTTGATGGTATTTTATTATTCAAAGCTGTAATACTGTGCCTGGATAGGTAAAAGGCTTTAATCATTTTTCAGCTTGGTGTGGATGGCACTAGCTAATCCTGTGCTTAAAGACTTTGCTGTAAAAATGGCAAAATGCTTTGAAACTTTCTAGCTCAGCGTGGATGTTACTGCACTAATCCAATGCTAAAATACTCTACTATAAAAACAGACATTTGGGATAAGCAAATTCATAATGTTGGTGGTGCTCTAAAAAAGGAGCTGCTCTCCACCTTAAATTTCGAAACTACCCAGAGTGCCCTGCTTCCTTTTTTACATAATGTATGCAGTACTCTAAGCCTGGAAAAGTACTGTCAACTTATACTGGGCGCTCCCCTGTGTCTGGGAAAAGCTATACCTCTCTGAAGAGTTCTAATTAGAGCAAAACACATCAGGGGTTGTTTTTATTCCTTGCAGTTTGGCTTGGATGGTATTTTACTAATCCAAAGCTGTAATACTCTGCCTGAAGTGAAAAAAAGATTTTGTCATGTGTAAGAAATCGGGTTATTGGTTGACACGGATGGAAACCCTCCTCAACCAAAACCACAGTCACTGTCAGAGTGAGCTACAAAAGTATCCAACTCTGTGCTTAGCCCTCTGGTAGCTTGACACAAAAGCAATCAGGCTTAACATAGAGACAATGTGTAAATTATTTATGCACTTATGCAGCACATAAATAGTAATAAAGTGAAAACACAACACAAGAAAAATCTCAAACAGTTTAGAAAAATAGAGAAATCAATAGAACCAGAGTTATGAATTTCTTAGTGACATTTAGCACCTAAACCATCAAAGCACCAACTGCGGTTATCTGGTCATGCAAGACTGGGGCAAAGTCGAAAGTTAAAGCCAACCGCTGTTGAGTCTAGGTCCGATTCAAGGGGTATATTGGATCCAGTCTTGGCTTACCTTCAGACTCAAAGATTTTTTGAAGAAAAATTCAGGAAAAGGTAAAGTTATGTCGGGCAAGGCAGAAGTCTGCATCCGAGGAGTAGACTGTCATTGGGGAGCCCCCGTAAGAGGTCGCAATGAGCATTTCTACCTATTGATTTAGATAACTTTGGGGAAGTCGAACATTTTCAGTGGGACACAGCTGCAGGTTGTAGCCGACGAGGGCTCCACAAGGCCGGATACCTTAGCTGAGCGCTCCTGCTAAACTGGATTTGCTGCTGTGGAGAAGAACGTAGTAGGAATTACTGTGAAGTGAGACTCCCTGGCGCTGCACCTCATGCTTATCGGCTGGCCGGTAGGTTCTGGGCTTCTGTTGGTTCACAAAACACTATGAGAGTGGAGGACAGGGAGTGTTTAAAGAAAAAGGTAGGTCCAGTACCATTGCTCCCAAGAACTAACGTACTCACTGGTTGGTAACTGTTCCTATACAGAAGGCAATAACCTCCTTGGTTACATAGAAGAGAAAATAAAATAAACAGTGGTCTCTATATGTGGTTCCAACCTGATAAAGATTGGGAAATTTCTCCTTTAGAAATTAGTGCCATCACACACTCTTGCGAGTGTCATGCTTCATCATCGGGCGTTGCTCCTCGTGGGGGTGGCGCTGCTGTCATCCACGGGCCCCGGAGAGGGCTCTTTATCGGAGATCTTTTAGGAGATGCCGCAGTTGTGCATGTGGGTGTGTGAGCCGGTATACAACCTTTACAACGCAACTTTTACAACGCACTACACTTACAACGCATTTTTTACAACGCAACATCCACTACAACGCATTCCATTACAACGCAGGACACTACAACGCATTTTTAAAAACTACCTTTACAACGCATTCCATTACAATGCATACTACCTTTACAACGCATACCATTACAACGCATAATATTACATTAAAACCCCTACACTATCCAACACTTACCCTACTGTTGCACCCCCTGGAGTTAGAATAGTAATTTTTACCCCTATACTATCCAACACTTGCCCTACTGTTGCACCCCCTGGAGTTAGAATAGTAATGTTTACCCCTATACTATCCAACACTTGCCCTACTGTTGCACCCCCTGGAGTTAGAATAGTAATTTTTACCCCTATACTATCCAACACTTGCCCTACTGTTGCACCCCCTGGAGTTAGAATAGTAATTTTTACCCCTATACTATCCAACACTTGCCCTACTGTTGCACCCCCTGGAGTTAGAATAGTAATTTTTACCCCTATACTATCCAACACTTACCCTACTGTTGCACCCCCTGGAGTTAGAATAGTAATTTTTACCCCTATACTATCCAACACTTACCCTACTGTTGCACCCCCTGGAGTTAGAATAGTAATTTTTACCCCTATACTATCCAACACTTACCCTACTGTTGCACCCCCTGGAGTTAGAATAGTAATTTTTACCCCTATACTATCCCACACTTACCCTACTGTTGCACCCCCTGGAGTTAGAATAGTAATTTTTACCCCTATACTATCCAACACTTGCCCTACTGTTGCACCCCCTGGAGTTAGAAATAGTAATTTTCACCCCTATACTATCCAACACTTGCCCTACTGTTGCACCCCCTGGAGTTAGAATAGTAATTTTTACCCCTATACTATCCAACACTTACCCTACTGTTGCACCCCCTGGAGTAAGAATAGTAATTTTTACCCCTATACTATCCAATACTTACCTTAAATCCAATGTAATATTATGCGTTGTAATGGTATGCGTTGTAAAGGTAGTATGCGTTGTAATGGAATGCGTTGTAAAGGTAGTTTTTAAAAATGCGTTGTAGTGTCCTGCGTTGTAATGGAATGCGTTGTAGTGGATGTTGCGTTGTAAAAAATGCGTTGTAAGTGCATGCATTGTAAAAGTGTGCGTTGTAACGACATACATCCGTGTGAGCCTAAAAGTGATTAGTGCAAGTGTATTAAAATTATCCCACCGGTACCCTGAAGACAATTTTTATTCATAGGTCCAAGAGGTAAATGTAAAGGAATTATCCAGGGGAGATGAGGCCCTTCTAGTAAGAAATATGGTAGCGGTTGAGGTATTACTCTGCTGCTCTCAGTACCCATGTTTGCTCGTGAATGTGAAACCCGGTCTGCATGTTTCGCGCTGGAAAGAAGGTCCCTAATGGATCCTGGTGCGCATCGTCAGGACCGTGCAGTGTGAATATAGTGAATTAAAATAGGAGCAGGGAAAAGAACACCCTATATTCCTATGATACCTCTATTAAGGTGTAGAGTGCGTCATAGCGCTTATGGGAACATCTAATTCGTGTTCCTTTTATTACCCCTTCAAAAGAATGGAGTGCCTCCTCAGCGATTACCCGCGGTCTCGAGTGGGGTTCTGAGTTAGCCCCTTCGATCTGGCCCTATGTCTGCCCTGCCGCTGTATGGATGCCTTCTGTTGGTTCTCAAGGCAGTTTCTGATGAAACTTCTTCTAAGTTCCAAAGTTTAGGGTTAGACAGTAGCAGTACCACCAACACCACTGCCGAGAGTCCACAACCTGGGGAGACCATTTGGGGGTTGATGACTCACTACAGCAGAAGCCAGCTTCATGGTTCCAGGTGTCAGGAGCTTGTTGTTTCCCTGTAGCTCAAACACAAGGCTAGTCAACTAGGTCTTGAAGTCACTACTGATGGTCCTGTGTTCAAGGAGATGGCCCATTTCTCCTGCAAAGCGGCAAGGCAGGCCCTCGAGCAGGAGGGCAGACCTCTGGCAGCAGCAAGGAAGTCCTCTGGGGGTCAGGCAGTCCTTCTGAAGTCTTCCACATGACCAGAAGTATACTGAAGAGGTATTTTGGGGGTCCAATATTTATATCTCATGCCAGACTTAGAAGTGGGGGATTCCCTTTACTACCTTTACACCTGGATCTGGAAAGTTCTTCCTTTCCCCTGCCAAGGCTCCAAGAAATCTGGGGTGACAAAAGGCTAGTGTCAGGTTCCTTTGTGCATGCTGGAGGCAAGCCATTTGAAGTGTAAATTCGGCAGGGAACAGCTCCAGCCATCCTAGTAGAATGGCTCATCCTGCCAACACCTGATGTAATATATGAGGTCATAAGCAGTGCATTGTTGGGGCATAAGTTATAGTCAGTTCAGGTAACTATAACTAGTGAATTTCTATTATTGTGTGCGTGTAAAATCTGAGCCTAAATATAACGTCCCTGTAACCTTTGTTTTCTTAAGTGAATTTCTACATTTTTGAAAATGTGATTTCCTAACTAAACTGTAACCTCTGATAGTGGGTGTGTGAGTGGCTGTATGAGTCGGTGAGTGTGTGTTTGAATAACTATATGGGTCTGTGAGTGAGTGTATGAGTGGGTTTGTAGGTGTGTAAGTGAGTGTGTGAGTTTTGTATTGGGTCAGTGAGTGGGTGTGTGAGTGGCTGTATGGGTCTGTGAGTGGTAGTGTGAGTGACTGTATAGGTCTGTGAGTAGATATGTAAGTGGGTGTATGGGTCTGTGAGTGTGTGTGTGAGTAACTGTATGGGTCAGTGACTGGGTGTGCGAGTGGCTGTAAGGGTCTGTGAGTGGGTGTGTTAGTGTCTTAGTAAGTGTGTGAGTAGGTATGTGAGTGCCTGTGTGGGTCAGTGAGTGGGTGTGTGAGTGCCTCTGTGGGTCTGTGATTTGGGCTGTGAGTACCTGTTTGGGTCTGTGAGTAGGCCTGTGAATGGCTATGTGGGTCTGTGAATGGGTGTGTGAGTGGTACTATGACTATGAGTCTGTGATTGGGTGACAAAACGGGTCTGTCAGTGGGTGTATGAGTGGCTGTGTGAGTCTGTCAGTGGGTGGGTGAGTGCCTGTTTGTGTCTGTGAATGGGTATGTGAGTGGTTCAATGGATTTTGAGCATTTGCATACTTAGGGTATTTAAAAGGGAGAACCATGGACTCTACTCTCAGCAGGAGATGGCAAGAAAGAAACCACCTGTCACAGTCACTACAGAACAGATTGAGCTCCAATAGATGAATAATGCATTCACTCAGATGCAGCTTGTCCCGCAAATCAGTAGTGGGGTGGGGAGTGCTGTGAGCGTGGGAAGGAGGGAGAGAAATAAATTAAAATAAAATCACATACCTGTCGGCCGGCTACCGCCTCTCTTCCTGGCTTCTGCTGGAACTGGGAGAAGAATATGCTTCCCTGAGCCAATCACAAGGCTGCAATGCAGCCTTGTGATTGTGAAGCACCCAGGCTCTCCTCAGCCAATTACAACACTGCAAAGAAGCATTGTGATTGTTCTGAGCGACGTGGTTCAGCGCTCAGATGGGGAATGGAAGGCTGGGCATGTACTCCACCCAGGCTGTAATGCAGCCTGGTTGCAGAACTTGCTAAGTGCACATGAATGTTTGGCCGAACCGAAAAGGCCGTCCAAACATTCATGTGCACTTAGGATGGAGTCACCACTCCTCTCCTATCCCCTGCGCAGCCCATCCCCGCACCACAAAACTGCCCCAGCACAGAAAAAGAAAATGATAGTAACATTGCGTTATTATCATTTTATTTTTTCCTTTTTTGCCATGCAGAAAGGCAGTGGGGCGACGCTCCTCCGCCTTAGAGGAGTAGCAGCCCCTGCATTCACCTCCATTTAGGATTTCATATCACTTTTCAACATGGAATATGAAAGGAAACACACTTGCTTTGCCTTTGCGGACCCCAAGAAGTTAGGATTGTTTGTGCTTTACTGAAGTGGAGCTTCAACTGGGGCATCTGCTATGTTTATATTTGTAAGTGCTTTCCATTGAGGTTTTATTTCTGTGAAATGAGCATCAGGGCCAGAGTGGATGCTAATTTTTTCCAAGAAGAGTCAACAGTTTTGCTGAAAATGTCTACCCAACTGGAGTACTTCTACTTGTTAATTAGCAAGTGCTTCCTCGTTGGGTAAATGACTAGTGCATATTCTACACTACAGCTGCATAAAGGACTACGAGGTAATGTCTCCAGTGACCTTGTGTGCATGTAATTTGGGCAATGCAATTGCTCATGCAGCGGCTTCCTCCACTAATCTGTGATAACATGAATTCTCATCAAGAGAAGATGGCAAACCTACAAAGAGGTGAATCTCCACCAAACAGGGATACTTCCTCTTAACTACATGAAGTAAGTGTGTCACCAAAATTTGCGGGAAAATCACTCGGGAAGCAATTGGTAAGCTGTCCATCAACGTGGGAAAAGGTGGGAAGACCTTTTCATATTAGTGAGGAAAACGGGGCAGGCCAAATGATCGGAGCTTGCAGGTGATTTGGGGCATTTCTATACTCTGGGTAATTAAAAGGGAAAGCCATGCACTCTGCAATCACCAGGATATGACGAGAAAGGACCCACTCATCACAGTCACCCCAGATCAGATTTGCTCCAATAAATCAATGATGATCTCACCTGCATTAAGAATATCAAGGGGAGGGGGATCTCATCCCCCTGGGCCTGGCCAGTTCATGCTGGATGCCCTGGAGCCCACCCAGGGCACCCAGTGTATAACATTGGGGACCATGGGGGAGCCTCAATGACCCCACGGTACCTGCCACCTTCCCACATCCAGCAGGAGCCAGCATTGCTCCCACACACTGGGAGCATCTAATAATGCTGCTCCCTGCATGTGGGAGCAATACTTTTTTCTGTTTTCCTGCACAGTTGTCTTCTCCCAGCAAGCGGGAGCCATTTTCCTGCTCGCGTCTGCAGGGAGAGGACTTACAGTTTGCTCTTCCCTGGTGGGAGATATCAAAGCTCCTGCCAAGTGAAAGCAAACTGTTATTTCCCAATGGTAGGCACCTTGGGAGATAGGGAGCCGGCCCTGTGATGTGGCGGTCCCATGGGCCATTAATGGCTCCAGGAGGAGTTCCACGCTAACCCACTACTTTCAATCTGGAGGGCCATACCCTGGCTAGGGGCTGTTACCTGGGGATGAATATGGCCTGGGAGTGGGGCTGCACAGCGACCCTCCCACTTTAATTTGCATTTCTGACCCTAGGGTGGTGGTGGTCCCCAGTGGTCCTCCAAGGCAATGGGGGGGTCCACATGCCCCCCTCAAATTTATTGATAAAGCCCCGGGGAGGTTCTGGTTCCTTGGACTCTTAGGAGCTGCAGGAGGGGGGCATGTGGCCCCCTCCAATATATTCTTAAAGCCACAGGGAGCTAGTGGTCTCAGGAGCTCTTACGGGCCACATTGAGGGGGGGGTCACAGGCCCCTCCATTAAAAATAACATTTGGCTTGTCCCGAGGAGGTGGCGGTCTCCGGGGCCAAGATTGGCCATGGGGAAGGGGCCCGCGTATGTCCCCCTCCCCATATTATTTATAATAATAAACCCTGGGACCTGGGGGCTGAAATAGAAACTTGTTTTTTTTCAATTTTGCCATGAATTCACTAATCCATCACAAAATCTCTGCGAAATTGCAAAAAAATGCTTTTCTACCCTGGCAAGGTACCTGCGGGACCCCAACACCAGGGCTAGGAGGTCAGGGTATTGCTACCCTACCCCCTCCTCTTTTTTTAGCTTTTTGTTTGGGACTCGGCTGAGACCGAGTCCTAAAATGGCTGCCAATACTTCCTAGTTGAAGTGTAGGCAGCAAATCTGATCTCTTCCTTCGATCAGTAGGATTCGCGGAGGGTCCGAGTCTCTAGAGCAATAAATTTGGTTTTATTTTAATAACTCCAAAACTACTGAACTGATACACACCGAATACCAAAAAAAAGGCTCTTTATGGACCAAGAGCTACCTTTCTGCCTAATTTGGTGTAATCCCGTCCAGCTGTTCATCTGTAGTTGTGTCTAAAATCCCTATAGGAAATTGCATGGGGAAAATACATTTTGGGACCCTCCTTTTTCTTGGCCCCTGCTTTATGAATCACCCCCAAACTTTTAACACCACAGCTGAACTGAGCGTTGTGCCAATTTTGAACATTTCATGAAGATTCGTCAAGCGGCACAAACGTTATTGGCAAAGCAGAAAATGCTTTTGATATGGAAACTAGGTCCTGACTATAACTACGTACTGAAACCACCGGTAGGTTTTATATATATGGAGGTAAATCGGATTCCGAGGGGTTTGAGGATTCTCGTGGCGCCAACCTATGAAGATCCGGACCCCGCCATGCTTCAGGAATGGGCTGATAACAGCGCCCAGTAATCACGAAACATGCTGCAGATATTGATCAAATTAGCAACAACAGACAGAGACAAAATACTGGTGAGAATAAATGAGATATATAGTGAACTCGAGAAATTAAGTAAAAACGGGTCTAACAGATATTAAAAATCGTGTATTGAAGTATGAGCAAATAATTAAAGAAAGAAAAGCCAGCAAATTTCAACGTGACAGGAATGATTACCTGCACGGTAGAATCTATACCTTTTCAAGAAGATTCGAGAATATCCGTCGTCAAGAGTTATCAAAGACAAGTGGCGGCCCCTCAGGACATCGTGAACCCAGCAAATCGGAATTAAGTTCAGAAATTGAATCCGATCCTGAAGCAAGTGGCAGCAGGGATCAGTTACATAATGCACCAACACCGATTCAAGAACTCGGTTTTTTACGAGTGGAGCGTTTGATGAGTCTACGCCCAAGACCTCCAAGACAGGAGTATGCATCAAACAAAGCTCAAAGCCAGGGAACAGAAGGAGGAAAAACCGGCTGTGGGGCAAACAAAACACAAAAACCAACGTACAGACGAAACAAAAGGAGATGAATAACACAACAAGAACAGATAACACAGTAGTAAATTTAACAACCATGGCTTTGACACAAGAGGAAGAACAAATCCTTGCTCAGGGGACTATCATATTGCAAAGAAACAAACTTTGATTACACACAGACCAGAATAGACTTGTATCACTTCATCCGTAAATTAAAATTACGCAAACATTTCTTCAACACCAAAGAAAAGATTGGTGTTAGGGATCAGGGTGGCACCATGCCCCCAGGACCTGACACTCTAAGTGTAGCAGACATGACCTTCCTAAGAGACATGACGGAACTGGAAAATGAGGATACAGCCGATGTAACAACCATCGGTCAAGCAGCAATTAGCTCGGATCTAAATATATGCACAGCTGTGGTCACACCATTCCGACCTAAATCCATCTTCAACCCTCTAATACCCAGGGATAATATTGACATTTTTGCAGACAAAATGATCAAGGACCTCAAACTATTGGCAACTGAAAGCAGTAATATTTTCAATAAAACTAGGCACAAGGAACCGACAAAATATTCCAGTATAATGCAAAAGATAAAAGCACGCCCGACATTGTTGTACGATGGTCGGACAAAGGGGGCAATGTTGTACTTTGGCCTCTTGAAATGTACAACAAAGAGGCAATGACCCAACTATCGGACAAGGATTGTTACACACGAATTAGTGCTACCAATATCATCAGCATCAAAGAGAAATATCATGGATGTTTGTACGAATGGAGAAGGAATGGGTTGATAACAAGAAATGAATTGGATTTCATGAAGAATGACTACCCTGTGATACCTCAACTTTATTTGCTCCCGAAAATCCACAAGAATGCGGAATGTCCTCCGGGCAGGCCAATCATATCTGCCATTGGGAGCCTTTTTGAAAACACAAGTAAATTTATTGACTTTTTTCTCCAGCCATTCTTACAGGCCTTGCCATCATATACTAAAGACACTGGGGACTTCCTAACAAAAATCTTTGATTGCAACTAGCACGAAGATTACGCATTTGTCACACTGGGTACAAGAGACATAAGTTTTTATCAACACACGCTTATGTTATTACATATGATGGAATGGTGCCTAGAGAATAACATCTTTATGTTTGATAGATTGCTTTAAAAAAACAGACACAAGGTACAGCCATGGGTGCTTGCTTCGCCCCCAGCTATGCAAATTTGCATATGGGCTGGCGGGAAGAGCAAGTACTCATGAGGGCATTTAACACTCAGATGTCTGAAAATGTAGTTTTGTACCAACGCTACATAGATGATATTTTTATCTTATGGAAGGGCAGTGAACAAAGTGTCAATGACTTAGTGGATGCAATCAACAAAAATGACCTAAATCTAAAATTCACGGGTACCATGAATAGGAAATCTATTGTATATCTTGATTTAGAATTGTACACTATCAACAACAAAGTACATTCATGCACACATAGGAAAATAACATCAGGGAACGCCATTCTACATGCCCAAAGCTTTCATCCTGTTAAACTTATTGAAAGCATCTCTTATGCCGAGTGTCTGCGTATGAAACGGAACTGTAGTACTGCAGAGAGCTTGAAAGATTCCACAGACAACTTGTTTGAGAGACTTAGCAACAGAGGCTATAAGTCGAAAACTTTAGAAACAGCAACGCAGAAGTGCTCAGCTATTACTAGAGAAGATCTCCTATTTAAAAACAAGGATGGCAAAATAATACCAGGGTCGTCAGTAAAACAGACACCAAGACTAATTACAGGATATAACACATACCATCATAATTTACGGAAAATCCTGTACAGACACTGGCCAATAGTGCGATGTGATCCTACCATAGGCCCATCTTGCACTAAGCTCCCCCAGTTAACCTTTAGGAGAGCCAAGTCAATGAAACAAGAACTTGTGTCCAACGCTCCTGCACAGGACAAAGGCACTAGTTGGCTCAAATCCCAAAAAGGTTTCTTCAAATGCACAAAGTGGAAAGCCTGCAAATATGGAATAAATACCAGAGCAGTTTCCACTCCTCTAAGAAAAACCCCACTTGAGATTAGGGAGAATTATTCGTGCAAAACAGATTTTGCGGTATATGTGTTACGTTGTACCTGTGACAAGATGTACATGGGAAGTACCATCCATCCCGTACACATAAGGATACTACAACATCTAAGGGCCATTAGTAAGAACGACCCAACATATCCTGTGACCCGCCACATTAACAAAGTACACGGCGGCAAAGCGGAAGATCTTTCGTACTTTGTTGTTGACAGCGTAAAGAAAAACATCAGGGGTGGCAACAGGCAACTAGCACTTAGGAGACTAGACTCGAGAAATATAATCCAGTTGGATTGTAAGATTCCAAATGGTATGAACGCCGACGAAGCTTTGAGTGTACACCTTTAATCATTTAACACTAGTAGAAATCTGATGTAGAAGTCTGCCTAATCTAGATTTTTAAACCAACCCCATGAGATCTGACTCACTTTTTCTTTTTACTTTTTGTTTTTTACATTATGATTCACTCATCACATTCCCATTATTTTCATTGTGTTTTATTTGTAATAATTGAGAGTTCCTTATGTAGTAATAATTGCTTAGGTTTGCCACCATCACTAATTTAACTAAATCAAGTATGGGTAGGATTCGATGCCAGCGATTTATTAAAAAGCCCACTTGGGCTTCATGCAGATATGTTTTACATTGTTTAAACATTGTTTGTATATTGCTTATATATTGCATTGTAACTTACAGATATTACAGTAAGACGATAATTATTTTATTTTTGCATGAGCAAATAGAATGTCGAAATTATCATACAATCCATACTAGGTCAATTGTGATACAGGTGGCCAATGCTTCACTTATTAAGGTAACACGAGTCGGAAGAAACATATTTTTCTGGTAGTATTTTTTTCATGTTGATCATCGTTTCACTGGTTGCTAAGCAACCCTTTGGTTTGTGTCACATGTATGGTAAATGCATAAATTAACCTACTAGAGTGAGGTCAGACACAGTGAGCAAGGCGGACTCGTCCGCCGAAACGCATCTGGGCCACATTGTTGGAATAAATAATTTTCTTTGAACAGCATCCCACGGAGTCAGTGCCTGTTTCTGCATGCGAGAGACTAGGATTGGAAGAAATATATATATATATATATATATATATATATATATTAATAACTTTTCACCAGTTTGACAAATGTGCATAAAACTTTGCAGACCAACTGCCACCGTTATATTTTGGAATGACAGAACTTTTCACGGTGTTTGGTCAACGGGGTGCAAATAAAAGGGGGATCCCAAAATGGGGTTGAAATCCAATGCATTTTCCATAGACTTTTGTATTTCTAGTAGCCCGAAAACCACCAGCTTGATTTTTATGAAATATGGCAGTATTACATACTAGGGGGTGCAGATGATTCTATGGGGGTAGTGCAGGTAAGTAGAGTAAGTATTTTTTAAGTTATAAGGTTTTCAACTTAGTGATATCTTGTAGCACACTACTACTAAAAGTAGCAAGGAAGCCTAAAAAATAAACTAAACTGCATATGTAAAGTTTCAGATTTACTACATGAACAACTGAAAGACCCATTTATGGTCACATTCTAATCGAAACCTATAAACAAATACATAATGAATACAATATATCTTAATCTACATATGTTTTCTTTGCATGGTCTATGGCTCACACAATAATACTGGCCCAATAAGCAAACCAAAACCCATCTTTCTTATGCACCACAGTGCAACAAAATAAATAATTAACCTAGCAGTGAGCCACACAAACTACTATATGGAGGATATGATAGTTGGCCACTAGGAAAAAATATGAAACTCAATTGTTATACCAATAACAATGATTGTCTTTCATTCACTTTGGCCTCCATATGTAGCACAATCCTACTAAAAGTAGCAAGGAAGACCAAAGAATAAACTAGACTGCATATGTAAAGTTTCAGATTTACTACATGAACAACTGAAAGACCCATTTATGGTCACACCCTGATAGACACCAAATACATAACAAATAGAACACATCTTAATCTACATAGGTTTTCTTTGCATGCTCTCGGGCTCACAATATAAAACTGTGCCCAAGAAGCCAAACCAAAACTATCTTCCGTATATGCTCTTGTGCAGCAAAATGGAAAAGTGATTAGCAGTGAGCTACAAAAACTTACTACATGGAGGAAATGATCATTGGCCTTTAGGGCAAAAATAAAACTCTTAATTTTTTTCAACAACGATTGGCTTTTATTCACTTTGGGCTTCATATGTAGCACAATCCTACTAAAAGTAGCAAAGAAGACCAAAAATTTAACTGGACTGCACATGGTAAAGGTTCAAAATTACTACATGAACAACTGAAAGACACATTTATGGTCACGTAATTATGTAAACCAATAAACAAATACATAACAAATACAATAGATACAAATAAA
Organism: Triturus cristatus; assembly: GCF_964204655.1. Taxonomy (NCBI): domain Eukaryota; kingdom Metazoa; phylum Chordata; class Amphibia; order Caudata; family Salamandridae; genus Triturus; species Triturus cristatus. The sequence goes on along the minus strand of NC_140591.1, from coordinate 1,071,045,333 downwards.
GAAATCCCCTTAAATCTGATTGCCACTATGTAGTTATAGTTAGCATTCCCAAAGATAGGAATTCCTCGGATATTAGCCCCCTAATAACTTTCCACCCCTTTGACAAATCACCACAAAACTTTCCAGAGCTATACATTTTCTACATTTTGAGATGACTGACATTTTTGTAGTGGATCGTTAAGGGGGTGCAAAGATAAAAGGGGGTCCCAAAGCACGTTTTGCCACCAATGCATTTTCCATAGACTTTATTTGACGTAGTGCTAAAACAGCTGCATGGATTTACAGGAAATTTAGTAGGATTATACATTATCACGCATAGATGATGCTTTTTGGGTACTTTTAAGTTATAATGCATTAAAACATAAGTGATATCTGTCACCACAGTACTTTAGTGGAAAATCACCAAATTATGTGAAACTACCATGGTACATGGGCATCAACGTATTTAAAAATATGTAAAAAATATTAATAAATTCACCTACCTATTAACACTTTAATAAAGTGTTAATAGGTAGAGACTTACTACTTACCTATCTTACGGGCCTGACACTAAACACAACCAAAGTGTAGTAAAAACAATATAGCTGCCTTTCAGTTTAAAAAACAGGCATTACCCATTTATATACTGGCTTGTCATTGCCATGTACCTCAGTATTCTGCAAAGTTATCATGGTATACCATGGGCCAAAATATTACTAAGGCCCAGCTGCATTATTGGATTACGGTACCATTGCGTCATTCAAGTGTCACATCGGCAATGCCCTACTTAAGTCAGATTTACAAAGAAATGCAAGGCCACCATGCGGGGCCCTGCGTTGGTTGGTAAATCTGGAGAAATGCAAGGCAGGGCAATTCACTGTTTTGCGTTACTCTGCACACCATAATCTACATTGCTGCTAAATTTCACATACATCAGTATGCCACGCCACTGTAGCCACTCCATTATACACTATTCCACTCTACACCACTCCACTATATTTCTTTCCACTGTACGAGACTCCACTCTATGCCACTCCACTCTGCTACACAGTATGCAATACCACTGTACGCCACTCCAGTCTACATCACTCCACTATATGCCACTCCACTGGACGCTACTCGATTGGACTTTACTCCAATGTACGCTGTTACACTCACCCCACACCACTGTACACCAATCCAGTCTAAACCACACCATTATATGCCACTCCACTGTACGCTAAACCACTATGTACTACTGCACTCTACACCACTCCACTGTACAACAATCTGCTCTATGCCACTCTACTCTACGCTTTTACACTTTACACAACTCCACTCTACGCTATTACACTGTAGGCAACTCCAGTCTATGCCTCTTCAGTGTACGGCACTCTAATGTATTTCACTCCGACATATGCTACTCCAGTATATGCTTTACCACTCTATGCTATTCCACTGTATGCCACTCATCTCTATGCTATTCCACTGTATGCCACTCCACTCTACAACACTCTGGTGTATGGCACTCCACTCTACATCACTTCATTCTATGCTATTCAATTGGACCACACTCCAATGTACACCACTCCGCTGTATGCTATTACACTCTGCCCCACACCACTGTATGCCACTCCGGTCTATACAACTCCATTATACGCCACTCCACTGTATGCTACACCACTATGTATTATTGCACTCTACACCACTCCACTGTACAACAATCTGCTCTATGCCACTCCACTCTACGCTTTTACACTTTACACAACTCCACTCTACGCTATTACACTGTAGGCAATTCCAGTCTATGCCTCCTCAGTGTACGACACTCTACTGTATTCCACTCCGACATATGCTACTCCAGTATATGCTTTACCACTCTATGCTATTCCACTGTATGCCACTCAACTCTATGCTATTCCACTGTATGCCACTCCACTCTACAACACTCTGGTGTATGGCACTCCACTCTACATCACTTCATTCTATGCTATTCAATTGGACCACACTCCAATGTGCACCACTCCGCTGTATGCTATTACACTCTACCCCACACCACTGTATGCCACTCCGGTCTATACAACTCCATTATACGCCACTCCACTGTACGCTACACCACTATACACTATTACACTTTATGCCACTCCATGGTACAACACTCCGCACTATACCGCACCATTGTATGCTATTACACTGTACACAACTCCACTTCCCGCCTCTTCAGTGTACGTCACTCCTTAGTATGCCACTACGCTATAAGATACTCCAATAAATGTATTCCACTCTACGCCATTACAGTGTATGCCACTCCACTCTATGCTACTCCACTCTACGCCACTCCACTATATGCCACTCAACTCTACACCACTCTATTCTACACCATTCCATTAAACACCACTCCACTGTACACCACTCTACTCCATGCTATTATACTCTACCTCATTCAAGTGCATGCCATGCCAGTCTACACCACTTTACGGTATGCCACTGAACTGTATATTACTCCACTATGCCTATTACACTTTATGCCACTTCACTGTATGCAACTCCAGTCTATGATACTCCACTCTACACTATTACACTTTATGTCACTCCACTGCTTGTTACTCTACTTTACGCCACTCCAATGTACTGTGTTCCAGTCTATATAACTCCACTCTAAAAAACTCTACTACACTTTATGCCACTCTGCTAGACTCTACTCCACTCTGTCCTCATACACTCCACTGTCCAAATTTGCATTGAACTCTATACCCACACACTCTACTGTACAACACTCTACTCCACTCAAGGAGAGTTTCCAATACTGTACGACACAGCATTCTGCTCTGCTGTATGAGACACCACTCCAATTTATAGGTTTCCTCAACTCTACGCTATGCCACTTCAATGTATCCCACCCCACTCTATGCTAATCCAATGTACACATCTCCACTCTACGCCACTCCACTGTACACCACTCTACTCTATACTATACTATTCCTATGCCTATGCCTCTTCTACACTCCACTGTAAAGTATTCCACTGTACACTATTCTACTGAATACTACTTCACTTTATGGCAATCCACCCTATGCCACTACAGTGTACGCCACTCCACTTTATGCTGCTCCATTGTATGACACTCTCCACCACTCTATATAACTCCACTGTAAAAAAGTCTACCACTTCATGGCACTCTACAACATTTTACTCCAATCTATTCACATACACTCCACTGTCCAATTTTATACTCCTCTTTATGCCTGTACGCTCCAATGTACAGCTCTCTATTCTACTATACAACACTTTTCTATATGACACAGCACTCCACTCTACTGTTCGAGACCCCAATCCTATTTATAACAGTTTACTACCTACACTACGCCAGTATACTTCACTCCATGCCACTCTACTCAATGTCACACCAATACACTATATTGTACTTTACTCCACACGACGTTACACCACTCCACTAAACGCTAATGTTATACGGTTCCATACTAATCTAGTAGGACTGTGTATTAGAGAAATACAATCTCACAATACAGACACTGAGGGGTATATTCACAAGAACATGTTATAACTACCGCAAGAGTAGCGTAACGCAACTTTCAATATCGCAGCCCGTCGCAGGAACATGGGATTCACAACAAGGCGGTAGCATGCTATAGTCACCAGATAACGTGCCAAATGTCCGCGTCAAAATCAACGCCACGCCGCAGAAATGCGATACGCGTATGCAAAAAATCATGCGATGAGGCCAACCGCGGAACAGAAACAGCGAAGACCATCCACAGGCCTGCAAATCCGACGCGTCTAGTGGAACAATGCACTATAAAAGCAAGGGAAAAAAAGCCACAAAACTATTCAAACTGCGTAGCAACATGGAAGCACCCAGACCTAGTGCAGAGGACAAGCCGAACACCACAAGCCCCACGGCGGGCCAGCCAGGAACCCCGCGTCCGGGGAAGGGCAAGGACAAGAGGAAGAGGAAGACGGGGTACAGTCCGCAGGAAGACCAGATCATCGTCACAGAGGTGACCCAATACCATCAACAACTGTTCGGCACCTCCACTGCAGCACTGGCAACCCAAACAGATATATGGCAGGCCATAATCACCAATGTTAATGCATTCGGAGTGTCGAGGAGGACACTGGAGGACGTCAAGAGGTGCTGGCATAATCTGTAAAGGCAGACCAAACATAAGCTCGCCGCCAACAGGGAGGCAGCAACGGCGACTGCAGGTGGGCCTCCTGCAACACAGGAGGAGCGGGATGAGCGGGAGCAAATGGTGGCCACAGTCAGCAGTGAGGAGATGGTGGCAGGATTTGGGGGCCTGGACACAGCATGATACGACCTGACACAACAGCAACAGTGAGTAACGACCAGCGACGGGGGGATGGAGGAGATGGGCACAATGGCACACATGCACAATCAAGTCTAGCACACTGCACACCCACAATGACCGTGGAACATGTCCCTGATTGGCCTGTCACACTGCAGTACACATAGAAATTCCAAGTAGGCCCCCACCCACAATGTGCACAGAGGCCCCCCATCCCCAACATCACAACCGACCCATGTACATGTGCTGAATCCAGCAAAGCAGCGGCTCTGTGACCCACACTGACTATACAAGTAACACTGCATGTCCGATAGCATGGTAGCACCCCAAAAAAATGAAATGGCCCACAAATCGACATGGAGGTAGCGGATCACATCCGTAAAGGAGCATGTCACACTCTGACATGTCCACGTGCACCCAAAACCCCTGCCCTACGAAACACGCAGTAGACAAACAATGCACCAGGCAACAAAATCTGTCCGAGAGCACATATGACCCAAGTCAAAAGCAAATGTGGAACTCTGTTAACCTGCATCTCCCCTTTACATTTCAGAGGGACAACCACCACCTACAGCAGAGCAGAACACAAACCCCATCATTGATGATGTAGACGACAACCTGCACATTTGTCAAGATACCCTCCAACGGATACTGGACAGCCTCTGCACCCCACCCCCAGGAGCAGGGCAGGCCACCTACCTCGAGGTGACCCCACCACCTGCACAGACCACACAGCAGGAAACACACACCACCACAGCTGTCTCCCAGGACCGCCCGACCAATACATCGAGCACATACAACGTGTGTGGTCTTCCCAGGTGGAGTTGGCTGAACAGCTGCGGGTACGTTTCGAGCTCATGGCAGCCAAACTCGATGCCATACGTGGGTGTCTGAGTCCCATCAGGGACCACGTACAGTCCCTATCGGACACCCCCTGTCTGCACCAGGCTCAGAACCAGATGACTGCAGCGGGAACCTTGACACACACAGCCCCGACCCCTGATGTGTCTGTGGCACACAGTGATGCTGCCCCATCGCTTCACAGTCTGATGTGTCAGTGGCACACAGTGATGCAGCCATCACCCCGCCACACACACTGGACACACCGGACACAGAACCCGTATCAGGGGAGTAAGAAGGGGATGTGAACTACTGTGTGAGGAAGGAGGCAGTAGCAGCAATCACCGCCATATGGCCTGTCCCTGCCTCGTTCTGACCTATGCATCATGGCCTGGGAAACCCCTCCTAGTGACCCCTGGAACACTCTGAGGCTTTCACCCAGACCCCGACACGGACTGCCATTTTGTGAAGGTGAGTACTAGCTGTGTCCCCATTGCACATCAACAACAATCTCACAACCCCCACCGTAGGCACACGTCCATGTACTGAATAGGGCTGTGTGTGGGACTAACCCAAACGAAAGCAGGCCAGGAGTGGTGTCCTACACCACATGTGACACCAGAAGTTCACATCGCATACCTACTCACACACAGCTGTGAGGACACATTCTGTTCTGATATATGACATTGCTCCACATGGTCAGAGGTTGGACACCATACTCACATTGCTGTAGTCACGTAAGTGCACATGACGTCTAGCACCATTCCAAAAACACTGTCTGGCTCACAGAGGTGGAGCTTACCAAAGTGACACCCCCCCATTGCACAAGCGTCAGTCAGTTCCTCCCTGTTTAGGGACGATGCTCATTGTGGCACACAAGTGGACAATCCAAACAACACACCTCACAGTTAGACACCAGTGGAGTTGCATTGACTTTATTGGCATGTGCGTGTCAGTACGGATGAGGCAACGGCAACAACAGGCAGGGACATGCTTGAGACACTTACACGCAGCATGGGTACATGTCGTGGTTCAGGGAATTTTGGGGCTAAAATGGGCAACATCCATCACGGATGGCAACGCTCTCAGTCCACCTTGCCTTGCTGGATGAGTCAAGTTTTGTTTGGTGTCTGCCCATTGCCCCATGTGAGGGGGCATGACTCACTGCCAGTGGGATCTGCATAGTGCTCTGCCTCCAGAGTGCTCTGATTGTCTGCTCTGCTGACGCTGTTCAGGTGTGAGGGTCCGACGGGTTCACATGTTGTGCTACATTGCCATGTGTGTGCTCTTTCCCAGCAGTGTGTCCAATTTGGCAACTTTGCCAAACGACGCTGTGTTGCACCAAGCATGGACCTGCATCACCTTGCACAAGTGTGTGTACACAGGCGTTGTACCACGCACATGGATCCAGAGCCCGGACAAAGGCAGATATTTTCCATGTTGTGGTGGGGTATGTGAGCAATCCCCATGATGTAACAAGTTGTTGGGACCTGTGCTGTGGGTGACAATCGGATGTGGCTGCAGAAACGTAGTTACTCATCCATGAATGCCCATGCAGCTTCATGTACAATGTGTTCCAATAGTACGTCGTTGTGTTCGAGGAAACCCAGGGTGAGCCAATCCATTAAGTGGTCCAGGCAGGTGTGCTCAGCCCATGACGTTTCCCCAATCCACAACACAGCCCAATAGGGGAGCGCTTCAATGTGGTCACTGCACACGAGAAATTGTACAATCTCCCATGCACAGCTACCAATACATACGTAGTATGTCAGGGCATCCCATGCATTGCTGTCTCGGTTACACTCCTGTTCGTGATCCAACAGTGGGCGCAGACACAGGTCATAGTCCAATTCATCAACAGTTGTGTTGGATAGGCAGACATCCATGGGACACTCGAATGTGCATGTTCGGCAGTGGAACCAGGTCTGGACACAGGTGACGTAGACAAGACGGAAGCTGAGCCGGTAGCTGATCCGCAGCACTGCCAGTGGCACTGCGCCCAGTAAATGCAGCATACTGTACTGCTCCACGTAACGGGGGTTGTGCATGTGCCCGGTGTGGCCTGCCATTGTGTTGGTGCGTCTCATGGAACCGGCACTCTTCTGAACTGCGGCAGTTGTGTGGAGGATATGCCACAGCTCTGAGCAATGATTTGAATGTGTGTGCAATGTTGGGGAGGTTGGCTTTCTGATTCTGTGTGTGACAAGGGCATCCCATGCGTGGGTACAACAGGCAGGGGCTTCTGTGTGTGGGGTGTGGATGAGTCGGATAGTTCATTTGCGGAATGCGTGGTGTGGGAGTTGTCCCCGTCTGCCATGGCATCTCTCTCAGGGTGTTCCAGGCACGTTCTGGACCAAGGTCAGAGGTGCGGTTGTCCTTCCGCCTTCTGCATTGGAACAATGGAGCTTTCATCCCTGATGTTTGTCTGACTGCTACTTGCGTCTTAGGGATGTGATGTGGCTTTGGCGCTGAAATTAGGACCCGGCCTTGGGCTCATGGTGTACGGATGGTGATACACACACACATGTTGGCATGTGGGGCCAAGTCGTCATGAGGCCTTGCGCTGCTTGTGCAATCTCACTCCGTCTCTCTCCCTCTCTCCTTCCCTTTCCTTTGATGGGCGCATGGCACACCTTCTTCTTTTGGATTTGGTCTTCCAGGCTGTGTGCTACGAATTGTCCAGTGAGGAGCCGCTAGGACTCATCCTACGGTTGTCTCGGCTTTTTTTGTATGGTGTTTTGTGTTGGTGATTGCATTGCTGTTTGACTGAGTCTCCATTTTCTGGCCACGCAGGTCTGTTGAATTTCCTGCTTGTGCGACATCAGGCAAAATGTTTGTTTTGGTATTCGTGGTGTTGGTGTGCAGTTTCTGTGTCCGGGGTTGGGGCGGTCCGGGGGGGTGTTGCGGGCCTGGGCGTGGTGTGGGTGGGTGTTGTGGCCCTCTTGGGTGTCCGGGCCGCATGATGGGTGGCCCCATGGCATCTATTGCCCTTCCAATGTGGCCCTGGGCTGGTCTCCCTTTTGTGGTGCTGGCTGCTGTCCAACTTAACACCAGGTCAGAGCAGGTGTAGATTTCCTGGTGCTAACACACCTTATCGCCTGTTTTGTGTTTTTATCGCCGATCTGTCTGGTCGTTGAGAATGTTTAGGAGTGGTGTGGTCGCGGCTTTTGGCACGGGAACGCCTACTCTGCATCTCATTAGCGATAGTTGCGGGGGTCATCTGTGGCGATGTTTTTTGTGGCTGCTATCGCGGGTAAACTGGTGCTGTGGGCTGTTAGCACCAGCTTGTGAATGGGGAGGTAAATTTATCACGATTTTGGCTGCGATAAAGTGCTGTTAATTTGGTGATAGTTCCTTGTGAATATGCCCCCGAGTCTTCCTATATAATCAGCAAATGTTGTTCTATGTGGCTTACTCATAGTACTGCATCCAAACTCCTAAACCTCCAGAGTTATGGAAGTTGTCAGTAACCTAGAACATGATCCAGTAACCTAGAAAAGTGTTGTCAATATTACAGATGGTGAATCCCCGTAACATCAGATCCAACAACCCTGTGGTCAATCTATCAGGTTATAACTTGACACCCGAAGAAGAACAGGTACTTTGTAAGGGTCTATCTTTTGTACCTACTACATTACCAAACACCTTTAACCTCAAAATGGAACTACACCAATTTTTCGGGAAGGTACACTTAAAGCATTATTTTAATAAGATTCCCTCTAAACCAACTTTCTCTAACACAGGCTTAAGATCAACCTCTAACTTCACACCACCGTCTCATTTTATATCACATAAAATATTGGCATTTGAACAGGTGGTACAAATTTCCTATCCAAGAAGGAATATGTCAAATATAATATCTCCAAACCAGAATGCATGGCGCTTGAATCATTGAAAAACAACACTGACATATACATTAAACCTGCAGATAAGGGAGGGGCTATAGAGATCCAAAATGTTGTTGACTATAAGATGGCGATTCTTGCACAACTAGGTGTGCAAGAAAATGACATGAAATTCAGAACAGATCCCACTGGAGAAATCTCGGTGATCATTAATAGGGCCACTGGTGTAGGCCTACAGGAGGTTTTTCTGACTATGCATGAACATAGCTATCTTAAAAACACAAAGCCAAGGATGCTGACCATATACACTTTACCCAAAATTCATAAACATATGGACAAGCCACCAGGTAGGCCCATAATTTCAGGGTGTGATTCGATTTGGGAACGACTATGCAAATATGTAGACATATTCCTCAAATCTATTGCTGAATGCACAGCAGCTTATCTGAGGGATTCAAAGGAAACCATCAAATTGGTGGACAATTTGACATTCAATTCCAGCAAACAACTGGGACCAGCTTGCCTTCCTAGTGGCCTGGTGCCAAGCTCACCACAGAGAACCTAGGAATCAAATGACGTATCTTCCCTGGTCTCATCCTGTTCCTTTTCAGGGTAATGAAGCCCCTGCCCAGCTACCCTTCCTGGGCTGATATTAATAAAATGCCAGGTTTCCTTGCCAAAAGGCCTAAACCATAGGCTCTGCTCTGGGAGCAGGTTTCACACCTCATTAAGGGAAAGATTTGTCAAGGCCATCTGCTAGCAGTCAAATGTCAATTTGTGGATTAGAGGTTTAGGCAGACAAAATCTAACTTTTTAATATTGAGTTTTACTAAATATTTATTAAAAGCCTGACTTCACCATTGCTAGACCTGGCACCATTGGTGTGGGTCTCCCCTGCATGTTTTGCCTTTGCCTCCTGTGTTTTTGCTCTGTGTTGGACTCCGTTTTGCTGGTCTAGATGCTTGGTCACTTTGCCACTGCTGTTCAGTGCCAAAGTGCAAGTGCTCCCTTTGTAAATTGCTGTTATGGATAAGTGACTCAGTGATTGGCAGATTTGATTTACTACTCAGACCCTATTACAGTGCATTGTTTGTGCCTAGGGCCTGTAAATCAAATGCTGCTAGTGGGCTGCAGCACTGATTGTGCCACCCACAGAAACAGCTTGTAATATGTAACTCTGGCCTACCATTGCAGAGCCTGTGTGCAGTCTGGTACTGCCATGTTGACCTGGCAAGTGCACACACTTGCCAGTCCCTAACCTTGCCTTTCTTACATGTCACCCCTAAGGTAGGCCCAAGGTACCCATGTGGGCAAGGTGCATTGTATGTGAAAGGCAGGACATGCCCTGATGTATGTGGCTTGTCCTAATAGTGAAATACTGCCAATTTCGTTATTCACTATTGCAAGGCTACCTGCTCCCGTAGGATAAAATGGGGAGTTTGTTTATAAAATCTTATAGACATAACAACCCCTGGGAACAAGGTAGGAAAATAAAGTTTAGTATGCCTGAAATCAGAACGTTGAAATGCATCTTTTAGGGAGGGTGAGTTTTACATTCTGTGTTTGAAAATGCCACTTTTAGAAAGTAGGTATTTTCTTGCTTAACCATCCAGTGTGCCTCTGCTAGGTTTGTGTATTGCATATCTGGCTTTTAGATGACAATGGCTGGAGAGAGGCAGTGGCTCCAGAGAGCCTGATGAGGTAAGGCTCAGCTGAATAGACCTGGGCTGCATTTAGGAGGAGAGGGAGGAAATTTCATTTCACCTGAATGAGCCTGGTCTGCCTTCAACAATGCTGTTTCCACCTCCTGCCAGGAAGCTGCACCAGTGAGGACTGGTTTCGGCTGGGTACATACACTCTCTGCCTTCAGAGAACAAAGGATTTTTATGAATAAAAAGAGGGGCCCAGACCCCAGACCTTTAAATCACTTCTGGGAAATCAAGAGGAACCTTTGCCAAGGAGAAGAGCTGGAGAAGCTGAGGAGGAATACTGCCCCTGTGCTGTTTTCTTCTCTGGGGTTGTGTTGCAGTGGCTACTTGCTGCCAAGGAAAGGAGAAAAGGACTTTGCTATTTGCTTTGTCACCTGCTTGAGAAAAAGATTCCCAAGTGCTTGAAACTAAGCTTTCCTTCTGTTCTGAAGTCTCGGGGACAGAACGCCTTCAACCCCAGCTCCCCTGAACTTTCTTGCTGGGAGTTCTGACCTGCAAAGAGGTGACTGTTGTTGTTTTGGACCTCTAGAGACTGTTTTCTGCTGGGAGCTGGAAAAGTAATGCAACTTTGAGAAGTGAGACGCATCGGCACCTGTTTCCGATGCATCACAAAAGAAATCATCGCAGCGCCTGCCGCGGCTCGAGAGATCGCCACATCGAGTGCCCTGATCTCCGAAGTCTGAGATCACTGAACCGATTTCGCAAGAGTGCATGCCATGATGTTATGCCAGAAGACATAACGTCACTGTATACCAGCATCCCCCAAAGTGCTGCTTTAGATGTAATCAGAACAGTCCTGGACGACAGACCGTGACACTTTCAGGCCCCAGTGAGTTCATAACCAATTTGTTGGAGATTGCCATGACTAAGAATTTCAAGGAGAATACTATCTTCAGACCAAAGGATGGCCATGGGGGAGGGCTTCACATCGGATTTGGCTATTCTGTATATGGACAATTACGAGCATGATCGTGTACTAAGTGACCATAATTCATATAAGGGCAGTTTTGAACTTTGGAGACGCAACATTGATGATGTAGTTATGGTCTGGACTGGCAGTGAGCAAAATTTACTTGCATTCCATGAATAGCTTAACCAAAGGTCGCATGACATTCAATTCTCACTTGAATATAGCAACAACGAGATTATTTTTCTGAACATCACGATAAAGGAGGATAGTGGGAGGCTACATATCTCACTACACAGAAAAAAGAGCGAAAGGAACACTCTTTTACACTATTCAAGCCATCCCCTAGGAATCTTAGAGATAATTTACCATTCTGCCAGTTTTTTAGGTTACAGAGAAACTGCACCAAGAAACAAGCCTTTTTGAGGAATCTGGTGATCTCATGACCCGACTATTCAAGAAACCTCACAAACAAGCATGGTTCTGTCATAAGGAATTCCTTCTAGAACCCAAACAAAAAGTGTCTCCTGAACAGGAACTCATGATTTGTGTAACCACTTTCTGTACACAGTAATGAAGTTAGGAAGATCATCAATCATCACTGGCTCCTTGTGGCTGATGATGTAGGTATCCCAAACCCACCAATGCATACATTTAAGAATGGGAAAAGCATAAGCGATCCTGTGGTAAATCCTTACTTGCCACACCCACTATGGCCAATCAATCTATCCTTTAGCAGATACCACCGGTCAAGGGACGTTTTAAATGTAGTAGGTGTAAAGCCTGCTCCATGAGCAGGGTGATTAAAAGTTTTACACATAATTATTATGCTCACACCCTCAAAGACCACACCCACTGTAACACCATGGGGTGGTATATGCCATAACATGCCTGTGTGAGTTTATGTGTATTGGACAGACTACACAAAAGGTAAAAACACACATACCGCAACATTGTAGTAGAATAAGGTGCAAGGTCCAGGGGGTCCCCCTGGTGGAACACTTCTCCACATTTGGACACTCGGCTGAGAGTTTGAAGTGGTGGGGGGTTGTAGAAAAAGTGAGCCTGAATCCCAGGGGTGGGAGTTTTACTAATACCATGAACCTCAGAGAATTTAAATGGATACACATTTTTTACACCACTTCAAGAGGGTTGAATGAATATTATTATATTGAGATTGCATTGCAAGTTTTCACCTTGAATAATGGCTTATGCTCTAACACTCCTGTACTTAACCCTGTGCTTTGTCCTGCATGCCCCTGAGTAAATGTAGCTATCCACATACACAGTGACCTGATCATTTCATAATGTACATATTTTCTATGTCCTTTTCGCACCTGTATATATGTATTGAATTGAATTGAATTGTCCATTTCTATAGCGCACAGCTACTCTCAGAGAGTGTCCTGGCCCTATTAGGTATGCCCCAAGGGAGAAGATCCAGGGATAGAAACCATAATTCACTGCCAATCACTGAACTAAAATGGCTTCAATTCCTTTCTAAATGTAGCTTCTTCTGGTATCCATCTGAGGTGATCAGAGATGTTTTCCACAGATGCACTGCTATAACCGTGAAAGATGCGCCTCCCCTCCGCAGTTTCCAAAAGCGCGGTGAGACGATAAAACCAGCTGAACTCAATCGCAGCCATCTCCCTGGGCAAGCCTTGATGCGGTCCCTTAGGTACCTAGCACCCATGTTGTGGAGGGCTTGATGTGTTAGGGACAGAGCTTTATAGCTAATTCACTGACAAACTGGCAACCAGTGCAGTTTAGCTCAGTATGCTGAGATCGATGAGCACTTTGGAATTTTGATTAGTTAATGGAGAGCCATGTTCTGCATGACTTGTAGGCGCTGGATCAAATATTCTGGGACACCAAGATACAGAACATTAGCATAGTCCAGCCTGGATAAGATCAGTGATCTAACCACTGTGATTTTGGCCACATGAGGGAGCAGATAAAAAAAATCCTCAGCATGCGAAATATCCAGAAATCAGGATTTCACCACCGCTGACACCTGTGCAGGTGTATCAAACAGTACACTCAGTTTTTTTGCCACTGCCGACAGTTGGGGTGGTGGGGGAACACTTTCAGGCCAGGCCCCCAACCACCTGGGAAGTGGATATCAGACCTCAACCAGTCTAGCAGTGCTACCATGCAGTTAGCAAAGGCAGTCTTTGCCCTCTCAGGCTCCCCCTCGTACGTGAGCTGGAGTTGCATATCATCCGCGTATAATACACTTCAGTTGTCTAAGAGGCATATCAAGCTAATGTTGCATGGTCATATGGATGTCTCTGTGCAGCTTATTGTGCTGTGTAACAATGTCTGTCTTTATGGAATGCGGCAAACATGTTATAATGTTCTTTACGTCAGTCTACAGTTGGTGTATATTTGTCTAAACATAATGTGTTTTGTTTTGCTGGATGTGACTGTTATGTTAGAGCATTGTGTAAAGTAACATACGTTCTGTCCACCCTTTTCTATGTGAATTGTATGCTCAGTCCATCCCAAGAATCGTCTCTCTACAGGAGGGTTATGTACTGGTCAATGGGTTGTACAATAACGTCTGCTTTATTTTATGAGGTGTTAAAATGTCCTGTATATCAGTCCATTGTTGATGTAGATTTGTCAAGCCAAAGTACGTTTTGTTCTGTCCATTGTGGCCTTCATGTTGGTGCATTGTGTACACTATCAAGTGTTTGTCCTTTTTGATGTGAATTGCACGATCAGTTTATTTTCTCCCTGCAAGATAGTAATTAATTGAAACACTATGAATACTCTGATTTCAAGGCATCAAATACTTTTCCTAATGCAGTAAAAAAGTTTAGTCTTTCTTCCAAATACAACCGCTGTGAGGACACTAACGGTGTCTATGGTGGAGTCAGATACTGGGCTACGCATGCCGCTCCGACTCCACATGCACGTGACGCATGCACGCAGAGGTCTTGTTAACCGGGGGCCTCCCCACGCGCCTGTCAGTCAATGTCAGCTGCCTTCATTAGAAGATCGTGGGGCATATCATCAAGGGGAAGTGTTATAATTATCACCGCTTTAGCGTCCGTTTTCGGGCGAAAAGCGGCGATAAATCTATCGCACTATCAGCAAGGACACGCTAACGCGTGTTCCTATGCCTCAGCGCCAGTTCCCCTAACGCCCATCTTTGCAACGTCAATGATATGCAAAGTGGGTGTACCCTACTAAAATAACGTGGAAAATGTCGCTAACAGACATTTCTCCAATTATCAAGCAAATCCCTAACCTTTGCAGTGACGAGAAAAGTAGCGCTAACCGCGCTTATCGCAGGTTTCATTATGCCTGCTTTTCAACCGACTAAGCCATTATAGCCTATGGATGGTGGATTCTGAGGATGAGACCACCCTGCCCTATCATCAACATATTGCCTATCGCTGTGCGATTATCGCTGGATTTCCAGCGATAATCGCACATTTAGCAGCTATCGCTGGATTTTTATCGCATTGGAGATAAGCGTTGCTGATAGCATGCTATCTCCACGATAAAATCCAGCGATAGCCTGCGATAATTATCCTTGTGCTAAGCGTGCTTAGCGATAATTATCGCCGGCTTTTGCTGACATGCCCCCGTGTTTTTGGTGACTGAGCCGTATAAGTGAGGAAGGACACGAGGCACTTATTCAAACATACTGGTGATCTCATGAACTGTGTGGGACAATCTATGGTGCTGAATATAAGAAGAATGACTTTTTCCCTTATTCTGTCTATTTTTTCAGATAATACTGGCGATTTGTTTATTTTCGTGAATCGGCATCACAATCTTGATGAATGCCCTATTGTACTTTTACTCCTCTCCTCCCCACATGGAGCCTCCCATTCACCCTGCATAACCGCAGTGGAAACCTTAGTCGATTTGGCCACCTGTGTTGGCACCACATCTTACTGGATGCCTAATTGAATATTCTACGTACTCCACATAATTTATTTGTCTTTAGCAAATGTTTCCAGATCATTTTGACCCAGTATAACATGTATGCATTTTATGTTACAGACCACTCCTTTTGGGAGCTGTGACCCGGTCTGCCATATTGGGCGCCAGCTACTGGTTAGTAGTCCAAGCACTCATTTGTAACTCTATTTAAATTAATACACCACAGAGACAGGTTTTAACTACGTTTTTATTTTATTTAGGTTGTCTATTATGTACCTCTTTGTCCTGATGAAGACCCGCAAGCGGAGGTTTTAAATTATCCTCTACGTGTTCAGTCGAGTCGAAACGTTGACTCTCCTTAACCTAGGGCCTGTACTACGGTGTACCACCCCTCCCTGAAATTGGATGATGCATTTTGAACATGCTGGCATCATTTTGTCAAATGGACACTGAAGAATAAAATTAAATTGTCTTGTAGACAGGCCCATCCAAACAGGTTTACTGTTCTCAGCATCGTCTCAGCCAGTGTCTACTGTAAATTATGATATTGTGTTTTCCAATTGTTTTTCTTTTTGAATTCCACTCACCTCACACATGAGCACTCTTTCTTTGCACTCTTTCCTAGAGTGACCGTCTATTGATGTACTGTCTTAGGTTGCAATGACTTTGCTGTTTTTATAACAAGAGAATATAAATTAGATTTTGTCTTTAAAATACAGCTGTTGTTTCTTTTTCCCTTGTGCGTTTTGAAGAGTATTTGGCTCTCTCTTTTGCAACAATTACGTGAAAACATTTTGAGTGACTCTGCTAATTAATTATATGAGTCAGAACCTCTTTGGCCTGTCCAAGGAGGGACGTTAGGACCACTTGTCCTTATTAAATTCTCTCAGCAGCGTTACGGGATAACTTCAGACAGAAGTTTAGCATGGATACGATTTAAATAAATAATAAAACAGTAAGCCAATCAAACTGTGTCAAAGGTGTAGGACATTGTTTTAATTAGACTGAAGCTGAAGAGTCATCTCTTTGCAAGCACAAAAAAATAAAACAATGCTTCATGTTCTGAATATGTGCATCCCTGAAACTAAGTGTGCAGACTACCAGGCATCGCTGCCTATCTAAAAGAAATGTGTCTAAGGCCAGTCTTGCAATAGAAAAAGATGTTTAAAGCACCATTAGAAAATGAAGCTAAGTTAACACTAAAACTAAAATGGAAGCCAAATGCAAACCCACATAATACTGTTCTACAGTATGGGACTTTGCAAACACAAGAAGATGATGGACGGATCGCTGAAACTTTTCAGACACTCACCCCCAGTCACAGATCTTGGTTGAATCCATCATTGTTCTTTAGCTCACATCATCTCCTTGTGTTTACTGTATGGGACTTTACCTCACTCTACGCTGCTCTACAATAATCCACTCTATGCAGCTCCCCTGTTTCGCACACTACAGTACTCTATGGAACTCCAAGCCACAACACTCTACTACACTATATGCCACTCTCTGACACTTTACTCCTCTCTATAGTCCTTCACTCCACTGTACTATACTGTATGCCACTGTACAACACTCTACTCCACTCTATGATACTCTAGTTCACTATAAGACACTGTAAGTAGCTCTTTCTGCTTTTTAAACAAAGGCTCTTGGAGAACTTATATTCTGATGCTCAACTCACACACCTTGAGGCATTTAGGGGTTCCATCCACCAGTCTTGAAAGGGAAAGCCAAAACCAATTCAGAATTATTATTCCATATTTAATGTTTGTTGGACTTGGCCCTTTTTGCAGGGTCATCCCTAAACTGTTTGCCTTTCTCCTAGCATTTTTTGTGACGTGGTGTTGGTGGTTTTAGGCCTCTGGGCACTTTAGCACTGCTGTCCAGTGTAAAGTGCATGTACTCTCTCTGTTAAATATGGTATTATTGGTCTACACCTATTTGACCTACTTAATTTATCTATCAGTCCCTTGTAAAGTGGCATCTCACATACGCAGGGCTGGTAAATTAAATGCTACTGGTGGGCTTGCAGCGCTGATTGCACCACCCATCAAAGTAGCCTTTCAGACCTGTCTCAGGCCTCTGCCATTTTACTGCATGTCAGTCACCCCTAGGGTAGGCCCTCGCTAGCCCTATGGGCCGGGTGCATTGTAGGTAAAAGATAGGACATGCACCTTAAGTGTGTGACATGTCCTGGTAGTGACAAACAGCCATTTTGGTTTCTCTCTACTGTGGGGCTGCCCTCCCATAGGAATGCATTGGGGATTCCCTGATAAGTGTTTCAGTGGTAATTCCTGATATGGGAAGCGTAGCGTGGTCAAGTTTGGTATGTTTGGAATAGTGATAATAAATGCTACGCAATGGTGTGAGCAGCTTTATTATAACTATTTTAGAAATGCCACTTTTAGAAGTTGGCATTTCTGTGTACTATGTGTCTGCCTGCCTGATGTGAATGGCATGTCTGGCGTGTGAGTGACGGGGGCTGGGAGGTGTGTGTGTGGCTCCAGGAGGGGCAGGGTGAGTCAGCACTAGGCAGAATGGGTCATTTGTACTGGGAGTAGTGGGAGGAGTAATCCCTGGTCCCTGAATAGGTCAGTGCCTGGCCTGTACAATGCTGGCTCCGCCCCCCTGTGGTGTGTCTGATGACGAGCCCCCACCTGGCAAAGGAGGGTGTGAGCACTGTACACAAAGTGCTTCAACACCCCCCAAAACCAGTTGGAACTGGTTCCCCCAAGCCCTGAGCTCTGCAGAACAAAGAGAATGGTGGTATAAATGTAGGGGCTGTGACCCCATGAAGATGTGCTGTTGTATGCTGGGGGCTTGTTGCTGCTGGGGCCCAGGAGGAACTGCCATGGGGGCTTACCTCCCTGCTGGAGGGTCCTGTGTGCTGGCCTCCCTGGGCCCAGCTATGCCCCATAGACCAGGAAGAACTTTTCTGCTTGGACCTTTTGTTTCTCTTTAGATCCAGGACTTTTGCTTGCTCCTAGTGCCTCGTGAGCGCTACAACTCTGTCCTGCGTGACTTTGGCATTAGAAGAGGACTGCTCCGGTGTTTTTCCATATCACTGTGCCGCAGGAGGTGATGAGCGTCTGTCCCCTGCAGCTCAGAGCTGCCTGAGCATTTTGGGGGGAATCCCTGCCCCGCATGTGGACACTTTCTAATCACAGCAGCCCACCCCGCATTTGCGTGTTCCTAATCGCAGGAACTCACCCTGCATTTGCGTGTTCCTAATCGCAGGAGCCCACCCCGCGCTTGTGCACCTTTTAGAACGAAGAAACTGGAGCCCACCCCGCACTTCGTAGCCAGAGTAGTCACCGCCTCAACCCGGGCTAAGAACAAAACGAGCCGCAGCTTGGGACGCGATGCGGAAGCCAAGCAGCCTTGCCTGGACATGGGCGGGACCGGCGACACGGAAGCTGCGAGGCAGAGGCGTGCCCAAGTAACAAGGGATCCCGGCCAAGGAGTTCCCTCCGATGTCAGAAAAAGGGGCGTGGCCAAGCCGGAGGGGAAGCCAGCGGACGCCGTGGCCTGTAGAAGAGCGGGGCTCCCGTGAGGAGAGGAAAGCCCAGCTTGTTGCTGAGGCTGCCAGTGCCTCCCCGCCTGCCCAGAGGAGTCAGCCACACAGCAGGAGAGCCAGTGAGTGGGGCCGGGAGTGGCACCAGAAGTGCCCGTGTTGGTTCCTCTGTACAGCTGCGCCTCACAATCACGGACAGCTGCAACAAGGGGGTGCGCTCTTGTGCTGAGAATCCCTGAGCGGCGGCTCTCCCGAGGCACATTGGTGCCAGTACTGGGTCACTCTTTACAGCTACACCGCAGAAGTGGATAGCTGCAATGTTGGCAACTTTGTTGTAGAGTCCCAAAGGGGGGGGGGCTCCTCCAACTTGCACAAGTGGTGCCAGTGCTTGTTTCCTCCAGCTGAACCGCCGTTGCTGGCAGCTGCAACGTGGGTGCCATTTCTTTTCTTTTGAGTCCCAGAGGGGGGCTCACCTTGGTCACAGCTGCACCGCAGGAGTGGGCAGCTGCAACGTAGTGGGCAATTATTTGAGGTGTTACTATGTGTGCACTACTATGCCGATGTTATGCATAATTTGTTTTCTGCCTGCTGATGATGCCTTCATGCTCATATATTTTATGCCCCATTCTAATATGGTTATGCATAATGTATTTTCATGCCTAATGATGGTGCCTTTATGCTCATGATTTATGCCTGATCTAGGGTGGTTTAGGCCTAATGCTAAGGTGATTTATGACTATTGTGATGATGCTAAGTTCATGATCTTGCCAGTAGCTACTGGCTGTTATACATTTACTACTGGCTGTTATACATTTATTACTGGCTGTTATACTTTTATTACTGGCTGTTACACATGTATTGCTAGTGGTTTTGCATTTTCTGTTTATGCTTTTGATGGTTCTGGCAGCGACCCGATTGGCGCTGACGTGTACATAGTCCCCTGTAAATTATGACCTGGTGCCTGTTGGCACAGTGTATATATCTGTGATTGTGATTCTAATGTGTTTTACATAATACAAAGGCTATTTTTATATAACCTTTTGTGGAGTCTCTTTTGTTGTGTGCCTAGTGTGTCGCCGCTGTGTGTGTGTGTTGTGCAAACGCTTTACACATTGCCTCTGGGATAAGCCTGACTGCTCATGCCAAGCTACCAAGGGGGTGAGCAGGGGTTAGCCTCAGGGTGTAACTCCCTTGTCCTGACTAGAACTGGGGTTTCTGCCTGGCTTTGGCACGTGCCCTAGCCTACCGGGAATCCCCGTTTCTAACAATGTTATATAAAAAATGTTTCAGATCGTACATATGTATACAAAATCATAATAAAACAGTTAAAAACATAACAAAGTACAAAAAATAAAAGGTACATATTAAAAACAATCAAGATTATTCAAGAGAGGCAGAATATCAGACATCTACTCACATTCCGATTCAAAATTTTCTCAACTGTTCTCAACAGAAGTTGGTCCTGATAGGGAGACTCCTATAGGGTTTCATAGGGGATGTATCCCACCTCACAGGATCGACTTCTGTTAAGAACAGTTGAGAAAATTGTGAATCTGATATCACCC
Source organism: Triturus cristatus (assembly GCF_964204655.1). NCBI lineage: Eukaryota > Metazoa > Chordata > Amphibia > Caudata > Salamandridae > Triturus > Triturus cristatus. The sequence continues at coordinate 1,071,024,764 of NC_140591.1, read as the reverse complement.
GTATAAATTAGGGAATTCTCCATAGTAATTTGATGAGAGAGATTAATGCTTTATTGTCCTGAGGAAGGTGACTTGATCCTGATTTATACCACTGAAACGCGTCAACGCTCGTATTTATGGATACATTTGAGGAACAATGTGTTGCATATAATTAAGGAAATAATTCAAATACTCTAATTGATGTCTTCAAATTAACCGCTCCTAATGACAAAAGTAGATGTCTAATATTCTGTCTTTCTTGAATCATCTTGATTGTTTTTAAGGTGTAAAACATTTTTTTGTATTATGTGATGTTTTCAACTGTTTTATTATGATTTTCTGTACATATGTATGATCTGCAACGTTTTTTATATAACATTAAATACGGAATAATAGTTTTTAATTGTTTTGGCTTTCCCTTTCAAAACTGGTGGGTGGAACTCCTGAATGCCTCAAGGTGTGTGAGTTGAGTATCAGAATATAATTTCTCCGAGAGCCTTTGCTTTAAAAAAATATTATTAGTACCCTGTCTTTTGGAGTAGAGGGGACACTCTCATTTTCTTCCACATGTACCTCTTTCTAAACCACTGGACCCCACTTTATTCCAGTCTACTCTCACACAGTGCTCCACTCTAATCCACTGTACGCCACTCCAACCCACTCTACACCACTCAATGACACTGTACTCTATACCACTGTATGCCAATCCACTGTACCACACTCTACAACACTATACTGCATTGTACACCACTCCACTTTACAAAAATCAACTAGTCTGTATGCCACTGTACTCTACTGTAATCTACATCACTTTCCAATACTGTACAACACCGTTCTCCAATGTATGACACTTTATTCGACAGTATGCTACACCACTCCACTCTACTGCACTCTACGCCACTATAGTCTACAATGCACCACTCCACTCTATGACACTTTGCTCTACACTCCCCATTCCAGTGCACTCCACTCCACTGTACCGCACTCTACTACACTTCAGTACACCACTGTACAATACTCCGCTCTATGCCGCTTTACACCGCTCCACTGTCTGACACTCTATTCCTCTCTACAACACTGAACTACACTCCATGCCTCTCTACTCCACTCTATACCCATCCACTCTACAAAACTGTACTATATTGTATGACACATGACGACATGCCACTCAATTTCTCTCTATGGGAGTGGAGGGGTTTGTTCTTCTGCTGTTAGTCCTGGCATCTTTGGTGTGGTTCTCCCCTAACTTTTTGCCTTCAACCCTTCTGTGTTTGGCAGCTCTGTGTTTGGTGGCTCTGTTTGGTGTTTGGCGGCTCAGTGTTTGTTGTCTCACTATTTGGCGGCAGCTAACTATTTAGCAGTGGTTCACTATTTGGCGGCGGCTCACTATTTAGCCATTTATCAGCTCAGTATTTGGCGGTGGCTCACTATTTGCCGGCGGCTCATTCTTTACCGGCTCGCTAATTTGCAGTGGCTCAATATTTGCGGTGGCTCACTATGTGGCAGTGGCTCACTATTTGGCAGCGGCTCACTATTTGGCAGTGGCTCACTATTTGGTAGCAGCCTACTATTTGGCAGCGGCTCACTATTTGGCAGTGGCTCGCTATTTGTGGCTCACTATTTTGTAGTGGCTCACTACTTTGCTGTGGCTCACTTTTTAGCAGCTGCTCACTATTAAGCAGCTTATTATTTGGCAGCAGCTCACTATCTGGCAGCAGCTGACTATTTGGCAGTGGCTCACTATTTGCAGTGGCGCACTATTTGGTGGCGGTTCACTATGTGGCAGTGGCTCATTATTTAGCAGCTCACTATTTGGCGGCGGCTCACTATTTTGCAGCGGCTCAGTAATTGTCGGCTCTGTATTTGGTGGCTCACTATTTAGCGGCTCACTATTTGGCTGCTCACTAATTGGTGGCTCTGTTTTTGGCAGCTTGCAGGACACATTGAGCAATTGCCCATTCCTTAATTCTTCTAGTGTACTTGAAGCTTCAGCAATGTCATAATTGGTACAGAACATTCAAAAGCTACAAGACAAGCTACTGCAAAGAGGATGGTGTTTGCTTTTTGGGAGGCATAGACACCTGCCGCCACCCGCTCTTTATTAGGGTGCATTATGATAGTTCTAGACTTCTTATATTGCAAGGTAGTCAGATGTGTTGCCCCTTCATTACTACTAGGCTTGGTGAGAGCAAAGGGACCAAAACAACGGCACCTCATGGAGTTCCGTAAGTGACAGAGTGTATTAGGTTGTGACATTCACGCTGATTTTTAGCACCAGATGTTTGTCCCGCGCTGGAAAATCAGCACGCACAAAACCATGCACAGCACATGAAGGCACTGCTTCTTTCTGCCCCCCGAGTATTATAGTCTACTTGAGTGGCAGTTTCCACAAAGTGAACGGAAGGTTTCTCAACGCAGCTTTTCTCGGTCATCCGCGACCACCAGTAGCCCCCCTCAAGAAAAACAGCAACACCCACGCCAAGAAAGCTAGATAGTTCACCACCGAACTTTGAGAGTCCAGACGCACTTGCTGCCGCCTCGAAAAGGCCTGGAGGAACACCAAATCCACAGAAGCCCACAACAACTTCAGAGCCGCCACCAACGCCCACCACCAACTCATCAGAAAAACGAGGAAAATAGCGATTGAAGACAGAATCTCCACTCATGCACACAACAGCAAAGAACTCTTCAACATCATCAAGGAGTTCGCCCAACCCACCAGTAAGTCCACCAACATCCCTCCCTCACAAGACCTCTGCGACAAACTCAGCACTTTTTTCCACCACAAAATCAAGAGCTTCTATGACAACTTTGACGAAGACAACCAACACACTGAACCCTCACCAACCACCCCTGACACCCTGAAGCCAGCGATCGACAACTGGACAGCCCTCACCACCGAAGACACACTGAAGACGATGAAGTCAATCCAATCTGGGGCCCCCACGAACCCCTGCCCCCGCCACATTTTCAACAGAGTCACCGACACCATCACACCCATGTTCTGCCACACCATCAACCGCTCCCTGGCAACTGCCTCATTCCCTGACGACTGGAAACACGCTGAGATCAACCCCCTCCTGAAGAAACCCTCGGTGGCTCCCACCGACCTCAAAAACTATAGACCCATCTCCCTGCTCCCGTTCCCAGCGAAAGTCATCGAGAAAGCCATCCACAGCCAACTCGCCACATTCATCGAAGAGCACAACATCCTCGACTCTTCCCAATCTGGCTTCAGAAAAAAACACAGTACGGACACCGCTCTCCTCACCGCAACAGACGACATCCATGCCTTACTGGACAAAGGAGAAACAGCAGCCCTCATCCTCCTAGACCTCTCAGCGGCATGCGACACAGTCTCTCACCAAACGCTAATACGCAAACTTCATGACTCAGGGATCCAAGACAAGGCCATCGATTGGATCCGCTCCTTCCTCTCTGGCAGAACGCAGCAGGTGAGACTCCCCGCTTTCCTCTCGGAACCTACACCTACCACCTGCGGAGTCCCCCAGGGGTCCTCCCTCAGCCCTATGCTATTCAACGTCTACATGGCTCTGCTCACCCCCATCATCAGAACCTACGGACTCAACAATGTGTCATACGCAGACGACACCCAACTCATCCTCTCCCTATCCAACGAACCCAACACCGCCAGACACAACTTTCAAGAAGGCATGGAAGCCGTCGCCAAATGGATGAAAAACAGCTGCCTACAACTAAACACCAAAAAAACGGAAGTACTCATCATGGGCCCAAACCCAGACGCCTGGAACAACATCTGGTGGCCCCCCACCCTCGGAAGCCCGCCCACCTCCACGGACCACGCAAGCAACCTGGGAATCATCCTGGACTCAAAATGGACCGCCAGATCACCTCCGTCTCGTCCTCCTGCTTCCACACCCTCTGCCTCCTACGTAAGACCTTCGAATGGATCCCCCTCGAACACAGAAAGACCATCACTCATGCCCTGGTCACTAGCAGGCTCGACTACGGCAACGCACTCTATGCCGGAATAAACGAAAACCTCACTCGCAAGCTACAGAACATCTAAAACGCCACCGCAAGACTGGTCCACGACCTGCCAAGACACTGCCACATCTCCCAGCACCTGCGCACACTCCACTGGCACCCCATCGAAGCTAGAGTCACCTTCAAGATGCTAACCCATGCTCACAAGGCCCTCCACGACACCGGACCAGCATACCTGAATAGCCGACTCAAATTACACGCACCCCAAAGGACCCTACAATCATCCCAGATCTTCTACACCCTGGTCCCCCGCACCAGAAAGACCAGATCAGGAGGCCGCTCCTTCTCCTTCAGCACGGCCAGAGCCTGGAACAACCTTCCGCTCCACCTCAGACAGATAACATCGCTCCCCATCTTCGCAAGAAACCTCAAAACCTGGCCCTTCGACAGACCCCCTCCTTGATGGACTGGAACCTGCGAACCCCCTCACACCCCCCAGCGCCTTGAGACCCTTACATGTGAGTAGTCGCGCTTAACAAACACCTGATTTGATTTGAGTGCTGGGAAATCTGTCTTGGAGGTGGTCTAGAGTAAGATATTCCTCACTCACGCACGCCAACTCAACATTGGTGAATGAGAGTGAGGAAAAAAACTCAGCTCTGCGGAGTGGAGATTTTCTGAGCTCCGTTTGCTCCACAGAGTGTGAGTAACTCCACGAACGGAAGGAACAAGTTGGTGGAGTGGTGCACTGCTTGTTGTTATGACAATAGTGGTCAATAAATCAATGAGTCTTGATATGTGATAAGTCTTGTTAATTTCCCAAGACATAGATTGCCAGCCAATGCGCTTCGTTCATGTGATGAACTTCTTCAGGGCATGTATGGGCGTTCTTGTCAGATCGCAACAAAAAATGTAGCCAATGTACAGCGCGGGGGCCACCTTGGTAAGGGCCTGTGTGCGCAATGTTCTGTATGACGGGATGCGAAGGAGACTCGTTCGCTCACGGAAGAAAATGTCAAAATCTGGCTTGAAGGTGGTCTAGAGTAAGATATCCCTCACTCACGCACACCAACTCAACATTGGTGAATGAGAGTGAGGAAAAAAACTCAGCTCTGCGGAGTGGAGTTTTTCTGAGCTCCGTTTGCTCCACAGAGTGAGTAACTCCACGAACGGAGCACAGCCCAGACCTACTTACTACTACCAGCTGTGATGGCTTTTTTGGGGGGGGTGTTGGTTATTTGCCTGTTAGACATGGCATCTTTGGCATAGTTCTCCCTAACTTTTTGACTTCAACCCTGCTATTTTTGGAAGCTCTGTATTGGGTGGCTCTGTATTTGGTGGCTCAGTCTTTGGCAGCTCTGTCTTTGGCGGCTCTGTCTTTGGCAGCACTGTCTTTGGCGGCACTGCCTTTGGCGGCTCTGTGTTTGGTGTTTGTCGGCACAGTGTTTGTTGGCTCAGTATTTGGTGGTTTACTGTTTGGCAGCTTACTATTTAGTGGCTCACTATTTGATGGCATACTATTTGGAGGCGGATTACTGTTTGGCAGTGGCTCACTATTTGACAGTGGCTCACTATTTGGCAGTGGCTCACTATTTGGCAGCGGCTAACTATTTTGCGACAGAACACTATTTGGCAGCAGCTCACTATTTAGCAGATCATGATTTGGCAGCTCACTGTTTGGCGGCTCTGTTTCTTGCACCTCGCAGGACACACTGAGCATCTGCCCATTCCTTAATTCTTCTAGTCTACATGAAGCTTCAGCAATGTCAGAATTGGTACTAAAAATTCAATAGCTACAAGACAAGCCACGGAAAGGAGGCGGGTGTTAGCTTTTGGGAGGCATAGACACCTGCCGCCACCCACTCTTTATTAGGGTCCATTATGGTATTTCTAGACTTCTTATATTGCAAGGTAGTCAGATGTGTTCACCCTTCATTCCTACTAGTTCTGGGCAGAGCTAAGTGACCAAAAAACTGTGCTACGGGAAGTTCCATAAGAGGCAGAGTGCTTTAGCTTGTGGTGACATTCACGCTGATTTTTAGCGCCAGATGTTTCTCCCGCGCTGGAAAATCAGCGCAAACAATACCATGCACAGCACAAGAAGGCACTGCTTCTTTCTGCCGCTCGAGTAGATAGTCTACTCGAGCATCAGTTTCCTAAACACGAACGGAAGGCTTCTCAACGCAAGCGTTCTCGGCCATCTGCGACCACCCGCATTGGGAAATCTGGCCAGGAGGTGGTCTGGAGTGAGGTATTCCTCACTCACACTTGCCAAATTAACATTGGTATAAGAGAGCGAGGAAATACACTCTGCTCTATGGAGCTGAGCTTTCCAGAACTCCGTTTGCTCTGCAGAGTCTGGATAACTCCACGAACGGAGCAGAGTTTACAGCCCAGGCCTAATTACTACTTCCAGCTATGAGGGCTTTTTTGGAGAGGGGGTGTTGGTTATTTGCCTGTTAGACATGGCATCTTTGGCGTTGTTCGTCCTAACTTTTTGAATTCAACCCTCATATTTTTGGAAGCTCTTTATTGGGCGGCTCTGTATTTGATGGCTCTATCTTTGGCAGCTCTGTCTTTGTCGGCTCTGTGTTTGGCGGCTCTGTGTTTGACGGCTCTGTGTTTGGAGGCTCTGTGTTTGGCAGCTCTGTGTTTGGCGGGTGACTGTTTGGCAGCTCTGTGTTGTGCAGGTGACTGTTTGTAGGCTCTCTGTTTGGCAGCCTTTTCTTTAGTGGTGCATTTCTTTTGATGGACATCATAATGCTGTTATTGCCTCTACCTGAACCTCTATTTTCTTTTTTTTAAAGACTGCTGTCCTGTCTCTGAGGTAAGCCTGTCAGCACTTATGGTCTTGTACACATTAGTTTATGTGCTAAAAAAAGTAATACAAGTATTTATTTAAAAAACATTTGCAGGAAAGTTCCCCTTTTTGCATAGTTACCCCCCACTTTCTGCCGGACATCTGATGCAAACTGACTTGATGTGCCCTGGGTCCCTGCCAAACAGGTTCCTAGGGCCTGTGTTCTTTCCCAAAGCTGTAAATTTGGACCCACAATTGGCACATCCCTGGCCACAGGTAAGCCCCTTGTAAAAGGTACCATGAGTACCAAGGGCACTGTGTCAACGGAAGGCCTCTAAGGGCTGCAGCACTTATTGTGCCACCCTTAAGGGCCCTGTACCTTATCACCCACTCACAGAGAGTGTGGCCTGCGTATTTTTTGTGCAGAGAAAAGTGAAGAGTCGACATAGCTTGCATCCCAGTGCGCCATGCCTGCAACCCACTGCCTAACGCCTAGGTAAGTCACCCCTCTAGCAGGGTGCACTAGCCTTAAGGTGAGGGCCCAGTGACATGAGCCCTGTGCCTCTGCCGTATCTAAATCCATTCTCAGACACTGTAAGTGTAGTAAAGCCACAAAGAGTATATGGTCTGGGAGTTGGTCATTACGAACTCCACAGCTTTATAATTGCTTTACTAAAAACTGGGAAGTTTGGTAGCAAACTTCTCAGCACATTAAATTCACACTGATGCCAGTGTGGGATTTTATGTAAAATGCACTCAGAGGGCATCTTAGAGACGCTGCCTGAAAATCTACCAGCCCTGATGCGGTTCCTGAATGGCTGCCCGCCATTTGCCACCACCAGACATGTTTCTGTACCTCTGGGTAGAGACCCTCTGCTCTCGTGGTTCAGAAACCAAGCCCATCCTTGGCAGAGGTGTCATGCCTCCTCGCCCAGGATGGACTGGGTCCACGAAGGAGAAGCTTCAAAGGCCTACCGCCTTTGGGAGCTGTCCCTGCCTTTTGCTGCCCCCAGCAACTGGCTCACCCCAATTCTAGCCCTCACTTTGGGCAGGAGAATCTGTGGGAAAACCAAGCTAGGAAGAGAGGTGTGTCCACCTTTGCCAACCCCACCCCTCAGGTGGGGAGGCAAGGTGAAGCACACATCTCAGTCCCCTCCCTCATCAAGATGAGGGAACCCAGTCAATCAGGGAGAGGCTCATGTCCCCTCACACTGGAGGGTGGCATAATAGAGGGTATACCCACCTCAACGGAGGGACTCATTGGTCCCGACCCGCACACCCCTTTAAACGCCCCTAACTCTAGAATTTAGGGGAAACCATGAACCTTCCCTCCTCGGATTGAAGGAAAGAAGGACCGAAGAGCTGTGCTGACCCAGGAAGAAGAGGACATGTAGTGCTTTGACCCTAGACCTACCGGCTTGTCCCGACTCCAACCTGCCTACAGCGAAGAAACTGGAGTGTTCAGCAGCCATCAGCCCCACTGAGCCCAGAGGACCTGCACTGCACTCCCCTTACAGACTTTGTCTCCCGTGAGCACTGGATTTGTGCAACAAAGACTCCAAAACCAGAATCTGGAATCAGGTGACTACAGGATTCTGCACCACTCTGCACCCGACGCCCACAGCCCGAGTTTGAGTGGCCCAACACCACAAGGACGTCTCCCCAGGAATCCTGACCTGGGATCTAGCGATCCTCGACCTCCTCAGGCTTCAAGAAGATGCCTGCAGCCTCAACCTGAAGGGTCCCCCTGACCACGACCGGAGCATGGACAGATCACGTTTCCACAGAAAAGTGACCTTTTTTTTGCAATGTGCCTAGCTGTGGATTTTGGGGCCTAGATCACTCTGTTCCTAGGGATCCTAGCAAACCTGTACATTTTTGAAAACTAGATACCCAGGGGAATCCAGGATGGGGTGACTTGTGTAGCTATCACCAGGTTCTGTTACCCAGAATCCCTTGCAAACCTCAAACTTTGTCAAATAAAATATATTTTCCTCATCTTTCTGTGATGGAAAGTTCTGGAATCTGTGGAGAGCCACAAACGTCTACACAACCAGCATTCCTCCAAGTCTCCCAATAAAAATGGTACCTCATTTGAGTGGGTAGGCCTAGTGTCCACGACAGGAAACAGCTCAAAACGCAAAATTGACGCATCACATTTTTCCACAGAAAACTGACCCTATTTTTGCAATGTGCTTAACTGTGGATTTTGGGCCCTAGCTCAGCCGGCACCTAGGGAAACCTAGCAATCCTGTAAATTTTTTAAGATTAGACACCCAGAGAAATCCAGGATGGTGTGCATTGTGTGCTCTCATCAGGTTCTGTTACCCAGAATCCCTTGCAAACCTCAAACTTTGTAAAAAAAACACATTTTCCTCACATTTCTGTAATGGAAAGTTCTGGAATCAGTGGGGAGCCACATACTTCCACATACGCAGCATTTCCCCAAGTCTCCCGATAAATATGGTATCTCTCTTGTGTGGGTAGGCCTAGTGTCCGCTACAGGAAACGGACAAAAACGCAACATGGACACATCAAATTTTTCCACAGTCAAACTGACCCTTTTTTTTGCAATGTGCCTAGCTGTGGATTTTGGGGTCTAGCTCAGCCGGTATCTAAGGAAACCTAGCAAACCTATGCATTTTTTAAAACTAGACACCAAGGGAAATTAAGGATGGGGTGACTTGTGTGGCTGTCACCAGATTCTGTTACCCAGAATCCCTTACAAACCTCAAAAATTGTAAAAACAACCACCTTTCCTCACATTTCTGTGATCAAAGGTTCTGGAATCTGTGGGGAGCCACAAACCTCCTCCCAACCAGCATTACCCCACATTTTCTGATAAAAATGATACCTCACTTTTGTGAGTAGGCCAAGAGCACGCAACAGGAACCGACCCAAAACGCAACGTTGACAGATATTTTTTTCCAGTGAAAACGGACCCTTTTTTCGCAACATGCCTAGCTGTGGATTTTGGACCCTAGCTCAGCCGGTACATAGGAAACCTAGCAAACCTGTAGCTTTTTTAAAACTAGACACCCAGGAGAATTCTGCTAAACAAAATCACATTTTCCTCACATTTGTTTGGGATTACCGAGCCGTTGCTTGCATCGTGTCCTGTGGGCACCGCACTCCGCACCGCCTCGCTTCACTCTGCCCGGACGTCACCGACATCGCCGCTGCCTGACCTGAACATCAAGCAGCTCCGTCACCTGCACTGTGACCTGCCAGCACTGTATTGAGCACCGCCGCACTCGGCATCGTAAGCCTTGGTCTCACCGATGCCGTTGGACGACCATCACCGTGCTGCTGCTGAGGGCACCGCACGCTGCACTCCTTCCACTTCACAGTGCAACCATGATGGTTGCCCCGACCAACTCGTACCAACGGGATCGGCCGGAACGAGAAAGGTACTGTCTACGAGTCTGTTGATGCTTTAGCTTGCCCGTACCGATGCGGTCAGCTGGAACTGTTAGACTCTGTCTTTTCCAGCATCGCGGTAGCCACGGACAGAGCTACTGACTCAGAAAAACTGTGTTTTTGAGATATTTCTGCAATTTAGAGGCTATCTTGCAAAGTAACTACTTTTACAGTATTGTATATTGGATTTTTGTTGTATTTGGTCTTGTTGATTTAGATAAAGATTTGCTTATTTTTCTAAACGTGTGTGGTGTCCATTTGTAGTGTTTTCACTGTGTTACTTCATGTGCACGCAAATGCTTTACACACTGCCTCTGAAATAAGTCTGTCTGCTCGTGCCAAGCTACCAAGGGGGTGAGCAGTGGTTATTTTAGAAGTGTATCCCCCTTACCCTGACTAGGAAGAAGGGTCCCTACTTGGACAAAAGTGCAAAACATTGCCAACTAGAGACCCCCAATTCTAACAGGCATGGTATCTCACACAGAAATGTGAGAAAAATGTGATTTGGTAGCTAAATTTGATTTGAGGTTTGCAGGGGATTTTGGGTAGAAAAACGTTGGGGTACCCATGCAAGCCACACATCCTTGGACCCCCAAGTGTCTAGTTTTTAGAAATGTATGGGTTTGGTAGGTTTCCCTAGATGGTCGCCGAGCCAGGGATCAAAAACACGAGTGTCCCCCTTGCAAACCCAGGTTGTTTTGTGATGGATAATTTTGATATCTCCACAATTTGTTTTGGGCCCCTCCTTGTTGCGGTCACTTGGCCCATCCATACAAGTGAGGTACCATTTTTATCGGGTGACATGGGGAAACACTGAATGGTAGGAAATTTGTGTCGGCCCAGTGATCCCACAACTTTCCCACACAGAAATGTGAGGAAAATGTAATTTTTTGTGTGCAAAATTTGAGGTTTGCAGGGGATTCTGGTTAATAAATGTTAGGGGATCTACACAAGCCACACCTCCCTGGACTCCTCCAGGTGTCTAGTTTTCAGAAATGTCTGTGTTTGGTAGGTTTCCCTAACACAGGTGACTCCTCGCAAACCATGTCTTTTTGTGATTGATAATTTTGAAGTCGCCAAAGTACCACCCATACAAGTGAGGAGACCTGTGGAAACACTGGGTGGTAGGATATTTGTGTCGGCCCAGTGATCCCACAACATTCCCACACAGAAATGTGAGGAAATTTTTTTTTATAATTTTTATAATTTTTTTTTATAATTTTTTTTTTAGGTTTGCATGGCATTCTGGGTAAGAAAACGTTGGGCAATCAACGCAAGCCACACCTCCCTGGACTCCCCCGGGTGTCTAATTTTCAGAAATGTCTGGGTTTGGCAGGTTCCCCTAGAGGGCGCCAAGCCCGGGACCAAAAGAGCAGGTGGGCTCCTTCGCAGAACCATTTCTTTTTGTGATCGATAATTTTGCAGTCTCCACAGTACGTTTTGGGCCATTTCATGTTGTGGACCCTTGGCCCACCCCACTATGGAGCGAGCATTTTTATCAGGGGACCTGGGTGAATGCTGGATGGTAGGAAATTTGAGTGGGCTTGGTGGTCCAACAACTTTCCCACACAGGAATATTTGAAAAATTTCATTTTTTTAGCAAAATGTAAGGTTTGCAGGGGATTGTGGGTAAGAAAACCAAAAGGGAGAGCCACAGCAAGCCACACCTCCCTGGACTCCCTCTGATGTATTGTTTTCAGAACTGTCTGGGTTTGGTAGGTTTTCCTAGATGGCTGCTTAGTCCGGGACCAAAAATGCAGATGACCCCCTTGCAAAACCAGGTTGTTTTGTGATTGATCATTTTTTATTCCTCTATAATACAATTTGGGCCCTTACCTGTGGCGTGCCCTTGGCCCACTCACACAAGTGAGGTAGCATTTTTATTGGGAGAACTGGGGACACACTGGGTGTTGGATATTTGAGGGGGTTTGGGGTTCCCACAACCTTTCCACACAGAAATGTGTGGAAAACATGATTTTGTTTAGCAAAATTTAAGGTTTGCAGGGGATTCTGGGTAACAAAACATTGGGGTATCCATGCAAGTCACACCTCCTTGGAGTCCCCCAGATGTCTAGTTTTCAGAAATGTCTGGGTTTGGTAGGTTTCGCTAGATAGCCCCTGAGCCCGGGGGAAAAAACGCAGCTGACCTCCTTGCAAAAACAGGTTGTTTTGTGATAGATATGGACCCCTGCGTTTTTTGTCCTGGGCTCGGCGGCCATCTAGGGAAACCTACTAAACCCAGACATTTCTGAAACCTAGATATGTGGGGGAGTCCACGGATGTGTGGCTTGCGTGGATCTACCAAAGTTTTCTTACTCCAAATCCCCTGCAAATTTAGCCAAAAAGTCACATTTTCTTATCATTTCTGTGCGGATAGGTTGTGAGATTACCACGCCGGCACAAATTCTCCACCACCCAGCGTTCCCCTCAGTCTCCTGATAAAAATAATATCTCACTTGTGTGGGTGCCCAAAGCAGAGTCAGCATAAACTCTTATGAAAAAAAAACTGCCGTTTGGACCCACTTTGGTTCTCCCTCAGTTTTTCTTCTTTTTACCTTTTTAGGTTCTCTGCTTTGGGCACCCACAAAAGTGAGGTATCATTTTAATCAGGAGACCGAGGGGAATACTGGGTGCTGGGAAATTTGTGTCAGTGCGGTGATCGCACAAATTTTTCATACAGAAATGTGAGGAAAGTGTGACTTTATAGCTAAATTTAAGGTTTGCAGGAGTTTCTGGGTAATGAAATTCTGAAGGATCCATGCAAGCGACACCACCAGCCAAGCGCCATCCATGCACACCACCAACCAAGCGCCATCCATGTACACTACCAGCCAAGCGACAGACCACACACACCACCAGCCAAGTGACAGTCCACACACACTGCTAGCCAAATGACAGTCAACTCACACCGTCAGACTCTACCCTACCCATTTTAATATTTATCTTCAACTACTGGCGAAACTCGTGGAGGCTCGGGGTTTAGGAGTGGTCTCCTATGCGGATGACATTCAGCTTATCCTTGCCTTCCAGGAGGACTCACGTGTGAAGTTGAGTCCTTTCAATTTGTGTCTGAAAGCAGTAGTCGAATGGATGAATGAAAGCTGCCTGAAGCTTAATTAGGTAAAAAACGAAGTCCTCTTTTTTTGGCACCAAGATATCCCCGGATGCTAGCAACTGGTGGCAGCTTGAAGTGGGTGCTCCCCCTCGCTGGGCACCTACTGTTACAAACCTTGGAGTAAAATTTGACTCCAAATCAAGGCAATTTCCACCTCATGTACTGCTACACTGAAGTCCCTTAGGAGGATGATCCACCTTATCCCGGTGGACTCTCGTAGGACATTTGTCCATGCATTGGTCACAGCCAAACTTGACTATGCAAATAGTTTGTACTCAGGCCTTCCTGCATATCTAATATAGTGTTTTCAAACTGTGCAGAATTCTGTTGTGTGCTTAATCCTAAAGATTCCCCCTCAAGCCTCTGTGTCTAAACATCTTTGTCTATTCCCCTTTGCCAAAAGAATCCAATTTAAGGCTCTTGTTTTTGCTTTCAGGGCCCTTATGCAAAAGGGTCCCATCTAGCTCTGGAAGAGGTTTAAGCATCATTGCCAAGTTAGATCCTGGAGATCGAATAATCTCAAGCTTTTTCAGTCACCTCCCATTCACGCGGCTAGAAGAGGCGGTAGATTCTTGGTCTTCCTTGCTTCCAAGCTGTGGAACGCTCTTCCCCTTCACTTGCGCTGTTGCCCTTCGAAATCCATTTTCAGAAAATATCTTAAAACCTTGTTGTTTGATTCTTGCTTATAGGGCACCTTACTTGTTGACTTTAACCTCTCGCTTCCCTATGTGCCACTAATGCAGGACTCCTCTTTAGGGGCAGCTGTGTGCTTTATAAGTTTCTTGAATTGTATAGGTGTGAGCATACTAGTTTGCGCACAGCAAAAGTTCCAATCCTCTGCCATCAGCGGTGGGTCTAGTACCTCATTACACCTCTCCAGGGCAGGTTTTAAGCTGACAGGTCTATCAGTTTTTGTTAAGCCCCTGATGTATAGTGCTGGTCAAAAGCACGTGAAGTGGGCAACATGTATGAGACTCATCCAGGAACTGCATTGCTGCACAGAGACAAAAGTATGTAAGCGTCAGCAGTGAGGTGGGGCACAGCATATGATAGAGGTTATCCAGGGAAAGAAAGGAACCCCAGGGCACTGTGCACCCAAAGTCTTTAAACCAACATGGTGTAGTAGAGCTTATGCCTTAGATTCAAGAGTGACAGACATGGACGGATGGAAGGATAAAAGGATAAAAGAAGCAATGGGAAATACAAGGGAAGTTTGTTGGGTCTCGTACCCTGTAGGCACCAGGCCCTCGTAGTGCAAAGAATCGTATTAAATTCCAACCGTGCTGTACAATCTCGCAGATGTGGCAGGCCAGCATGCAACGGGATGGGATTAACATCATCATGTTCCATTGCTAGGTGTGAAATGTAGTCATGAGGAAGGCAATAATAATGAGCAAAATGTGCCTGTGCACACAAATAATAGAGTTCTAAGTCAGGGGCCTGGAATCCACCCTGTGCATATGGTAAGGTTAGCATCTCCCACCGTTTTCTAGGTTGTTTTCCTGCCCATGCCAAAGTTATTATACGCGTTCTAAGCGTTAAAAAAAGTGCCGCTGCAGAACTATGGGGTTATTAATTAAGAGGTATAAAAACGTTGGCAGTGTAATCATTTTCATGACAGCGATCCTATCCGCTATGGACAGTAGAAGCCGGGACCACCTTTTAACCTGATCAGTAAGTTGGGAGAAAACTCTACCGGATCACTGACAGAATATTGAGGAAGAGAATATCGACCTGCCAAAATATCGATGAAAAAATATAGAATGCCAAAATATCGAATCCCTTATCTACAAACAGGTAAGTACAAAAATATTGAATGCAAAATATCGTTGTAAAAACATAGAGGTGCCGATTCCGATCCTGGAAAAATTTTCCCCGTACGAATCGTATCCGGATTTTTTTCCGTACGAATCGTACAAGTACCGTACAAACTGGCAAGTACGATTCGTATGGGAAAAAGTCCATAAGAATCGCATTGGGAAAATTCCCCCACACGTCCTCGGGTCGGAAAAAGTGTCCGAAACGTTCCCGGACGATTATCCGTACGAATCGGAAAAATGAAGTCCGAGCGTGCAAGTACGATCTGTCCCGTCCGTCCGAATGTACACCCGTATGGAAAAAAGACCGTCCGGAGCGAACTTCAATACCAACCATGGAGACATGTGCCCGCATACGTACGAGACGTACCCCCACCCGTGTAGTGTATGTACGAGCCGTACCCCCACCCGTGTACCCCCACCCGTGTATGTACGAGTCGTACCCCCACCCGTGTATGTACGAGTCGTACCCCCACCCGTGTATGTACGAGACGTACCCCCACCCGTGTATGTACGAGTCGTACCCCCACCCGTGTATGTACGAGACGTACCCCCACCCGTGTATGTACGAGACGTACCCCCACCCGTGTATGTACGAGTCGTACCCCCACCCCTGTATGTACGAGTCGTACCCCCACCCGTGTATGTACGAGTCATACCCCCACCCGTGTATGTACGAGTCGTACCCCCACCCGTGTACCCCCACCTGTGTATGTACGAGTCGTACCCCCACCCGTGTATGTACGAGTCGTACCCCCACCCGTGTATGTACGGTGCGGACCCCCAGCGCGTACATACACGGGTGGGGGTACGTCTCATACATACACGGGTGGGAGTACGACTCGTACATACATGGGTGGGGGTACGTCTCGTACATACACGGGTGGGGGTACAACTCGTACATACATGGGTGGGGGTACGACTCATACATACACGGGTGGGGGTACACGGGTGGGGGTAAGACTCGTACATACACGGGTGGGGGTACACGGGTGGGGGTACGACTTGTACATACACGGGTGGGGGTACGTCTCGTACATACACGGGTGGGGGTACGTCTTGTACATACACGGGTGGGGGTACGACTCGTACATACACGGGTGGGGGTACATCTCGTACATACACGGGTGGGGGTACGACTCGTACATACACGGGTGGGGGTACACGGGTGGGGGTACGACTCGTACATACACGGGTGGGGGTACGTCTCGTACATACACGGGTGGGGGTACGTCTCATACATACACGGGTGGGGGTATGACTCGTACATACACGGGTGGGGGTGCATCTCGTACATACACGGGTTGGGGTACAACTCGTACATACACGGGTGGGGGTACGACTCGTACATCCGCGGGCTCTGGGGGGGGTTCGGCGCATACCGGGCCCCCAATTCCGCTTGCATCGCGCCGTACTTCGCTTTTCCGGCACTTTTTTGGTGCCGTAAAAATATTGCCGTCCGGACTGGTGTTGGTACGATTCGTACTTCCTGGTTCGTGAAATGCAGCCTGCATGCGTCCCGACGTCACGTCGGCGCTGTCCCGGATCACATTGGTATGTGTTTTTACAGTCGGTCGGTGTTTTTTCCGACTCGTACGGAAATGGTGTTTCCGTACGAATCGTACTTGCAAGTTTGTAGGGTTATTTTACCGGGTACGAGTCGGACGGAGAAAACCCTCCGACCGACGGTTCGTACCCGGTTTTTCCAGGATCGGAATCGGCACCAGAGTTGGTCAAAATATAAAAAATTTGAAATGTCTTAAAAGTAATGTAAAATTCATGAAATAATACATATAATTAACTAAAACATACTTAAAAATACTTAAATAACTTTAGAATTAATAAATAATTAATGTAAGTAAAACTAAAAATGAATACATATATATTAACGTAATATTAATTAAAAATATTCAATATTTTTAGCGTAGGATAGCGGGCGGGTAAAATTTACTATTACCACTCCAGTAAGTGCAATAGTAGGGAAAGCGTTGGATAGCGGCAGGGTAAAAATTACTATTCCCATTCCAGAGAGTGCAACAGTAGGGAAAGCGTTGGATAGCGGGAGGGTAAAAATTACTATTCCCACTCCAGAGAGTGCAACAATAGGGAAAGCCTTGGATAGCGTAGGGGTAAAAATTACTATTCCCACTCCACAGAGTGCAACAGTAGGGAAAGCGTTGCATAGCGTATGGGTAAAAATTACTATTTCCATTCCAGAGAGTGCAACAGTAGGGAAAGCGTTGGATAGCGGGAGGGTAAAATTTGCTATTCCCACTCCAGTGAGTGCAACAGTAGGGAAAACGTTGGATAGCATAGGGGTAAAAATTACTATCCCCACTCCAAAGAGTGCAATAATAGGGAAAGCGTTGGATAGAGTAGGGGTAAAAATTACTATTCCCACTCCAGAGAGTGCAACAGTAGCGAAAGCGTAGGATAGCGTAGGGGTAAAAATTTACTATTCCCACTCCAGTGAGTGCAACAGTAGGGAAAACGTTGGATAGCGTAGGGGTAAAAATTACTATTCCCACTCCAAAGAGTGCAACAGTAGAGAAAGCGTTGGATAGAGTAGGGGTAAAAATTACTATTCCCACTCCAGAGAGTGCAACAGTAGGGAAAGCGTAGGATAGCGTAGGGGTAAAAATTACTATTCCCACTCCAGAGAGTGCAACAGTAGGGAAAGCGTTGGATAGCGTAGGGGTAAAAATTACTATTCCCACTCCAGAGAGTGCAACAGTAGGGAAAGCGTTGGATAGCGGGAGGGCAAAATTTACTATTCCCACTCCAGTAAGTGAAACAGTAGGGAAAACATCAGATGGCGTAGGGGTAAAAGTTACTATTTCCACTCCAAGGAGTGCAACAGTAGGGAAAGCGTTGGATAGCGTAGGGGTAAAAATTACTATTCCCACTCCAGAGAGTGCAACAGTAGGGAAAGCGTTGGATAGCGGGAGGGTAAAATTTACTATTCCCACTCCAGTGAGTGCAAAAGTAGGGAAAGCGTTGGATAGCATAGGGATAAAAATTACTATTCCCACTCCAAAGAGTGCAACAGTAGGGAAAGCATTGGATAGCGTAGGGGTAAAAATTACTATTCCCTCTCCAGTGAGTGCAATAGTAGGGAAAGCGTTGGATAGCATAGGGGAAAAAATTACTATTACCACTCCAGTGAGTGCAATAGTAGGGGAAATAATAATTTAATATTTTATTAAAAATAAATTAATCATTAATACCAATCAAAAAAGTATTCAAATTAATTACCGATCACACAATATTTAATAATTAATTAATTATCAATACCAATACATTTTGTTTAACTAATTACCTATTAATAATTAATTAACAACCAATACATTTTCAATGCCAAAAATTAATAAATACAAATAATAACAATTGCGAATTAATTCATAATAAATTAATTATCAATATACAAAAATTATTTCAATAATTAATTATTTACTATTAAATTACTTCCCACCATATTCTCCTATAAAACAACAACCCGCTACAAATAATAAATTAATACAATTAACATAATTATCAATTAAACAATTAATACAAATTAATTACCAATTAATACAAATTAATTACCAATTAATAATTAATCAACAACCAATTAATTTTCAATACCAATTAATAATTACTTAATAACAATTAAATTACTTCCCACCCTATTCCCCTATAAACCCACAACCCGCTACAGAAGTAAAACGCAAAACTAAATTAAAAATAATTAATAATTCCTAAAAATTATTATTTAATGTACTATAATTAAATTACTTCCCGCCCTAATCCCCTATAAACCCACAACCCACTACGGAATTAAATTACACAAAAATTAAATAGCATAAAATTCATTTCTTTAAAAATATTCAAACATACATTCCAAAATTAATACATACTTTTAACACATATACTAACACTTAAAACACTATAAAAAAAATCAATATTTTTAACAACTATATTATGACTGTTGATATTACTTACTTCTATATTATGTAAATCGATATTTCTTACCTGATTTTCGATATTCTTCTCCACTATATTTTGGCAATTCGATATTCTGTCCATTCTATATTGAAAACTCGATATTATGTCCAGTCGATATTTTTTTTTCGATATTATGGCTGTTTACCAACTCTACCATCCTTATATTGAATCACCAGCTCAGAATCCCTGTGGAGCCAGATCTCTAGATATTTCACAGGACTGGCACATCATTGCAAAGAACACTCTAATTCACAAGGGACAGTGGTTTGGGTCAAACGAGTAATAACTGATTTAGACCAGTTATTACCTGGGTCAGAGTATCGCTAAAACTGCAGAGGTGCTAAGTGAGCATCAGGGCCCCTAACATATAGCACCATATAATTTGCATAAACCAAAATGCTCGGCGGTCACATGGTAAACCGCAACGCCACCGCCGAGTGCTTCTGTCGAAAAATGCACACCTGTGATCCGAGTGCAACAGCAAATAATAGTGAGGATGGGGGACATCCCTGCCTAGTGCCCCTATAGACAGAGAATGGGGCAGATAGAGAGCCATTAATACTCACACAAGCAGTGGGAGCCGCATAAAGCAGTTTGACCCACTGCAAACAGGGGGGATGCCCACTTGCTGCAAAATTGCAACTATATATCCCCATTCAACAGAATCAAATGCCTTAGTGGCATCCAATATGACTGCCGCCACTTCCAGGGTGGTGTCCAACTGGTGAAACAACAAAAAAATGGTGTACAAACTGTGTTGGAGAGTGTGTCGGTATGAAACCTGACTGATCTGGTACAGGGCCGGACTGGCTACCCGGCGTTTTGGTGTGCTGCCAAGCTGGGGGCTGATTTCGTTGCCGGGGACCTGCGTGTGCTTAAAACCATTTGTTTTGCTTTGTTTATTTAGGAACACACGCAGGTTCCCATCAACAAAATCAGCCCCCACCACAGTGAAATCAGCCCCCAGCTCGGCAGCACACCAAAACGCCTGGTAGCCAGTCCAGCCGTGATCTGGTAACACTAAACTAGGAAGGAGAGGCTGCATGTGAGCTGCTATTATTTTAGCCAGTATCTTTACATCTTTACATTACGTTGGCTGCAGGGCCTGGATGCGGCCAACACTCCCACATGCAGCCAATCCCACGCTACACAGGGCAATTGGTTCTGCATGGTGGTGATTGGCTGCAGGGCCTGGCCTGCGGCTAGACCCTGCAGCCAATCCCCTGCATGCAGCCAACCCCAAGTGCTGTCCACAAGGCATGGCGTACAGCCACACCCTGTGGCCAAATTTCCAAAGGCAGCTTACCCCACGCAGCGCAGAGCCTTTGACTGTATGTGGTGGTGGGTTGGCCGCAGGGTTGGGCTCTGAGGAACAGAAGGGGGCCATATGGCACTCTCCCCGAACCTATAATGACCCTGGGGACCCTATACCACAGAGCCACTAATAAAAATTAAGGGGAGGGGGACACGCACATTTTGTGGGTGGGAGGCCCGTAACTCCCCTCCACGGGCCGTTTTGGGCCCAGGTGCCCCATCTCCCAGCAAATTTTAAGGTTGAGTGGGGCACGGGCCCCGATCCCTGTGCCCCTATTGGACCTAGGGACCACATTCCATAGGACCCAGCAACATATTTAAGGGGGAGGGAGCGACGTGCCCACTGCCACAGGCTGATTTTAGCCCCAGGGACCACGTCCCCAGGGCCTGGCCGCATATGTGAAGGAGGAGGGGGCTTGGGCCCCTCTCCCCAGGCCGCTTTTGGCCCCAGGACCCCATTCCCCAGGGCCTAGAAATGTTTTGGCTGGAGAGGGGCACAGGCCCTACTCCCTGTGTCCCTATTGGTACCGGGGACCCCAATCGCCCGGGATGAGCAACATATTTAAGAGGGAGGGGGCCCTTTGCTTCCTTCCACAGGCCGATTTTAGCCCCAGGGACCCTTTCCCCCAAGGCCTGGCCGCATATCAGAAGGGGGGGGAAGGCATGCAGCCCTCCTCCCCAGGCTTATTTCGGCCCAGGAGACCGCATCCCCTGGTACACGTCCATCAATTGTGAGTCTTTTGCCCCCCTGTTACCCAGCCAACAAATGGTGAATACCCTGGTGCCCACCACAGCATCCACCACTTCAGTTGGGGGCTGTGGGGTGAGCCCCAAGACCCCCTTGGCCCCAGCTGGCTTCCGCATCCAGGAGGAGCCAGCATTGCTCCCGCCCACGGGCAGGAGCAATCTGTTCATCTGTTTCCCTGTGCGCTTCACTGTAGGCAGGGAAACAATAAAAAGTCCTCTCCCAGCGGGCGGGATCATTTTTCAAGCTCCCACCCACTGGGATCGTATTTGGGATTTGCTTTAATCCCACCAAACTAGTGAAAATACAGGTTTCCCTGTCTGCGCCAGTGCGGGCAGGAAAACTGCTATGTCCGGTGGGTGGACTCCCCGGGACATAGCCTGAGCCGGCCCTGGGAAATGGAGTTTCCAGGGCCATTAATTGCTCAGCGAGTGGGGCCATGTGTCCCCCCTCCCTTTTGGTGATGCAGCGGGTCCCAGGGGATGAGGTCCTGGGGTCGAAATTGGCCCGGGGAGGGGGGCTGTGCGGCCCAATTCCCCATTTGGATATTTGTCCGGGCCCTTGGGGATGGGGTTCCCGGGGCTGAAATCAGCCTGGAGAGGGGAGTCATGTGCCCCCCAACCCCTTCTGAGAAACAGCCAGGCCCCATGGAATGGGATCCCTGTGGCTGAACCTGGCCCTGGGATGGGGGCCACGTGCCCCCCTAGCCCTCAACAATACGTCCTGGCCTCAGGGTATGGGGTACCCCAGGGCCGAAATGGCCCGGAGAGGGGGAATGCATGCCCTCTCCCCCTTAACAGTGCAGCCTGGCCTCAGGGGATGAAGTCTCGGGGACAAACCAGCCTTGGGAGTTGGGCCATGCATGCCTTCCACCCCCAAACGTGAAATATTTGTTCCCCTGGGACTGGCCCATCCAAGGGCTTTAAAAATACACAAGCGTGGGAGACCATGCTTGCTATTTGTGATGTGGATTCGCTGATCCTCCATGAATTGGTGGCAACATGTCCCCAGATGGGGTCCCTGTAGGACTCCACCACCAGGCCTAGGAGGCCTGCACCTATGCATCTTTTTATTCGTTTTTTTAGGGCATGCTTATCAGAGCCCCAAGATGTCACTAGAGGACCATATGACGCCATAGCCATTTCGTAATTTTTATAATGCATATTTTGGAGAGGTACAGTGAAAAAGGTGGGACTTTGCTTTCCCCGAGACAAAAACTACTGAATGGAATTACACCAAACCTGCCATGAAACTAGAACTTTCTTTTCTCAGAGAGGTGTAAACACGTTCAGTACTTTTTGAGAAATGGGTTGACCAAACCACCTGGTGATGAGGTCAGGAGCAGTAGGGAAATGCCCCCATGGCAGGTTAGCCACATGGTCTTCCCAAAGGCCTACGGTTGTGCTCAGTGGAGTTTGGCCGTCTGTGACAGGTTGGACGCAGGCCCTTACCTAAGGTCTAGGCCTGCTCTCAACCCCCATCGCACATAGAAGAAGACATAGAACTGTGAGTTTGGCAGCCCACAGTGAGTTGACCAGAGGACTTGACCAAAGGCTGACCCTGCAGCCAATCCCAGATGTGCACATCCCATGGGATTGGTTTATTGCAATGATTTATTATTAGAGCAATGCATTCAGATATAAAAATTAGCAATCTAGTTGGAAACTATGGGGCATATTATCAAGACAGGCAAAAAAATTATCTGAAAACTGCCGCTAAAACGGTGACAATGGGCTTGATAATATGTTCTATGGAATTCCAATTGAAGCTCAGTTTAGATGTCCTTCACATCTAACATGGGCTTCAATTGGAATTCCATAGAGCATATTATCAAGCCCATTATCACCGTTTTAGCGGCAGTTTTCTGCCGCTAAAGCGGCAATAATTTTATTGCCTGTCTTGATAATATGCCCCTGTAATTACTAAAAAGCAGTATGATGTCCAAGAGCTAGAATGAATGCTTGCAGGCTTACTAGATGTCAGGAGTTGGCCACTGTCCTTTAAAGCTTGCACGCACCCAAAAAGCCCTCAAGCTTATATTGGAGAAAAATAGCATATAAGTAAAGTAAGGATATGCATTGCACCTAAAATTACAAGCTTGCGTGATGCCTAGAGTCAGGTTTGTCATTTGCAGGGTACAATTTTAGTGATCTGAGACATTTTTGTAATGTTGCAAGTCTGAGGATTTAGGGCCTCATTTATGAAAACTGTTGCATCGCTGCGTGAAAACAGTGATGCAACAGTTTTCACTGCGCCCTCCTTACGACAGGATGGATGCGCTGTATTTAATATACGGAGCAGCATGTCGCAAGGAGTTACAGATACGTCAGTATTTCTCACGTATCTGTAGGCGCAAAAGTTGCGCATTGCCGGGTGTGTCTGAATAAAGACGCAACTCCAGCAACATTTCCTTTCACATGGGGCAAGCCCCATTTTAAAGAGGCTGCGTCAGTCTTACGCCTGCTGTGAAGCAGGCGTAAGATATTGACGCATTAGCATCCTAGAAGTGGAGCACTGAAATCTTATAGATTTCAATGCACCACTTCTACGAGGCTTTTTGCGGAGTAACTCCCACCCTGCATACATTATACCTGGCGCATGTATAATGTGGTGCAGGGGTTTACAAAGTGACGCATCTGCCTAGATTCATCACTTTGTAACTAGGGTGCAACATGGTGCATTTTTTACGCCACCGGTGCATCACAAAAAGTGATGCAAAGCTAGCGCAAAAGTGTTGCAAGGCCTCATAAATAAGGCTCTCAGTTTCACAAAGCATGGGTGGAGACACAGCTTGCCACTCAAGACTGCAAGAAGGTGAAAGCATTACTCCAAATGCAATTGCACTAAGTTCATCTCAGAGAAGGAAAGGGGCCTGGCCCTTTCTGAGTGTCATCATTGACTGGGAAGAGGCTTCATGTATGTGGAGAATACACTACTCGACAGGGCCCCATCAATGAACTGTGTTTCCCAGAGGCCATGGACTCCTGCTCAGTTTGTTGACACAGTGGCCTTCTTGGATATCTGAATATGACATCTTTGGTGGCCATGGCATCATGTCTAGGCGGTCATGATACGATCTTGCTGCAGGGGGAACCCGGATCAAGGATTTCCTTGCAAAGAACTGTAGCTTTCCTTTGGAGTTGTTTGAAGGGAATGTTGAAATACAAAGAAGTCTTTTCAAAGTCAAATTGTGCTGGGAGAGCAAACTGAAACTATTCTTGAATATTTAGATTGAACTTTTTTAAAGACTTTAGAATTGTCATTACCCTTGAGGTTATGGTGTTACAAAAAAGGAAGGTCTCTTAAGTCAAACTATGATGAACATACAGCTTATTAATAATTATGCATAATGTATTTAGTGTTCCATTATTGTTATAATAATTGCAGAGTTAGGAATCGCAAATAATAATTGTTTATTAATTACCTTGCAGTGGCACACGAGTCAAGTGGGTATTATAACTCATCTTCTTCAAGAGAATACATAGTGAAGTAGTTATTCTACATGTACGGAGAAGTGTTGATGAACATATGTTCAAGATACTCTTCTCTTGTGTTTTTTAGTTGCAGAAATAACAAATTCTACATCAAGAACAGAAAACTGGTTACCAGAAGCAGCCCATGCAGGTAAGAGTGGTGGGCGGGGTGGGGAAGGGACTCGACAGACGACAACAAGGGAAAATGAATTATTTATTTATTTTTCCCTTGCCCTCGTCTGTACAGTTAACCCCCATCCCGCCCCACGGCTCTTACCTGCTCGGGACGCTCCTGTATTTTTGAGTCTCGCCAACGCAGCGCGCATGCGCTGCTTAGGAGAGACCTTTAGTCATCGGCACAGCTTTGCGGCCAAAAATTTGCACGCGTTCCATTGCTTTCAATGGCAACGCGTGCACGTGTGGAGATTCACTTGCGGGAGCGAGCGGGTGGCGCCATATGTTATCAATTATCGCGGCGCCAGCCGCTCGCTCCCGCAAGTGAATCGCGCAGGCCCCCTCCTTTCTCCCCTCCCCCTGCTGCTGCGAGAGGCGCTCGTGCGCTTGTGCTTGTTTACTTTGGCTGCATACTACGGAACTCTTAATTGATGAAATATCACCCAAGTTGTTTATCATACAGCTGTCTGTGAGATAGATAACCTCTGATGCAGAGAGAATCAACATTCCGCCAGAGCTCTTTAATACAGAGATGCAAATCTAAGGTCTGGAATTAATATTTTAAAAAAATTCATTGTAACTTAAAAAGAAAATATCCTGCCAAGAGCTTGCGCTCCTACAATTCACACTCCAACTCTTTTTCCATACCCTTTGGGACAGTGACACGATTCTGAAAAGCCCCAAGTTAAGTCTACCAGCATCTTTCCAGTCCACCACGCGCTCATTATTCTCAAACTCTGTGGCTCTTAGACATGGACAACAGTTTACTGAGTCAAACACTGTATTCTGCTGTCAGCGTGTGTAATATTTCATCACTTTATTGCTTGAAGAGAATAAAGAGAGTGTCTGTGTCTCATAAAGTATGACCGTGAAGGCCCCAGCAGCTCCCTTTATGGATGTGCTCGGACAAGATTTTCAGAGCCGAAAAGTGAAAGTTATGATGGTAAAAATGGTACATGTGAGTGAGCGGGGGCTCCTCGCCACTTTAAGGCATCTTTGGCTATTTTCGGTTAGTTCAGCATCTAGCCGCTTTTATTTAGAGTGCCATTTTGGGACTAAAAGGCGACATAGCAACAAGTACCAACAACTGTTTGATAAGCAGATCGAATTTACTGCCTCTCTTGCAACTGTCACTTACTGCTGCTGAAAGCCTTACCTTGGACAATTCTTTTGGGGTGGGCATTGCACAGCGTGGCAAAGACAAACTCATTAGCGGGAAGTGTGTTTTTGAGAAAATAGTGGAGACACATTCCGATATTGGTATAGAGGCCAGTGATTGTCTAGGCCAACAAAAATGCAAAGGGTGGAGTGACTGCCCATGAGTGACCTGTGTTATAACGTGAAGAGCTTTAAAGTTCAGCTCCCGACCACTCTTGATTTCATCAGTAATGCACAACACTACGGCACTACTCCTCCTTATGGGAAACAAGGGCTGTAAAGAGGTAATCCATGCATGATGACCCCACCCAGCTATATAGATTTGTTGAATTTGTACATGCACGACAGGCGTGCCAGTGCCTAGCTGTCTCACCATGAACTTTGGATGCGGCCACCTGATACTGATGTATTGCTGAAGTAACACGTTTAAGATATAAGAAACCAAAAGTTTAGAAATAGGCTGGCACATAGAAGGGAGGGTTAGAGCTCTGATGCCCAAATGTATAAACAGCTCCTGTATTGGAATTTCTTTCCAGGATTTTAACATTTTATTCTTTTTTTCCACACCTTGTTTTCAGCATCTCTTTCAGATCTTCCATGTGATTGAGTATGTGAAATTGTTAGACAACAAGGCCCAGGAAGAATTTGCTTTCAGAGAAGCATGGCTACAATACATACTGTCTTTCATCCAAATAAGAGTTCAGGAAGAACTAGAGTTTCACACTTTTATTTCCATCATTAGGGATGATATATTTAATGTGTCTGATTACTGTTGATTATTGCATTAAAAATAACGCATTAAAAGCCATGACATTTCATTAAATTCTACTCTTTCGGATTAGGAAGTGGCAGTTGTATTCTTTGGCAGTCACATAGCAGTGTGTACCCTTGTTAAAACTATTTCAGTGAAGTCTGAACAATTTCTTGTGAAATAAATAAAAGCAGGACCATGAAAGAGAGATTAGTACTGCCCACAACTGTGAAGGTGTATCTCTGTTGCACGTTGGCTCCTTCAACCATTCTAAAACTGACGACTCACACAATTCTGTTATCTGCCACATTGTGGGTCAAAAACAATGTAGTCAAATGGCTAAGGACAAAATATAACATCGTAAATGGAGTTAACAAATTGTCCAGCTACTGCTCAGGGGTACCTGATGCGGTGATTGTACAGTAAGCAGGTAGTGCATGATGCTGTGATCTGCAGATCTCTCTGCTAGAAGAAAGCAGAGCAGGGAATGAAGACAGACTCTGCTGGCAGTGTTGGTACATGGAGCAGATTTAGGAGATTGCACTTCAATTCACTCCTTTTGCCAGCGTCACCTAAGAGCAACAACACAACAAAGCTTGATTTTCCACCCTGGTACCTGCTGGCCTAGTTACGGAAACAGAACGCCACAGACTTCCATTTACTTCTGGTGAGAATGAGGGGCAGGGAAACAAGAGGGCCACGTCATTGTTCCTTTGGTAATACCAACTGACGCCTCACTCCGCTTCTCATGCTAGTGACTTAGATTCTCTGACTGTCTTCCACGGAATCACATTTCACATTTTCATCACTATCCTCCTTGTAGGAAATCCAGGATCATCAGTAAAGCAACAATGCCTCCCCATCAGATTTGAGTTGGTTACGATATTGCCATAAAATTCACACTATGTTAACTGACCACTACAGCTTGAGCTTGTTAGATCTGCTGTAATGTAGTTCCATGTATCTTTCATCCTTTAGGCTTCTTCTCTTACCTTCCTTTCTTATCTCTATAGTGTTTTCTGCTCTCATCAGTTCTCTCACTTCATAAATCGACACTCGATTCTCATCAATTTCTCCCTCGCCTCCTAAGTTAAAGCTTTCTCATCCAAACCTCTGTCCTAATTAGTTCTTGTTCTTTTTCTCTTTCTAATTGTTCAGGTTATTTGTCCTAAATGTACAACTTTTTACACTTCTGTCTTGTTAGCACCTCTTAGCTAGTGCTTCATGGCGCCTTTAATCAGACATAGGTTGTTATTCACCTAAGTTCTAGATTTCATCTCTGACTGTGCAGACAGCAGTTTTCTAATGGACACCCTCACCACTAGTGCCCATGTATAGACACATATATCCAGTCAGAGTACCACTGCCTCATGTATTAGCTACTCTCCATTTTACCACAAGAAAAGCAAGGCTTGCAAACTTGGCAAATATTTTCCTTTATAGGTCTCGTCTATGCAACGCGCATGCGCTGCATAGGAAAAAGACCTTTAGCCATCGGCACAGCTTTGCGTCCAAAAACGTGCACGCATTCCATTGCCTTCAATGGCAACGCGCGCACGTCTGGCGATTCCCTTGCAGGAGCGAGCTTTGGCAACATATGTTTGCTCGCTCCCGCAAGGGAAACGCTTTGTGTGCCTGCCACTTTTAAACTCGCGGCAGTGCTGAGGCGCGCGCACTTTTTTTTAGACACTACTTTTTTCATGTGTTTAAGCACTCAACAAGAGTGCTTGTTATTGATTGCAGCCTGTGATTTCAGGTGTGCACACGGATCCCTCTGACAGGCCAGATAGGCGCAGGCTTCTCAACCAGTACATATGCAAAATGTTTCTGAAAACAGTTGGCTTGTTGTCCCACCGGGCTATGCAGGTACTCCCGCGGGGCATGGTCAATGAGGCTGGCACCAGCAGCACACAAACGGTGCAAGCACCACAGCTGCGGTGACTTGCTGCTGGCAAAGTGCACATAACTGCCGCCAACTCAGACCGTCATTGGGAAATTATTGAAATCACTCTTGTGAGGTAACATCTCGTAAATCAGGATGCTGCCAGTGAATGTATGTATCCAGAGCTAGCGCATCTCACCCGGCCTCTAGCCTCGAGCAGCACAGACGGCGCTGACAGCTTTAGGCAGTGCTAATTATTATACTGTAGGGAGCCAGCTTTACCAGCCGAGGAGGTGCTACAATGATGGAGAGGGGGGGAAAGTGTGGCATAATGGCCAGAGCTGCCGACATTGGAGCTGGGGAACAGGGTTCGATCCTCGGCATCGGCTCTGCTTCCTTTGATTCCGGGCAAACGTTGCGAAAAACACCGCATTTGACAGATTTTGAGGAAGAACTTCACTAACTACACACGGCCTGAAAACACTACACAGGAGAGACTAACACTCTGCTGCACACCAGCCCCCATGGCACAGGCGTGCACCACTGGCACTGATCATGCAGTCTATAGCACCATAGAAGGGAGAGACTGAGTACTACTCTCAGCGGCGCTTCAAGAGAGAGGCCAGTCAGTGTTTCACCACCATGCACACCAGTCCGTGAATTCCTCATTACTTGATGTATTTTATCCAGTGAAAGCAAATCCTTCAGTCGCTCTGCCGGCTTTTTGTTTCATTATTGTAGCGCTTCACAAGCACTAGTGACATATAAAAAGTGACCTATTTATATTTTTGTGTGGACTTGGGAAGATTAAACGTTAGCTTTGTCAAAGAGATGTAAGTAATGTCCTGAGCTGCTGATTAATCTCCCCGTGTCTACAAAAAAATATGAATATGTCACTGTGTAATGTTACTAGCGCTCATGCAAGGCGCTACGATAGTGAAACAAACAAGCATTGGCATAGCCAATAGGTCTCGCCTTTGGGATATTATAAGTGTTTAACCATGCAACAGCTGATGTTGTTGCCCCAAGGATATTGTGCTGCATAAGCAAATACTTATAAGGTCCCAAAAGCGAGACCTATTGGCTATGCCAATGCTTGTTTACAATGTAAACTCGCAGGCTTGAAAGTGAAAGTCCGAGGACTACAGACAAATATCTTGCCTAAGCGGGTGACAGTTAGTGTGTGACTTCCTGTTTTAAGCTCATGAGTTTCTTTTTCTGAATGTCACAGAGCACTATCCAGCAGCAGGCGTGGCCAGTTCAGGTAAGTGCGGTGGGGCGGGCGGCCGAGAAAGTCGACAGAGTACGGAATAGGGAGAAAAAAAAATGAAACACTTACCGTGCACTCGCCACATCGTCAGCTATGCCGCAAGTGCAAGGTAAGTGGTTTTATTTATTTTTTCTTGTATTTTCCCTGTTCCGTCGTCTGTCAACTTCCACCCCCGCCTCACCGCTCTTACCTGAACCAGCCGCGCCTGATATAAAATATGTTAATACAGGTATTATTAACAGATGTTTATATGAATGCTTTGGTCGAGTTGTGGATAGTAGTGTACAATTATACTAGACTCAGATTTATTTTTAATGTTATTAGCTCCCAGGGCAGAAATTGGAAGCGTGCAAGTTAAATCTGGAAGCCCCACCTTAAAATATCAATAGCAAAGGTGAGATATATTTTCTTCAGCCCGTGGACTTCTGCTGCTTGGCCTGCTAGCTTACATCTCGCAAAAAAAATATATACAATGGTAAATACTAATTTTATTAATTAGAGGTTTATTAAAGAAACGCAATTGCTCCCGCCCATGGGTCAGATTGTCAACTAATAGTGTACGATAAGGTAAACTGAAGTTCTGTTTAAAGTTAAGAGATCGTAGGCCTGGAAGTGTAAGCCTGTGAGTTAAAAACAGGAAGTGAGACTGCAAAATGTCATCACACAGACATGCGGACTTCCTCTTTCAGGCTTATATCTTTGAACACTGCAGCAAAGTAGTGATCTAATGGATACGACATTATTATTCATCCTTTGTTAGAGAACAGTACCTGTTGGGTAAAAGAAAAAAATACCTTGACTTGATGCACTGCTGTCATTCTGCTCTCCAGGTTAGTCATTTCATCTTCTCTGGACAGTGGGAGAGGATTAAAGCATTCATTGACAGGGTAGACATGAATTCTGAACAAGAAACACATGCATGCTCAACCTAGAACAGACAAATGCAGATTACCACCTAGAAGCAATTCCAGCAGCATTCTCTGTGGATGTGATTGCCAATGAACACTCAGGAGAAGAGGGTGAAAGCACCAATGATTCTTGGGAAGAGGAGCATTTCCCAATGCTTTTGACAAAAAAAAGAAATGCTTGCAAAGTGGTTTGCACCTTTGTAAGCAAAAACATTGCCAAGGAGAAGCTGGAAGATATTTTGGGACAACTGCGCTTTCTCAATACTTAAGAGTTAGGCCCAACATTATTCACTTTAAGAGAGGAACTATGAAGGCAAAGAAAGAGAAGGGATAACTCTAGCCAAAGACCAAGCACCATTTCTGAGGAAATGCAGTAGGAAGACGATGCAGATAGAACTGTGCTGTGCAGAGTATATATACACCTGCATACACCGCACGCAATAAACCACGCAGGCCGCCATGCTTATAACGGAAATTTACCAGCGGCACTGAAACAAAGAAAAGAGCTATAAAGAGAACCATATGGAGTGCAGCACATGCTATGACCTATGTTGTGTGTACTGGTGACCATAAACGAAGAATATCAGCGATTTTCTATGCTTTAGCCAGAACCATAATACTCTTAACTGTATGTTTTTAGTGAATGTCATTGTTCCCTTTTATTAAGTACTTAATTTATACCCCGCACTGTGCTCAGCCTTTAACCGTGCCCAGTGGGGGTTGACCTCAGGGCCTGGCCGCCCTGCACCCAACCTGTACGCTGATGGCTACTACACTCTGCACACAGTCTTTGACCAGAGAGCCAAGCCTATAGCCAGGCCCTGCGTTCAATCCACCTTGAGTCCAAAAGGGACGACGGTAGAAAAGGTTCCCTTGTCCCACTGGACTTTTTCGCTTTTTGAACTTCCGGACTTGTGGAGGGTCGACATATCTCAATTGGCGCTGCTGTACAAAAGCAAAAAACCTACCAACGCTCACTATCTGAATAAAGTTCTACTTCGAAGCCAAGTTTGGTGTAAATCCATTCAGCTGTCCGAGTTGTAGTCATGAGGAATATTTAATATGTGGAATAAAATGAGAACTAACTTTTAATCCCCCTTAACTTTTTTGCCAGAATATATCTGCATGAAAATTGGCATGCTGGAGCGTAGCTGCTAAACTGTATGCAAATCCATCCATCAATAGGGTCAAAAGTTATAGGCAAATCAAAAAAATGCCTTTTCAATACACAAACGCATATTTAGCAAAGTAAGTTAGGCTCTAGTTTTGTTGACTTCCAGCTTTCAGCAAGAACGCCTCAGCCTTCTGTCTGCGACTTAGGAAGAGCGAATATTAGCTAAGGTATTCGTAAAGCCTGCCATTCACAGAACTGCGAAATGAATGCCAAAAAACATGTTTTTATAATTGTATTAATATGACAATGTCAAACTGCACATTTTGTTACTGACACCTCATGAAACACTGCTGGCCACTGACGTACCTCAGCCTCTGCAAAGTCTTATCAATACCCATGGAAGCACCTGGTAAAGAAAGTAGAATGAACTATTACATTGGCTCCTGACCAAAAAAACAAAAATACAAAAGTGGAACCCTTGCCTGCTCGTCTTCGTCAGAGCTTTCCAAAACTGGAAATCTACCACCAATGGTTAAATCAGTTTTGTAAAGAAGTTTTCCCTCCATCCCCTTTTCTATCAACCGTGATGTTTTTTTTTCTTCTTTTAAACCCATGTGAGTCTAACCCACCAAGGCATTGTGAAAGTTGCCCATTTAATCCTGGGCGAAGGGGATTAAGAAGGGGAGGACCGTCTAGGAACTTGTAACAACAGTTGGAGGAGAGTTTTCTCTATGAAAACTGTCACTGCCCCTTCTTTCTGTCTTTCCCCCTTTTTTGTGCCTGCTTTGTTAAACTCGTAAAAGGCCTCATTCATAAAATGGCAGCCATAGAATATCCCTGCGGCACTGACCTCATATACATGAGCAAAGTCCCTGTTAACACTATCTGCAGGTTTTGAAAATGTTAAAAAATGTTGAAATCTGGTGTAAATTGTGCAGAAAAGGTAGTCTAGCATACCTTCACCAACAAAGCAGAGGTTACCCTGCCTCTCCTTGCTTTAGTTTTCTTTCAGCAAAACATGATAATTGTTTAATTCTTTAAATATTAAATTACATTAGAAAATCTGACACAAATGTGGCTCACAGCGCGAATGGACGTGTGCAGCTAAAGAAAAGATCCTGCAGCAAGGACAGCATCAAGCAAGCAGAAAACCATTTTTTTTTTACAAAGTACAATGTATAATAACTTCATATTATTAACATTCCCATTCTGTTACTCTCACGGGACACATGTAAAATGTTTACATTTCAGACAGGCAGATTCTTTTCTTTTGCTGCATAGAGTGGGATGGTGCAATCTTGTGTATGACCCTCCTGGCAAGGGGCGACTCTGAGTGTGGAAGTAAATGTAATAATACAGCATTCATTTTCATAGTATGTTTACTTGTGTGGATTATGTGTGCCTGTTTGTCTCTCTCTCTCAGTATATCTTTGTATGTGCCTGGATAACCCGGTCCTGATGACGGCCTAAAGTAATTACAGGTCGAAACGCCGTCGACCATTCAGCACATTTCTAGGCGCTTTTGTGGTTGCCTGAAACAGTGGATTAATGTTTTGTACTTCAAATATAATGTTCTGTAACCATTTTTCTTCAAATTCTCCTGCACCGCTTATTTCGCTGTTTCTTCACATTATTTCACGTGTCACTTGCGCCGATCACTTCTTGCACGAGCACGTATGTGCACATGTTTATTTGGGTTACACCCACATACATTGAAAATAGTGCTGATGTAACTATTGATGTATATGTAATCTTCTACATGCAGATCGTTGTATTATTTGATAAAATTCTTGATTGTCTCCCTTTTTTCGGTGCATCTGTAATTTACATATTTTACTTTGTAAATCTGCCTATTTAAGTGTTACCTGTTGAGACATTGTTGATTGCTATAAATGGGTATGTGGAGAGACTCATACCCAGGCACATACATTGCATCGAGGCAATGTGAGTGCATCAGTGGCTCTCAATGTCTTTGTATATGTGCCGTGCATTTTCTGAAGCTCACTTATCCTCGCACTCTCTCTGTTTTTCTCTTAGTTTACTTTTTTGTGTTTGTTTGAGCTTCTCTTTAGCTATAAGTGTTTATCTGTGCGTATATGTCGATTTCCCTGGGTCTCACTCTCTTTACTTATGTATGTCTATTTCTGTACATCTCTTTCTCTCTCTCCTACGCTGTGCCTCTGTATGTGGTGAGTATATGCACCGGTTGTAGCTATCCATAGTGCAGCTGGTGCATTGACACCGGGGCCCGGAAGCGGAAGGGGACCACTGTACTCCACGTCTGTCTGCCTTTTACTACTCAAACAGAGGGAAGAGAGGGCCATTTTATTTGCCTGCATTAGGGTCTATAGTGCTCTTGCTATACTGCCGTCTTCACAAGAACATCATTTGTATAATATTCTTTTGCGTAATAAAGCGACATTTTGGAAAAATTATGCAAAATTACCTAAGGTGCAAATCTAGAATAATTTAGTGTGAATTTTGTCTGCCTGTCCATTTTGAACATGGGGATGCATTTTGCGCAACAACAAAAATACGAGCGCAGTGAATACCAGTAGCTCACATTCTCTTCATGTAGTTCCCCTGCAAGATTTTTACCCCAGAGGACTTGAAATTAGGGAACATGGTGTAATGGAGTCATTTCGGTAATTTTGTATAACAAGTTTAATACAAAATGCAGAAATTATGCGAGATTACGCCCTGGCCTAGTCTCTGTCTCTGCAGTTCTCGCTGCCTGTCCCTCTTTCTGCATCTCTCTGTCAGTCTTTGACTCTGTCTTTTGCTGTTGATGTTTCGGCTATGGTTTTGTGTGTTTTTAAGTCTCAGGGTCTGTGTCTGGGTCTCAGTCAATCTTTTTCTCTGTCTGTATTTCTGTATGACTTCCCTTCTCTCTCTTGTGCTGTCCGTGTTTGTCTGTGGCTGTGTCTGTGCTTATGACCATGTATCCTGGCCACCATTTCCAGGGGCTTAGCTTTAGGGGGGATGTTTGGGGTGTACCACCCGCATAATAAATGTATTTTCTGGTAAATAGTTGGGTACAGGTGCTTTCAGTCGGTATGATGAGGTGTCTGTCCTATTCACAAGACATTTTTACATACACACAGTCAAAAGAGCACACATACCCTCTGTTTTGAAATGTTGGGTATTTTGTTTTCTCTCACCTAGTACCCTATTATCCAATCCACATTTTTCTCCATTTCGACTGCCCCATGAGCCCCTCTCATGTGCCCTTCTTGTCTATAATGTATCTTAACATTCTGACAGAGAGATTGTTGCAAACTGTGAAGCTCGCACACCCTTCAATCTTAGTGACAAAGCTACGCCCCTGACTATTTCTGTCATTTCATTCCTGCTCTCTCTTTCTTTTTCAATTTTTCTTTTGCTCTATTTCTCATTCCCAGTGGGTGGGTGTCTGTGAAACTGGATGTGTTTATGTCCATGTATCTGGATCTCTGTCTGTACATCTCTATCTTCATATGTTTGTTGAGGTATGGGGTGATAAGTATGTTATGTTAAAGAGAATGTAATAGCACACTTGTTGTTAATAGTATAACTTCATTTCAGCGCCAAGACACCTCAGGGTAGATGTGCACTTAATAAATTGCTGTAACATAACATAACATTTTACTGTTGGAGTTTGAATATTTCCAGACCTGTTTGGGCAGGATCATAAGTAGTGTGGCCGCAGTTAATACACATTTTAATGTATATGTTTGGTCATATTTAACTTACACAATTTCTTAATGTTTGGTATGTGTAGCTTTTGGTCTTTATCAATTTGATTACATGCCAACCAGGTGGATTCATATTTGCAATGCCCAGCATGAATTGGGTGTCTTAGGTAAATGGAAACATGGGTTCTTGTTCACAATTCACATTACACCTTTAACCAAATTAACTGGGGGAATTTGTTTGGGTAGTGGATTTTGTTTGCTATGTGTTATGCTGGTGTAAGTTTGGTGAGTGTGAGTCAATTTTATTTATGGTGTTTGTGGTCTAAGGGCACCTCTCAGGAGAACATTTAAGTGGCAAACACATCTATTATCATAAATGTAAATGTGTGTGTGCAATAGTCTCTCTGTTGGTGTTTATGTCTCTCTATGTCTCCTTTTGTATGTATTTTTTTGTGGCTGTGTGTCTCTCTGCCTGTCTGTAATTGCATCGTTGTCTCCATGAGTGGTTGTCTTTGCATGTCTCTGAGACTCTCTCTTGCTCACTCCTTGTTTGTATCTCTTTGCATTTGTGTGTGAGCCTCTCTCGCTTGCTCGCTGAATTTCTGTAATTATCTGTGTTTATGCTACTATGCATGAGTCCTCTTCTCTGTCTTTTCATCTGTCTCTTTCTACATGACTCTCTATACTGCTCGCTTTCTCTGACTGTTCATGTGTATCCGTGTGTCTTTGTGTTTACCTCCATGTATTTTTGATCTCTCTCTCGCTCTCTCTCCCTAATTTAATAAATAAACATCTGTCCTCCTTCTCTTCTTTTTTTCCTTCGCTATCAGAATGTGTCTGTGCTTCAGTGTGTGTGCCTGGGTCTTTGTCTGTCTCTTTGACTCTCTCTCTTTCTGTCTCACTCTTTAACATCACAGTAATATCAAAAATGAGGCCTAATACATGGTGGAACTACTCTTCAGTGACATTGTAAACCTGACCAGTACATTTGCAAATACGTGGAGAAATCTCACAAAAACAACTGACAAAGCAATAGGATGAAGTGCATAGTGTCTTATGGTTTCACTCCACATTGAGACTATGCACTGCAGGGGGGAATATACATCTGCACAAGAATAGAGAGGAAAAAGAAGTAAGAGAATTATATAAGGGCCTGATTCACACAGGAAAACATACACTTTTATGTAAGTTTACTATTTTTTTGGTATTGACTAACTGTGAGTTTAATTTTACTAATTGCAATTTGACAACTGCAGAGAATCCACACAGAAAAAGACAGTCCTCTCCTATCTTTTTATATGTGGAGTCTCCGCAGTCATAAAATTACTATTAGTAAAATTAAACTTGCAGTTCATCAATACCCAAAAAAATGCAAAGTTGCACAAAATTGTAAGTTTACCTTTGTGAATCAGGCCCAATATGTCTAATCATGTAGTATGGTTGTATAAAACCATTGTGACAGTAAACAACAAAATGGTCTGTAATGTCCCCAAAACCCAAAGATGGCATTGTATAGAGAATAGCTTATTATATATTTGTATATTACATCCATTATTTTGGTTAAGTTTGCGTTCATTCATTTACGCAGAAACATGCCATTGAAAACAACAGGTTGAATGCTAAAACAGATGAATTTGTTTTCTGCGTACTTCAATACAAAGAAATAAAAACTGTTACTCTATGGTGGTTGGTAGGAGGGTTATTAGTGGAAATTATTTTGCTGATTTAAAATTATTTTTTATCTGCAGGTATAAGATATTAAAGGTTGCGCTCGGCAATGTTCAGTTAACAGTTGACTTCTGATGTTTAAATGTTTATATTCTCTTTCTGAGAAGGAACGCAAACTGCACAAATTAAAGTGAATAAATTG
This sequence comes from Triturus cristatus, assembly GCF_964204655.1. Classification (NCBI taxonomy): domain Eukaryota; kingdom Metazoa; phylum Chordata; class Amphibia; order Caudata; family Salamandridae; genus Triturus; species Triturus cristatus. The sequence goes on along the minus strand of NC_140591.1, from coordinate 1,070,987,347 downwards.
GATAGAACACTTTGGTGCGAATATGCTTAGAGACAAATTGGTGAAAAAGCAAATCAGTCAGATTTTTTCCATCCTAGGTTCCCCATTGGTAGAAATCGGTAATTCAAATGAATTGTGTAAAATAATATATCTGTGTGACATCATTCCTTTGTATTACAAGTTTTGAAACCACTGCTGTTTTTTGCAATAATAACCAAATATGTACTATTCATTTCATGTTCAACCTTGAACAGTATTGTAAAAAGAACCATGCCCAGACAGAGTACACAGATTCTTCATGCATACTTTCCAGCTAATATGGAATGAGCAAAAAGTTGACATTGGCATCGAATTAAAGTGAAATCATGCGTTTGGTATACATCCAAGTATAAATCTCTAGGAAAAACACATGCTCTCTTACGAACCGATATTCGGGGGCTGTAGAACAAACGCCATAAGCCCCATAAGAGCTACCTTTAGACTTAGTCTCTAACACAGTTTTGGGCTGACTGCTGTCTTAAATAGTTGAAGAGTGGGACTAGTGCTGTCTTGTCACCTTAGACCATGGGTACTCGCAAACATTTTCACTGGGGCCAAAATGTTTGGTCGCTGGTGTGACCGAGGGCCGCACAGATACCAGCGGGAGGTAGTGGGGGGAGGGGTAAGGTGGGTGTAGGGGAAGCAAAGTGTGCACATCTACTGGCTGAATTGTATTGCAGAATATGGAAACAGAAAACCCGGTAACAATGTTGGCTTTCCCGCTTGACCAAATTGTGTGATTCTGGATTTTACTTTCCCTAATTTTCCTTCATTTTCACATAAAGGAGGACCCTTAAAATACATGACTTTAGAATTTGTGCTCTGAAAAAAATTCTCCTGTGATTCATTTAATAAACTATAATGTTGTTCATGTATTATTGCAACTGACTTGCCATTTAGTTCACTACTGCCATTGTTGCCAGGGTGGTGGGGAAGTATGAATATTTCTAAATTCATGTTTAAAAACTACCTCATTAAAAAAAAAAAACTTTTCAATGCACTGATAGAATCCGATTTAATAAGGTGAAAGGTCTGTATGTTAATGAAATGCACTTTTGGAATTTTGGAGATACTTTATCATATTTTGACATGCTTGCTGTGAGGTGTCGTTATAAATTAAAGTTTTCCTAAAGTTAAGCAGTTCAGGTCTCTCTAGTTAATTCCTCTCTTTAACTGCAATTAACATTTAAGTAAACTTTTGCCTGTTTATGTATCATATTTTTCACGTTAGTGCTGTGTCGGGTAAATAGCAGCCCAGTGCTGCTGTTCACCAGAGGGCCACACATAAAGGTCAGGAGGGCTGCATGCGGCCCTCGCGCCGTACTTTGGGTATCACTGCCTTAGACAGTGGTAAGTGGTTGCTGCTTACAGGAACTTCCAAAGCATGTGCTGCTTTCGACTGGAAATGCAGCAACATTTATTGACAGATCTCAAGTAAACAATTGAACATGACACAATAACACGCAGGAAGTAACAGGCCAACGCATTCAAAAAAATAACATGGCACACACCAACTAAACAGTAAAAATAGAATGAAAGCAACAACTGTAGTACAAGAAAATCGCATTGCTATAACGCAACACAAAAACACAGCAGTATAAAAAAACAACAGATCATGTTAGCACCACAGCAAAATACCAAATAACAAATATGCGCATTCATTCTTCTCACGCATTACCACCTCCAGAATCCTGTTTTCATAATACAGGGGTAAAATGTGTTTGAAGCAAGCACTGCCCTAATTTACCACCAAATGCATCAGGCAAAAATGTTTGCGATCCGGTCTCCGGCCTCTGTGCAGGACATCGACTCAGAGGTGTAGCAAGCGTGCCAGTTGCCATAATGCAAGAAGAATGGGCCCCCCACCCCCAGGGTTTAGCAATAAAAAAGATAAAAATGAAGTACGGTGGGCCTAACAGACCACAAGGCCCAACTGCCACTCAATCAATCAATCAGGATTTATAAAGCGCAGCTAGTCACCCAATAGGGTATCCAGGCGTTTGCAAGCCCTGGAGATAGGCAGGTCTTGAGGCCCATTCGGAATCCACTCCACCTTCTGCACTAGTGATACCTACATCCCTACATCCACCGAGCCTCTTTGAATCCCTGAAAAGCGAGTAGAGCATTCCTTAGAATATGTAACATATAATGATAGTTCACAGTCCTGAAGCTGCCATGAGTGCAAGAACAGGAAGACACAAACTGACCTGGAAATCTGACTGCAGCTTGCTTATCACGTAACTGCCTTCCCCAAACAGGCCACACTGTGCACTAAACCAGTTTTTCAAATACCCTGTAAATGAGTCACTTCAGGCAGGGGCTGATTACAAAAACTAGGCACAAGTGCAATAAGAGAGCAGGGGATACACATCCGAAAGAGAGGAGCCCTTCGTACAGGTTTTCAAGGTGGCAAAACACAAGGAAATGAAGCCCATTCATTATAATTTAATTGCATGCCTTGAATTACTCAATCATGTCTTGATAAAGCGTGGCAGGACAAACATCTGTAGGCTGTGTCTGTTGCACTATCTGTGTGTGGGTGTCTCTTTCTCTCCGCAATATATATATATGTGTGTGTGTGCGCGCGTGTGTGTGGTGGTGTGTGTGTGTATATATATATATATATATATAGTGCCTCATTTGTAAAATAGCAAGTGCAGGTGCCCACTTTTTTCCTCAGATGCCCGCAGCAAGTTCTGGTGAATGTTAGGATTGCCCAAAATCAAAGCAGCGTAGTCTTGATTCCACATCATGCTTCTTTCTTCCACCACCATACACTCCCTGTCCCTTAATTTTCACCCTTGCAGGTTCTTTTTCATCCATGCTTTCTCCCTTCATCATAGTTTTCCCTCTCTCTCTTTCTTTATCTATATATATATAGAGTGTCTGTGTGTGTGTGTGTGTGTATGTATGTATATATATATATATATTCACTGAAAAAACCATAGGTTTCACACATGTTATAGTTAGCGGAAATTTTACTGATAAAAAACCAATGAAATTGCCCCGTTATAGTTAGTGCTGGCAACTATAACTCACGCGACCGCAATCCTCTGCTGATGCTAATACTGTATTTAGACACTTATTTGCCCATGTCTTCTTCCATACATTTTTAGCTATACATATATTACAAATATTTTTTTTTCATAAAGACACATATGTCATCAGCAGAAGATTGCGGTCGCGTGAGTTATAGTTGCCAGCACTAACTATAACGGGGCAATTTCATTGGTTTTTTATCAGTAAAATTTCCGCTAACTATAACATGTGTGAAACCTATGGTTTTTTCAGTGAATTTGCAAGGTTTATTAAATGCTAATTCCTAACTATAACGTGTGTGAAACCTATGGTTTTTTCAGTGAATTTGTACGGTTTTTTAAATGCTAAGTTACTTTACGCCATTCGTGGCGTGCGCGCCCACTTAACGCAGTTTGTTCCGTGCGCGCACGGTGCGCTTCGCGCACCGTGCGCGCACAGTAAGCACGCGGTGCGCTTCGCGCACCGCGCACCCACTCTACGCAGTCAGTGCCGTGCCCACGTTACGCTAGATGGGCCATGTACGCACGATGCGCTTCGCGCACCGTGCGCACATGGAGGACATATTATGCGCTTCCTTGTGATCGGTAATCTGTTGAATTTTTTTGGGGAATTTCAGTGCTCTAATAAGCCATGCAAAAATGGTGGCCTTCGGCCACCATTTGCACACGGGGTGGAGAAAGTGTGGATTTTTTTTTTTTTTAATTTTTGACCGTACGCGTACGGTAAGCGTACGGTAAGCGTAATCGGCGAAATTGCCGAAAAAAAAATAATACCGTTTTTGCTCGTGGGGGATGTTTGGGGACTCCCTCAACATGACTATGTGGGAGGGAGTTGTCAAAACAGCCCCGTAACATGTTTTTGGGCATCATGTTTGATAAATAACACTCAGTGCGAGAGACAAAATGGCGGACGCCGCTTCCTGGTTTCGGCCGATTCGAATGTTTACTAAGATCTAAGAGCCAATCAGAATCGCGCTCGCGCACGCCACCGTACGCTTACGGTAAGCGTACGGTAAGCGTACCGTAAGCGGGCTCAGATATATATATATTGATTTAAAGGCTATTTTCTCAGAATCTACTGAACAGATTTACACCTCACCTACAAAAGGCACTTCCTTGACCTAGGGACTACCTCTCTGCCAAATTTCTAGTAATTCTGTTCAGCCGTTCGGGCTGTAGCTCGTTCTAAAGGTCCTATGGAAAAATGCATGGGAAAAACGCGTTTTGGGACCCCCCTTTTATCTCAGCCCCCGCTTGACGAATCCCCCCGAGACTTTCAGGGTAGGAGCGGAGCGTAGCGCCCCACCTATTTTGAGAAATTCGCGAGGATTCGTCGACCGGCGCCAAAGTTATTCAAAATAGAATGTTGCGGATTTCCTATGGAAAAGGGGTCCTAACTATAACTACCTACTGGCGACTGCCAGTAGGTAATATATATATATATATATATATATATATATATATATATATATATATATATATATATATATATATATATATATATATATATATATATATATATATATATATATGTGTGTGTGTGTGCTTGTATGTGTATTTTTTCAGGGTATGTATATATAGATGTATATAGATATATATATATCCTGAAAATGGATGTTGCCGAGCATATGGCCTGCAGTGATGTTGTTTTTAAAATGGCGAAACACGTTTTGTACCATGCAGCTGCTTCTATGGTAACGATTTGCACATGAATACACAAATGGAGACGGCAGGCAGTGAAACATTTACACCAAAATGGTATCTTTGTCTTGTGAATAATTTTAGGTGCGGCAAAAGTTTTTTCTCAAAGAAAATCAGACTATATAAATAATATTATTCTTTCAAAAAATTGTGAAGAACTGTTTTGCAGCCTGTGAAGTAAAGTAACAATCCTGTATTGTTCCAAAAAGAAGACAAATTTTAAGAGCCAAAAACTCTCTTTGCTCCATATCTTTTTATACACCCACTGCATAAGTAGAGCATATTGAACCTGCTGTATTTAATGACTAATATATAGGGTCTATTGCACGTGGACTCTAGCAGATTCTGTGCAGCCCATTCCTTACCAAGTAAGCACAGAAACGCGCCCTCGATTTCTGTACCAGTGCATAGTTTACCTGACCTGGACAGGTCTTATGCAAATTGCGCGTTAGTATAACTTTAACACGAATAACAAGTCTTGCTGCTGCAGTGTGGAAATGTTGGCAGCCCTTGCCCCTGCTCCCTTCCCCCACTTCCGGTCGCGCTTGCATGATTCCCGGGAGGGTGGGAGATGATTTACGCTGCATATGCATAACCTGTTAGCTGCCTTTGAGGTTCTGACACCTTAAAATACATTTCAGAGCCTCTTTAGTGCCGATAAACTGCACGCAGAGGCACTACGTACACTCGCTGACTTCTCGCCCCTCAACTACCGCTGAATCAACGGGACCTCTTGAAAGAAAACCCGGGTTAAAGTCTGGAAATAAGTCCGACACCAAACTTATGCAACAAGGGAAGAACTAGTCTGAAACACCTTCTTAATGGCTCCCAAATATGGCATAATATTCTCCCTCGCCTGTACACGTTTCCAAACAGTAGCGTCAACCTTAAAAAGTCTTGTCGAACTTATGTGGAATTTAAGACGTTCCCCGCATTTTCTGCCAGGTCTGCGCCTGTTATTGTAACACAACAAATTCAGCTCTGGGGGCCATAATTCCACACCCACGTCACTTACTAATTGGCACCTAGAAACAGATGCAACTTGGAGTGGTTTTGCTGTTGTTTACTATTATATGTATTGTTTTAACTCTGCGCTTAAAGTTATTGCATTATGAGGGATATCTCTATGTCCTTTTGGTCTGAAAGTTATCCACAGAAAGAAAATAGGTTTTGCATTTTTAGAGGGAGCGGGATTAGCAGCCCAAAGGGGGCCACCAGATTATGCACAGTTTGCAACTTGAACCAAATGGAACAATATTTCCAACTTTCCATTTAAGTTATTACATGTACTGCGGGCGTTTCCAATTGGGTGTTTCGACTCTTATTTAATAACAGTGCATAACAATGGAAGTGTAAATGCCACACTGAGAACCGCCAGTGTTGTTTATATATCAACTATGAAGCGCTTACCCAGCGCCCAGTCGTTTCCGGGCGCTTTAATTATAAAAATAATTACATTGTCGTAATTTAATACAGCTTCTTGGTGGGCGTTGTATGCTATGGCAAGACATCAACAATATGCTTCTCAAACGTGTATAATGTATCTTATGGACTCGTACTTCTCACACAGTTAACAAAAAGTGCTATTCGCCTCCACTTGTTCCCAAAAATTCTAAACTGGGCTGAATTTCCCCAGACACTTTCTTAAACGGGGGTAAAGGATTCCTTCTGTAAAAAAAAAAGTGCAAATCATAGCGCCTTCGCAGAAGATACACAACACAAAATCTGTTAGGAACGACATCACATGCTATGCACTTATTTTTTACTATTATGTTGCTATTTAAAAGCCAAAGAAATCACAAAGCTAATCAACAAAAAGGCAAACACCTGGACGGAAAATACGCGTTTCCCTACCTCCTGTGCTTCCAGGATCAACTAAGCACTTAACATGCGAGTTTCACCTTTATGTAATGTGAATTCGGTATGTTCTGTAAAATCGTACAGCGCCTTGAACTAGTCTTGTGGTAGTAAGTGGGCTCTTTACGCCAAGCAATCGATTGCATAAAATGTATTTTAAAACAAGATATATCCCATACAGATTTAACTTTCGCAAAAGAAGGGCGCTTTTGTTTTGAGTTATGTTTTCAATGTGTGCTACGCGAATAATGGTAGGAATATGTGCCTCAAAATTAATTTAATTATTCACATTTAAAAAGTTGGATACTTATGTTTGTGTCATGTGACTTCAATTAAAGAAATGGGGAATCGTCTTGCTCCTCTGTTTGAATTAGTGAAAACTTTCACTGGACACGACTTCAGTTAATTTCATTGGAATTAATTCAGTTAATTTTAAGTTGCAGAAGTGATACAATGGTGCCCAATTAACTTCCTCAAAACTGGTGAAAAACTTTACGCATGGCACTGTATCTAGAGCTTTAGGGAAAACTACATAATGGTAAGTTTTGTATCTTTTTCTCCGAGTGAAAGAAACAGACTAGTTTTGCGTGCAACTTTTCCTGGATTATATTACTTAGAAACTCGAATAAGGACAAAATGAAAGCGAAGGAATTTTTTTCTACTTTGTTGTGCTTACCTGGTATCAAATTGAGCAAAATACGCGTTTCCCCACTTTTCCAATACGAAACGATTGAGAACCCTTTGTTTCATTTCTCAGTATAGAAGAATATTTTTTTAATGTTTCTCCATTTTCACTAAGGCTTATTCGAGGTTTCGTTTTGTTAAAATCACTTACACACGTTAAACTAAATATATCCAATAAATGCATCTTCGATTTCTTTTTCCCCCGATCATTTTAAGATTCCTTTCCTTTATTTGTGTCTTGGCGCAATCCCTCTCACGTAACGTCGAAATGTAGAATAGTGCAAAATATGTTTGATTCGTTCCCTCACTTGTAAGGAGCCACAAATAGAATGGGCAGAGAAGTAGTGCAATTTAGACTGGAATTTGCACCAACACAAGAACGCAGAAACAGACATTTGCACCAGCCAATTGACATTTGCCTTGATAGATCTGTGGAATAATTGTGTTTTTGCACTGGTCTGTCGATGTAGACGACATGTTTGCACTGGCTGGTGGTAACAAGGCACTGACTGGGAAGAAATCAGGGCCTGTGTTAAGAATGTGATCACATACACACAGCTTCTGCGTGTTCTTCATTTCTAAGGTGAGCTCCACTCCCCAGAGATTGCCTGTCTCTCTCCTCCTGTCCAAAATCAGTGGGACTTCAGACAGAATCTAAAACAGCCCGATGGCCGGAAGTAAACACCTTCATGGCTCAGCCCACTTGGCCATCAGAGCTCAGCGATTTGTTACCAAATCTTACCTTCCCAACTTGAACTCTCCTTTCTATTCAACAGCACTCTGGAGCTTCATAGCTAAGCTGTCCCGCAGAACAACTTTGCCACTAGGGTGCTCCCAGACCTGTTGTATGCATATAACACAATGCGATGCAAAGGTAAACACTAGTACGTGCGGCACGGGGCTGATTTAAAAGTTAAACATGGCATACGCCTTGCAGACTGGGTTTAAGGTGAACGTATAGTAAATGCGGTGCAGTTTTGTTTAAAGATAAACTAGTCCCTCCATCGCCGTTTGGGTCTAAGATGCACAGCACTTGCAGCACAGTTTTGAAGCAAATACAAAGTATACACAGTGCTGTTTGGGTTTAAGGCCTAGTATATGCAACGCGCGTCGGTTTTTAGGTAAATGCTTAGTGTAGGAGAAACAATTGGTATTTGCATGCAGTTTTGTTTTCAAGTAAACGTTAGGTAGGTAAACAAGCCCCTTGCGCCACGTTTGCGTCACTTTTAACATGGGGAAAGAGACGCAAAAGTGGCACAGGGGATTGTAAATCTGCCCCTTAGGGGTTTATTTACAAGCAAGCCCCTTGCGCCGCCGACGCGTCACTTATAATATGGGAAAAAAGTGAGTTACCGGTTGCGCATGGGGCTTGTAAATAAGCCCCTTGGTGTACTCAATGCACCTTTGTTTTAAAGTAAACACGAAGCGCAGTTTAACTTCAGCAAATAGTTTATGTAGTACACTTTTGTCCACGTACACATATTGTATATAAAGGCCAGTACGTTCTAAGGTAGACGTAGTGCAGTGCAGTTTGGCTTTAAGGTAAACACAGACACTCAGTGCAGTTTTGTTTAGCTTCACAATACCCCTCCCAGGAACCTGCGCCCTCAAGTCTAAACAAAACTACTCCTGGCATTTCCTTCTTTGGGTATTTTCCACACACTCATCACCTTCCACAGGTCTGTTTTTATTTACGCTGTTAACGTAGATCTCACGCGACAGTCGGGTCGTTATTAATATTTACGCTTTCCATGTACAACTTCTGTCTCAAAAAGCAGCATGCTGCTGGGGTGTTATTAATATTCACGCTTTCAGCGTAGAGCTCACGCCCCAAGAAGCAGGAGGCAGCCAGGCTGTTATTATTTACGCTTTCAGCGTAGTTCGCAGGTCCCAGAAAGCAGAAGACGGCCGGCTTGTTATTAAAAGTGGAACTTCGCGGGCGCTGATATTTTGCGCGTTACTTTTAGTGAGACAGATTAGCAGAGCCGCACTGTTCAAGCTTTCCTGATCATCTGTAATTAAATGCAGAGTCGGGGGGGGATTCTCAGAAGGCGTTTAGAGAAGCTGCAGTGAGCCAAAGTCATGCTGCTGTGTCAGAGTGGCATTTTTATTAATGAGAATACAAAAAGCTGGCATATTCTTAGCCCGGCTTGCGTTTAGTTACCAGGCAACCAGTGTATGGTAATTCATCCGCGAAATTTAAATCTTTGCTAGGAGAGCAGGCGTTGTGCAGAATGGTTGCGACCACGAGGAAAACAACCTGTGGGACCTGCTGAGGCGACTGCCGGGCTGGGTGGGGAACCCGGGGGAGAGAGGTGGTAAAGAGAGGGAGAGACAGGCTGCAGAGAGCGCTGGAGACAGAGAGAGACGGGCTGCACAAGAAAGTGAGAGCGAGCGAGAAATGGCAGACACGGGAATATAGGAGGGATAGTGAGGAGGTGAGAGGAGAGTGAAAGACCGGCTATCCCAGGGAGGGAGGGAGACAGAGAGAGAGAGATGAGAGAGAGGCTGAGTAGGGCAAATAAGAGGAGAGGGAGAGGTGGTGTTAAGTGAGGAACCACGGGGAGAAAAGATAGCTTAACCCACAGAGTGATGGAGAGAGAGAGTAAGAGGGGGTGGAGCTAAATAGAGAGAAAGGCGGTGAGATGGGAGAGAATAGGTAAAATGAAGAAGAGAGCGAGCGAGAAAAAGAGAACAAGAGAACGTTAAAGAGTTAAAGAGTATGAATAAGAGAAAGGGAGAGAGGGTAAGAGTGAGAGGCTGGCGAGAGGGAGAGAAGAGTGGAGAGAAAAAAGCAAGTGAGAGCAGTAGAAGACATAGAGCGGAGATTAAAAAAGACAAAATAGAATAGGGGGCGAGAGGGGGTGACAGAGAGATCTAGGAGAGAGAGACAGGAGGTGAGAGGGGCTGGTAGTGTGGGAGCGAAGAGAAGCGAGGAAAAGAAAAGGAGAAATGGGAGCAAGGAAGGTTGGGAGACAGAAAGAAACGTAATGGGGATTATAAAACAGCAAGATGGAAAGAGAGAGCGCGCACTTGAAGAAGAGAAGCGAGGTAAGACATATAAGGGAACGAGGAGAGACATTGTGCAAGAGAAAGAGAGGGACATTGAGAGATGTGGATTTGAGGAGAGCGGAAGCCGGGGAGAGAGAATGTAAGAAACGTAGACGGGAATCAACGAAGCAAGGGGAAGAGAAAGTTGATGAAAGAGATGCAGAACGAGAGAGAGAGGTCGTGAATGAAAATGAAATGAGAAGGAATGCAAGAAAGAAAGAGAACAGGCCAAAGAGTGAGAGGGTGTGTGATCGATCACACCCGCTCACAGGCAACCAGACACAAACAGTGTTCATTCGTAAGGAGACACATTTGAGCCAGCAAACACCGTGCAAGCACACTTATACCTACTTTTGGGAAATGTGCAGACCTTAACATTCACTATCAAACAGTACTTGCTGCAAACTTTCATGCGGTAACAGGCGTGCCCATGTATGCACTGAGATACTCGGATGCTCACACACACACGCAGGCAACTAGGCACATGCATAGACAAACACACACGTATACACACACAGCGGGAAATCAGATAAGCAAACCCTCGCCCAACACTCTTGCACCGCAAACCGTCAGACATTTCCTTCGACATTTCAGGCTTGGCCAACCACACAGGCCCAAATGTAAACACACGCGGCGTGCGTACGCCAGCGCGCGCGCTACCAGACGCAGCCATGAAACATCGATAGAAATGAAAAACAGACACAGGACGCAGACAGTCCACACACGCACCCACTATGAGCACACTCACGGAGCTGCTATACACAGATCCCTCTGAGCGAGAGACCACTGCAAACGTTCCAAACAAGAGTAAGCATAAGCCTTAATATACTAATACACCTTTAAAAAAAAATTTCCTTCGAAATACAATGGCATTTTCGAGCGTAGAGCAGCAAATATGATCGATATTTCGGTAATTATTTAGAGAAATTCGTGCATTGTTGAGTATTCCCTTTTTAGGAGCCATGGTGTTGTACACTGGCAAATAACTGAGTTACGCGTAAAAAAAAGTCATATTTCACTGTTTCCTATCATTATTCCCTCTACCAAGTTTCTAGCCGATGCGGCCTCTCCGGGAACTGCCATGGCCAGGAGTCCGGCCCCTGCCCCCAGCCCCTGCCCAGGGCTCAGCCGGCCGAGTTAACGATTAAGAAACGAATCCCTGTTATTAATTGCCAGAGTCAAGGTCAAGACCCAGAATCGACCCGGCCGCCATCACGTCACCCTGTGACCTTTTACTGCAGGTTAACACCAGCGCCATGGGACTAACAGGGACCGGCAGCCACCCACTCTCACCACAAGGACGGCACGTTCAGCTCTGCTGGACTGCACCGCACTGGGGCTTTCCAGGGGCTGACGGGAGCTGCAAGGGATAGAACGACAATTAAACACACACACAGACTCCAGTTACAACCAACACACGCAGACACACTAGCATGGATACGCACAGCACACACCGTCATCCAGACAAGAGGGGGGGGGGGGGGGGAGGAGGGACCGACACTCCAGCAACCACAACAACATGGCCTGAACGGCATAAATAGCTTAGATACCAAATAGACAAAGATAGCGACAATTAGTGACAAAAAAAAATAATATATATATATACACATACACACACTCACTTTTACATACATAGAACATATAGACGTAACAGGGCACCGTCTGCACGCAAACAAGGACGGTCAAGTACACAATAACACAGCCACATAGAAGCGGTTGCTCGCCCACAAACTCACTACCAGAAAGCACACGCGCAGACTGGCACGGGGAGCAGATTTAGAGCCACTGAACACCTCACAGAGGCCACGTGCACTTAAACACTATAATAACAAGAGTAGGCTTTTAGTTTTATTGCGTCCCAGGAGAGCACCTTCACTGCCACAGAACACCTCACAGAGGCCGCATGCGCTTAAACGCAATCATACAAGACAACGCTGCTATCATGTGACTGGTCAGCAAGTTCATGTGCACTGCCACAGAACACCTCACAGAGGCCGCATGCGCTTAAACGCTATCATATTGCATAAAAAGGACACTGTCATCGTGTCCCTGGTGAGCACTTTCACTGCCACTGAACACCTCAAAGAGGCCAAATGCATCTAAACAATATCTCAAGGCAGCGTTGTCTATTGATTTCCTAGAAGTGTTTGGACTGAGGCACACATAACCACATCAATGAATACTTATGAAGGCCTTAGCATACCTCTGGGGGCCTAGATTATCTACCACAAGGTGTTCACAACACAGAAATGTTTTGGGGAGGGGGTTAGGAAAACACGTTATTTTTCGTTTGGAAGGTGGAGAGTGTACCGAGAGAAGTGGGAGAAAGAGTGAGACTGAAAGAGACAAAGAAAGCAGGAAACATAGATAGATAGATAGATAGATAGATAGATAGATAGATAGATAGATAGATAGATAGATAGATAGATAGATAGATAGATAGATAGATAGATAGATAGATAGATAATCTATGCAAGAGGAAGGACAGGCGATCAGGGGAAATCATTTGTTTCATGGCGGGAGAGAAAGTATACTTGTTTGGCAACAGGAGAGAAAAAGAGAGAGGTCGAGAAAGAGTGTGTTAAAGAGGGAATGTCAGTCTGAAGAAGAGGTGGGAGAGAGGGAGAAAATGTGTGGGGGTGCGAGGAAGCAAAAGTGCAAAGCAAAAAGAGGAAACAAGCTTGTAGATGTTGGAGAGAGCAGGAGGTGTGAGATGTGTGAGGTGGAAGAGAGAGAGAGAGAGAGAGACAGTGCTAGGATGGAAAAGGGAGAGAGAGAGAGAGAGAGGTGTAAAGATGGAAGGAGTACGAGAGTACAAAAAGAGGTCAAAAGGGAGACAGCTGCATAATTTTGTTATGCACAGAGGAAAAAAGAGTTTCTAAAATAAACGAGTAGAAGTAAATTCTTATAAAGACACGCATTAGAACTAGCTGCAACAAATGATGAAACATAATCCGCCCAGACACAAAATGCAAAAATGCAGCACCAACCATGTTTAAACTACAACAAGCGAAGTCAGAGAGAGCAGATAAATGTAGCAACTTCAGCCTAGACACAAAAAGCAACATCAACCACATCTAAACTAAAAGTGCACCCAGACAGAAACAGACAAATGTAGCAACTTCTGCCTAAAATCAAAATTCATCATCAACCATATCTAAACTAAAAGTGCAACTAGACAGAAGACAAATGTAGCAACTTCATCCTAGACACAAAATGCAACATCAAGCATATCTAAACTTAAAGTGCAATCAGACAGAAGTAGACAAATGTGGCAACATCAGCCTAGACACAAAATGTAACCACGTTCTAAGTACAAGCGCAATCAGACATAGAGGAAAAATATAGCAAGTACAGTCTAGACACAAAATGCAACACCATACAACGTCAACCTACATCAAGTGCAATCAGACAGAGAAATGTAGCAACATCAGCCTAGACACTAAATGCAACATCAACCATGTCTAAACTAAAAGGGCATTCAGCCAGAAGCAGACAAATGCAGCAACTTCAGCCTAGACTCAAAATGCAACATCAACCACATCCAAAGTACAAGTGCAATCAGACAGAGCAGACAAATATAGCAACTGCAGTCTAGACACAAAATGCAACACCATACAACGTCAACCTACATCAAGTGCAATCAGACAGAGAAATGTAGCAACATCAGCCTAGACACATAATGCAACATCAACCATGTCTAAATTAAAGGTACAATCAGACAGAAGCAGACAAATGTAGCAACTTCAGCCTAGACACAAAATGCACCTCAACCACATCTAAAGTACAAGTGCAAGCAGACAAAGCAGACAAATTAAGCAACTTCAGCCTATGCACAAAAGGCAACATCAACCATGTCTAAAGTACAACAACTGCAATCAGAAAGAACAGACAAATGTAGCAACTTCAGTCTAGATAGATACAAAATGCAACATCAACCACGTCTAAAGTACAACAAGTGACATCAGGAAGAGCAGACAAACATAGCAACTTCAGCCTAGACACAAAATACATCAACCACGTCTAAACTACAAGGGAAGGAATACATATTTTCAACTGGAGCGCACAAATGTAGCAACGTGATGATTCCTGGTGAATGTGTTAGAAAATGCAGAAGCAATGTTTGTAAAACATTTTATATGAGCAAACCCTCCCTTCCCAGGGAGAGACAGCAGACAGAAAAGAGGAAGCAGGACTGAGAGAAACACTGAGAAAACAGGGTGAGGGTGACGAAATAGAAATTGAGATAGAAGTATTGAAAGAGGGAGAAAGAATGATGCACACACAGATGGTGGAAACTTTGAGATAAAGGGAGTATGAGACAGCAGAGTTGAGGGGGGTTACATTTTTTTATTTTTGAGAGGCAGACATCAGAATCTACCGCATGCACACCTACATGAAAGAACAAGAGGAGTGTCATCAGGTCTGAAGATTATAGAAAGTCACCTCACTCAGCCAGATATTGAAAAAGCTGGGCCTTTGCTGTCCACCAGAAAACACATGGCCTACAGACAAGGGAGGCAGGGAATCACCACTGTACAAAATGCCACACAAAGCGGGGGATCCTTAAATGGTGTGCGGCGACCTCTTCACTGGACTTCCAAGAACAGGGTGACAGAGAACCTACAGCAGAAAGACTCGCTGCAGGGATTTAAACATGCCCCGGAAGGGCCAAGTTTGTGTTTAAATAAGGCAGAGATGGGCCGAGTCAGTGGAATCCCTCTGTGGTGTCCTATGCACAAATGGCCTGGTAGAGCCGAGTCCCCTACCATCAGGTTGACCCCAACCTTCCCTCCAGAGGCCCTCTGCCCTCCAGAAGCCCAAGCCAGACGCTGACCAGCCCACATACTCTGTGTATGAGAATATGTGGACCCAGCTACTGGAAGCCCTCATTGGTACCCAGTGTAGGCACTCAGGACACAGGACTCTGTGCTGCAGGGTTTATGGACATGTGGGGACCCAGCAAGAATGGCCTGAGCCTGTGTTAGCCCTCTTGCCATGGCTATGTGTGGGAATCCTTTATTCTCTAGAAGCCCTCTGTTGCCCACATATGTGGGCCCTTATCAGAAGAAGCCTTCTGTGGGACCCCAGACACGGGCACGCGCGGCATGGATCACTGGAAGCCATAATCTGCGGTGCCCTGTCCGGGGCAGGCCAGTAGCAGCACCGCTCCTGCCCGGCTGGCACACCAGCCACCGCTCAATGGCTCAGCGTGCAGCCCCGCCTCGGCTCTTTCTGTCTCACACACACCCCGTGGCCAAATCCCGCTCCGAAATTCAAATACCCCGGCCCCCGCGCTTAATAACCCGCTGCCACCCATGTGTGAGAAACAGGATTGAACCCACGTGCAAAGAGCGGCGGCC
This sequence comes from Triturus cristatus, assembly GCF_964204655.1. NCBI lineage: Eukaryota > Metazoa > Chordata > Amphibia > Caudata > Salamandridae > Triturus > Triturus cristatus. The sequence goes on along the minus strand of NC_140591.1, from coordinate 1,070,971,635 downwards.
ACCGACATTATTCAAAACGTGCTCCCACACACCGCGCGCCGACTTACACGCACACATATCACTCAAGTCGGACGTGTGTCACGGTATCCTAGCCAGAAAGTGCAAGTGACAAATGTTTATACTTTTTTCTGGGACCAGTGAGGGCAGCAACACACGCCTCAAAGCCAGGTTACTGCCACAAAAGGCCTGCTGCTCGAAATGAGACTGTTACACCTGCCCCTGGAACTTTGGTTATTGTACTCTCTCTAACACGCCAAAAATGTCAAAGATAAATTCGGCACCCCCCCAAAGTGGCCTGACTTTGTAAAAAAAAAGAATAATTTCACGTAGAAAATGTATAGCTCGAACATAAAAGAGTTGAGGGTATGCAATTTGCAGGCTTTTTAAAGTTGGTTTTTTTTTAAAGAGAAAAATGTTATGAATATTACAACTAGTCAACAAACGTTTTTATAGAGTATGGGGTTTACTGCTGTCTAAACCTGTGCAAAATAAGAATGCATGTACTACTACAGACACTGTGTGACACGTGGCAATTGGCAGTGCAAGCAAACGCCTTGTAAACAATTTACGCGAGCTAATATTTTGAACCATGAACTTGCACATTTTACAAAACTTAGATAATTGCAGTGCTCAAGTTGCCGGGTTTTATTAAAATAATAAAATAAAAAAATAAAAAACTTTCTAAGCAAGAAGTGCCAAGGTACTTTATGTTGCGAGATGCGGTTAGTTTGTTCTTCGATAAGCTTTGTTGACAGTTAAATATCTCCTAGCATGCGCATCATTACGGGACCATACGTGTAAACAAACCATTCCCCTATATTAATCTTCAATGTCAAACCACCGAACTGTTTTGGGAAAATGATGACGTTTCTTAAGGCCAAGTTTCCTAAACAGAGTTCGGTTCAAGACCTGTTTTCGGTGCACGCTAATAACAAAAAAGACATCTTTTACTAAATGTACGAAAACAATATTTCTAATACCTGATTGTATAATGTTGGCAGAATTGATATTTTATGGAGTCTACGCTTCGCATTTTTAAATACCCTGGCTCCGATTAAATAGACAATCTTAATAATGTCCCTATCTTACACCCCGAATTTCACGAACTTTTTGAATAAAATAGTTTGTAGATACACATTTTTACATTTTCAGACACCTTCCTTAGGCACCAGACGCAACTTTGTTTATTCTAAACAAATTTATTGTCTCAATCAGCTCTTACGGAACCACTACTCAAATTAAATTACAGTCAAATTATCACATCGAGAAGATACCCTTATTCGCCTAACATCTGTCCATAGTTTCAATCGATTTTTGAAATTTTTGTGCTCGTCTGAAAAAAACACGTAATACAAGATCTGGGGGAAAAAATAAATTACCGTTTTGCAGCAGTTCATAGGTATTCGCGAATAAAATATTAAAAGAAGTCATTTGATGAAAATATAAAGCAAATATTTTATTTAGATCAACAGCGGATCTAAGAATTCTATATTGCCGTCTTTTTGAAAAGTCTGTTTATGAAAACCTACCAAAAACACTGCTCGGAAACAGCAGCATTATTTTAATCTCGTCCACGGCGCCCTTTCCGGCAGTCCCGGCACCAGACCTCGGGGAGGGCCACGTGCAGTGAAACCGCAGCTGCAGGGCCTCTTCAAATGACCAGTCTTCGAAGCACTCAGGATATTTAAAGTAATCATAAAAAATATTTTCTTTAAAAAAATGATACTATAATGGTATGATTGATATTTTTCTTTTTGTGATGTGGAGCTGGCAATACCGGAGATCTTGACAAATGTACCCCAACCCCCCACACCAGTGTTTACTCAAGCCAGGCCCCCTCACCGTACCCACTGACCTCATATGTAGGTGATCACAACTTGCTAATTTTTCCCCGTGTGTCCCTAACTTATTTCTCATTGTTCCTTGGCAGGCAGCCTCTTTGCACTTGGCAATGTGTTTGTAATTTTTGCGTCTTGTTTTCTGACTGTGTTTGTGGTAGCGTGTTATCTGGGCCACGTGATGCCTTACAATTTTTAGCTTGCTCTAAAAAAGAATTATATTCAAAATGTGGGACTGAGTGGCCATGAAAAACAGGCCCGGCACGGCATCAGCCTTCTTGCACCGAGGACAATTGTTGTCGCCATATAATTTCAGCACTGAGTTTGTTTTTCTACCTGAGGAGCAACCGAGAGCCACACTTGGTAATCCCGAGAGTGTGTTTGCGTGTGGGGAGCTGGGTGTGTGATTTTATTGAACCGTCTTTTCAGCAGCGGGCTCGGCAGTGTCACGTGTGTGGAAGCGATCTGAATTGTTTCATATCAGTAGAGTTAAACACCTACGGCCTTTACAAGTCCCTGACTCCCTGCTAGAAATGACAGTTGCTTGTGGTTGCATTGTGGAGCGTGTTTGTAGTGCAGGTTATTTGTTGGCCTGTACAAGCTCTGGTTGATGTTTTTAATTTTGTACTTGTTTGATCCACGGGCGTCTAGTGTCTCAAGAACCCACAGGCTGCAACTTAATGCAATCTAAACCCCTGCACAACTGGGGATTGTGGTCTGCACTGGGGGTGGGAACCTGCCATCCCAGTAGAGAAAGGACTAGTCTTTTGGGCTGTGAGTGTAGCCCAGAGTTTAAGATGTGTTGCAGCGCTGACCTGAACTTAATTCTCAATAACGTAAGGTACCCTTAAAAAGAGGCACCCCCCCCCCCCACACAGTATGACGAAGAGGTTGTAGCAGACTAACAAACTGTTATTTTCAAGAGGATATGCGGGGTGGGGGTGGGGGGGGGCGTTTTGTATAGGTCCTTAAAATAAATCAGTTGTCTGAAATGGAGAAAAGAGTGCGTAATGTCGGTGCACTGTTTCTTTCCCTCTGTCTCATACTGTCAAAGTGTTTGTGGCAGTCTTTTGAAATATGTGTGTGTGTACTTAAATGGTGCTCTGGAGTTCTTGCTCTACTCTGTGTGTGTATATTTGTGTGTTCGTGTAGATGGGTGTTTGTTTACACTTGTAATCTGCGTCTTGGGGTGCTGATCTGCTGCCTGTGTAAGTGTGTGTGTGGATGGGCAATTTGGCCTGGACTTGTTGCTCTAGGTGTGTGTGTGTGCGTTGCTCCATTAAGCTGTGTGCCTTTCTGTGCGTATGCTGCTTGTGTAATAATTGAGCTCGGAACCTGCTGTCCTAGCTCTAGACTGTGCGTGGGCTGTTGTGTGTGTGTAAATATGGCAACCTGGGGCTGGTGTAGCTCTAGGGTGCGTGTGCGTAGGGCTACTGGGGACGATCAGGGGGCCATTGATGGCTTCTCCACAGGTCTCAAAACCGTACCAGCGGTGGTGGCAGTCTTTTGAGGTGTGTTTACGTGTGCGCGCGCGTGTGTATTTAACATGAGGATTCGCTCTGGCTCCGGTGTGTGGGGGAGGGGCATCCTATTGGCTACATCGAGATGCTCCTCGAATGCATACCCTCTATTAAAACCCTCACAGTATCAGGGCCAGCGTGTGAAGCGTGTGCTTGGGTCATGTCGAAGCTCTAGTGTACGGGCCGGCAGGGGGCGACAGGAGGGCATCGAGGTGCCCATAGTTGGCTCTCGTCTTTTAATACTAAAACAGAAGTAATGCCAACCTTTTTGAGGTGCTTGTATAGAAAAATTGCTAGTCTAGCTGGTCAACAGCTGTGATTGAGGTTGCGTGAGGGCTTCCCTGCTGTTCCCTTTCCCCCTGGTGGCGTACCTGTACATCTCCGTCCCTTTCAGTGTGGCTGACAGTCTTTGGGGCGTGTGTGTATACAAATTAGGAGTCTGGATGGTTTCGCAGCTCGGGTATCCGGGTCCCTGTTCAGCCCTCGCCCCTGGTTTGCCTCTCCCCCCTCTCATACCATCACAGTATCTGTGGCAGTCGTTCAGGCTCGTGTCTGTATTAAAAAAGAGTCTGGCTGTCAGGGCAGCTCTGGCTCGGAGTCCCTGTGCTTGGCGGAGCCCCCTCACTGGACACTGGTCTGCATGCCGTGGTGGGGGGGCGGCGTGTCGTGGCCTCCCACCTGAGGGTAGCCGTCGTCGGGCCCCCCCTGCTGCTGCTGGGGCAGGCCTGGTGGGGTCATTCGCTTCTCCTTTTGCCGCCGGTTGCAGAACCAGACCCTCACCACCTCCTTCTCGAGCTGCAACGAGTCGGCTAGCGCCGTGATCTCCTGCGCCGAGGGCTTGGGGCACTTGAGGAAGTGGCTCTCCAGCGCGCCCTTGACGCCCACCTCGATGGAGGTGCGCTTCTTGCGCTTGCGGCCCTGCGCGGCGATCTTGTCGATGCTGGTGGGGGAGCCCGTCGACGAGTCGGCCTCCTCCAGCCACTTGTTGAGCAACGGCTTGAGTTTGCACATGTTCTTGAAGCTCAGCTGCAGCGCCTCGAAGCGGCAGATGGTGGTCTGCGAGAAGACGTTGCCGTACAGGGTGCCCAGCGCCAGCCCCACGTCGGCCTGCGTGAAGCCCAGTTTGATCCTGCGCTGCTTGAACTGCTTGGCGAACTGCTCCAGGTCGTCCGAGGTGGGGGTGTCCTCGTCGGAGTGCGGGTCCTGGTGGTGGTGCTGCGGCGGCGGCTGGTGGTGCGGATGCGGATGATGATGCTGGTGGTGGTGGTGGTGATGCTCGGTCAGCTCGGGCGTGTCCCCCCGCAGATGCACCAGGCCCTGACTCCCGGGGGGGCTCAGCATCCCATTCACCGTGAAGCCCCCCGACTGCGTGTAGAGCAGGGACTGTGACTGTTGTCCTCCGCCGCCCCCGCCGCCCAGGGATGAAAGGTGGGCGGCGGTGGCGGCACCCCAGGGGTGCGTCTGGTGAGGCGGCCCCAGGTGCGACCGATGGTGCAGGGGCGCCCCCGAGTGCAGCTCCTCCCGGCTACTCTTGACGTCCTGCTGCTGCTGCTGTCCGGGGCTACCGGCCATGCCCACCGGGCTTGAGGACCAGGGCGAGCCGGCCTCAGAGGGGGCGTGCGGCAGGGCGCTCACCCACTGGTGGCTCAGCATGTGGCCACCGTTGCTGGCCGCCGCCATGGCCCCCTGCATGAAGTCACTCTGCACCATCTTCACGGAGGACGGGTGGTAGCCACCCGACACCGAAGTCACCACACTGTCCGAGTGGCCCAGGGAGCCGGCCGACAGGAGACCATTGCTGGGCAAGTAAGGGTTAGAAGCCGCCGTAGCCATTGCTTCCCCCCTGCCCGTCGCAATCCACAGATTGGTGCCTGGAGTGTCCCTCTTGATACTGGGGTCAACAGCTCTGCCCCCGGCTGCCCCTGCTCATTGGGGTTTCCTCGGCAAATATCCTTCACCTCCTCTCGTTTAGTCTTTGATTGAGTTCATAGACAGACGGGGCTTCCTGGGTTTCTTTACACACTTTCGGAAAAGAGGAACAACTTTTTCTCAAGTCCTCGTAACCAGAAGCGTACCTTGTATTTTCATATCCCAAACTTCCAGAGGTGGCGGGGAAGATGCATCGCTATGAAAGTTTTTATTGCTTCACTGGCCCCTTGGAAGAGGAGCTGCCCTCGTGTCTCCTTTTACCAGTCCCTGCCCGATACATCTTGGATGCAGTACTCAAACGCACAGTGCTGCATTGGTACCTCCCCGTCGGTGATCCGCTGCTTTGGGTGCAGTGTCGGCTTGGTACGTCTCCAAGGATGCACACCTCTGTGATGCTGTGCTTCCGGGTTCTTCTTCCCCGGGGACGCAGAGCGCGGAGGCACGGTGTTGTCTTGTTTCCTCTTTCACTGGACTGGGTTAGTGTGCTGTCTCGGTACCTCCAGTGCTGCCTCAGTTAGTGAATGCGCGGCACTGGATTGCAGCGCTGCCTTTGTACCCCTCCTACAGAGCTGTCGGGGTCAATCTCTTCAGTGATGCACCGTCCTCGGGTGCAACGCCCCTGGACTGTACTTCTTTCCTAGCACTGCCTTACTGCTCTGCCAGTGCTGTCTTACTCCCACTTTTCTGATGCTGGAACGTGTTGTACACTGCTTAACTTAGCATCTCTGGCACCTCTCTCCCAGTGGTTTCTTGATGCTTGTTTTCAGATGATGCCCTGGGGTTGGAAGCACTGATACGTTGGTACCTCTTTCCGAGTGCTGCTTCTGCGAATGTTCAGAGCATACAGCCACATTAACTCTCATCTAGTGGTGCCTTGATACCTCTTTTCCGACGAAAACAGGGTTAGGGATACCTCTCTCCTAGGGCTGCTGGGGTATCTCTTCTCCGGTGATGCACAGGACAGGAGTGCACCACTGCCTGGGCATATATACCTCTGCTGAGGTGCACTGTCTGCAGGCCAGGACTCCAACGCTGCTACCCAGCTCCAGCACAAGTTCCTTGGGCAGCGCGCGGCGTCTGCAGATGAGCCCGGGCACTCTAGCCGCTACCGTGGCTCTCTATTGCCCCGCGCGCTGACAGCTCCGGCGGCCACTCTCCCTCCCTCGCTGAGCGGGCGCAGTGCAATGTTTACCCTCAGCTCGGCGCGCGCACACCAGCGCGCTGCACGCGGCACAAGGAAGTCGAGCGGCAGCGCCCCCGCCGATTGGCTGCCCGCTGCGTGATTGGCACCTTTGGAAATGGACGCGCGGGCCCCCCTTCCGGCCGTTTCGATTGGTTGCTTTTTAATTCAGACGAAGTGTCGTAGGGAGGCTGGAGAAAATCTCCCCCTCTCTTGCGTCCCACCTCCTCCCAAACAGTTAACTCTTGATCCCCAGCAAGAGAACCTGCTATCTCACAACAGCGAGGACCTTCTCTGCAGAACAGTCTGTTTTTTCTGGTGCCAAGCGTTGTGTGCATGTAGGTGAGGTGGAGTGATAAAGAGATACGGTTTAAGAAAAAATGCAGGCATTTATTGCATCTCCATAGTAGGCAATGCCATCACAGTACACATACACTATTTGCTATTGAAATGCACACACGGTTAGCAAATTAATCCCATAGTGTGACCCTAAACTCAATAATACAAATGTGCTTTCGTGAAACCAGTCACTATGTCTTTGTTTTCTCTGAGAAATCCCATGCAACAGCAAGCGAGGATCGATCGATCTATCTATCTATCTATCTATCTATCTATCTATCTATCTATCTATCTATCTATCTATCTATCTATCTATCTATCTATCTATCTATCTATCTATCTATCTATCTATCTATCTATCTATCTATCTATCTATCTATCTATCTATCTATCTATCTATCTATCTATCTATCTATCTATCTATCTATCTATCTATCTATCTATCTATCTATCTATCTAGCTAGCTAGCTAGCTAGCTAGCTAGCTAGCTAGCTATCTATCTATCTATCTATCTATCTATCTAGCTAGCTAGCTAGCTAGCTATTACTGTTATGATTAAAACCAATTAAGGTTCATTTGGCATTTATTTTTTGACTTGCAGTCTCCTTCAAGGAGTTAGTAGGGTTTGCAGCTAAGGAAGGGGCAGGCGGTGGAGTGGGATAGTGCGACCGAGTGGAACGGCTTCACCCAGGCAACCCCCTTGTTCCACGAAACGAGAAACAAGTGGTGCCAAAACGTGAGGAAATTGAACATCCTCTCTCCCCGGAACTCTCCACAAATCAGTGAAGCTCAAGAAAGCATGGCAACAAATGTGTTAATGATTATCTATTCAAGACATGTAATTTGTGCCTACATGAAAAGCACTACACTTTTGTTTAAACACACTCATTTACATCTTTGTAAGTATTATCTATCTATCTATCTATCTATCTATCTATCTATCTATCTATCTATCTATCTATCTATCTATCTATCTATCTATCTATCTATCTATCTATTTTCTCATTGAAATCCATCCATCCATGTTTTTTCTCTTTTCCCAAATCTCTCCTGTCATCGAGCCATTCATCCAACCAATTCAGTATGTATCTATCTAATCCTTTCTCTTTTAAATAAATCAATGCATCCATCCATCCATCCATCCATCAATCCGAGAAAGAATACATCCACCCACACAGATCTATCTATCTATCTATCTATCTATCTATCTATCTATCTATCTATCTATCTATCTATCTATCTATCTATCTATCTATCTATCTATCTATCTATCTATCTATCTATCTATCTATCTATCTATCTATCTATCTATCTATCTATCTGTGTTTTTTTCTCAAATCTTTCCTGCCATCGACCCATTCACCCAACTCAGATCTGTCAATTGCATTTTTTACTTAGTTTCATAATCTGTATTGCATTCGCGTTCTGCGACATGTGGCTCCAAAGTATGAGATGAGATGCATTTAATAATCGTCATTAGGGCCAACGCCGGGCTCGAGTTCTCCAGAGTACCTGAAAAAGCCATGCGCTGCAGCATGTTTTTGACCTGGGGACCGACTGCATCATGATAACACGCCTGGAGCCGCGCCCGTCTTCTGCCCTGCACGGTTAAAGTCAGAAACTCAGGCAAGTACAGAAGAAACACATTATTGGGAAGTCTACAACACCGAACAGCACTGGCAACTTCACCGTCAACGTCGCCTCATTCCTTTCCCCTCCAGTCCGGCAGCAGCCTCGGTTTTACTTTTTTTTTTTTTTTTACAGCAGGGACACAACACAGTTTTCATTGAATAAATCTGAAATCTCCAGGTGCAGACGTTTGAATAGTCACTGCCAGAGCCCCATGTTTTCCTTTCCAGCCGATTTTGCTTGGATCAGGCTCAAAAACGCGAGCAAGTCTCGTGGTGTTGTTTACTCTGAATGGGCAGGATAGGAGCGATGCCGTGGGGCCGTCTTTCATTAATATACAGTGAGGATTTTGTTTAAATTGCAGCTATGAATTTCACAGAGCAGGCTTTCAAAAGACGTCTCAGGTGGCCTGGTGCAACGCGATAGCTCCTCCGCAAACACATCCGCGCCACCCCTTTCACCGAATCACAGAATAGACGAAATAAAAAAAACGCCACAACGACAAATATATGCCGTTTTTGACGTTTTCTCTTTTTTAAGTGCCGGTCCCCTTTTCCCCCACCCCCTTGTCTTTGAGCGTGCGATTGTTTTGTCTGGTAGAGGGAAAAAAACATTCAAAGTATAACAAGAGGAGAACAGTTAGTACTGATTTAAATTTGCATAAATTTTCATATATTTTGGTGAAAATAATAGACTAGTGGAGAGCTCGGCTTAGTGGAGTCAGTGCAAAGGGAAATGCTGCGATGCTCGTTTCGCTGGAGTTGAGAGCACGCTTTTTTCACCCCTCGTGTTTCTTCGTCCTGCAAAACACCTCCAGAATCCCCAAACTTTTTCGGGATGTCGTCTCCGCCCTCAGTTCGGTGGGTAAGTTGTCCTTAATGGTATCCTTAAATTTGGTATGGTGCACTTCCTTCTGCTAAGCGCTGTTAATTTGGACTGCAACTGTAGCTGGGGCCATGTTTTACTGTTGGGTGGTGGGGGGGGGGGCGTGATCTAAAGTCAGAGTTATAGGAAATTGTGGCAATAATCGGGACATTTTCCTCAAAACGCTATGGGAATGCTATTTTGCGTATTGGCATGTTTGCATTCTGCATTCGAACGTTTTAGTCCTTTAGGCGCTACTATTTGCTTCGTGGTGAGTGTGAGAGGGTGTTGGGGGGGGGGGGGTTTGTACCCATTAACTTGCTTGCTCAGTCTCGGGTTATCATTGAGCTCTTAGTTCGCATGTTCCCCCCCTCCCCCCCCCCCTAAAATAAGGCTGCTTCTGCGTGTGGATGCGGCAGTGTGCTGTGCCCGCAGCAGCCCGAGGCTGCCAGGCGCTGGGACGGTGCCCAAGAGCGAGGAAGCGGCCCCGCCGACCCGCCATCGCCGGTGGCTGACGAGCTGAAGGTGGTACAGCGCAGAGAGCGAGAGGGCAGCCGTCGGGACGCAAAGGGTTAACGCCGTCACTTGGCAGCAGACGGCCGAGGCCACCGCATCCCCAGCACTGCGGCGTTGATCGCCCACCAGAGACATGAAGAGACCTTCATCAATCAAATCTAACCAGGACACCTCTGCCTGCCGGCCCTGCGAGGCGGCTCCGGCGGCGGTGTGACAGGCCAGCCTCCTCAGGCTCCCCAGACTACCCCCCATGCCGGAAAATGAGGGATCCCGTGCACTGACATCCTTCTCGGGCTCCCAGCGCCCCCCACCCACCGGAAAATGGGGACCCGTGCACTGACAGCCTTCACGGGCTTCCCAGCCCCCCACCCACCGGATAATGGGGACCCGTGCGCTGACAGCCTTCTCTGGCTTCCAGCGCCCCCCACCCACCGGATAATGGGGGGGGGCCCAGTGCACTGAATGTCTCCTCAGGCTGAGAGCGCCCCCCCCCCCCCACCGGAAAACGAGGGACCCTGTGCAATGGCTGCCTTCTCAGATTCAAAGGATACCCCCCACCAATTTCACTATAATGGGGGACCTCATGTACTGACAGTCTGCTCAGGCTACCGCACCCCCCCCCCGTCGCAAAATGGGGGACCCTATGTACTTACTGCCCTCTCAGACCAGCACAGCCCTCTGTACCTCAGGCACCCAGATTTCCCCCTTCCCCACGCCACGAGTAACGGATGTCTCGCGCACTGGCACCCTACTCAAGCTCAGGGTGCCAGAGCTCCCTCTCACCAGATATTAGGGACCCAAAAAAAGATCCCCCCAGGCCCCTACCGCGCCCCCCTCCCGTATAATGGATAATCTATGCACAGTAAACTCATTCAGGCAAACAGTGCCCCCCTCCCCACACACACAGTGGCCTTCATGTATGACAGCTTTGCCTCCCAGAGAAGACCCCTTTTCGCATACTACGGACCCCGTCCTCTGACAGACTACTAAGGCACCCAGAGCTGCCCCCGTGCACGGACAGCTTCCCCAGGCTCCCTACCACCCCCCCCCCCCCGACCGGACACTGGGATATCCCGTGCACTGACAACGGACAGCCCTCGCAGCTTCTTTTTAAGTTAACGCTTTATACACCTTAACCCACTCCCCACCCCATACATGTAACCAACGGTCCGGTGGAGAAAAATGAGGTGTGTTTATGTTCGGGGGCTGAACGATTGGGGTACGATTATGACAGGCGTTTAATTTAACACCTCAAGTGGGCAGACCGGGTAGTAGGCGTGTCCGGCTGGGGACTCGGCGATAGCGACTGACAACTTCAGTTTTTTTTTAAGCGTCACTAAATGCGATCAATATTCTAGCCAGATCACAATTTCTCCAGAATTCACACCATTTCTATACCGCTTAGATTCTAAAATAGCGGCCAACACTTCGTTAGGAGAAAGGGGGCGACGATCACCCCAATAAAACAAGCCCTAAACCCAAGCGTATGGTTACTTTGCAGCTGGAGGTAGCCCCTCGCTTTAACTTCGACTTCTTCTTGACACTCCGATACTGGCTCCCGCTCTAGCGCTGGGGTTAACGCCGTGCTTCCCACTGGAACAGATGCCGCTTAGAGAGCTTCTCCCCGAAGATCATTTGTTTCCTTGATGGGGGAACATTTCTGAGGCGAACATATTGGTTGCCATAGAGAGTGAAATAAAGGGAGGAACACTGGCCACATTAAGCTATATGTTTGTGCACTGGGCTCTGGATAAAAGGGTTGGGAGAAACAAGCCAAAGCAGAGCTTCCCAAACTCACTAAAACTAGCTTTATTGTGTTCTGAACTTTAACAGTTGAAACATATAAGCTAATTTTATTGGTTGTCATTAATTTTATGTGGTACGGTTTACTGAGCAAAATAAACTTTGCAAGTGCTCTGTGGGAGCCAGCGATATATTAGTGGCCCGCAGGGGGCGCAGCGAGACGTCGCACGAGTGAGGAAATTGAAACGGGATGAAAAGTCGCCTTCCTGCTATTTCTTGGGGAATAAAGTCCAACAATAAGGGGAAATCGCATTTTGTTTTCCGATGCTGGCGCAGGACAGTTTTCTTAAAGTGGATAGATCCGTACGTGACACAATCTGAGAGGAGTCAAAAATAAAACATGTGTCTTTGTGGTCTCGGTAAATGCAGAAATACTAAAATATGAACCACGACATCTAATTGTAGAATAAAATAAATATACTCAGAGTTCCGAAGTGACGCCCACATGCCGAGGACCTTTTAACATTTGAATACACACAAGGTACCCTGTTGTAATACACACTCACAAAATGCAGAATTATTAGGATACGGTACATGAAAAAAAAATGGTGTTTTACTTCATTTCTGTTGCTCGTAATTAGTGAGATGACGTCACTCCCTGCTGCTTTCACAACATTAAATGACAAATTAAAAACGTTACCTATTTTGGTGTTCCAACAAAGTGCTAATGCACCTTGCTGTCCCCGACAGACATTTAATTGGTCATTTTAATATACCACACAGCATTATGTGGGCTTTATATATTTTAACTCACACTCCTACATTTTACCAGAGGAAAATATATCTTTAATGACAGCTACTGCAGCCATGTTGCATTGATAACTCTTCGCTTCAAACTCCAGAAAACCTTTCTTTACAAGTGACCGGTTTCAAATCGTTCCTTCTGCAGAGTCGACGTTTTAGGAGTATGATCTGTTCTAGGAGGCAACTGGATTTTTTTTTTTATACCAAGGCCTTGTAGCTCATGCATAGCTCACCTAGACTACTCCTAGCGCCTAGAAGACTACAGCTGCGTGAATATTGGACGTTCACTTCGGCAGGGTTGTGAGTTGTATTTCCTGTCAGGGCTGCATGCACAATGGTAGGCGAGTTTTTGTTGGAAGGCGCCAGTACCCTCTACAACTTTTTGAATGGTAGACCCACAACAAAATACCTGCTTTTGTTCTGGAAAACCAGTCATCAAAAATGTAAACAAAAGAAACGGAACATTGAGATACATCATTGACAAGATACGGTGGACATAATCACAAATGTACAACACGTGGCCTAGTTATTATTGCTGGTAAGTGCGTCAGCGATAACCCGGAAGCACTCCTGCCTCCAATAAGCACACCAGGCTTCAGTTGCACTTGCTGTGGGCGCATGCCACCATGTTTATTTTTGTTATACAACAAGTTTCTCCGAGTACTTTTGCTCAAATGCGATAGGAACAAGGGTGAACGGCAGACCCTTTCTTCACAATAAAAAAAACCTATTTAAACACACATCTTAAATTCGCAACTGCTACCCACACAGGTAGTTTCAAACCAATAATTTAAAGACAAATGTTCTAAAATACTAGAAAGCTAACCGAGCACACATTCGGGACCTAAACTTAGTTTTAATGCATTACCCTACTGTTGGGAAAATAATTAATTTTGGAAGCTGCTGTGGCTGTTTGAAGGCTGGCGCGCGCACACACGTGCATGTCTTCACATGTAAGCACACTTGGTTCTGTCACCTCCTTCAAAGCCCGGGCTCAAAGGGAATCTATAATTGGTTTCTGATATCCGTACTCCCTACATTATTTGAGCAGGACTTTTACTGATTATTAATAGACCAGAGCGCCTCGAGCAAGGTTGTCTCGGAGAGGCCTGTTCCACAGGAAAATATAGCAGGACAGTTCAGTCGACCAAAATGTGTTCGTCAAACAAGGTTATACCAGGTGTGCTTTTCCGTATATAACTCTACAGTCCGGCGTCGGTGGTTATAAAGTTGTTCTATTATTTGTGTATATTCTAATGCAGACTTGAGCTGTCAATCACTGTCACTCATTGAATATGCACATGCAATGGACGTTTGCAGGTGCGTGGTTCCCCAGTGCTATAGTAGGGAGCCACCACTCTGTTTATTTGTTTATTTTTACATGAGGTGGGCCAGACGCACTTGTCCACCACAAAGCACGTGCGTGGCGATACCACGCCACTTCTTAAAGGGGGGTGTTCTGAGCAGCCCTGAGGTGAGCTGCGCTCGCGGGTGTGCTGTGAAGACCCTGGTGAACACCTGGGCCCTCCCCACTGCTCCGACACACAGGGACCCTCTCGCGCCTCCGAACACACGGGTGACCCTTGGTGACGTGATTGTGGGGACCGAGGCAGCCGGGGCCATTTTGGGCAGCTCTGCATTTGTTTTAGATTTTTTTTGTGGAGGGTGGCGACGTTTGAACGCGCCTTTGTGTGAGGAGCTTGGCGCAGATTGCAGCAGGTCAAGCCCAGGCTGCTCTTTTTTTATGTGTGTGGGGGTGCATTTCACACTGACACGCTCAAGCCTCCTCTTTCTGATTTTTGTGCGCCATCACTCGAGGCCTGCCAAAGCCAGGGTAGCTAGATTTATGAGTTATTATTATCATCATAATAATTAATATTATTATTTTGTAATCATTATTCATAACAATTATGACGCATAATCCCAATCACGATCATTGTTACTGTTATTTTAATTATTACTGTTGTTGTTGTTTGTTGATAAGAATAATAATACTGTGCTACTCCGTTTTTGCATATAGAGTTTTCACCTGGAACATTTCATACTATTAGGTTCAACATATGTATATACATCCACATTTTATTAAAATAACCGATAGAATTTCTCGCATGACCTTGCCTGGAAAGTAGCATAACACACTTCACAACACAGTACAAGGCTCCCTCGTCCCCGATTCACACCAAAGGCAATGAATGCAGAGATGCGGGAGAACAAACCGCGTGTCTGCTCCTGCGGGGTACGATCACCCTAACATAATGTAATATAAAACAGCGAAAATACCACTAGGGATCATAACTGAACAATGCAACGTAAAACATGTACATAGCATACATCACAAGTAATAATGAGACAGAACTTCGAGTACAGTACATAACATACAGTAGCAAAACCCAGCCGATCTGGGTTACATAACGTAACGCATCATAGCATAACACAGCACAACGTAACATAACATCACAGAACGTAACATAACATAGCATAACATAACATGTTATGCAGATCGGATTCCCCTGGTATCTGAGAGGGTTATGACCATATTAGATGCGTGACCTCATTTCTTACAGAGCCCCAAAGGCAGTGGTAAGTCCGCACAGCGTTATACACACGCGCAAAGGCCAGGCTCCTTCCGAGCGTCCCCTACACGTCGTGATTTATATATGATGCGGTGCCGCCGCCCCCTCTGGGTTGGCAATGCACAGGGGAGCCTGGGACTGAATATTTGATTAAGGCAGGCGCGCATTAATCATTTCATACGCCGGAATATTTAAGCAAACCAGGGTTCCAAAGGTACTTGAGATGACGGTGCAAATAAACCACCCACGCCACACCGGCCACAGTAAAGGTGTGTGTGTGGCGGTAAGGAGCATGAGAAGGGGTGATACTGAGGGTCACATGAGAAGCAGGGAGTGGTAGAGAGGGGCAAGAAAGCTCCACGGAGGCGTGGCGGAAGCCCACTGATGCGCGAGGGCACGGGCATCCCACACAGGGCACAACACTGATGTCTTGTGCGACCGCAGCCGGCTATGCCCCTATTTGTGAATCTGCCTGAATGTGGCTGTGCGGGGAGGGGCGGGGGTTGCCGGGAGCTTCTTTTGTTCCTGGAAGCTGAGCAGGGTCACAGCCGCTTTGTAATACCGCTCGCAACGCGGTGTGCAGGGGAGAAACACCCACGACATGGCGGCTGCACCACTGCGACCTCTGTGCAGCAATGGCAGCATCATTTATTTGGCGACGGTTGCAGGAAAAAAATACATTCTGTGCAAAATTACACAATCCAGTGTATGGTGTACGGAATGTGTTTATTTCCCGTAGCAATAAGCCCCAGACAGCATTTATTTCACAGGGTTCACTTTGTCTTTCCAGTGTGGTGTTTTGTGATCTTTGACACAGCTCGTGTGGGTGTCTGTACAGGGCTTTGAAGGGTCCTGTGAGGTGTCACGCCCAGTGCTTTCCTCACAGATCTTTCTTCCCTCGAGCGTAGCAGGCCTGCACCTTTGTGCCGAGGGATTTAGGGCGGAGGATGCCGCCAGCAGCACTGGCCTGCAGCGAGGCACAAAGGGATGCGTGACCCTGCACTGGGAGACAAAAACCCCGCACTGCCTGGCTCTGCGCGCGGCCTCTCTCTGGCACTGAGCCGATGAGTCATTAGCAGCAGCGGAATTACCCCCCTTGCCACCCCTGCCAGTACTGTGCGCCTGTGCGTGCTGGTCTCCGCGCGTGCATGTGTGCGCGCGTCTCTGTGTGTGTCAATGTGAGTGAATGTGCATGCTCTTACTGGTGTGCGGGGGTGTACTACTTGTGCTTGTGTCTGTCCGAGACGGATGTGTGCGAATTCGTGTGCGTGAGAGTGCTCGTGGGCTTCTGATACATGCACTGCACTGTGTGCTTCTGATGCGTGCACTTTGTATTCAGGTTGCACTGATATGGGTCAGCCGTGATTGATTTCCTTTCTCTCGGTGTTCATTTCTCACTGGGTTGTTTCCCCACGTTCACCAATCCCTGGCAGTTAGAGGTACTCCATGGTTGGCTCTGGCCAAATGCGTGTCGTGCTTTAGAGGCTCTGCACTCGGGTCTACAGTTTCGTGGAGTTTGGGGGTATTGTGGTAGGTATTCCAATCAAGGAGCGGCTTGCTCTGTCGGGAATCAGCCACACCCCAACAGCATGGATTGGTGCAAGTGTGCGGGTGTATTTGCTTGTGTGGATAAGTGCGTGTGTGTGCAGTGCTTTGAATGAAAATACAGGAGTGCTGGGACTCACTTTGCAGAGTACCTGCTTGCTCCTGAGGAGCGTCGGGACTCTCCCTTTCACATTAAAGAAGTGCATGTACTCAGTACTGGACAGTACCCGCCCACTTAAATCACTATGAGGCAGATTTACAAGCCCCTTGCGCCACTTTTGCGTCACTTTTAACATGGGAAACGTGACGCAAAAGTGGCGCAAGGGGCTTGTAAATCTGCCCCTATGTATGTGCTGCACATGCGTGTCTGTCTATGTGCGCCCGCGTGCCTATGTGCCCGCACATCGTGTTTCCGTAGGTGCCCTTGAATGCATTCACTTGATTTGTTTTGCGTGTGTGCGTTTGCCCGTGTGCTGGATCATGTGCAAAGGTCCCGCCTCCTCGCCCCTCTCCTGCTGGAGGCTGGGCGCAGATTGCAAGAGTGGTTGCTCTGCTTGTGTTTGTCAAACAGGGCGGCCTCTCCTGAGACGGGGGCATGTGGCGGGTCCCAGTCCCGGATTACATTAATCAAGGCATTATTTCCCCCGGGAGGCGCAGCACAAATGAGAGTAAATCCAAATAAAATTGCATGACTGCGGCATTTAGCGCTGGAGGTAATCTGCTATCTCTGAGAGACGCACCTTTACATCTGCACCACGCATCGTCTTAAAAAATGCAAAGCAGCCTCTCCAGTTAACATTTTTTTGTGACTAAACAGATCGGTTCAGGCGTCATGATCAAAATGTCCCCTGGGACAAAAAATACACAGTAAATGAAAGAATCATAGTAAACAATCAGCGGCGTTCTTAAAACATGCAGACACAAATCTGTAATATTTTGATGTAGAAGTAGAGATCCTTCGCTTGAAGCTGTATTTTGATCAGCACTTTGTGGTTATTTCAAATTTAGGGGAGCAGGAGATGCACAAAAGCTGGCGAGTAAGGGTGGGAGAGCCTGAGCGTGTTTCCAGAAGGAGGGCAAAGAAACACCCTTTCCGGCCTGTTTCACTATCTGTTTGACCACACCATAACTGCCATTTTACAAAATTAGGAGGGGTTGTGGAAGTGACATCATACATCCTTTGACCATTGACGACATCAAAGTGTTGATTCCTGTTACCGACCTTAGCCCCTCAACAGCACCTTACTTGCTTCTGAGGAGCTTAAGGTTGGACAAGGAGTGCAAACTAGAGAAAGTAAGCACTAAGCATGGTTTTCTGAACCCAGTCTAGTTTCCACCTCTGTTGTGCACTGTAATTTCATGTATCCAGTGCTTCATACCATAGGTGAAGGGCATAATCACATAAAGCGGTGTGTAGCATGATATACCGTGGGCGAGTGCTTGGTTCAATGAGGGATGCAATTGACTGTGGCCGATGTGGGATGTGTTATGGTGCCATGGGTGACTGACCAGGGTATTATCCTATTCTGCCGTTTTTGTATAGCGCATGGCTACCCGCTGGCCTCCCAGTCCTTTCACCACTACTGTAGAACAGCCTGGGATAGCATTATT
Source organism: Triturus cristatus (assembly GCF_964204655.1). Lineage (NCBI taxonomy): Eukaryota > Metazoa > Chordata > Amphibia > Caudata > Salamandridae > Triturus > Triturus cristatus. Next base: position 1,070,953,544 of record NC_140591.1, on the reverse strand, counting down.
CCCTAAATAGCCAGGTCTGCAAGGCCTTCCGAAAAGGAAGTTCCTGCTCCAAAAGGTGTAGTTCAAGAGGGAGAGAATTCCAGAGTTTGGACATCAAAAAGAGTGTCCACCCCAGTGCGATCTCCGGGTCCTAGGAACCATGAGTAGATGGGCAGAGACTGATCTCAGAAGCCTACTTGGCACATACAAGGAGGCTAGTGAGTGTAAAAAAGGAGGAACTCTACTGTTTATCACCCTGTGCATAATGCAGAAAGACTTAAACTGGACCCTGCGCTCCACCGGAAGCCAGTGGAGATCCTTAAGGGTCTTAGTAACTGACTGACATTTAGGTGTATCTGTGAGAAGTCGAGCAGCCACGTTCTGCATGGTTTGCAGCCTTTTAACAACATAGCATGGTGAGCCAAGGTATAACGCATTCCCGTAGTTCAGGCGTGCCAACACCAAAGCCTGAACAATCACTCTTCGGGCTGTAAGGGAGGAGCTGGAGAACTTTCCTCAGTAGTCTCAGAATGCCGTAGGAGCTTATCCTGACATAAGTGCAGTGGGAAGGAGGGTAGTGAGTGAGGTTGAGTGAGGGACAGAGACCGTGAGCTTTATAATAGTTATTGTAGTACTGAATTTTGGTGGTAGGACTTGGGTAATCGGTGTGGTCTAAAGGGACGTCTTTTGGGGTCGAGCTGATGAGTAGTGTAATGCATTTCTCATGTCATTGCGATGGCGGTGCTGCAAGTGGCTGCACTCATGCCAGGGGTGGATTGGAGTGAGATATACACGCCTACCAGGACTTCTGAGACTAGGAGTAGGAAACATAGTACCAAGAGTACCAAGAGGCAAGGCAGAGATAGCCGTTGAGACCTCTGTTTACCCGTAATTGGTATCCATGCTGATAAGGTGCAATATTATGCTGCAACAGCAGGGCCCTCTTAACAGCATTATAGGGTCTTGGGCAAAGCAGTGCACTGGACCCTGCCTACACAACCACTCACTGGAATAAAAATGCTTAATGGAAAATTAGTGTTAGATTGTGGTCTGCATGGGGCCCCTATGCTCGTGGGGCACTCGGGCAACTGCCCAGCGGGCACTGAGCAACAGTGATGCAGAATGGACTATAGATGGCATAATTGACCAACTGAATAGTGAAGTCCACTCATGTTTTCAGAATTGAAGACAAATAGGCCAATGTTTCCCAATGAGAATTATATGAGTAAACTAGTAACATAAAGTGTCACTTCGCATAACCCCAAAACCTGACAGATTTTACCATAAGGTGGACCAGCGAAGTTGCTTTCTTAATTCTTACCAGGCATTAAGTCTACCAAATAATACTGAGTTAAGACCAAAATTATAACTTACCAGACGAAACACATGGGCAGGCATGCAAAACATGTAGATTTCAAAATAAATAACAGCAATATGGGTGGTGTCAGTTCCTAAGGAGAAGGGGAAGAATATATAAACAGCCAAGTAAGCTCTGCAACTAGATTACAGAGTCATTTTCTGGAGAAAAACCATCTCCCAGAAAGTCTGCAATGGACTGTTATGGAGTCAATTCCTCAGTGGACCGCGTCAACACTGTTCAAACGTGAACAACGATGGGTTTTCAGACTTAAAAGTGACAACGGAGGTCTTAACGATGAGATACCCCCTTCCAACATGGCCGCTACTCCACGGACGGTCTCTCTCACCACGCATAATACGCATGTGACGCTGACGGCTTCTCGCTGCACCAATCAATTGATTTGTATTTAACTAGTTCAGCTCAACGTTATGTTGTCCAGCAGCCGTTGATGTCGGGTAGGTTATCCCGCACGCAAAGGAAGAGCACTAAGTAAGTTTCTCCCTTACCGACGGATGCCTGCAAGAAGCAACATTAAGGTAAACTCTGCTTAGTTACTGCCTGTGATGACCGGGCTTTGCCGTCTCCCTTTTCCATATTTTCCAGTTGTCTCTACCTTCCTACGGCTACGCTGAGGAGGCTCATCCTTCAGCGAGGGAGGGTACGATTTGATATTTCTTAACTTTTTTTTCTACACAGCATTGTAGCGTTGTTTGCATGTTCTTACGTGTATGTGTATACACTTTGCTTCGCCACACCCAATGCGGTAGTTTTCCCCTTTTCCCTGATGTCTGTGACACACCATTGCCCACATGCAGGCGTGTTTACAATTATCACCCCCGCTCTCTTGTGCACTACCCGCACTTAGCGCCCTTTGGCTGCGCTTTGTTTCGTGGCACTTCACGATATACCTGCACCTCCGTTCACCTTGAGAATCCCGCGCAGTGTTTATTACCCCATTAATTTAGCTCACTCCGTCCGTCGTGCGGTATGGTGCACCCACCTCATTTCACGAGTATCGCTCTGGTGATCTATGGACTAGACTTATTTTAAGTCTTCTCGGTGTTTGCCACTAGTATGTGTCGAGCATGTTCTTTCAACACACATTGTCTTATCAGCACCACTCCGATTACGCTCGTGCATGCTCCCAGTTAGCACCGACCTCACGGTGCACTGGGATGTTCACGTCCTGCACATATATGAGTTTACTTTACTCGACAACTATGGCATGACGATTTCCTGGTTTTTTTTTCTTCCCCCCCCCTCCTGTTTGTTTTTTGTCTCCAACAGGCCACACACTGGGTACACGCATAATGGCGTGTCCCACCCCTAGTACCTTTAGACCATACCCTTTAAGAAGGACTCATGGGAATATAGGGCATTCTTTTCCCCATTCCCATTTCTAATACCCTTTCCTCTGGTCCTGATGAAGCGCTCTAGGATCCACTAGGGACCACCAATTAGCACGAAACATGTCGACCCCATGATACATCTATACACTTTTTCTGATAGTCACTACACGGGTTGAGAGAAGTGGGATCTTATTTGTTTAGCTTCCCCTCTCAATTAGGCAATAATTTTGCGTCTCCATCCCGTGATCTTTTTTATCCAGACTCAAAGGACTTCTTCAATAAACTGTTAGTGTCCTTTGGCTCTTTTTATCTCACCCATCACCACCTCTTTGACACCCACACACCCCCATGCACAAATGCGGCAACTCCTAAAAGATCTCCACCAGAGAGCCCCTTGAAACGGGCTCGTGAGGGACTGCAGCGCCACCCCCACGAGGAGCATCTGCCCGATGATGATGCTAAACACCCGCAAGGGTGTGTGAGAGCACTTCTAGATCCACACAGGAGTACTCTTTCTCTTTCTTGGCACACTCAATTTATTTGGAGACACTTTTTTACAGCTTACTTGGCTGTTTATATATTCTTCCCCTTCTCCTTAGGAACTGACACCACCCATATTGCTGTTGCATTAACCTTGGGAGAATTGGTGCAGGACCTCTTTCTAACTAGCTCCCCGTCCCCCTTCTTTTGTTTGGTCAGATTTCAAAATAAATGCCTGTTGATGTGATTTTAAGATAATGATGAAAAAGGTAAAAAAAGCTCACAATTAAGCACATTGACCAGACTCACAAAGATTGGTGTATGAGTGGTTGTGACTTATTCCTTTGAACTCCGGGTTTACATTTCAGGTGTAAATCAGGAGTATTCCTGGCTTTCTCTGGGAATTCAGGAGTTCTCAGTAGCGTAGATAGACCTCTGACCACCCGAGGCAGTCCCTGCGTTTTCTGTCCCACAGCGGCCGGATTGAAGAACCGAAGGGGGGTGAGCAGGGCCAGACTGGCCGTAGCGGGCACCGGGCAATCCCCCAGTGCGCCGCACGGGTGGGGGCCGGTTTTGGGCCCCTGGGGGCCGTTTTTGTTACAGGGCCGTTTTTGCAGCATAGCTGCAAAATCGGCCCAGTAACAAAATCGGCCGAAAACCGTCCCAGGCAAAGAGCTCGGCGGCACCTCCAAGCCACGGGGGACCGGCCGAGCACTTTGCCAGGGCCGGTTTTCGTTCCCAGTCCGGCCCTGGGGGTGAGGGTGGGGGGACATTGACGATTGCTGCCCAAGATGCCACATAAGAGCTGGGGGGAGGTCACCGCCCTCAAAACCCATGCTGCCCGGGATAGACAGCAACCCCTCTCCTGTCCCCCTTGCTGCGCCACTGTGAGTTCTATTAGAGTATGTCATAGCATCTGTTTTTTAATCAGGCCATTTTGTCTAAAGTGAGACAAGGAAGCACTAAAGTCAACTGCTGAACTTCTGAGTTTGAGAATATGGGGCAGATTTATGACGAATGGTGCATCCCTGCAAATCAGCAGAGATGCGCCAGGTAAGATGCGTCACGCAAGTTTACCCTTGCGCCTCCACAGATGCGCCGCATTTACTGTGTGGCGCATCGTGGCACAAGGATAAACAGATGCGTGACGCATTCCTCTCGGAAAGGTGGTGCATTGCTGGAGTCGTGTCCCAAGTGCGACGCAACTCCAGCAATGCTCGTGGCCTGCCCATACATAACGTGGTGCATCACGTCTTACGCCTGCTTCAAGCAGGTGCAATGTTTTGACGCAGCGACGTCAGAAAAGTGACTGAGTGGAATCTTGTAGATTTCACTCAGGCACTTTTCTGAGGCTTTACTGTGCAGGAACGCCCCCCCTGCGCCGGAACGCCCACATGAAACCTGACGTAGGTTTCATGTGGCGTAGGGCTTTCAAACGTGATGCATCTCCCTAGATGCGTCACGTTGTAAATAGGGTGCAACATGGCGCGCCACCGCTGCATTACAGAAGTGACGCAACGGCGGCGCAAGAGTGGCGCAAGGGGCTCGTAAATCTGCCCCTATGTGTTTAAGCTGGAGTTTCCAGCAGGATCTTGCCAGCTCTCTGCCTTGATATTAGGATGAGTTTTATTTCTTACAAAGTGCGTAGGTACTGTTGCAGACTGAAATGCAGTTACTAAGGGCTTTAAGTGGGATGAAAAAACTGGAGGATCTCTCAAAGGGGCGTGGCCAATGTAATTAAGGGCATGGCTTAAAACACCTACGTTAAAAAATCTGTGCTTAGCATAGTGTGCCGCCCGACTGGTATTTTTCTACTTCTGTCTTTGCATCCAGATAAATAATACAACAAGTAACATTCCACCTAGAACGAGCTAGGACTATTGGCTTTGTCAATGGTTGTTAGTTGCATAAGCTAAATAAGCAACAACTTTGGCTTCATTGTGTATAACATTGAAAATGCTTCAGTTCTGAAATTATGAGACAGTGAAAAAACTATAACGAATCTCTTTGGTGTTACATCAAAGGCAGTGAAGGGTGGTACTGCTGCAGACTTAAGATTTTTTTTTCATTCTGAGGGTGAGGGCAAAAATGGAGAGCCCAATAGAGATCCATGTCAGCACCTGCTTTTTTAGAACTGCCGGTGCTGAGCACTGGCAGGACCCGGCCCACTTAAAGCCCTGCAGTTACTCACATTTGGAATCAAGAAGAAGCATGCAAGTGTGGATGAGAGTGTGTTGGGCGGTGAGGTCTATATGTGGGAGCGGTTATTTGGATGATTTGGATTGCATTCTAATTACATTCCTGGAGGATTGGTGGCATAGTGATACTCCTGCCTATGGAGGAAACATGTGCTTCGTGGTTGCGTCTAGTCCTGCTATAGTAGCATTTCAATATGGAGGAGACTGGCAATATTTGTGTGCAGTGAAAATTGTTCCGCTATATATGCCTTTATATGCCTTGCCAGTGGTTAGACTAATTGCAAGCATTCCTCCCATCACCTGTTGAGTGTTAGATGTATTGCCCCAAGTAGGCCTGGGTATACCCAGAATTGGGGCCGAGGCTCACTGTGCCACTGTAACCAAGCTGCACCCGACTAAAGACGCCCAACGTACCCGAAACGGGTCTTGAGTTGCTTGTGTTCTACTTCTGAGAGGATTTGGTTTGGCAATTCTGTCTATACTGTTCCTATTGGATCAGGACCACGGCTGATTTGTTTGTGGATGGATCTAATCTGAGGTGGCATAGTGGGCAAAAACAATGGTTTGGATTGCTATTCCGAGAAACTGTCAGTGGTTATAATATTAGCAAGCTTTCCTCCCAATATCTTTTGCGTGCTTGATAGTTGCATAATATCATTTCTTTACATTTTAGTAGTTATGCCACAACGTACAATGTTATGTTCATCATTGAATATACACAATACAGCCCCATCTATTCCAACTAAATGTATATTTTTTATATTTCGAAATTCACTCAGAAACAACAGAGCATTGTACATTAATGCATGGGGTATGGATAACAATTGAAGTACACAGTTGAATTGCTTTGCATACATATACACTTTCCCTTCAATTCCTACAGTTAGTATATGAAATGAGCAGTGGCGGAGGGCACAGGTAAATGCGGTAGAGTGGGCGGGCGGGGTGGGGGGAAGTCAACATACAACGGAATAGGTATAATTAAATAAATAAATAATACCTATTCCGTCGTCTGTGGGCTTCCCCCCTGCCACCCCTACCTGCCTCACCGCACTTACCTGTGCCAACCACCGCTGGAAATGAGGTCCCCAGGTCCCAAATTTGGTAGCTCAACTGCTAAAGCTCAGCTCTTCCCCATAGAACGCACATATATTTTCTCTACCACATAAGGGGATTATATTTTTTAAGGCCCATGTGGGTTCAGCGGGTTAGTGGCCCTATGAAAATGAAGGAACACCTTTGCATGTGCACCAGCACCATTTTTTTTAGATACAGAAGAACATGATGAGTGTGTGTTGCAGGATGTACTCCATATGAGCCACTCAAGAAGTGTCCCTTAGTTAATGGTCCCCAAATGGTGTCCTTTGGTTGGGAGCATGATGGTCTTCAGACACTCCCACACTGTAATCCATTCAGACACTGCACAACCCTGAGGGGGTGTTTCATGTCCTCCAACAAAGGCGGGCAAAGAGTGCTCCTGCAAAGACACTGACAGTGTGGTTGCGGTCAAACTGTTTTTGTGTTTATCTATGTGTTTTTATACAGTGCAAACTTTATCCGAAGGTGTCAGACCACTTTACCATAGAACCAGTCACATTACATAAGGACTTCAGAGTACATGAATTACATAAAAGATACAACACAGATAAAGTTTAAACTCACTTAGGAATGGTACTAAGTACATATGTCTACTACAGATACTAGTGGTTAGAGTTACAAATATACAAGTTGCAAATTAACTCAAGATTACATTTCAAGCAAAGTTGAAGCAATTAGGTTTGGACAAATATATATTACATATTTACAGAGCATGATCTCGCCATTGCTCGGGTTCCTGCACTGCACCATGTCTGCATGTGCACCCTACACAGTGGCCTCTGAACTTTGTAACTGTTCCAACCCCGTGGCTGCTTTCACGCTGCCTCAAGGGTTGGGGATCCACCTGCAAAGAAACACACAGCACTGGGTTGAACTTCTGTTCCATGCCTGTGCCTCTCAAGTTCATGCTCTAACTTTGAGTGTTAGCACAGGCTGCAGATTGCACTTTTCTTTATAGCTAATTGGTTGTGCAGCACCATTCTGTGGCAGAGGCACCCAATAAGACTGCACAATGTTTTTTTTGCACCCAATCCTGTAATCCTGAACTTTAGGCCAGAATGGCCCCTGCAGAGTTCTGCACTTACAATCATCCAACTTATGGCTTGTGAATAATACTCCTTATGTGGGAACCGGTGAAATTCAAGGAATGGACAACTTTAGCATTTAAATGAGATGAAGCTGACAGAATGATGCAAACTTTTCATACTTGGCAGGAACTTGTTTTGTGAGTAGAGCTAAATTTGCATCAATTCAAGGTAAAGTTACACATTTGACCTCTTCCTCCAGGAACAGTGTCAATGTTGATCTTAGGGTTTGTCAATCGAGCCTTTTTGGTTGGAATGGATTTTCTTAAATTAACTAATCACATGCACTGATTTTGTAACTTTATTCTTGGGCAATTTCCTTATTTTTTGACACAACCTTCTCTTGCATAGCAATAAACTCTCTCAGGGAGAGGCGTTTGACTCCGGTGCCTTTTTCCGTTGTGTCTTTTTGTTTTAGAATATTCAACTATAAAAGAATAGGCAAAAGTGTAATAAAAATAAACAGAACTTCCCCCCATTGTATAACCTACCCACCCTAATCGAGTGCGAAAAGTATTTGCTAGTCATGCCCCCTTGTTGTCTATGTATATTATGCTACATTTATTAATTTTTAAATTATGTTTTATAAAGAATATATGTTTTAATTCATTGTGGGCCGTTCTTAGTTATATGTCGGTCATGGAATTCTATTATATATTTCAAAACCGCAGAAATGTTATGTCTTTTATGATTGTTATAATCGAAATAAAGACTAACTGAATTGATCTAATTGCTTCAGGGTCACCATCTTCTGGATGCGATTGGACATATTTTCTTAATAAAACTAATAACTGTAGAAATAAGTATCCATATGTTTCGCCCACTAATTTAAGGATAAGTCACTCAAAAATGGTGAAAATGTTTTTTTCTATCATAAAAATACAATAATGCGATTAAGAAATGTTTGGTGAGCTGTTGGCATGTAAAACTATTTATTGTTTATTGCATTGTAGGGTGTCTTCATCAAAACTGTTAAGCTAGACTATAAATTACAAAAAAACCCAAAATGTTTGAATTTCTAAGATACCAGGGGGACAGGGAAATATCAAAAGAAGCAGTGTATGTGTTTCAAGAGCATGGGACCAGCATTGGTCATCACTGGTCATTCCAAGATCTGTGCGCACGTGCAAACAAGGAGGTGACACTGGTGCTCCTGTTTTTTAAAATAAACCAAGCTGCTGGAAGAGCATGTGAGCATGTGAACTATCTTCTCCGAAAGTTAGGGCATGCATTGGCCAAAAAGCAATTCCATTCAAATTGGCTGTTATCTGCATTTGTGTACAAGTATTCATGAGATCATAATTAAGTATTTGAATCGTTTTTATTATGCAAGCATACGTTTGTGTAATCAGCCATGGCCCGTATAGGGCGTGTTACGGTGGCGGTGACGTGGGGCAGAGGAGGGGCAGGGTGGGGGGTTGCAAAATGCGGCATACGGCCGATTGCAGGTAAGTTACGAAAAAATAAATAAAACCAATTTCGTTGCGCGCGCAGCATCGCCAAATGCGATGCAGCGCGCGCAACAAAATGTGTTTACTTTATTTTTTTTGTAACTTACCTGCAATCGGCCATATGCTTCATTTTGCAACCCCCCACCCTGCCCCTCCTCTGCCCCACGTCACCGCCCCGGTAACACGCCCTATACGGGCTGTCGCTGTGTGTAATTCTAAATAATTGGCCTTTAAATATTTTACAATAAGAGTAATTTTATTTTTAATTTCTCGCTCATATTCTTTTCTCCAAATATGTAGGCAGTATCTTGAAATCAGCTTTTTGTATGTGACTGCGTAGTTAGTGGCTTTTCTTTGAGGGTGATTAAACTCTCATGTGGGGCAGGTACGCAAAATTATATTGGTGGAACAAGTTACGAAAAAACTATTTGTAATGTTAAAAGCACACAAAAGTACCGGTTTTTATGGGAAATCCCAGTTGCCTATAATTTTGTGACCATTGCCTAATTTTTTCAGTTTTTTCTGAGTAATATATGAGGGTTATGAGAAAAACTTGAAAAACTGTAACCATTGATACCACACAAGGGGCCGGATTTACAAACCTTTTGCACTGGGATTGCTTCACAAAAGTGATGCAAACCTGCACAAACTGTTTATTGTTGGATTTACTTTGCTGCATTAAACTTTGCGCTCAAAATTTGCCTAAAAGCAAAGCAAAGCAGCACAAAGCACTGCTTTGGTGTACCAAAGAGGCAATACATGGGTGGTACTTGGGCATTCCTGTGCTACCACTCTTGCTTTTTGACCCAAATCCCTATTTACTAACAACAGTACAAAGGGTCTTGCTCCAAAAAGAATGCCACTTTGAAACAGGCTTGAGAAGGAGAAATTATTTTCTTTCTTTCTTCTTTTCCGACTCTGCATGTGAACTGCACTGTACATGACAAATAAAAAGTAGGAAAAGTTTTACAGGTTGTCTAGGCATAGTATTTTGTACTGGAAGGGTAGTGCAAAGCCTATACTAGACTCACACAGACACCCTTGTACTGTGGTGCAAAGGTGTGTGTATCGCGCTCAGCGGCTTGATTTTGAGCTGGCACTAGGGAGAGGGAAGGAGAGTGTCATGTCTCTGCATATATGGCACGTTCCTCCGCTTTTCCTGTCGCGCAGAACAGCGCAGCAACTTTGGGTGGTGTGCTGCGTTGTGTGACAGGGTCGCAGATCTGGCCATTAGAGTGCCAAGTTTAATACTGTACAGATACTAACCCTGTACCGCAACAGTCTTCATATTTCTCACACACATATTTCCATTTTCACCATTAGATAATTTATGTAACAATGTAGTCTGATGTGGCCACAAAGGAGCCATTTGGTGCAGTAGAAAAATGGAACTAAAAAAACAAACAATTATTGTTAAGACAACGCATCAGAAGTGAAACTGAAGACTATGAGAATAGGAAAGTTGTTCATGAGAGAAAAGACAAACATAAAAGGGATGTAATAAAATGAAAGGGAGAAAACATGCTAAAAGCATAGCGATATATAGATAAGCAGCACATGAAATGAATGTTAAACAGTCTTAGATGATGCAAAAGGCCCAATTCACGTAAAAAGTGAAAAAGTACGGTCAGAAATGTACTCCTCCATCGCATTTTACTTTTACAACTTGTATTCAATTTTATAACAGTTTCCAAGCATTTCCAGCAGTATGCCTGGAAAGCTGTACTAGGAGCATGTTACCATGTTTACTGATAAGAATGGCATATCTCTTGATATCTAATTCCTCCTTTGCTGAAATACATAGAGAATAGATTTCTACACAGGGGGAGTATAGCCCTCTGTGTGTTAATGCAAATTTCTTTATTTTTTTTTCTCCGTGCGAAAACATTTCGCCCTGCGGAGAAAGTCCATCCCATGCACCCCCACCAAATGTGGGGTTGATTTCTTCCTCTACCCATCCTGGAAGGGGAGCTACTGCTGGAGTAAGTTTTCATCCATTTCCAGAGGAAGAAAGGGTCGGATTGGAGTTTGTGAATGCCAACATGTTCATGGATGTTCACAAATTTACAAGGCATGCCACACCTTACAACGCCCACTTTCCATCCTTTGCGTGGGATGTACTGCTATGGATTTCTCCAAGAGTCCACAGTAGTAAACCCATTGATGCCTACCTGGAATCCCTTTGGTAAATTACCAGGAAGCATGCATAGAGGTATTTCAGCTGCAAACATACATTTATGGCCAAAAATACATATGGGGGCCCAGAGTTTTATGTCTGAAGTGTAGTAAAAGGGTGTATTTTATGAACAATGGAAAAAAGACTGGTGAATTATTGAAAATATTTGCAAAGAAAGGCATAAAGAACAGTTGAGAATGATGTCAAGATTCATAGGAGATGCAAAAGGAAAGATAATGATGGGTGAAATAGGAAGGGGAATGGTGGTATTGAAGAAAGTGGCAGAAGAGCAGGCATGGAAGGCACTCATCTCTCTTCATGGTGGTTGCTGTAAATGTAGTAACATGAAACCAGGGGTGTAATGCAGTGAGATATTCAAAGTTAATACTGGATGAGTTATGTAAAAGCGGAAAACGATAGTTAAATGTGCATTTCTATAGAAGTAGAAGTAAAAACTTTATTCAATTTTCCTCTAAAATCACAAAATGAAACAAATAAAATACATAGCATAAAACATCATTAGCATGGCGCCACTATAAATTATAAATTAATAAATAAAGAGGGAGTAATACTGCTATGACAAACTGATAAAGCCACAACATTAAAACTATCTTGAAGGGACAAAGCCCAAATATTAAAAAAAGAAAACAAATACTACATAAATCACAAAGGAACCCAACAAAAAAGCTAAAAGATACCAATGTTACAGTATGAATGGAGACGAAGAATGAGCTAAGGACTGGGAGTAAGAAATTGGGTTATTAACTTGGGAGAGGGTACTCGTAGCAATGTAATAAGCACAATCTGGTTCAGTCTCAACATAGTTCTGAGAAAATCTCTGCTCAACCCCTGGTTGACCCGAAGTGGGGAAAAGTAGAGCTGAAAGGAAGAACCAGACAACATTACTGACATAATGCCAACGCTGGAAGGAAGAAGAAAAGAGTGACCCACAGTGTATAAGGCAGAAGTGCGAAGAGAATGTTTAGAAGGGAGGACATGATGGGCACTTTTTTAAGGTCTTTTTTTTAACCAAAAAGTGGTAATTAATCATTCCTATAAACTAACTCCAAACTGAAGAAAACAACTAGAAACAGTATGTTAATGGGAGGGAAAGCCAGAAGGAAGGAAGATTTAGGAGGGGTGAATTTTTTGGGAGGTGAGTTGGATGGTTGGGTCAAAATTATATCTATTTTTTAAAAATAATATCAAGGGACGAAACTAAAATACGAGTAGTGCTTACACTCACACCACTGTTACCATAACACCAAACTAGTATTCAACACCTGCAGTGCAAGGAGGTGGATCTCAGTCCTCTGGGACATCCCAATAAAAATAAGGCCTAGCGATTGGTTGCCTCTACCCAACATCAGCATCATTTTGTTGTGGTAGCATCAGTGCACGCCTGGCAGAGAACTGGCTTGCTCCCAGGCAGTAGAGATGGCACACATATGTAATGTGGGTTTTCTTTTTGTGGTATTAAATGTGTTCTGTGATAAAAAAGAGAAATCAAATTAACATTGTGCTTTGTGTACTTGATCTCATTGTAATCCCTCAGTTGTGATGTTACAGATCAGGGATTATGCTATAGTTTGTGAGCTGGGTTTTTTGGGAATACTCACTGCGTATAGCAGTTTAATGCGCATTCTATACTCTGAGGAACAGTGGCGCCAGTGAATTTTCTGGCAGGCAGCTGCAGTTCCCAAAACATATTTTTTCAAAATATGGCATAACTGCTCTTGCTGCTTGAAAATTCAACATTCATTTCCTTTTGGTCGCACATATAATATTTATTCCTCATCCATAACATTTGAAAGATAAGTCACACTGAAATTCAATGAGTTTATAAGGTACTGAAACTGGATTACATTTTTTGTACATATCATAGAGCATCCAAATTACATGTTATGCTTATAATGTACATTTATATGATCACACACGAAAATAAAGAAAATGTATTCCAGTTTGGTGCAAGGCTTCTTCTCTCTGCCCCTTCCAAATTTACTCCTCTTCTTATTTTTCAGCACAAAACGGTTCTGCTCTTTCTCTCCCTGTCTTCAGCTTCTCTGTTAATACTTTTGAAACTCACCCAGTTGACATATGCATTGTTTGCAAAGCACGCCAGCGAAGCATTCTCATAATGAGTGGTGTTCAACTTTTTCTATGTTAGCTGCCAGCATCTAATGATTGAAAGGGCAATGTAGCCTCTCGTTCACATCTATGAGCATCCTATATGGTGCCTGTATAGCGGTATACACATACAGATAGAAAGGATACCTAATGGGCAAGCAGTCCTATATTCCAGTCAGGGGGATCTTGCAACATCATAAACCACGAAGCCAAAGCCACAGCGGTTTGAAAATGTCACAAGAGTGACATCATGGCAATAGAGTATCATATTACACCTATCACCTGTTATATATTTTTTCTATTGAATGGTTATGTGAGATAGGTAGTTTGAAAAAGATGCTTTCTTCAAACTGGGAAATGTTTGATAGTAAGTGAAATACTAGAACCAAGAAGACAATAATAATTCATTATGTAGGTAAGAAAGTGACATTTTGTACAAAGAGGGAAAGAATGTTGAAGTTGTTCTCAGCACTGTGAAGCAAACAATGGGCACAGCTGGGAATTAAAAACGTTCAGGTTTTATTTACCTTTCATGAAAAGAATGCTGATTAGAAATGGACAGTGATCACCCTCATCAGAATTGTGTGATTCTGTGGTATTCAGTGCACATTTATGGATTACCTGCATTTGCCACATAATTTGCAGCATAATTTGCTTATTTTAACAAACAATAATTGTATTTAAGTTTAAATGGATCAAAATAATGCTGTCAGGGAATGTGCTGCAAATTGTTGCATAATTTGCTTTTCCTTGAAACATTATCTAGATACCAGTTGCATATATTGCTATTTCATAGCCACATAATCCTTGTAGCCTTAACAATGGTAAAGCTCTGCAGAGTGGTTTGTGGGATTTCATGTTGCTGATGAAACCATACTTCACTCGACCCACAAAATGTTTTCTATACTTAATGCACCCCTCTCTCTGAAATACATTAAATCCAAAATTCTGTAGTAAAAGCTGCAGCCAAAGAATTAAATAAATATATTGGCTCTCACCATTGCCCATTGTTTTATTAACAATGAATTAAAAAAAATCAAATAAAAACTAGGCATTATAATTCCAATCAGTACCAATTGTTGTTGCACCTAGAAGACAATGTGTTCAAGCTAGCTACCCCAAAATAAACGCGCTATATAGAATACATTATGAGTAACATGTTTAAGTTGTCCATATATTGCGGATTTGGGGTTTTGGTGACATTTACAAACCATTCAAACTTCGAACTCCCCAGTACAGAAAAATAATTAACAAAAAATACCAAACTTGGCACGAAACTAGAACATTACACAGAGAAGTGCATTTGCTTGGTTTACTTTACATCTGTTCAGTAGTTTTTGAGAAATTACCTAAATGTGTTGGGTTGGCTTGACAGATTTAAAAAGTCAGAAATATCTTTACATTTGAAAAGTTTTTTTATTTACCTATAACTTCAGCACCATTTGACTAATTAGCACAACATTTGGCAAGGTTTAGCATGTTTAGCGTACATAAAATAATGATCATCAAAGAGCAGTACAGTTAAAGGGAGAAGGTCAAAAAGTTTTTATTAAGTATTAACTGTGACATCATTTGTCAAATCAACTTGGATTCTGGCAGAGATTTAGCATGTTTACTCTTCTGTGCGTATGGCAAGTTTCATACCAATCCATAAAGAAAGAAGAAAGTTAATATGGGGGCAAAAAGAGGTGTGAAAACATACTCAGTTGCTAATAGCTTTAGTACTGTTCAATAACTGTGGATAAACTCTGAAAGTCGGTTAACAAGTTAAGCTTAGTGCAGGTCTGAGGCTACCAGCAAAACGGTGCAAAGATAATAGGAAGTAAACAAGTCATGGATGTGCTAATACCTTTGGTGGAGTATAATCGATCTGGGCAATGATTGCAGACACTTACTATGTTCAACAACAAAAAAGGAGGGACTATGAGCTCAAAAAGGTCCAGCATACATGCTCCTAAAGATAACTCAATAAACTAAAAGTATGCAGCTCCTATGAAGCTTCAGGAAGAGATATCCCTACTGAAGGAAAGGTCAGAGGAATCTGAATATTCAGAAGCAAGAGCCCTCACCCACCCAATTGGGTGGCATGATTCATCATCGGGCGGCTCCTCGTTGGGCGGGGGCTGCAATACCCAACAGGCCCCTCAAGGGGGCTTTTTTCTGGAGATCTTTTAGATGTTATTAGCTGTGATGAGCCTAAAGTGAGGGTCCTAAGAGTGTTGATTGGAAATGTGAATGGAAAGGATTACAAATCTGGATGGTTATTCAATAAATAGTTCTTAAGCTCAGACTTGAAGGACTGTCCACAGCTATATAGTTGAACAGTTAAAGCTCTCCCATTTGATGAGGAAGATATTTTGCTTCCATCGTTCATTTTTGGGTTTGTAGACCCAAAGTTGGAGCTACAAACCCAAAGACTATGATTGACCTGATGCAACAGAAAGATGTATGCTGCTTCTGCCTTTACAAGGCACAGGGATAGGTCACCACGCCCTATGAAAACCAGAGAAGTGTCAAAATGACAACGGGAACGCAGCCCCTCACCAACTGGCTCATGTAGGGGACCCAAATGGGCTGCTTATTTGTATAAAAATAATTAAATAATATCATTAAAATATATATAATCAAAAAACGAATAAAAGGGGCCTCCCTGTGTTTGGTCATCTTTGGTTGGCTGTGGGCAGGGCCTAGTCAATGGCGATGTCCTGTGGTCAGTCTGTCTTGCTAATGATGGGTTGGCCACAGGGTCTGATCATAGTCAAGGACCTGTGGCGAACACCCACTGTGCACGGACAATGGACATGTGCATTGGCCACTTTTGGTGGGCTGGTCACGATCCTTGCAACCCTATTGCATTTAGATTTTTTGACCTCCCATTTAACTTTGCTGCTTGTCAGTTCTCATTGAAAATTATTAGCACATAAAAATAATTTTGTCCGCCCCTTTACTCAGCCTGCCCTTATGAAACTGCATAAAACTTGACATACCAACACAAAACTAAACATGCCAAAAGAATGACAAATTCATGTGGATTAACCAAAAAATGTCACAGTTATTAGCAAATGGACACCCTACCCCACATAACTGTACTTCCCTTAACGGATCTGTACAACATTAAAAAAAATAGAATTGGTAAGATAAGTGTTAGCCAAATGTTGTGCAAATTTGTCAAATGGAGATAACCTAAGGAACAAATAAAAAAAAACATATCACCAGTCACAATACCTCTAAATTTCAACTCTTCCAATGCCTGCAGAACTCAGTTTACAAACACTAAAATATCAAAAAATATAGAATGTATTTACACAAAACCAAGCACAGTGAAGACACTCCTCTGAGTAAAATTCCATTTTAACCCACCTTTGGTGCAATTTTGTTAAGGGGTGTTTTTCTGTACATTTCTCATGGGAGCTTAAATGGAAAAAGCATCTTTTTACCTCCTCGTTAATGTTTTCCCCTACATGGATCTTCAAGAAAAGTGGCACACCAAATCTTAACCAATTTTGCCACGGTGTGCCAAAGTTTCTGCAGATTCCTCAAATTATGCCAAAAATATTAGCAATCCAAATAGTTCATTTGCAATGCCATATACATTAACTGAAAATAATACAATTACAGTGAAATTATGATAAGACATATAAAAAATTATAATTTGCATTTATAAAAACCTTAGAAAGTCACTGAGAAACATAGCTAAAGTGAAGGTATGGGTAGCAAACATTTAAAATATTTTAAAGTACATAAAAACCACTGAAATTCAATGAGTAAACAAATTCAAAGTGATGTTATGGTTAGAACAAACAGAATGTATTATAAATTAGATTAAAAAAAAGTAATGCACTAAAAATACAGTTAAAGTGAAAATATGGGTACAAAACAAAATGATAAAACACTGAAATGCACCAGTTATGGTTAGATAACATAATTCATGACAGTATGCTGATTTCTGCACGCTGTGTTGGTGAACTTGTGACCGTAACAGTGGTGTGTATCTGTATTTTGCTCCTTGTCAAGCAGTTTGTAACAGGTGTATAAAGAAATAATATTTTCGTTCTTTTAATATAAAGTTACTTTTTATATGATGGAATGTATATTCTTGTATGGCAGAGAGATCTTATTTTGTAGAAGTGGTTATACAGTTATTACACCATGGGGAAGATTACTAAAATAATTGCACAACACAGCAACAAAAGTGACCTTGCTATGTTGCACTAGGCGGAGAGCAGTGCCATATCCTCTAAGATATGAGCCATATCTACTAAGATATGACACAGGGCTGGTGCACAAATAAGCTTCACAGTGCTACACACACCTTTGCACCATAGAGCAAAGGTGTGTGTGTGATATCTAGCATAGTCTTCATTTTGGAAGAGTACCCTTCCAGTACAAAATACTGTTCTTATGCATACATTAAAGCTTTCCCCACTTTGAATGTGTTCTATACAGTGCAGCACACATGCAATGTGGGAAAAGTTAGAAGAAATAAAAACATTTCTCTTTGTTAGAATCGGCCTCAAGGAAGCATTAATTTTTGGCGTAAAGACATGTCTACTAATGTTAGTAGATAGGACTTTGAACCAAAAACTATGGGTGGGAGTTTGAGAATATCCATGTACCACCCTTGGGATGTGCACCGATGCAAAGTATACAAAGCCAAACAAAGAGCTATTTGCGTTAATTTAGGTCTTCTTTCCAGTGCAGAAAAAGTTTTGAGCTCAAAAGTAAATATTTTATCAAACTTCTGGATGACTTTGTGCCACTTTTGTTGTGACTTTGCACCTGCTCAAAATGATGATTATTCTACCCCTATGTATTTTATGGTAAATTAAATGGATTACTTTAGCAATGACTATATTAATGAGTATTTTGTTAATCAAAATACTATTAAAAGGTGGTGTAATAATTAAATATTAATTTACTTAATAAAATGGTTCTCAATGCAAAGTGAACAAAGAAGTGGTACCTTTATGTGATGCCATTAGTGTGTGGTCATGAGTAGTGCATGGTTGGAGTGTGAGTTATGGTAGAAACAATTTCCACTGGAAATACATTTTTTTGATTTGACTTTGGGCCGTGTCCTGATCTGTAACAAATTTGGATCTCACTTGCCCTAGTCAGGTAAAGCCCAGTATGCCAAATTTCATGCAGCGCTGCTTTCAGCTGCAGCAAAACCCACTAAAGAGATGAATGACAAACATGAAAGTAGAACTTTATGCAGAATATTTTGTTTGTTTGGTTTACATTTTTTCAGTAACGTTTGAGATATTAACGTTTTAAAAAGTACCAGTGGATAGATAACATTTGTGTATATCTCTGCTATTTGAAATCATAATTTTGGAAATTACAATTTCTTTTAATCACATTTGAATAGTTTGTCAAATGTGATTGGCTGATGAATGGATCTGTGGACTTTATCAGTTCTTAAGCTTTTTGGGGAGTGTCTTCATTGGATTTAAGTCATACCTGGGGAGATCTTCATTGGATTTAAGTCGTACAGTAGACATATAAAAAAGACTTAAGAACTGATACAGTCTACTGTAACAGAACTGGCTTAAAACTCCCAAGGGACACTAGTAGCAAGAGGGTTTGCATAAATAATCACAGCAACTACTACCTCTGTCAATATATGTCCCTATGTTATAAGTAATGTCAGAGTTTTGTACAGTGTTGTGCAGTGTAAAAATGTGTCTTTTTGATTATCTGAATGTGGTTTAACGGATATGTTTAAGTGTAGAAAATTGCATAGAAGGTCACAAAATAATTTGTGAATAAACAAACAGGTCAAGAAAATGCATTTACTTGATCAAGAATATAAAGTGTTCTTTTAATAATTACAGCTAGGGTAATCTATTTTCTATATCTTTTAAAGAGGACCAACCCAGCTGTTCAAAAAGGCCCATCCCCCAAATATGTAACATTTGGAAAGTTGGCATTTTTATGCTCAAACCAACTGTCAGTATGTTTGACCCTGTTGTCACATGACTGCAGCTGTCCTCCTTTGATGGTTTGTTGATTCCTTCCAGACATGGGGATGAAAGGGGGCTAAGTGTGGACAGGATGGCTAGGAGGGGGCTGCGCCAAACCCAACTTACAGTTTAAAGGGCTTTGCCTACAGCACACACACAACAGTGCCTGATACCAGGTCTTCCCCACCTTTTGTCACAGTGGACAGAGGGGAGCCAAACCATGGAATGACAGGGTAACTGAACAGAACTAATGTGGGGAGGGGCTAGTATTTGCCCCCACACAAAAGATGGCACTGGGGATAAAAAGTGGCACTGAGACCCCAAATCAGATCACTTTTGGACCTGTGGAAGATTTCGAAGAAGGACCACCCTGCTGCCCTGCTGTTGGAAGTATTGCCCTGCTACCCTGCTGCCTGAGGAAGAAAAATTGGACATGTTCCCTTGAACCCTGGACCACCAGAGTGACCCCAGGGCTAGGTGGCTGGCCTCCTGTGTGAGTTGCAGTGGCACAACAAGCGCCAGTGATCTGCCCTGCAACTTCCCAGATGAGCAGCACCAACTGGACCTGCCTGAGCCATGCTGTTGGCCACTGCTAGAATGAGTCCTGATCCCCAAGAGGTGCCCCCCAGGTCCTGGGCATTTGGCCGGAGTCAGGGTGTAATCCTCCTGGTGCAATGAAAGGTTTCATTGGAACTGACGCAGCGTGACACAACCTAACCCAACCCAATGTAGGACCTCACATCGGAGTATCTCACAGCTCTTGATTAGTGGCTCATTGGAACTGATACAGTACAACACAACTCAATGCAAGACCTCGCATCGCAGGACCTTGCAGTTCCTAATCAGTGTCTTGACTGGAACCGATGTGATGCAACACAACCCGACATGGGACAATGCATTACAGCACCTCATTGTTCCTGACCTACAGCTTCATTGGAATAGAATCAATGTTGCACAGACCAATGCAGGACCTCGCATCTCATCACCAACGGCCCAAAGGTACAACTCCCAGTAGACTGTAGTCCATCCATTATCCGGCCTGCACTCCATCATGGTTGGCCTTAACATGTGACTCTGTCCCAGTCTCATGTGACCAGATAACCGCAGTTCACACTTTATTCTTTTTAGAGCTATTTTTCACTACAAATGAAAACAATTCCGAAATCTGGATTTAATATGTTTTGGTGTCATTTTATTTATTAACAATTACTCTATTTTCTCAAATCAAATCAAACAGTATTTATAGAGCGCAGGTATTTACCCCTGAGTGTATCCAGGTGCTGAGAGCTTGCTGGACTCCGCCAAAAAGCAAGGTCTTGAGTCTCGTTCTGAAATCCATGAGAGAGGGCGATGTTTGTAGGTGGAGGGGTAGGTTGTTCCAGGACTTGGTGGTGAGGTGGGAGAAGGAACGACCTCTACTGTAGCTTCATGTGGGGGTGTGTGCGAGGGCAAGGATGGCAGAGTGCAGGTGTCTGGAAGGTTGGTGGAAGTTCAGGCAGTGGTTGATGTATTCTGGTCCCTGGTTGTGGAGGGCCTTGTAGGCGTGTGTCAACATCTTGAACTGGCATCTATTTTTCATGGGGAGCCATGGGAGGTTCCTGAGGTGGGGGAGATGTGGGTCAGTTTGGGGAGGTTGAGGATAAGTCTGACCGCTGAGTTCTGTATTTTCTGGAGTCTCTTGAGGAATTAGGTGGTGATTCTAGTATAGAACGTGTTTCGGTAGTCTAGCTGGCTGGTGACAAGGGCTCGAGTGGCGTTTTATCTGGTGTTGATGGGGATCCATCTGAAGATCTTTCAAAGCATGCAGAAGGTGTGGAAGCAGGCTTAGGAGACTACATTGATCTGGCATCTCATGATAAGTTTGTTGTCCAGGATGATGTCTAGGTTGCGAGCATGGTCTGTCGGTGTGGGTCTGGGTTCTGGGGGCCACCAGGTGGTGTTGTCCCTGAAGGTCTTGTCCGTGTTGAGTTTCAGGCAGTTTGTCCTCATCTAGTTGGCTACACTAGTCAAGGCATTGTGGAAGTTGGTTTTAGTGGTGAAGCAGACTTCCGTGAGCGAGAAGATGAGCTTTGTGTCATCTGCATAGGATATGATGTTGAGTCCGTGGGTTCTGATGATGTCAGCCAGGGGTGTCATGTAGGTGTTGAACAGGGTGGGGCTAAGGGATGAACCTTGATGGACACCACAGATGATGCTTTTGGGCACAGAGTTGAAGGGTGGTAGGCAGATTCTCTGGTGCATCCTGTGAGGAAGGATGCAATCCATTTGAGAGTGTCTTCCTATGTGGTGGAGTCGTTTGATGACGGTGTGGTGGAATACGGTGTCAAACGCTGCCGAGAGGTGAAGGAGGATAAGGGCTGCTCTATCGCCCTGGTTGAGGAGGGTTCTAATGTCGCCAATGGCAGCAATCAGAACACTCTTGGTGCTGTGGTTGGCACAGAAGCTGGATTGGGAGGAGTCCAGCAGGTCGTTGCTTTCAAGGTGCTCAGTGACTTGGTGGTTGATGCACTTCTCGACAACTTTGGCGAGGAAAGGGAGCAGTGAGATGGGATGGTAGTTCTTGAGGTCACTGGGGTCGGTCGTGGGTTTCTTCAGGCGTGGTCTGCCCTATGTGTGTTTCCATCCGTTGGGGAAGCGGGCTGTGGTGATGTAAGCGTTGAGAATGGAGGTGAGTTCACCGCTGATTTCTTTGCTCCTGAGGTTGAAAAGGTGGTGGAAGTACCGGTCTGAGGGTGCTCCGGAGTGGAGTGGTGTTCATGATGGCTGTGGTGTTCTGTGTGGTGAGTAGATTCCATGTGGTGAGCAGGTGTTTGTGGGTGGTGTCTGTTGGTGTGAGGAGGTTGTATAGGTCAGTAGGTTGGGGTTTGAAGATGCTGTAGATGGTAGCTATCGTGTTGTGGAAGCCGTTTGCCAGGGTGTCGCAGAGTTCCTCAGAAGGGCAGATTGAAGTCTTTGTGGCTGGCGGGCAGGAGAACTCTTTGACAATGCTGAAGAGTTCCCTGCTGTGGTTGGTGCTTGCTTCGATGGGGTCTGCCAGGGTGTCTCTTTTCGTGTCCTTGAGGCGTTGGTGGTATTTGTTTAGGGCTGACTTGAAGGTGGATTAGTTTGTGGGAAAAACACATTTTCTAAATTGGTTTAGAATTTTTCTTGTGTTGTATTTTCAATTCTTTACTGGTTGTGTGCTGCATAAATACTTTACACATTGCCTCTAAGTTAAGGTTAACTGTGTTTGTGCCAAGATACCAGAGGGCTAAACATAGGTTAATTTATTTTCATTTTTTGGTTCACCTTGACAAGGCATGTGGTTACTGCCCAAGTGGGGCTTCCACCCCTCTCATCTATAACCTGATTTCTTACAATAAGAAAAAAGACAATTACCATTTATTTGCTTTATAACTGCTTACAATTTAGCACAAATGGGAAACACATGGGGGATGCCAGGAAGCTATAGACTGTGAAAGATGGACAAAAATCTAAATTCAGCAAGGGGTCATTTGTGCGGATTACTCAAGGATTTCCTAAAGAGACTTATTATTGAAATAAAAAAATAGTATTTGGGGCATTTTTTGCACAGGTAGGAGATCTACAAAATATATATATCCCACTACATTCATCAGACCCTTTCAGTCAAAGGCATCTGTAGTGTTTATTCTTTGTTTAAAAGCCCATTCTAGCCAGAGTAAGTAATTAAGCGGTGGTTTGCAATGTAGCTTCAATGACCATGTTTTGCTTGATAATTAAAGATCTAATAAAAAGAAATTGGGGTGAATACAAGTTATGTATTATTTAAAACGAATCCGAGCTTAGGTATTGGGGACTTTTGTGCCAGTCAGATTCTGGATTACCCGTGATGTTACATGATTTTGAATATTTTTTTCAAAATGTGTTTTTGTGGACACTGACTCACAATACAGAGTCAGAAATATAGAGAAATTCAATAGCTAATACCAATTGTCCTACCATATTGCATTCTCACAGCAGAAGGCAGACACTGTGGCCAACGGCTGGAAACTGCTAAAGGCCATAGCGCACAGGGGCTGGCTGGTGGGTTGGGCACAGGCCTGACCAAAGTCCAAACCTTGTTGCAAACCACTGCTGCACCTAGCTGAGGGCCATGTACAGTGGGGGATGAACACTTTCAGATTTTGGGGCAGCATTTGGCCTTTTCCTTCTGCCATCATGAGCTGCATGGCTAGATATATGGGTTTCTTTATGGGTTTAGAAATCTGGGAAATTTAAAAAGCAACTGGAAACAAAATGTCACTTTATGGTATTTGTCTCTTGATTACATTTATCACCCATTGGGCTGTGTGGAAAACTACTACAGCCCTATTTTCATCATATACATATATTAGGATTTGTATTTCTGGGCTTCAGACCTCCCTTGTCATGAGTGGCTGGCCAGAAGAACACAGTGAACCTTTAGTTTGACTGATTTTTAATAATTTGTTTGAAAACATGACAATTCCCCCCAAAGACCGAGCATAGTGGGGAAGCGGACACATGGATCTTTATTGTCAGCTGAGATGTCAAAGTTAAATCTCAGAATAAACCTTTACCATTTATCTATACTTTAGTCCTGTCAATAAAGAGTTAAGTTGAGTTAAAGGATTTTATTTTAAATCTTTCTGTTATTCATTCTTTTTATTAGAATATTATTCTGCAAAAGTTATCAATACAGGTTAATAATCAAGCACTCAATATTTGATAATGAATCAAATTAGTGAATTAAATATTAGCACTAATACATTAAAAGTAACAAGCGTGTTCCATTAAGAAACATCCCTATTTTAAGCTAAGTCAAGATAGTTGTAAAAAGGAATAAATGTGTCAGTACAGGACTCAATTCAATTTATAAGCTTTTATTCGGTCAAATAAATCAACCATATAAGCAATACATCCATAAAACAATCTGGTTAAATGAAAACAATAAAATCTAAAAACAGTGGGGATGAAAAGTAAGAGTATCAAAATTCATAAACATGATATGTCAAGTACAAAGTGCAAAAGTACAAAAGTGCAAGTGCATAGATCGCAAAGATCCCCTAACATATTACTTGAACATAAGCAAGCCTAATTCAAAGTGCAGGGGCAAAATATACCAAAAGAAGCGTACAATCAGTTATCGATAATCAAAGATTTCCTAGTGCTAATAGCTTTCATAAGGAATGTAGCTAAATAAAAACACAATTGCAGATCATCTAATCTAAAAAGCAACTCCATGGCATTTTTAGAAGATCTAGTATTATAATATAAAAAGAAAGGTTTTAAATAAAATTTCCTAAGATGAGTATAAAAATGACAAAAAATTAGCATGTGGCGACAGCTTTGGTGGGATACTCCATCACATGGGCATAGGTAAGTGGAATTCTGTTTCGTGACTGGAAAATTAACAAGATGGTGTATGGTACCTAGTTTTAATCGTGTCAGCACGAAACGATGTGATGCTCTGGTCACAAATGACAAATAGCTTTGGAAACCCTTTTTAAGATCCATTTGTAAATAAAATACGAGAGTTGGTTGAGTCTTGATGGCGTGGGATCTTGTCTCTAATTTGTTAGCCATCATAACTGTTTATATCTCAGTTCTATTGATAGAAACTGAACACTCTGGATCCAATCGGATATCACAGTTAAATATAAGTTTTTTAAACCAATGCATATTATAATTAAGCCAGGGTATTTTTAGACAGTTTTCCAAACTAAGGCAGTCCCGTATTATGAATTGCATGAACAGTGTCTCCTCTTTTGACCATATAGATTTCCATAATACGAGGGGGCGTATTAGAGCCAAGTCTGAAATATATTTTATGCCCACCTCCCTATGGATCAATTCAGTAGAGGCGGATAAAGGGGCACACAGTAGGCGTTTAAAAAAAGAATTTTCAACTTGTTGTAATTTATTGCCATGACAGTGGCCCCAGACACCTGCCCCATAGAGGGCTGCAGTAACGCATTGTATCTCATAAATGGTCAACATGTCTCTGATACGTCGGTTACCTAGTTTGGCAGCAAATCTAAAAATGCCATTGATGTTTCTCAGCATCTTGGAGCAGGCATTATCCTGTTCCTGAACCCATGACCGATTTCCTGCGAACGTAATGCCTAGGTAACTGAAGGTTTTAACTGTCTGGACCTTAGAGCCTTCGATGTAATAAGTACTAGATGTTATAGGGTTCCTGCCACAGGCCATTACAAAAGTTTTCGATTTGTTGATTAAAAGTTTCCTTTTAGCAATAAAAACAGTAAAATTATCCATGAGACGTTGTAAACCAATGGGAGTGCGGGAGAGGAAGACCGCGTCGTCCGCATATAAAAGAATTGGGATGGGCAAACCGTCGACCCTAGGGGCATCCGACTCGGTCAGTTTCAGGGCTGCGTCTGCTTCATTAATAAACAAGGAAAAAAGCAGTGGAGCCAGCATGCAGCCCTGTCGGATGCCTCTTTTAACTTGGAAGGAGGGAGTATATTCACCTAAAAGTCCATACCGCACCTTGCTTGACAGGTTACTATATAATCTCGCTAGGAGATAAATTATCTCCTTAGGTGCACCCATATCTAGCAATAATGGCCATAAAATTGAATGGTCTACCAAATCAAAGGCGCTGCTAAGGTCGGCAAAACATAAATATAAATTTCCTTCCCTGGCTAGGGTATACTTTCCAATCAAGAGGTCCAAATTGACACACTGCTCTACTGTGCCAACTCCCTTTCTAAATCCATATTGTACTGGAGTAAGTACTTCCTTCTCCTGGACCCAAGCTTCTAATCTCGATAACATGACCCTACTCATGATCTTAATAGACGAGTCAAGTAGAGATATTGGGCGGTTATTACAAACTTCAGTTTTAACTCCTTTCTTATGTATGGGTATTATGATGGATTGACCCCATGACAAAGGGAGTTGGGTCTCAACGGCAGCATTAAAAACTCTTGTTAAAAAAGGGGACCGTAGAACAAGTTCATTCTTATAAAAATCTATGGGGACCCCATCGGGTCCTGGTGCCTTGCCCCCCTTACTACTGATTATACCATCGATAACCTCTTCTAGGCTGATTGATAAAGGAATAATAGGCCATTCAACAGAGTACTGGTTAGATTGGGTAGGTAGTACAGCTGTATTAATAGGATTAAAAATATTAGAAAAATGGGTTACCCAATCTTTACAGTTGATATGGGAATTAATTTCGGGGATATGGTCGTCCTTCAAAAAGGTACTATTTACAGTATCCCAGAACAATTTGCTGTTTTTTTGTATCGGCTGCCAGACTTAAATCTTCCCAAGCTATTTCTTGAAGTTCCGTTTTTCTATTTGTTAAAGCTATAACATATTCAGCACGCGAGGCCTTGATTATATCCGAATTTCTGGGATTACATCTCAAAACTTGTTTGAGATTACTCAGGGCCTTCGTGCATCTAGTATCGAACCAGCCCGCCTTGGGTTTTTTATTTTTGCAGACTGGTTTCGTCAACAGCTTCTCCACTGTGTTATTTATCTTATTAAAATTCTCTAACATCAATGCGGAATCAACCTCATCCCCTAGACAAACTTCAATTTCATTCTGGCATTGAGTAACAACATCATGCAAAATTCCAGATGGGTCCACACCGGCCCATTTTATCCGGACACCATTTGGTCTAATGGGGACGATGAATGGACTTTGAGGTACATTAAAAATATGTTTTGGTCCCCAACAAAGTAAATACACAGAGATGCTATTATGATCACTAGTGGGTTGAACCGTTATCCACGGTAGGGAAAATAAATGTGCACTGTTACAGGAAATGATGATGTGATCAATAATAGACATTGCATTTCTGCCTGTGAATGTAGGGCATTTCTTGTTATGTTTATCAGTAGCACAATATAACAATTCTAGGTCCCATTTGGCCATAGCACCATTTAGGGCCAGACCATATTCACAGTGAGGGAAATGCATATAGCAATCGTCGTCAAGTTCAGATTCCCCCCTCCTAGGGCCACAAACTTTAGTTAAGGATAATGGACATATTTGAACATTAAAATCACCCACCCAAACAATAGCAATTGGCTTCCTGATATTACTGGTCAGCTTCTCAAGTTCTCTTTCTAGATCATTAATAATTAGACCACGTGAGGAGCTAAACACATTATTATAAAAATTGATCAGGATAACATCTTTACCTATAAGGGAGACCAACCACATAATCTCAGCATAAACACCCACATTAATACATTTATTCATTTTACATTTGTATAGGCTAGTAGAGATCAGGATCAAAAGACCTCCTTTGGCCCTACCGGAAGATGAAGCCTGGGCGGGGAGCCAATGGGAGGTAAAGCCCTCTACATAAATTGGATCGATACACCACGTCTCCTGAAGACAAATAATATCGTGTTGGGCTGATATAAAATCTACCCATGATGGTGTACCTTTTTTCCTATTAAAACCAGCAATATTCCAAGTAGTGACCTGGTATCCTATGGCCATATTTGTTACATCAGATTGCTGAAGAGATTTATCATATCCCACCTCTTTCCTAGTAGTAATTGCTTCTGGAGAGATACATTCACCAGAAGCAATGGATGGACATATTGCATTATTGATAAAATCCCGCCCTGTTCCGGTAGACATAAATTGTCCTTTCTGATTATATTCTTAGCATTTAAATTCCCTGTTTTGGGGCCTTTGGATATGGTTCTTACCCTTGTTGCCTGGCTAATCCCTAAGGGTCCCTTACATCAATCGTTGCTGTCCAAAGTACCCAACACCTGGTATTTGCTAGTTACTGGGACAGCAAAGTTAGAAACGGAAGGGTAAAGAAGAGAGGTCGACGGGGGTCCATTTCTGGGTCGACCTGAATACCCGACACCGAATGTTCCCGTTAAATGTCTATAAAAA
Source organism: Triturus cristatus (assembly GCF_964204655.1). Classification (NCBI taxonomy): domain Eukaryota; kingdom Metazoa; phylum Chordata; class Amphibia; order Caudata; family Salamandridae; genus Triturus; species Triturus cristatus. The sequence continues at coordinate 1,070,925,394 of NC_140591.1, read as the reverse complement.
TATCCAAGAGGAAGGAGAGTAGTGTTAAATTCCCAAAGAGAGGGTAATGGCGCATTATTAAGTGTGTTAAACGCCCACCTCGGGGACCTAAAATTAATAATTATACAATCGCCACCAAAACATTTTCTTAAAGGTCCAATCCAACCTACTCTGCGTGTTGTCAGGATCTGGTTTATCCCTTCCATTGGATAATTACAATTGTTAGTTAACCAGAACACTACTTTGTTTGTAAGAGACTCGTGATCTTCTGCTTGGCCGAATTCAAGTTAAGGTACGTTGGCCAGGATAGCAACATATGCGCTGCATTCGGGGGGCAGATTTTACAGAATTAGGTAAAATAAGTTTATCCGGCTTGGTCACTATTCTGTCCTTCTGGGGTGGTTTAAGTCCATAATTATTAACTGAATTGCCTGATACTAAAATTCTTTCGTTACCCTTGCTCCTCACATCTAAGTCAAGAATCTGTTCCTTTAAATTATCAAGAGATTCCCTATCCTGTGGGGAGATCAAGGTAATTGGGCCTATAGTAGCATCTTTCTGTTGAGTTCTACTTGGCTCCTTTGTAAGTTTGTCATTAACTTTATCCAACGCTCCAGTAATTTTATGAATTTCCCTGGCCAAAGTATCCAATTTATCGTATAGTGGCCTTAATAGCTCTATCATTTTATCGGATATAATAGCCAATGTTAAATGCTGGGGTATAGGATCTGTTCTGTTCGGCTGATCAACTAGCAAACCTAGTTTCGCAGCACGAGTATTCTTATTAACCTTTTTTGGCTTGGGGTTAGAATTTAAATTCCCCCTTTCCGAAATGTTCTTTCTACCTCCCCTAGTTTTTCCCAATGGCAGGGGGCTCTCGGGGGGAATCAAATTAGGGGTCAGTGATATTCGAGAACAGTCCCCACTACTCCCTCTTATACCAATGGTATCCGGGGCCAGCTCCCCTGTAACCGGTGAGTTATTAGTCGATATATTGATCTCAATCTCGGTCTCACCAAGGTGGGCTAGGGGGAGTGCTAACCTCGTTACCCTGATCGACCCCCGTAGAGCTTGGACCCATAGGAAGACGTCTCTCAGTTTGGTTAATTTCTTCTGAGAGAACGTTAACTGCTTTAACCAAAAACGAATCGATCGTTGTACATGATCGATCGATAGGGGGCTTCACTATTTTCCTCCTAGCCATAATCTAACTACAGGGGAAACTATACAAATGCAAAAATACAGTCCAAATTACACAATACAAATACAATATAAAAGAAAATAGTCTACCACTCTGAAATCAGTGTGCATAAACTTGGGGTATTAAACATTAGGCAGCCTCTTAAATATAAAGTGCAAATGCAGAATAAATAGGCCCAAGGTAAAGTGACACGTGCTAACAAAGAATACAGTACTAGGATACAATAATATCACGTAAATGATTAAAAGGATTCCAATCGTTTCAAACCCCACTGTCTCAAACGAAAATAATCCAGAAGCGTAGCAGCAAATGGGAGCAGCGAAAAGAGGAATATCTGGATAAAAAGTACCGGTTCCAAGTAATATTACATTGGTACCATAGATGGCAAACTGTTCCCTCGCAAATCGGGGTGTACACAGGTCTGTTTCAGTACTGTACCTTCCCTTGGAGTAGACGTGTTTGGGTTACAGAAAAAAGTGCCAAATGTTGGGGGGGGCTCTGCCCTAGCTCCTCCTGGCGATGACGGGCAAGGACGGGCCCGCCCTTGACCCGGGCATCGCCCGGGCGCTGCCCGTGCACGTCCTGCGCTGCGGGAGGCAACAGAGTGTTTTAGGCGCTTCCGGGCGTGCTTGGCCGCGTCGCTGCGGGCGTCCAGCTAGGGCGTCTGGGGATGTAGGAAAGCTGGCTGTTTCCCTCACGGCGGCGAAATGCGTCTTTCCCCCTGCTGCTGCTACCAAAACGCGCGTCCCGTAAAGGTCATATTTCGCAACATGTGCAGAAATGTTAATGACATTACATCACTGTTGATATCCTTAGAAATTAGGCGGCTGTAGAAATATGGCTCGCCCTATACCCAAATTAACGTCCATACCCCTGACGTGCAGCTTACTGATTGCAGTTCCGTCAAGCACAGGACTCATGAAGAGTTCTGTTGAGAGAATCAAACTTAAGCATAAAGCTTTAACAGAATAAGCTGGAAAGTATGTATTCTCAGATAAAATAACAGCAGATCAAGAAATGACTATGACTTCACATGAAGTAATGTCCATGAACGTCAGTAGAGAGTTTCCTCTCAGAGAGTTAGGAAAGTGAAGGGATGAATGAAACACAATCAGTCTGCTCTGTATCAAAGGGGAAGAATCTCGTCTGACCTAACTAGCTAGGGACACGCACTAATATAAAACATGTTTTCTCTATTGCAGGATTAATGTTCTTTTTTCTTCACGTTGACCAACACAATTTCAGCACGCTCCTGGGAAAAGGTCCACTCCCCATCTTTCAACCATGTGTCCTTGAATGTTGCGGCCCCATCCTTTCTTGTTTGTAATATCGTCTCCCCATGAATCATCCTCCCTGTCGTCTACATGTTCTATGGTGTGAACCTCACTATCCGTCGTCTAATACAACACTCAGTTGCTTTCAAGTTGCAACGTCTAAAGCAAACAGAAGAAAAACTTGCATAGCTGTCGGTGAATTGAAAAACAGAAATTTCAGTATTAATGGGACTTCATGTGAAAACATAGTGGGCCCGATTCACAGAACTAACTTAAGACAAAATCCTAAACTTACTACTTTTGGTATTCACAGAAGTTAGGATTTTGTCTTAAGTTTGTCTTAAGACAAACTTAAGACAGACTTAAGACAGACTTAAGACAAACTTAAGACAAACTTAAGACAGACTTAAGACAAACTTAAGACAGACTTAAGACAGACTTAAGACAAACTTAAGACAGATAGGATTTTGTCTTAAGTTTGTCTTAAGTCTGTCTTAAGTCTGTCTTAAGTTTGTCTTAAGTTTGTCTTAAGTCTGTCTTAAGTTTGTCTTAAGTTTATCTTAAGTCTGTCTTATGTCTGTCTTAAGTTTGTCTTAAGACAAACTTAAGACAAAATCCTAACTTCTGTGAATACCAAAAGTAGTAAGATTAGGATTTTGTCTTAAGTTAGTTCTGTGAATCGGCCCCGGTGTGATTACATATGTCAACTTTATATAAAATCCTGACGTTAGTTATAACTAGGTTACAGGCCTATAGGTTCTAAGCATGGCTACCTCCTACAATTTTTGCATTAAAAATACTGTATATTTAAACTTACATTTTGCACTTTGCATTTTCAATAAAGCATTTTGTAAATAAATAAATTTGCATTAGCAATATGCACCAGTTCTGGTTAGCTTTGCAACTGATAACCTGCACAATATCCATTCAAAACATAGATTGCTCACCAAGTGCACTCCGTATGACCTTGCAAAATGTATACCAATAGGCAACAAGAACTAAAAGCACAAAATGTTTGAAAAAGCAAGAAATACTCATACCAATAAATATATCTTCGTAGTCGAGTCTTTGATAGTGGTAATGGTAAAACTGTAATTTCATATGTAATCGCCTCTGTAAGATCATTTATGACATTTGTAATTGCACCTGTCACCTCAAGGGTGAGGTCATAAGCATTTCATTTTGTCTGATTGGACAACTCAAATCATTCTCTACCCTGCTGCTAGTAGATTCTAAAACTATTTGGAATGGCAAATGAATTCAGTTCAGCATATGCCTTACATGTCTAGAGAGCAGCAACAATTCTTGGAGGTGAAAACTTTAGTACAAAAACTGAAAGAAAGTGTGAGGGGCCAAATGATGTAGGCCTCTGCATTTAAATAAATAGATGAATTCAATTGTGCCACATTGTTCGAAAAACCTGTATATAATAATACGAAATCAATTAGAATTTTTAAAGTAAATGTTTTTCTTTGTTACTGTATGTTCTTGGTAAGGAGGTGCAAATATGCAAAAAACAGCAGTCACATATTGACCTTTTACACCTCATTTTAATTATGGTCAGATTTCTTTACTTTTGTTGACCCTCATACTGATTGACCTCTTAAAACTATTTAGGGCAAAAATTGGAGCTTCCCCTTAAATCAGTACTACAATTAATGTGGTAATACCTCATGCAACATTACTGCATGTAATATTACTGTGGGTGTTTCTGGGGACAGATTTTCCCGGGCACATCTGGAGAAATTTGCCCCCAGAAAATGGCCTGCAATTTGGAATACTGTGGGGGAATGTTTACGGAAACACACAGTTCTAATATTATTCTTCATTCCATAAGCACTGCATGGCGGATTAACTCTAATGATTTGTAATTTTACACCAGGAATTACTGGTACCCAGTGGATCTGTAATTCGAATGACCAATTCAGTCATGGTTGGGATCTATGATGACAAATTACCACATATATCCTTTAGCATGCATGCTTTTACAATGTATTTTGTTGTAAAGCATGTATGGTAAAGGCCTTTGCGTGTTAACAGTTTTCCCTAACCCCTGCCCACTGTCCTTACACCGGTTCCCTAAACCCTAATGCTAAAAATTACCCAATGCTTCCCTAAGCCCTAAATCTAGGCCCCAGTGCGACCCCTGCCCTGTTAAAAATTACCCGACCCTTCCCTAAGCCCTAAATCTACCCCCAAGCGTGACCCTCGCCCTGTTGAAATTTACCCAACCCTACTCTACCCTAAATCTAGACCCCCAGTGCGAACCACTCCCTGTTAAAAAATCCCTGACCCTTCACTAAACACTAAATCTAGACCCCCAGCGTGACCCCCTCCCTGTTAAAAAATACCCGACCCTTTCCTAAATCCTAAATCTAGAACCCTGGACGACCCCATCCTAGCCTCCAGCCCTTTTAAAAAATACCCCACCCTGAAACCTAAATCTGTCCCCTTGCCCCCAGATCCTTTAAAATAAAATCACAATCCCCCTTACCTTTTCAAGACAAGGCAACTCTTGTGAGGCACTGCACACACATCGTCAAGAGGAAGCGGAAGGATCTCTTCGCTTCTCTAACGACACCGATAACCTTTACCATGCAGGTGCCGTTACTAGCATATGCCCTCACGTACGTTGCAAAAAAATGCGCGGTGAAACCAATGTGTGGTAACAGTGTATGCGTGGAAATGCCTGCGTGGTAAATGCCCTGCGTGGAAACAGCCGTGTTGAAATGGCTGTTTCCCGCAATGACCAGCTGTGAAATTCCTAGGGCTACTTCATGAACAATCTAGAACATATTTCTATGAATAATGTCAGTGACACTAAGAATAGAAAAATACAAAATTATTTATTACAATACAAAATCATTAAAAATATTAAATCACAGAAAAACTATGCAACATTCTAACTGTAATCAATCATCCATGCACACATACTTCATTCTAAAGGTTTTTGTACAGTGTCAGCATACTAAAATAATTGAATGTCTGACCAAAAACACACACATGGTGAATAATTAACACATAGAATCTCATGGATTTATATAATTGTAGGGTGGTTTCCAAGATGTCTCAATGCGCATTTCGGCAGAGAACTGCCTTCTTCAGGAGAGCCACCTCCAATACAATTTTTCAAATACTAGGTGACAACGATGTCTACCCAGGTGGAGCACGAGTTACATGGCAATATAATAAATACAGATCCCCCAAAGATGTACATAACGTGGTGCCTTAATGCTTGGGACGGGGCCCAAAGGGGTATGGAACTTCCAGAGGTCTGGATCCTACAGATTCTATTCAAACTGTATAGAGAAAAGCGTTAGAAATTATTTGTACTAACTAACGTAAGGGGCGGTGACAACATGGATAGAGAGAAATAAATCTCAAGTTTTACCTCGTAATTAAAATATGAATCGATTAGTGGGCGAGCTGCCATTCCCCATGGATGCAGGAATAAAATGCAATTGATAGCTGATGAATTGTAACTGCAGGTATCCTAGCGAGCAGCTCAGACTTCTCCCCGCAATGACCAGCACATAACATCTTCAGGCTATGGTGGACGATACTGACAATTATGTAATTTCCATTTTTGATGGAGAAATGATAACTGAGCTCTTGAATAAACCGGAAATTAAGTAAGTCATCGACAACATAGGCAGAGGTAAAAAAATCTAAAAGTGCAGAGAGGGGACTTCTCACCTGATCTATGTTTCAGGAATATGGAATACCTGGTATCCATGATTCATCGGGTTGGTAATGAGCCTTTAGCATCTGAAATATGACAAAAGGAAATAAGGGAGGATGTTCCGGTGATACTTCTCCTACATATCTACTCTGATTTGGCACTGTTTTCCTCTCCCCTTGCACTAGCTTGTTTAGGCTGCCATGCAACAATGCACACCCATGCACTATAGTCCAAGACTGTTTGTATTCTATTAAGCATAGGAAATTATACTTTAATACTTTTCCCACTTGACGTGTGCAGTGCAACACACATGCAAAGTTGGAAAATGTGTAGGTTTAAAGCTTGCTTCCCAACAACACCTGCTTCGAGGAGATGTACATTTTTGCGGCAAATCCCTCTCTATCAATGTTAGTAGATAGGGATTTGTGTCAAAACTCATAAGTGTTTGCATGGGAATGTCATGTACCAGCCATTGGCCACCCCTTGAAGCAAAATAGTACAAAGTAGCACAAGGCACTACTTTGCCTTACATTGGCCAACTTTCCAAGGCAAATCCTGGGCTATTGATAATATTCACACACTCAGATCCCTCTCTGTGTGAGTTCCAGAGCACAACTCAAACAGCCCACAGCCATTCAACTGTTCACAATTCATGCATCATACTGTAACAAAAGGCCAGACTGAGGCCAGATGTGTACTGTGCACATATTAACATAACATAACATAACAAATAAAGAAAAGTATACAATCTTTCATACCCTTAATGTAGTCTTCACAAAGGGTGCTGCAATATTGAGGTAAATATGACTATCAAAGAAAGTCTGGAAAATCGGTTGAGCATTTTTGGCAAAATACATTGTAATGTTAAATATTTTAATGCTTTATTTAAGTTTCTTTGAAGTGTATTGATTTAAAAAAATAATTCCCTTTGAAAAGGCTACAGCCCAAATGCCCTTGTTTTAACCTTCGTGGTGGGAGGTTTCAGCCTCACTCTGCCAAGGTTTTGCCTCTGGCTGGCAAATTACACAGTAGGGATGAAGGCATGTATGTTTCATACCTGTTACGCAATTCCCAGAATTGCCCCTTTATCCAGAATTATCATACCCACCTGAATCCATCAGGCCCCGGAAAATTCCTGAGATTTCCCTCTTCGCTGCCACACATGCAAGTCAGTGGGGGTGGGGAATCGTCTCAAGAGGTTTCGACCAGGTACGCGTTCTGTCAGACAGATCCTTGCAGGGCTAGATGGAGGAAGGGGACATAAGCATGGTGCTGCATGTGCCTCTGTGGTGGTATTCAACAAGGCGCTGTCATTCTCCACCAATGGCCTGATTGGCCAACTTTGGTAACTCTGCAGTGGACATCAACAATCATTTTCACCTGATGGGCAAAATAGTCAGTGGCGGCACAGGGATTGACCTGCGTGGAGGCCATGCCTGCGCTCAGGTTTAATTTAAATAAACCCCAAAGGACCCAAATTGACATAACACTAATGTAGACAGTATGAAATATGAAACACCGTTGTAATAATAATTTCTAATATTGCTTTTCATGCTTCTGTCTTTTCCCCTCTGTGTCCTTCCTGTTTCCCTTTTCCCTCCAATTTCACAATGATTTGTAAGATCAATAACCTTTTCACTCAGGAGCCCAACTACTTAATCTTACATAGAGTTGAACAAAAAATGGTTGTATTAATTATTAATAGTTCATAATTTGCATTACATTAAACTTTTCTTGACATATGAAGTGACCCCCTAACGTGAACTGTTCAAATCCCAGTTCATTGTTTTTAATCACATTCAATCTGCCGCATTCATAATGTGATTTGATTTACTTTGAGTCAAAATAGGCCCTAGCACATGGATGGAACAATGTGATGGTGTTTAAATAAATGGTGTTTAAATAAGTCTAGCACACATCTATATTTGTATTTAGATAGCTCAGACATGTCTTAATATTCTTAGATTTGTATCATTGTTCCTTGACGTGCCAGATTTCAAATTATTTTCCTGAATTCAATGTTATATTTTGGGATTTTTAATAGGTCAAATTTGATACCATTTGAAAAAACCCTTAAATAAAAAATAAGTTTTTTGCAGTGAATGAGACATTGATTGTTACTTGTGGACCCTGTTTGCAATGTTCACTGTATCACACTTTACGAAACAGTACATCATGTAAGAAGGTAGAAGAGTTGGACTCTGATGCCAAATAGTGATTGCCATCATATTGTTTATGTTCATGCAATTGCGAGGCGCTAAATGAAAGGGTTGTACATCTGGCCCAGAATCCTAACTTCACTACTCCTAAATGCCCTTTGTGAATACTGAAACTCGTAAAAGTTAGGATTTTGTCTCAGATTACTTTAGTGAATTGGGCCCAGTAAATATTAAATATTATGCTTTCTCTTTTTAAACATTAAGGGCGTTTCTGGTTTGAGAACATAGTACGTACATGATGATAATTTTACATTCTACCATTTTCCCACTTGAAAATGATTTAACTAGCCAAGGAAAACACTTCTTATACAGTATAAACAGAGGTGAGGTGATAAGAATAGTTCCATGCTGAATATGATCAAAATCCAAAGAAATTCACTGACTAAAATATAGGTTAATGTAGAATTCTGTTTAACAGTTTATGGCTAAGCATTACTGTGCTCAGACTTTGCCTTTGCACAGTAGGAACTGGCTCAGGCCCTGTACAAAACTTGTTGTTGGCAGTTTACCCCTAAAGAAGATGGGTTTTAGACATGCAAATCAGGTATTGACTACAGAGCATGGCCTATGGCAAGGTCCTGAACCGTACCTACACTAGGGCATGTTCTTGTTCCCAATTCACCTGAGGGTGCTTGGATTTACAGAAGTAGAAGACTTTTAGAATGATGAGTTTAACATGTTTATTAACTGATTACCTTATTATTTTAACATAGTTGTTATGAAAGATTATTGATGGAAAAGCTTTCTATGATGCAAAATAACAAACTGTTAATATGAAGCAGTTTATCTATGTAACACATGAGTTTTACACATGATTGTGCAAATATTAATGATGAAACTTAGCATCTCTATTGCTTTCAATGTAATGTGCCATAGCAAACAAAAAACTGGTGCAAATCAATATTGTTATATTGTACATGATTGAAACTTTCAGCATAAATGCTTGATATTATTTGAATCTTAGTTTCCTAAAATGATTTTATTATAATGATTTTTAAGAATGGTTTGTATATATGTACTTTTAAAATTGTGTTAGTAGGCCATATTTAGAGTTGACATTTCTAGCCAATATTCACTGACAAACGTTACAATTACTTCTTCACTTGATATGCTTAATTTATTTAATTATGCTTGAACTCAATAATGAGTTTATTTAACTAAATAAGAAGTGCTGACTTTAAAATGCATTAAATTGCCTTTTTCTTTGGGCTGCATTGTTTTATAACCTAGGTAATGGACTTGTGTTACGCTTCCTCAAATGTTGCTTTAGCTGTCCTCTTTATACACAACATTTTTCAATCAATCAATGCTCTTTCCATACTTCGTTGTGGGTTAATTGATGGGAACTTGACCTTTCGACTTACTACATAAAGAGCAACAAATAAATAGGCACTTTGTCAACTAACCTGTGAGGACGGAATGGACAGTCGTTTCTCAAGAGCAACATAGGAAAATATGCTGGAATATCAATTCTGTGCCTGATGAGCAGAAGTGTGGTCACATGATGAGCAGACCATCATATGGTGATAATTGATGTCCCAAATGAACTATTTACTATTTAGGGCAAAAAAGTGCCTTTCCAAGGAGGACGAATGGAATTTCCCTCTTGATTTCCTACCTACCCACATAGCGTCGGGCTTTCCATGCCCCTTGCCTTTTTCCCTTTGCTGATAGACTCCCCTGCTGGATAATTTGGAGGTGTCTGGGTAGAGACCAGACTGAACTTTCCTGATTAGAGCTCCATACCCCTAGCCCAAGCCTATGGACCTTTCCCTTAGTGGACTCTAATTGGATCCCTTTTCTCATGCTAAGAGAAGTCTTTTGAATCATCCTCTCACCTTTTCTGGTAATAGGAAACTCTAATCTGGACCATCATCTTTATGGATTCTTTTATTAAGCAATAGATTTACATTGACTAAATATGTGGTTTTATACTATGTGCTATAAGATTCATGACTGTACTGCTTAAAATGTTACATATATGAATTGATTTTGGATCTTTAACCTCTTCAGTGCCCATGACAAGATAGTCTCGTCATGGAGCACGGTTGCGCTGTGCCCATGACGAGACTATCTCGTTATGAACCCCACCCACTAGTGCAACGCCCGGCACAGGAGGGGGAAAGGGCGTGGCACTGAAGGGGTTAATACAAAAACAAAATTATCTAAAATTTGTCTAAGTCTTTTATTGTATGTGACTTAATGTTCTTTCGATAGAAACAGTGGCTGATTTCTAATGTATGATAGAGTCATAGAGCATTTTCAGAAGATCGAGTTCTTTGTTCTTGTTCTGTGTAGCCACATCAGACCTTATAGTATGCATGAGTCTTGTTATATCGAACTTCTTTATGAGGTTTGGTCTTCTAATTACAATATTCTATGTCTATAGCATAGTTCAGAGTAGTGTATAAAAATGTGATCACTAATTTGTGGGTTGGCTACTAATTATTGGTCCTCATTAGGTGGTTCACTGCGACAAAGTACAGTCCATCTGTGGACCAATGTCTCCGTGGGTGAAATATAGAATTTGAGTAAAATGACAAAGTTGTAAAATCATTTTTGGGTCTAGAAAGGAAAGATAAAAGAAAAAGCTAAAAAACTTCTGCTGCAACAAATCTTGGTAGCAGAGTAATGGTTTTGTCCAGTGACATGAAGAATTTAGGGTGCCCAAAATTGATTTTCCCTGTCCAGTTTAAAAGCCCAACATCTCATAGTTTGGCAGAAGGATTGATGGAGTACTGATGGAGTTGAGACAACTTGTAGAAACAAAGGAGTGTGAGTAATAATAGGGATGTACATTGCGAATGTTTTAGCTTAAGATTGCGTGTTTTAAAATGGCTGTGTGATGTTATGTGAAGTTGAAAAAGTTGTGTGCATGTGGTGCTTTATGCAAAGAAGTTGAACTTGTTATCAGGTCCATTTGTGGCCTAGGAGCCTGGAATACACACCTATGTGGTGGTATCAGTGTAGAAAACACTAAGTAAAGTTGTCTGCTGTGTTGTGGTGTTTGTTGTGAGAGGTCGTCAACAACATGTTATGGATTGGGGCCTTCTTTTGTTTGATAGTGGCAAGGGGTTGGTATAGTTGATCTCAGGTGCATAGGTATTAACTCAGTGGTGGTCAGTACAGAGGATGGTGTTGGAGGGAGGAGAGTGGGTGGCAGTTGGAAAAAAAATTAAAATTCACTTACCTGATCTTGCCGCGTCTCTCATCCATCTCTCCCACGTCCTGTCTCTTCCAGGAGGCACCCAGGCTCCCTACAGCCAATCACAAGCCCGCAATGCAGTGTTGTGATCGGTAAGCACCCAGGTTCCCCTGAGCAAATTACAATGTTGCAATGCTGTAATGCAGCCTGGGTGAACAAACATGCAAAGTGCGAATGGCGCTTTGGTCGGCCCGAGACAGCCGGCCAAAGCATCATGCCCACTTTAGAGTGCAGCAACCACTCCTCCTCCCCAATCTCAGTGGAGCCAAGCCCCGCTCGTGGCGATACTAAAAATAAAACGATAACCTCAGTTATTATCATTTTATTTTTATTTTCCACTGATACATCAGCAGTGCGGCGACTCTCCTCTGCCTTAGTGGGGGAGCCGCCACTGGAATAACTGTATTAATTAGAGTGACACTCCCCTGGTTGAGGTCTCATTTGAAGTGAATGATAAAGATAGATATAGAAATAACATTATTTCTTATTACTGTTTTGAGTGAAAGACATCTTTTTTCCTTTAGTGGAATAGACAGATTTAATTGTTAAAATTGCTTGCATATTTGCTTAGAAAACACACTGAAGAAATTTGTAAAGGAGGGTGAGCTGCTGCAAGGAGCAAGCCCTACGTCATAGTGTGTTGCATTGTGCTTGGTCGGTGGTGTAAAGTCGTGCTGAGATTGGTTGACTAAGTCATAAAAGGTTTCGCTGTTATTGGCCGTGATTAACAAACTAGAGAATTGTGGGAGTATTTAATTTTCTGGTTTTGTGCAAAACAGTTGTAAAATACGAAATTGAATAAAAATGAGATTTTTCAAAGCTTTATTAAAATAGTACAAGGAGATGTGACCGTACCTGTTAGAGGAGGAGAAGATGTATTGCCTGAAGGTTCACCAGGATACACTGTGTTGATGGATAAAGAATTTCATCCATGTATTTGACTTGAACACTGGCACAAAATTACAGAGAAAGACAAGGTCCTACAGTTTCCTCGTTATGGGACATTTCATTTGAGAATCATTGAGAATTTAAGGAGGAAATTATACCATATGAAACCACCTCCCAGATCTACTCAATTTGAGGCATTAAATACTTGGGAACATATAGATCATCAAAAAGAGAAAGAGAAATATTAGGGAAGGTATAGGAGAACCATAGATCAGTGTGCAGTAGCTAGATGGGATGCACAACAGAAAGTATGGAGGGCAGATGTTATTCAGGGAACAAGAATGCATCCTTTGATAGCAGTCAAAGGAGATGTTAGGGAAAAACAAAAAGAGAAGCCGAAGCATATTGAGACAGGAAAGCGAGATGCTGAAGCAGAAGGTAATGACAGAGATGATAATGTTTTGAATGACTTGTTGATGAATCGTCCAACACCATACAATGAATCTCAGAGTGAGGGTTTGACAAATGGAAATACAACTGAAGAGCCAAATGCCCCTGTTATGCCTGAAATACCAAGAGAGACCACACTTGTTTCTCCTGTAAGGGGGAAACAGAAACAACCGCTCCATGAACACATTGTATTTGAATGCTGCAGGTGCTTTAACCATTCTTGTTACTAGTGGTCCTGTTGAACCTCTTCATAAATCTGAGTCACAGGTAAATACTGCCCATACTTTCACTGTACCTGCTGGAGTAAATATTGCCATGGTAATACACTAGACTTGACAACGAGATCTTTGTTTCAGACGCCTATGGTTCTGACTCAAAGCAATACTACAGATACTAAGAATACAGATTCCATTGTCAATCAGACAAAATATGACCGTACAAGCAGTATGGTTCAGAGATTATAACCTTTTTATCTCCCTAGAACAAATGAGCCTCCTGAAATGTTACAATGCTTCTGAAAAGACTGTGCCAATGGGAATTGCAGTTCCTGATGCATCCACCTTACCTGAAACAAGTAGAAATGTGACCAATGGAGATTTGCATTCAAATAATCAGAGAAAACAATCAGGATTTACTCTTCAAGAATTTGATGATTGCCCTAAAGGGTTTAGTACCCGGATTAAAAATCAAAGTCCTGAAACTTTTCCAGTACAGGCAAAGGGAAGAACATTAGATGTGGCCAAGCTAATGGTAGCGTTAGAAGAAAAGATTTTAGGATCTCCTAGTCCATCTCGATTAAATGCCTATTAGAGGAGGAACTATTTTTCTCTGTAAAGATATTACCCGACGAGCTAGACAGACGCACGAGACGATGCTTGAATTAGACCAGAAATATAACAATTGATGTTCAGAGATCAAAGGTTTTGCAAAAGGCATACAGATTAGACTTTAGTGACAGATTTTTCTAACACGAGGCCAGATGGAGTGAAATTGCAGATTAAGGCACTAATGACACTGATCAAATAAATTGAGCGAGAGAGAGATATGGGAAGGTAGATGGTTGAAAAAAAAAGGAAACAATGAAAGTTAGAATGCAGACACCTCTAGCTGTAATAGATGAAGGAGATGGAGAAATACAGATGCTTCCTATGAGGGAAGTACCTGGTGGAGGATATGTACATGTGCCTTGGACTAGGTGTGATATTTTGCCATTTACAAAATAATTCTTGAAATTGATAGAAAAAACATTGGAATGGTACAGACAGATTGAAAGGTTTGTGAAAATTACAAACATTTTATGGATTGATTTGAATACCTTGTTTGATATTGTGGTTCCAGGAGACATATGGACCGAGTGTAAAATTTTCTTGGGTTGGCCTGATGCTGAACCAGATATTGATCACAAAACAGGCACACCATCTTCAGTGGTATTAAAGAAATACCAATAGGTAATAAACCACCTGAAAACCAAGGTTTATCCTAAAGAGATAGATTGGTTAAAAATGTACAGAATGACACAAAAAATTAAAGAATCAGTTCATGCCAATTAGGTGAGATTGATACAGGTTTTCAGACTGTACAGTGGAATGGAAAATGTGGCTGAGAAAGATATAGGATATTTGTTTAAAGATTCATGAATGGTTTGAGACCCGAGATTTCTTCTAGGATTCATCAGCATTTAATCTGTTGGCAAAATAGACCGCTTGATGAGATCTTGCATTACGCCATATATTGCGGAGATAAGAATGAAGTGAAACACAAGAGTGTAGTGGTGTTGTCCCATGCGTAGAGGTGACATAGCAGACGTAGCCAAGTAGTATCTTTTAAGGATGTTTGTTAAGTCCATAAGATCTGTGGTAACAGCCCCACTAGGAGCAGCCTGCTAGCTGCTCAGCCCACCTTCCAACTGCCAACACTCACACCAGGAACCCAAGCATTCCACTCATGTCCATCACACCAACCTTCCACACAGAACACTCACACTGGCTGAGCAGCTAGGAACAAGATGAAAAGGAACATTATAAACATAACATGAAGATACTACATTGTCGTCTCCCTTTTAAATTGAAGAACAAATAAAACCATACTAAAGTGAAAACTACTATACACAGCTATGTACAAATGAAGACAATAGTCCATAACCCTGAGATTAATGGTAAAACCACATCACGAGAGGGAACATGGACTAAACAAAGGAGGAAAGAAGAATGAAATGATACAAACTAAGTACCACCATTCTCCTCCTTTAATATTGAAACAAAAAGCAAGGTTGAGCACGTACAGCTCACAGACACAAGGTGAGACACCACATGAGAAGACATCTGAACACCTGTGAAAAGAGTAAAGGGAAAAACGCACCCCAGAACTCTAACACTATGGGCGGACTGCACCCAAGAAAGTACTCCTCATGTAAGGAACCAGACCACAGTAACTGTGGGGAAGGGACTATGACCCAACACACCACCCCTCATGTAAGAGACACATGTGTAAATGGGACTGGGACCCATAACGTAAGCTGTGTAAATGGGACTGAAGCCCATTAAGTCATCCCTCTAGATAGGGTAGAATGACCTATAGAACCTCCCTCAAGGAAGGGTAAAACACATTTAGAATTTTACCAACAACCTGAGTTGTATGAGACTAACACCGATAAAGACAAATGCAGCACACGACGACAGCACAACATGTCCAAAATGCAACACAAGGTGACTTACACACAATACATCCACGTGAAGCACAGGGTGACTTACACACAATATGTCCAACATGAAGCACAAAGTGACTTACACACATTTGTGACATGAGCATACAAAGCAATAAATGGGACTAACCCATAAACTGTGAAAAAAGTGAAGACCCCCTTAAGCCACCCATAAGGTAAGGGAAACGTGACTAACAACGTGGAAATGGGACTACAACCCACTCCAAGAATAAAGGGAAACAAGCCCCTTAATCCACCTCTCAAGTAAAGGTAAAGTGGCTTACACTGTGGACATAGGACAAAAACACATTCCAAGAAAAACATGTGATAACTACAAATAATGAATAAGACGACAACCCTCTTGTAAGAGTGAGTACCAACACATACAGTAAGAGAATGGGGAGACAATATCCAAAAACAATCCCACGTAGGATAAGCAACATGCCAAGAAGAAACGTATGGCCAGAACAAAAAACATTAGGACAATATCAATACAGACACTGTAAATAACACAATGCAATAATACACTGTAGAACTTGGCAAGATGTAAAACACCATGACCAATAGACAAAACTACGCCGGTGAGTGACCTCTCACCCAAGAAATGTAAATCTGACTGCACACTGGTTACCGCAGATAAGAAGATACATTTACAGGTTTTGAGACTCCAAAGTACTGTATGTTAAATGTTGGCAACACAAATGAATCCAAGAGAGGCAGAAAGGCTGCAACATGATTAAACGACACAGACTACCTTTGTGAAAACGATAGTGAGGCATGATCAGGAGTTGTGCACAGTATCGTCAAAGAGAACAAGCCACTGGAGAGACTTCATAACGAAAAAACAAACAATGATGACTGTGCAGCGGCGGTTGGAAAAACGCGGCAAAGAACAAATAAAGTTTGCAATGGACCTAGATTTGAAGAAACATTGCAATACACATGCATGAAAAGCATCAGAATAGTGCTGCCAAGCTTGTAGAGAGTTGACACCAACTCCAAGATGGTGACACGCATTGGTGATGCTCACCGAGTGGCTCCAAGTGCGTTCGAGCTTGAAAACATCTTAAAGCATTGCGCATACGTGACAACCAACAGAGACGTCAGAACAATCCCTTCAGCTCCTCCACACGTCCGTCATAGTGCAAGTAAGCCTCACGCACATTAAATTGCTTGTGCAACAGTTTTTGAATGGCACAGTGACAGTTAAACTACCCTCCCACGTAGAAAGTCAATGTGATAAAAATAACAATATTACAGAAAAATAACTCTCCATGAGGAACTTCACACCACTGATGGCCCCCTCCTGAAACCGATCACATGTGTCGATCGTGTGAGAAATAAAAAAAAACAAATACTTGTTTGTAGATGAAACGCTGCCTAGAAAACTGCCTCAGATGCAGATTATGAATGTTCAAACAGCACACAAAAAACATTTTGCCGCACTCGTAGAAATTCTTCCAGATTACTAACATTGCTTGAGCTAACCGTTGAACAGGCACAATACGACATTGTGTAGAGCAGAAGTAACTGCAAATACTTCTTTTGGGTAACATACAACCTGCCCGAAAAGATGGAAAAGAGTGCAGCTTTAAAACAGGACACTCAACTCGCTAATCCTGTGTCAAACTGTATTTTGTTGGGCATGATGCTTCTTTAAAGTCCAACTATAGTGATGATTGTGAGCAATGCATGCCTGGGCAGGGGCTGTCCAGTGTGAGGGACACTGATGGGGCTGCGAGGCATGCTTTTACAGTTTCTTGTTTCTTGATTTTTGTTTCTGTTTGTTTTTGTTTCAACACTTCCTCCTGGAAGTGTACAAGCGCAGTCTGTGTGGTCATTCGTGAACCACTTTCTCTCAGAAACGTTCTGTGAGCTGTTTGCTCCTTTAATTTCTGTAGGTACCTTCCAACATCATGACTTCTTTGACACTTCATCTTTAACTTCTTTAGGAGAGCACGTAGAGCGAGAGTTAGTCTCCAGATCGTCACCAAAATGTAGTGGTGTTGTCCCATGTGTAGAGGTGACATAGCAGACGTAGCCAAGTAGTATCTTTTAAGGATGTTTGTTAAGTCCATAAGATCTGTGGTAACAGCCCCACCAGGAGCAGCCTGCTAGCTGCTCAGCCCATCTTCCAACTGCCAACACTCACACCAGGCACCCAAGCATTCCACTCATGTCCATCACACCAACATTCCACACAGAACACTCACACTGGCTTAGCAGCTAGGAACAAGGTGAAAGGGAACATTATAAACATAACATGAAGATACTAAAAAGAGGTTGAAAGAAAAGAGAATAATTGCACAAATGAAAGCTCTGCAGAAAGGTCAGAATCAGTCAGGATTTGAAAACATGATTCCCGTACAAGAAGGATATAATCAAGTGTCAATGATGCAAGGTGATAATGGTTTTCAACAGCAGAATTTTGAGACGCAGGTAGAGGTCGTGGTGTTCCAGTAGATTCTAGAACAGGTGTTGATGTGTCAGCTTTGAAGAAAATGAATCCTTGTCACTTGTGCAGGAAAGTTGGACATTGGAAACGCGAGTGTAGGTTTAATGTGAATAATGCTACAAATAAGATGCAGAATGGAGGGCATGCAGAGTCGCAGGGAAAAAACAATGTCCAGTCTCAACAGACACAAGGATATAGAGTTAAAAATCCTAACATATCCCAATCAATGCAGATACCACATGCTCCGATGCTTCAAAAGAATTTTCTGTTACAAAGGTACAATATTAATCAGAGTCATCAGACAAACAGAAACTCTTTCTCAAATCAAAATGCATCACAACAATAATTGATTCAAATAGACGATTTTAATCAGGACCCATCAACCTGATGGTGGCTGAGGGGGGAGGAGGGCTGCATGCTTGGCGCAGCCTTAAAGGTAGACCAGACTGGTCCATATGTGGACAGAGAGGTAAATGCGAGTCATGTCGCATTCCTCATTGACACTGGTGCTACCCGCACTACTGTAAGAACAGCAAAGGTTCCTAACCTAACCCTTTCAATAGAAAGTATCCAAGTTATAGGAGTTTCAAATGAAAAGTTGTCCATCCCAATTTCTGAAGCAGCTCCTGTTAAAATAGGGTCCTTTGAGAATCAACGTTGATTTGTGGTGTGGGATTAGAGTCCCGTTAATCTACTTGGACGTGACTAATTGTGCAAGCTTAATTGTTCCATCTATTGCTCTAAAGGTATTGATTTCATACCAGTGATGATGATGTTATTTTTAAACTAGCCTGAAAGAGATCTGACATGGTAATGTACCCTTGCTTGATGATTTGCCAATTGAATTGAGAGACACACACCATGTTACCTGAAGTTTGGGACTTTATGGGTAAAGATATTGAATTAATCAAAGGTGTTGAACCAGTAAGTATTACTGTTAACCCAAATGTAGAATTTCTGATAATCCCACAATACAATTTGACCCAGATACTATTGCCGGTATAACTCCTGTGATTGACTCAATGTTGGAGAAAGGGATCCTAAAGGAGATAATGGGGCGTCCATGTAAGTATCCCATTATGGGCTTGCAAAAGATGAATGGCAAGTATCGTATTGTGAAGGATTTGTGAAAAGTGAATGCCATTATAGTCCCTTGTTGCCTTGTGGTACCAAATCCAGCTGTGGTACTGTTTCAGATTCCATGTGAGGCCGAATGGTTTTCAGTCAATGACTTGTTCCAAGCCTTCTTCTCTATCCCTGTGCATGAGAACAGTCAGTTCCTCTTTGCTTTCTGTTTCAGCAATCATGTCTTGGCATGGTGCTGAGTCCCACAAGGGTGTACGGAAAGCCTCTCAATATTTATTCAGATTCGCAAAAAGAATCTTGAGTCTCTGGTAATGCCAAATCATTCAGTACTAGTACAATATATTGATGACTTGCTGGTGGCTTCAAATACTAAGGAAGCTTGTAAGATTGATAGTATTACACTTTTAAATCATATGGCTGAGAATGTATATAAGGTATCCCCAACTAAGATGTTATTTTGTCAAACTGAAGTCATGCACTTAGGACACCACATTGAAAAAGGAGCAAGGAAAGTGTCAAAAGAAAGAATCTCTATGATTCTTAATAGGAGTCCAACAACTACCCAAAAGGAAGTCTGCATGTTCCTCGGAATGGTGGGCTACTGTAGACAATGGATTCCAATTTTTTCCTTAACAACAAAATCTCTTCAGAGGTTGACACACACATACATGTCTGATCCGGTACCTTGGGATGACAGTTGTATGACTACCCTCACAGAGCTGCGAGAATGCCATTGTAGGGCACTGGGAATGCCTGATTATAACAAGTGCTTGTTCTGTAGTGAAAGGGAAGGTCCCGCTCTTTCATTATTGACACAAATGCTTGGAAGAAGTCACAGGCCAATCACCTATTTTTCGGCGACTCTTGACCCTGTTGCTGCTTCTTTGCCTGGATGTTTGAAAGCAGCTGCATCTGCATGTGTGAGTCTTGAACAGTCTGAAAGCATAGTCATGGGACATCCACTGACTGTATTTGTGCCACATATAGTGTAAATACTGTTGGCCTGTATTCAGTATCTGACCAACAGTAGACTTACAAAATATGAGCAACTACTTTTGGGCACAGGGAATGTAACCCTTAATCCATCCATACTGTTGCCACTGGCTGGAAATGAAACTGCAACTGATGAATTTGAACATGATTGCTGGGATTTGACTGAGTTATGAACAAAGCCCCAGCCTGCTACACAGGATTAACCCATGCCTTAATCTGATCATGTGTTGTTTGTTGATGGTTCCTGTTTGCGAGACAATGAAGGAAATCTGAAAGCTGCTTATGCTGTTTGTACAGTTGTAGGTGTTGTTGAAGCATCATGGTTCCAAGGAGTGCTTTCAGCACAGGTTGCTGAATTGATTGTCAGACAATCTTCACCGATAGTCAGTATGGCTTTGGCGTCGTACATGACTTCAGGCAATTTTGGTCACAGCGTTGGGTCATGCCTTCCTCCAGATCATCTATACGAAATGGATAAAGTTTGAGGAACCTTTTGCAGTGCCTACAATTGCCTGCCCAAATTGCAGTAGCTAAGTGTGTAGCTCATAGACAAGATACTGGATAAGTGACAGATGGCAATAGATACACCAAAGAGATTACCAAATATTGTTCATTAAATACCCATACCTTAAATGGGAATTTCATAAATGAGACATCAGATGCCACAAATTGCAACCTGCTGTTAACTTCTATAGACACCTGGAATGAGGTTAAGAGATTACAGGAAGAAGTGACAAAAGCTGAACAGCAGAGTTGGATGAAATCTGGATGGTCCAAGAATGAGGACCAAGTTTGAGTTTACTCTGATGGCAGACCTGTATTACCTGATGATTTGTTACCACCTATGGCTAGACATTATCATGCTCCTGTGCATGTAGGAAGAGATGCAATGATGAGCCTCTTTTGACAGGTGCGGTTCAATCCCAGATTCAGATTGATTGCTGAGAGTCTGTGCAATTGATATTTAGTGTGTCAACATGAAAATGCTGGAAGAAAAACACAATTTACAATGAACCATATAAGGAGATCGGGAGGTGCCTTTAACCGAATGCATATGGATTTCATTGAGACACCCCTTTGCAACAGCTTGAGATATGTTTTGGCTATTGTTTGCATTTTTTCAAAATGGAATCTTATCCAACATGAAGAACTGACAGTCCCACAGTAGATAAATTGTTGTTGAGGGAGTTGATTCCAAGGTTTATATTTCTGACTTCTCTTGAGTCAGACCGCGGAAATCATTTTAACAATGAGGTCCTGACAATGTTATGTGCAGCATTAAAAGTTGAGCAGAAGCGCATTAAAGGTATTGTCCATAGGCTTCTGGACTCACTTTTGGAGAAGATTAATGGCACATTGAAATCCAGAATGGCGGAGGTGTGTGCTTCAACGTCTTTGAAGTGGCCCGATGCATTGCCTCTTAAGTTGATGAGTCTGAGAAGTACACCAGACAAGAGGACAGGATTGTCGCCCCATGAAGTCAGCATGGGCAGATTGATGAGACAGCCAGGTGTTCCTGAAAACACTCTCATCAATATTACAGGTGACTTAATATTGGACTATGCAAAGGTTTGGCTGATGTGGTACATTCTGTTTCTCACCAGGTGGGAGAGGCTGCCCTTGCGACTGGGTAATGGTGGAAAAGCAAGTGCGAAAGTCGTGCTTGGAACCCCGATGGAGGTTGCCCTACCAGTTGATCCTGGTCACTAACACTGCTGCCCATACTCACAGAGTCCATGTCTCCTTGATGATATAACAGCACCTGTTCCCAATGTGCTGATGGTTACATTGAAAAAGAGGGAGCAGGTTAGTCAATACGTTGGGGACCAGCAAGCAGCTGGTATGGCACTCGATTGGCATGAGGGGGGTCTGGAATGGTCAACTATTGTCAGTACTGAAGGGTCCCAGCCAGTAGATTTGACTACAAGAGATACAGATCCTAATGAAGGGCTTAGTGCAACAAAAAACCGGGTTGTACCTGGATGACATTGACCCAGAAGAGCTGAGATCCTGAGAAACTGTCTGACTGAAGGGCGAGCACCACAAACCATTCCTCGCAGCTCCAAGCAGTTGGATCAGAGGGACAGTGATGATGAGCAAACAACTGTAAGGAGATCAAAAGGAGCAAGAGTACCCACCCAAAAGTACTCATCTCCTGAATGAACTTATCTGGCAGCAAATTAATGGGAACGAGAATTCTATGCCTTTTGCTTTAACAATACGAGTCCACCTAAACCTCCTTGAAACAAACTTTGTTTTGGAGTTTAATTTCAATCTTGGTATACCACTTGATTGACTGACACAATTTCTCCTAGATATACTCATTAATGAAGCTGATCTGCATGTTTCTCCATACTTCACAGAACCATTGAACTGTGCTTTGCTCAAACCACCTGCTGCTATTAAAAAAAAAAACATTGTAAAATGGTCTGCATCAGGAAAAGTCATGGAACCTATCCCTGAAGTCTCTCTTAGATGCAAATGTGTATATGGAGGAATCTTTTCTGTTAGTTGCATTGCTTATTAATTTAAACTTGCCACATTATGGACCCATAGAAGATTCTAAACTTACAACTTCTTTCAAAACTGCCCGAACTAATGTCACAGATTCCATTGCTTTTAATGACATCACTTTACATCTTGATTTTCCAAAAAACTGATCATTCACTCAGGGGCCGATTGCGATGTCGGGCGGACGACACCATCTTGTAAACGGGACCAACTGACCTCCAGTCGGCGGTCCCAACTGTCGCATTCCGACATTTCCCTATGGGAGTATGTGTTAAGGCCGTAAACTGGCAGTAGTACATGCTCCGATGGGAGGTGGACCTCAAGGTGCCTTCCTTGGGGTGCAGAGATTAACAGGGGAGAGTCATAGGTGTCCCATTGGCCGCTAACCAGAGACCACGCACACAAGGGGGCCCTTAACCCCCAAACACGCTTTCCAACAGGGTTTCCATGTCGGAAAGGACGGCATGGAAACCCTGCCTGATACCGTGCATCGTAATCCCAAGGGCAGAAAAGCCGCCCGTTGGGATTATGGGCCGGCCTCCGACTGGCCGACGGGCTCCTTGAGTCTGTCAGTAGCCAGCCGGAATGACCAGCCGGTTTCAATTTCGACCGGCTGATTCATAATCAGCTTGTCGTAAATGAAACTTAAAATGGTCGGAATTGAAAAATTATGTCAGACCGCTATCGCAATAAGCCCCTATATATCTACACCAGTTTACTGAATGAGTATATTGACACAATGGATGCTCGTGATTGCCACATATGTATGCAATTACCTTCATCAGTTGCTGAAGGTGTTACCTACCATAGGTTACTGTTAACATATGAAATGTCTTGCAGTGTATTAACTAGTTTATTTTATGGTTTTGACCATTTTCATTATTGTTATTCAAATGAAGATCTGATCTTTTCTGAACTTCCTGTACTAAAAAACTTTAATTCACATCCTGAAGCTTCACTAGCTAAGACTATGGGCTACCTATTTAGACCAACTCAATCTTTGGACGTGGCTTAGGCACATAGAAATAACCTATCATGTAAACTAGGGAGCGCTGAAATGAAATTCATATATTTAGCAGAAAGTAGACGGTGTAGTGTGACAATTAAAACAACTGCACCTTCTATGCTAACTCTTTGGTGGAATTTACAGAAAGAATAACATTAAATAGTTGAAAGAATGGCTACATTAGCTTTAGACTGGCACCATAAAGGAAAGCTTTGTATATATAGATAAAGGTCAAGTATTAACACAAAATGTATAGGATTTAGTAAATGTGAACATACATTTGATGATTATGAGAACTGGGGAAGATATTTAGAAAGAGTCGATCCTATCTTTCCTGGAGTGTATTATATTTGTGGAAAGAAGGCTTTTTATAAAGTGCTGAAAGGATGATTTGGAAGTTGTAACGTGGGAATTGTCTTTCTAAAAATGTATCATGTGAAACAAATTGAAGGAGAATTAAAAGAGCAGAACAGAAGAATAAAGAGAAGTATGAGTACAAATAGGATAGTGTGTAATATTTTTGGAGCTCTAATACCTTCTGTAGGAGTAGAATTAAACTCACATAAAATTAGAAAACTTTCTACTGTAGTTGATAAATTAGCCACCAGTACCACTGGAGGATTTGCTTTTGTAGATATTGAAATGATTTCAATAAGATCTATGGTGATGCAAAATCAACTTGCCCTTGACATCCTTCTTGAGAAGGAGGGCAGAGTCTGACAGTTCAAGGTCCATCAATGTGGCCCCTACATACCGGATAAGAGCAGAGATTTACAAAGCTCTATTCAAAACATATCTGACTAAAACAAAAACTTGAAAGGGTTAACATCTGATGGTGCATGGGAAATGATAGGAAAATGATTGTCAACTGTTAGCAACTGGATGGGTAACTTAGGTAATGTAAGAGTGATTTCTATCTTGAAGCCATTAGTGGCGGTCTCTGTGCATAATACTGATGATATTACCTATCAAATTATGTAAGTATAAAAAGAATACACATGGTGTGAAAAGAACAAGATCGGATCTTGAACTAGAAGACTAGCAATGTAAATACTTTGATTAAATGAATGTTCTGGCAGAGTCCAGAAGAAAGTGGCTTAAGACAACAAAACTGTAATTTGTGATGATCTGATGTGGACTATAGTATGATGGCTTCATTCACCATCAGAGGGCGGCTTGATGCAGCATAAAAGCTAATCATTCTTTACAGGACATAAAAAACAATTTTGACAATGACACACTAATGTGCACTTTACACAAGTTTAGAAAAATAGCATTTAAACTGAGAAAATTTGAAGTACCAGCACCGTAAAAGTGTGTTGGCTTTATAGAAATGAAAGATTTTTACAATAATAAGTTTAAAATGTTTATTAACTGATTACCTTATTATTTTAACAAAGTTGTTATGAAAACTTATTGATGGATGGAAAAGCTTTCTATGATGCAAAATAACAAACTATGAATATGAAGCAGTATATCTATGTAACAAATGAGTCTTATACATGATTGTACAAATATTAATGAAGAAACTTAGCATCTCTATTGCTTTCATTGTAATGCGCCATAGCAAATAAAAAACTGGTGCAAATCAAAATTGTTATATTGTACATGATTGAAATTTTCAGTATAAATGCTTGATATTATTAGAATCTTAGTTTCCCAAAATGTTTTATTATACTGATTATTAAGAATGGTTTGCATGTATGCACTTTGAAAATTGTGTCCATATTTAGAGTTGAACATTTCTATGCAATAATCACTGAAAAATGTTACAATTACTTCTCCACATGAAATGGTTGATTTATTTCACTATGCTTGAACTCAGTAATGAGTTTATTTGACTAAATAAAAAGTGCTGACTTTAAAATGCATTAAATTGCCTTTTTCCTTAGGCTGCATTGTTTCATAGCCTAGGTAATGGGCTTGTGTTACGTTTCCTCAAATGTTGCTT
Organism: Triturus cristatus; assembly: GCF_964204655.1. NCBI lineage: Eukaryota > Metazoa > Chordata > Amphibia > Caudata > Salamandridae > Triturus > Triturus cristatus. Next base: position 1,070,899,793 of record NC_140591.1, on the reverse strand, counting down.
TATATGTCATCTTTATACACAACATTTTTAAATCAATAGACACTTTTTCCGTACTTCGTTGTGAGTGAATTAATGGGAACCTTACCCTATGACTTAATACATAGAGAGCAACAAAGTAAATAGGCGCTTTGTCAACTAACCCGTAAGGCCAAAATGGACCGTTGTTTCTCATATCAACATGGGAAAATATGCTGGATTATCAGTTTTGTACATGATAAGTGAAAGAATGGTCACATGATGATCAGACTATTGTATGGTGACAATTGGTTCCACAAATGAACTATTTGGGTTTTAAAATGTTACTTTCCAAGGAGAAGGGATAGAATCTCTTTCTCGATTTCCTAGCTACCCACCATAGCATAGGGATTTCCAGGTCTCTTGCTTTTTCCCCTTTGCTGATGGACTTGCCTGCTAGAAGATTTGGAGCTGTGTCGGGAGAGACCAGACTTGAACTTTCCTGATTATAGCTCCATTACATTTGCCCATGCCAAAAGACTTTTCCTTTGTGGACTCTAATCTGAACCTTCTCCCATTCTAAGAGAACTCTTTTGAATCATTCTCTCCCCTTTTCTGGTGATAGGAAACTCAAATCTGAATCATCCTCTTTATGGATTATTTTATCCAGCAATAGTTTTACTTTGACTAAATGTGTGATTTTATACTACGTGCCATAAGACTCATAACTTTACTTCTCAAAATGTTTCTTAAATGCATTGATTTTGTATATTTAATACAGCTGAGTCTTTTATTGTATGTGACTTAATGTTCTTTCCATAGAAACTGTGCTTACAATTATCTGATTTCTAATGTGTGATAGAGAGAGTCAGAGATCATTTTCAGAACATTAAGTTCCTTTGCTCTTGTTCTGTGTAGCCACAGCAGAGATTCCTGATCTAACAAGCATGATTCTTGTTAGATTGAACATCTTTAGTAGATTTGGTATTCTAATTACAATATTATATGTCTAGTGCATAGTTCTGAGAGTAGTGTAAATAAATTTGATCACTAATTTGTGAGTTGGCTACTAATTATTGTTCCTAATTAGATGGCCAACAGTTTAACACTCTAATTTCTCACCTCTCATAGCGATGAAGCAAGGCCCATCGGAGGCCCAATGCCTATGTGGGTGAAGTACAGAATCTGAGAAAAGTGACAATGTTGTAAAGTCATTGTTGGGCCCAAATGTCAAAGAGAAAATAAAAAGAGAAAAAGCTTCTGCTGCAACAAGACTAATTTTTTAAAAGTTATATTTTGGAATTCCAATTTTTGAAACTTAAAAAAAAAATTCCATATGTAATATCTTCAGATGTTGATTCATTGAACAACAGATTTGTTTTGCCTTCATTTTACCTCAGCAAATGACCTAGTTGCATTGATTTCAGTTTGTGGAAAAAACTGAAATCTATGATCTTCCCAAGCTTCTTGTTGGAAGACTTCTGATTGCAATGTTTCCCACTTCTCTGCCTTCCATAAGTCCCTCTGAATCTCTGCTTGATAGTTCCCATTCCAGTGCATTGCTCGCATCTGTTTAATAATGCCACTGTGTCTGTAGGAGTACATCTCTGCATGTCCTTGCTGTAGGATTTGGTCACATAAACTGTCTTTAACCCTATATAGGCATTGACTTTCTTCTGTTCTCATTTTGTGTGAGGTGCAGCAACTAACGCTTATGTTGTTGCTACCTCAAGAACATCACCATCTTGCTGTTTCTTAGCAGAAGATTGGTCTTCTGTTTCTTCTTGATTCTTCCAGTCTGCTTATGTGCCAAAATGCCGACACCTGAATCTTCCTATATCTGTGAGAACAGAGAGAAAATGGTAGGTTCCTTGTTTATAGAGGTTGGGGCTTGTTTTTCAGGTTGTGTAGATGTATTTAACCAATCAGATAGCTCCCATGTATTTTTTGGAGAGATGTTTAGATTCACAGATTTTCCACGGCTCCATTCGGTGCAATGATATGAGTGCCACATCTCTCTCATGACATCAGTAAGGTGAAATTCCCTTTCAGAGATCAGCAAATAAAAAACAGGAGACACAAATCCCTTCTTTTTTAATTTTGATTTTCATAAGGAATCAAGTTGATTTGCATCGTTTGAAACTAGGGGTTTCCTAAATTCAAATTAAAACGCACAACCACATAGCGGTACATTTCAATATTTCCACGTTTTAAGCCTTTTCCGAGCTGCATTACTGGGCAGCAGGACTGGGGCTCCAGGGTCTGCTCTTGTATCTGCAGAAGATCCATGAATCTTTGGAGACATCTGAAAATATTTGATGGCTTCTAGTAAATGTATAGTTCGACATTTGAGTAGCTCTTGACCTTTTTGCACATATTAGCACATATTATTACACTACTTGCCATAGGCGAGCTATGCAGTAATGGAGCCTGGCTAATCTTGCTGTGCTTCAGTTTTTTGGGGATTGAAAATGTTTTACACTTCAGCAATGGCTTCCGGACAGAAACAGCAGCAGAGGGGAAATCCAGAGGAACATGCTCAAGAAAGCAATAAAGAAAAGGAAGTCCATCGTGTGGAAGTTCTTCCAAATTCTTTCAGGAGGTAATTGTTTTTATCAAATTAGGCGAGATACATATTGTGGTAGAAAAAACAGAGCCGAGGAAAGCATGGCAAATAGAACTTTGGAACTTCTCGGTGAACAAGCATCTTAATGCTTGGCATGTGCTCCAGTTTAATAAGTAGTAAAGAAAGAGGGACTAGGATAATTCATCTACATCTTCCTCCATTTTGCAGCATGTCATCTCTCCTGGTGAGAGACTGCAGCGATTGGTCCTTCTGCAGGAGCAGCATGACAGTGAGTCACACTTTGTGAGAACTGGTTTCCACTGCCTGATGTATGAGATTGTGATCTCAATTGGAGAGCATGGAAAAAATCAAGTGCTTTTACAACAGCACACCTGCAAGAATTATTGTTTATCCAAGTTCCTATCGCATTATTGAAATTTTTATTTTTGCTTTTTTCCCAGCCAAGTAAAAACACAAACATTTTAGATCACATTTAAAAAAAAAAGATTATTTTCTGAACCAACCTCTGTGGTTTTAAAAAAGGTAAACATTGATGTTGCTTGCTTTGCTGTGAGTCCCAATGAATGTCAGTGATGTACATAAGGAAAAATGGGCGAGTAAAACTGTGCATATGAGAGGAAATGACAGAGTGCGTAAAACAAATGAAGTGCGTAGGAGTGTTTGTATTGCAGTGGTTGTCCACAGGCCCTGGCCTCCAGCCAGGTCTTCCATAAAATACACTACAACCTGACAATCCATGATGTGCATGACCTTTGGCCATGCACAGCACATGATGTCCGACCAGGCTCTGCATCCAAGGTGCCTGTGGACGACCCCAGCTTCACAAGTCCTATAGTTGTGCTAAGTTGTATTCCCAACATGACTTTGCCTTTGGTAGGTAGTAATCATGCACTGTGCTCCACCCATCATAAACGGTGACCCACTGGGGGTGAGCCCTAGAGCACGGCCTCCTCACAGACCCTTTGCCCTATTCTGTAGACAGCCAAACCCTGCTGCACGAGGACGTAGGCTGTGTGCAGTGAGGGTGCACTGCAGGTGCTGAACAGTATGGTCTCTGACCAGCTTCAAAAATATGTACCAAATCTATAATTCTGGAACTGGAGAAAAGGATCCAAAGTAGGCCAACATAGATCAGCGAAGCTTGCCCTCATTTGGAAGAACCATGCCCATGAATGTTGCCAGTGCTGGTGATTCAGGCTTGATCTGCTGCACTGAGTGGATCACTCTGGGAGTTGCATTCAATCCACAACTGTCATGGCAACATCAGCCTTTTTTAAATGTAACTACTAGGTTGGGTTGCTTATGGCTCCACACAACATCGGCCAAGGGGTCATTGTTTCGTCACCCTGTCACCTCGTATGCCCCCTCCTATTTACTTCCAGAATGCAAGGACCTTGTCCTCATGTTTGGTAATGTTGACCACAACATTTTTCCTTGATTTTGTGGCCGACCAATCAGATTGTATTGCTACTGTGATCCATCTCCAAATCTGCAGTACGGAAATAACCACTGGGAGAAATACCCCGGCCAATCATATTTTAGTATGTTTTACATTTTTGGAGAAATGTAGGTCTGTGGATGTGGCACAGCAGATCCTCATAAATTAACAGTTTAGATATCTCCGAAATGCAACCTATTCATGTTGTACCCTAGCACCATTTTAAATGGTAATTTTTGAACACTACTGAATGGATTTATACAAACCAAACAAATGCACACCCTTAAGTAAAGGTTTCTAACTTCATGGAAAGTTATGTGGAATTCAAGTCAAGAATAACTTTATGTTGGTTCAAAGAACCTTAAAAAGATTAACAATTTCAGAAAATGCACAATTCATAAAACATCCACAGTAAAAAAATTAAGAAGCAATTCATAAAACTCAAGCTACATCATGTTATTTTTTGTTTGTTTTTCAAAGTCAATTTAAACTGCAAACTGTTACCATACTGTTCTTATACAATTTTACTCATAATGCTTTCTAATCGTGATAGAACTCCTTATGTAATTAGCTACTGCAATGCAAATGTCAGCGGTTGCCAGTGTGTGCAAGAAATTAAAATCATCAATATATGAACAAGGGCGAATATTCCTTAATAATAACAACAAAAATCTAGTTCTCACCGATATATATAATGTGCAAAATAATACAAAGTGCATTGTGCTTTGACTGGAAGAATTACCACACCTACAGGCATGAGCCTGCCTGTCCAGCCTCCTTGGTGCGGAAAAGTCAATAAAAAATGCACAGTGCGTAAGCAGTACCTTGTTAGATAAAATCTAAATTGAGAGTTGGTAGAGAACGTTAAATAAAATTGCATAGGAGCACGAAACAAGTGGGGCTCTCCCATATCACCATGTTGCTGATAATTGTGCATATTGCCCCTAGTGTGATACGCCTCTTTAATAATGACCTTGGCATTAGAAGGGACTCTTTAGGAATTTTTTAAAAAGTATCCGAATCCTATTTCATAATATTTTCCCCTCAGAATATGAAGCCAAGGTATCTTTAAGGCATTATCCGATTTTAAGCAATCTTTGATAACATCCCTTGAAAACAATAGGTCACCTGAAATCCAAATCATGACCCATAAATGCAGAGGGGCACTGCCTATACAGTCTTCTATAAACTCTAGACCTAATTCCATATGACAGAATAAGGTGAGGGCACTTTTCGGTGTCATTGGTAATCTTTTGATAAATTTGTTCTCTATTACTTGGAGCTGTTGGGTTTTATTGTATCCACAAACCTCTGCCCCATATTTGGCAATAGAGAGACATTTAGCTCTGTAAAGGGTAATTAATTCCTTCACAGGCTTCTGCCCCAATTATGTGGAATTTAATTCTCCTAGGTCTTCTGTATTAAGGAACAAAGAATCTTATGGAAATTAAAGCGTCACTTTGGGTGGGACCCCTTTTTTGTCTTGGCCCACTGCTTGATGGTTCTGCACAAAATGTATCATGAAGAACCAAAAGTGGATGTACCTTCTTGGAGAGATTTGTGCAGACTCATTGAATGGCACCAAAGCTATTTAAATACAATTCTTCCACACATACTGTTCTAAAGTTCTGAATGTTGGGAATTGTATGCAATCCTAGTGCTTGATTGCTGGTTTCAGTGATAGACTTATCAATCAATCAATCAATCAAAATAACTTTATTCGGTTATTATACTGAGGATAACCATAAAAGTACAGTTTAAAACACATTTACAATATATATTAAAAGGTAATAATAAAAATAAAAAATAAATAAGTCAACCCTCATAAAAATAAGTAATAAAATTTCATACATTAATTGATTTCCGTGATTTAAAAACTTTTTTTTAAAAAGCAGAAACAGATGCAACAGTAAATATATTGTCTAATGTCTGAATGGCCAGGAATGCAGGGCGACATTGCCTAAGTTCCATACTCTTTAATATTGGTACTATCCATCTTCATCTCGGTATTGAGTAGTAGACAGACTTATCAATAACTGCTCACCTCATTTGAGTGGATGGGATTGGAGGGATAATGAATGCTCAGTGAAGAGGATGTTAATTTGGTGAACTCAGGATTAAAGATATTGAGAGTCCTATTAATGCGAGGAGGTGGAATAAACAGGGATCTGCCTGTGAAAGGAGGAATTATCAGTGGAACTGGTAATTCAGAATTCAATTCCACTGATTATTCCGTATTATCCCCTACATTTTTCCAAGAGAATTTGGCTGCTTCTAACAGTTATAATCTCCAGGGGAAACACAACAATTCCATAGTTTATAATTGTCTGTCACCAGCCACATCAGGAATTACAGTTAACCCATGAAGAAGAATCCCCCAGTCTTCTTCCTGATTTATTAAATGTTCATACTTTTATCCAGAGAATGGGTAAAGTGGGCTAGAGCAAGTAGCCTCCAGGAATGGAATCATCTTCTACGCTTGTGTATATCTCAAGAGTCTATCATCCTGGGACAAGTGACTAGTTTGGGTTTGGAGCAGAAAAAAATTATGGATGGGATGGGATGCATTTATGTGGCACCATCGTGTAGTAACCCACTTCCAGCTGTGATCAGCTCCTGGGAAGTTGGCAAAATTCAATTTGTGCTCAGAAATGCATGTATGCATCCCATTTGTAAATGTATTGAGATGAACTATACCAAAGAGCGTGTCTGCGTGTGCAGCGGCAATACGCAATTTTCCTACTATCGCTGCTTCTGAACATATTCCTAAAGTTGAAGGGGCAGCAACCTGAATAAAATGACCGGTGTAGTGGTATGAGACACCCCTTCCACCTCTAGGCCATTATTCTGGCTTCATAATTGACAGCATTGCAACTTACCCTGCATTACTTTGCTAATTTTCTGGAAATGCTAGTTTATCCACTCAGAATGCATTGTAAATTAGGACACCAATCCCTTAAACCTCAAGGCTTTCTACTTTGCCTTGAGAATGCATGATTTCCCATCCGTGGGAGTGCATCCTTCAGGAAGAGCAATATGAATCCTTTGTTGGTGTGGCCAGCAGTGTTTCACTGTTCTTGCATTTTTGCACTGGTCTGAAGAAGGTCAGTATGTAGAGGCCACACCTAAATGACATGCCAAAATACTCATAACTCTTAATCATAATCTTTCTCATCAAAGACCCCACACCATAGGCGCTGGAAACAGTGGTGCGGGGTGCTGCAGCAAACCCACACTAACCATGCTGGAGATCAGAAGGTGCATGGGCAATACAAATTACTTTAGATTTTGTTTTTATCTTGTCAAAGAGGTAAAATGTTAGACTTTTTTTTCTCTGAGACAGGAATTTGTAATGTGAGCTATGGGACAACCTTGCTGAGTGTGAGAAAAAAGGCTGTTGAGCGTTTCTTTTTCTAACACAGCAAAACATGAACTGTACGAATATTTCTAAATATATCAGCAGTTAGGAAAGCACAAATGAAGCACTTTCTTTGAAAGTGTTATAAAACAAAATATTTCAATAGGATTAAAACAAATCAAGAAACTTTACTTAGTGATATTCAAATAAAAAATATGGTCATGTCAATGGAAATACCATGCTTTAGTAATATATTTGCAACAGTGTGCTCCAAAATGCACAACTACTACCTACCACACCCTTACCACTTTCCTGCTGATTGGGCGTCTCTCATTTACTACACATGTTCTTTGTATGAATGGGATGGGAATGGCTAGCTGTTTCAGAAAATTAGGAGCAGGGCTTTGTGGCTTGAAAGTAGGATCCACCATGTTAGAAAGAACTTTCATGAGTAAGATTAAGAACCTTATTTAGGGGCAAATTGGGTGAAACGCTATCCTGGAATGGTAGGTTGAATATCACCCTGCCTGGTTGTGAGCACATCAGAAGCAAACATTGCAGGTGACCTCTCCATTATTACTAGACAGGATTTCCTGTGTAGTATAATTTGTGTGCAGAAATGTGCACACTGCATGGGAAAATGAGGAGAGTAATTCCAGAGAATACATGTCAGTACTCGTTCTGGAGCCCACAAACTCAGAAAAGCAGTGCAAGAGAGGAACTGCCTGCCAGAATAGGTGATTTCACCCCAAGTAACTCTGGGCTCCTCACAATTGACTCTTAAAGTTTGAAGTGAGCTGAAAATCCTTCAGTGTCCAGAGGAAAACTTAAATACCGAATAGAATCCAGTAACTGAATTTATCCACAATATTATCCCTATGTTGAGGGAAATGTAGGTGATGGATTCTATTCTCTGTTTACAGTTTCTTTCAGGAACTAGAGGATTTTCACTTTGATCCAGATTAAATGTGGTCCTAAAACTGTGTGCCTGTAAATAATCTCTATTTTACTTTAATATCGAGGAAACATGTGCCACTGTAGGTGGGTCACAGAATGAAAACCCATCTTAAAAAATACAAAAGAATTAGGGGAGGGGATCGGATGTTATGCGGCTTTGTTCCCTTTCACCCTTTTGTGTGCCTTTACTTTTGTTTTTGATTAGTGTTATATTATGTTCTATACACATAACGTGTCATGCAAAACTCAATAAAATCTGTTATAAAAATATCAAAAAGGAGCAACAAATGTGAATGTGTTTGAATAAAGCCAAAGCGACATGTAAGAACACACCTGACACAGGTATGCAGTAACACACTGGTACAGAAAATGTTAAATATCACACCTTTGCAACATGTAAAGTTTGCGAAATGTAGTTTGGCATCTGTAGAGTAATAAGCAGATTCAAAACGTGTTTATTATTTCCATGTATAGTGCTCATTCATCCATGGCAAAAACATGTTGCATTAATTGAATTCAAACGTCATAAGGAATAACCACTGAACTGTTACTTCTTTCATTTGGTGAGCATGTCCAAGGTGTTTCACAGAAAAGGGCAATTCAAATGGAAAGGGTTCTCTCTGCTGTCCATAATTAATTTTACCAATTGTTATCAAGTTTCTTCAACACGTCCATCGTGAGCTACCAGTAGCTCGTAGGATCTGTTGGGAGTTCTGGGAGCAGCAAGATTCATACACTCTCTTTTTAAATAAACAAATGTGCTGATGCTTCCCCATAAGATGGTTGGAAATAAATACCTCAGCACACATTGTTTTTACACCTCTCGGACAATGTCCCTGAAAAAGTATGGCTTCAATAACTTCGGAGTCATTGAGAGTATCACTACATTTAAATTTCTTTCCTCTTTTATTTTTCTCTTTTTTTCTTTCCCATTTCTTTCTTGACCATTCCCTTTCCCTTTCCCTTCCCTTCCCTTCCCTTCCCTTCCCTTCCCTTCCCTTCCCTTCCCTTCCCTTCCCTTCCCTTCCCTTCCCTTCCCTTCCCTTCCCTTTCCCTTTTCACTTTTCCCTTTTGCTTTCCCTTTCCCTTTCCCTTTTCCTTTCCCCTTCCCTTCCCTTTCCTTTCCCTCTCCCTTTCCCTTTCCCTTTCCCTTTCCCTTTCCCTTTCCCTTTCCCTTCCCTTCCCTTTCCTTTCCTTTCCTTTCTTTTCCTTTCCTTTCCTTTCCTTTGCTTTCCTTTCTTCTCCTCCACCCCACCCCTCCTCTCCCCTCTCACCCCTCCTCCCCTCTCCTTCTAGCAATTTAAAATCAGACTTTACCATAAAAGAGGATTTTAAATTATAATTCAAATGAGTGGAAGTAGCATTTCTCCATCAGTTCCAAAACTGAAGTTATCACTTATTAAGTGTAATAATGTAACCCAGTGTTAATCTATGGGACAAATAGCCTTATCACCTTGAAAATATCTTGAAAAGTTTTTCATTTTCAGAACAAGTAAAACTTATACAAGTAACCTACTTTTTAAACAGCATGGACCATGACCTATGACCCTTCAGGGCCTACCTTAAAAGGGACTTATTATAAGTATTAAAAAGGAAGATCTGGGTCTGGCAACAGGTTAATTATACCAAGCCGAAATGGCAATTTAAAATTACACTAGAGGCTGCAATTGCAGACCTGAGATGTGTTTTACAGTGCTACTTTAGTGGGTAGCACAATGAGTGCTGTAGATCGTTAGTAAAATTTAATTTACAGGCCATAGGAACACGTAGTACCATTTACAAGCACTTAGCCTCTGATTAGCGTGGGTAAAGTGCACAGAGCACTAGTGGCAACAAAAAACAAGTCCAGCCAAAATAGGAGGGTGAAGGCAAAGCAAAATCTCAGGGAACACCATGTCAAGGATGTCAGGTCTAACAATGTACTTTGTATCAATATGTGGCAAACAGGTTTCTGTGATTAGATAACTCTCTGAGATCCATTTATATCCCATCAAATTTGACTGGACTCAGCAAAGAGAACTGTTTTTGCTACACTGGTTGTTCCCTTTAAATTAACTATACACCTTTATTTACAAGTGAAATCCTGCAACATGACTTACTCCAGCACACACCTATAAAATCGTTACTAGGATAGTCTAGGAGGGTAGGTATTTCATATGATCTGTCAACATTACATTAGGGTTCACCAGGATCCAGGAAGTCTGCCTTATTTTACACTGTGATAGTGCTGAACTGTTTAACCCTTCACCATTCAGGAGATACAGATCTTTTCCTAGGAGCTCTGCTGGGAACATCTAAGTTTGAACACATCCTACAAAACATTTGTCTTAACACCAGTATCACCCAAAATATTTTTTATGGTTCGCACAATGTGAAAGAGGTGATAATCTACTAAATCATTAGCATACCCTCACCTAATCAATTGCATTGCTTATTACGTATGCACTGTTACATTGCACAAACAACAGATTGTTGTTAAGGTTCTCAGTGTTCCCTTTTTCATCATTCTTATATATAAATAAACATACACTCTTGATTTCCATATTCATTTGTTTAGTATAGAAAAACATTAAAAAAATCGGTCTGCTTTGGAGAGGTTCTCAGTGACATCAGTCATGACTGCCAGACCAAAAGCTAGGTTGATTGGCAGGTAGTTGAGTTAATAACAAGATGATATTTGTTACAGAAGCTTAAGCAGTTGCAGACGGACACATATGTTAGCACTACGCACTTTCTCCACATTTTAATTAAGAACAGCAAGGCAAAAGTGGGAGGAAGCTAGCTGGGTTGATCTAGAGGCGGCTCCTAGGTCCGGTGACAACAGGTCGTTCTGGAAAATGATTAACCTTTGGAGCAGATGTTCTAATATGCAGATAGACTGCCATTTGAATCCAGAGGCCTGGAAACCCATTTTCCTAACCTATATGAGCTTTCTCCCAATGAGCCTACTGTGGTCCCCTGCCCCCCATTTCATCCTCCCAGGTTTACATTTTATACTTGAGGAAACCAGGGCAGCCGTCAATACTGTCAAACCGGTAAAGGCTCCAGGGCCAGATAAAATCCCTGCTTAATTATTCTGTCATTACATGTCAGTTTGGGTGCAGTGCGTTAATTGTTTGAGTAATACTTTTTCTTCCGGTGCTCTGATCCCCAATTCAGGGAAAGGCGCAGAAATTATCCTGATCTATAAAAAAAGGGAAATTGAGGAAGTCCTGGCAATTATATGCCAATAAGCCTCCTGGATAGCCTCCAGAAAATCTATGCAAGACAACTGCTAAACATATTGAATGAGTGGAGGAGGAAACTGGAATTGTGACCACTTATCAAGCTGTGTTTAAACCCAAGACCAGCACTAGTAACCACGTTCTGAGGCTGCTTGTTATTATTTGGAAGCATACAAAGCTTGGTAACCTTTATCTAGCTTTCATTGACCTAAGGCAGCCTTCATCATGGTCCTTGGGGACTGCTTTGGACATCATTAAAGAATTTAGGGGTCCCCAAAGCCATCCTTGGGCAGTTAATAAGACTCCATCATGATAATTAAGCTCAAGTATGATGTAGTCCCCAGGGGCAAATGCTGAGTGCTGAGGGAAGGGTGCGTACTGGCCCCTACCCTTCTCTCCCTATTTGTGTGAATGACGTAGTTGGGGCCCTTAGCCATGGAAACATAAATGATCCCAAATTAGAAGGGGTTAGTGCCCCATCTCTTTTATTTGCAGATGGCACTCTGCTAATCTTCAGATCCCTATGGGTTTGCAGCAATTAATGGACAATTTGATTTTTATTGCCTGGCCAGGGGCCTGGGGATTAATGTCACCAAGACAAAGTTTATGGTTGTCAGACCCCATAGATCCTTCAGGAACGCATTTGTGCTGGGAAATGAGATGATCAAGTGTCAAGTGTACCTTTAGGTTAGAATATTTAAGGGTCATATTGGATAGCCGAGCCACCTAGTCTCCCTACATTCAGAAAAGAAAGTCAGTGCTCCAGCATCAAGCTTCAGTTTTCTATAAAAAAATCAGGGTACCACCTGTAGAGCCCTACTTCTGGCTATTGAGCTATACAAATTAAAGGACTAATCAGCAGCCTTATATGGTGCTGAGATTTGGGGACATGCGAACACAGACCCACTCACTTTAAGTTGAAAAGAAAGGTATTCATTCTCTTCTACACTTGACCATAGGCACCCCCTTAATACCCATGTTCCTTGATGTAGTGTTTAAACGGATAGGAGAAATTGGCTGGCAAAAGCCAGTAGTACACTGGGTAAGGATCTGGACTGCGGAGGAACTGAAACCATAAATGGAGTGGACGAACTGTTGTCATCTGACAAAGGCCTTTCCTTTCCAATCATGGCTAGAACAGCTGGGCCTTGGATCTTTTTGGCCAGGTACTAGATCGCTGACTACTATCTCCAGTAAGCAGGTAAAGTCTTACTACTGGGAGTTCATTCAAGCTAGTGTCCACCAAACTTCAAACCACTGGAGTCTGGCAAACTAATTCTTGCTCATTAAAGATAGCCCCTCATGTGAAGCACTCTTAGACATCCCCAACAACAATTGTCTAAAACTTTGTATTTAAAGATCCGATATGGCACCCTTGAACTGGGACCTTTTACCTCTATGAGACCGATTCTGATGTAATTCAGAAGGCATCCGAATTGGATTTGGCTTTCCCAGATCTGATTCGTAGCCCTTGTATACGACTGAATCATACACAGGTTCGAGCAACCAAGTACGATGCGAAGATCTCGTACGCGGAGACCGAATTGTTTCCGGGACCCGAACCTGTCCGTATGATTTGTTCGTAGCCGAATCGTGCCGCGGTATGGAACCGAAGTCCTACCGAGCGAGTATGATGCACGATTCGGACAGCCGCTTTTCCTCAGTCTCAGCAAGATGAAACGGCTGTCGGAAGTGTAATTCAGGGGGCCGTAGCAGGCCCCCCTTCACCCGGGGCCCTCCAAATCTGTCACAGGGGTGTGTCCGGGTCCCCCCGATCCAGGCATGCACAGGGTGGCGGGCACCATGGGGGGCCCGCTACAGGATGTACACTTTTTCCCACCCACCCCTTTTTGCAACAGGAGCCTGTGTACGCGTCTGTACACAGGCCCCCATAGAGTTCAATGGGAGTCCCAGCGAACTGAGTCCGTAAGCATACGGCTGCATCGTACTCGCTCGTTCGGACTCCCGGAGCATGTTTTGCTTGGAAAGCCCTCTGAATCCGAGTCATATGGAGGCCTTTCCTAGAGAGATTGGAATTGGGCCCTATGTGGAATTCTGGCAGGGGCTCTAATCGCACCAACTCCTGTCCAATGGGTTGTTTGCAAGAAGAAGAAAGCTATAAGCCATATCTTGTTTTTCTGCCCTGCTAATAAAAATTACAGATGTAAATGGATCCCTCCACTTTGTAATCACCTCTGCATTAGGAGGCATATTGAGGCCCTAAGAGAGGTGAAATGCGACATGTCTCTCTATACGGTGGACACCCTTATTAAATATTTATTGCAGTTGGCATGGCAAGAAAAGAAAAAGACCTAAGACTTTAAACTTTAAATGCCAATGCTATGGGTGTTTGAGGAACAAAATGTGGCACACTAGATATAGCCGTTTTCTCCCCAAGATTTATTAGGGGAAGAACGAATCGCTAAGCCTATTAAATATGTTTGCTAGTCTTAGGTGAAGGTTTTTCCCTATATGTAAGACTCACTTTCATTAGAATTTTAACAAAAACCTAAATAGAATTGACTTTATAAATTTACCAGTACTTATTTACCCATTTACTGTCCTAGGTTTTGCTTCTTGGAAGGAAGCACAAAATCACATAGGAGAGAAGTTAATATATGGTATGCTGTTTTTAATGCATTATATTAGATTGTACAGGAAATACACATGGTAGTAAAAGTAATTTTAACTTATAGCCTCTGCAAGTTTATTATTACATGTGTTAAAAAGGATATATTACAGCTAGTCTACGATGAGAGATATGTAATGGTTAGTCGGCTTAAAGGATAGTGTTAATACTTTTGACCATGTCCAATCAAGAATTGTGCATTAGTCACCCTATTAGATCAGTCACTCAGGGAAGGGTAAAGCCTGATAACGACTCATTGCTAGCCTTGCACATGTATTTTATTTTGGATTAACCAGATTTTAATGTTTTAACTTAAGCATGACTGTATTTTTAATATGGAACGTTTTCTATGTGTATGTTTTATGAAGAGTAAATTCTGAAATAAACATTAAATAACACTCTTTCCACTTCCACACCCCTTATTTTCCACGTCGAAATTCACTCCCCAGTTTCCTATCTTCCCTGCCATTCCAAATCTTTCCTCACCCTCATTGTCTCTCATAACCTCAGCTCATATAACATGCTACACCTCTGACTAAAGACCACATGGTAATATAACATGCAGTGCTCAATACCTCCCACGCATGAAACACCTCTTCAGAAACTACCCCACCTATTTCCTTTTATACACCACGCCTACAGTAACTTCATAACTCAATTATCATTTCATAATATAATTTTTGTTCCTAGAACAGCAGCCCACACAACTAAACTTAGCACTACTCACCACTCCATTATTTTTTTACTGACATTTTCTTGTCCTTCCATAATAGTGCATATGACTGAAACTCTATTGAGTTAAGGGATATCTATCTCTGTTGAGGATTAATCCAGACAGCTCAGATAAACTTGTATGTAGATGCCAACAAGCTACACTAATATTATTTTCTACTTTGTCAACATTTTATGTTGATATACCTTTCATAATCTTTTGAAAAGCTGTTATAGGTTAAACATGACTTATTTTATTGACTCAAAACATCTGTTTGCCTAATTATTTCCTAAATTTAGGTTCTCTGCATGAGGTACCTGGTTTACCACTTTCAGTTTTATGGAGAGGTGTGGCCCCAATCACTCCTTCATAATTGAGATATCTAAACCAGACACTTATCAAACCTGGGCAATCCTTTACTAATCCAAGTTGCCATTAATTATTCTGGGATGCAGGTATTCTGCAGATTACCATTTTTATTGTGCAACAGGAAGATGAGTGTTTGCTTCCTCAGGGCCCAAACCTAAGTGCTGCTAATGACTTGAACTGGGTTTGGAGAGAAGTGACAGGAGATCAAGTCCTGGGTTACAAGAATAGTTATGCACTCGGTAATTCATTGCACACTACTTTCGGTGAGGTCACCCTACATTTGGAATAATACTACTCAAAGCTTTGTTTAAACCTGCCTCTTTTGAAACTATATGGATGGCTGAATTTGTAAGGATAGCTGAACAGGTTGCATGATCTAATGATGGAACAGAAAAGGTCTAATATTCATCCCAGAGGCGAGAGGTGACAATAACTTAATAATAGCTGTTTTAATAGGCCAATCTATTCCTTGTTTGGGACTAGTCAACTTTTCTATGCTACTCTTATTTTGGTAGCTCCGTATGAATTTAGTTATGCTTGATCTTGCCTGATATATTGCACATTGATCTTAGCCGCATGATAATTATTCAACCATGTAATGCAACAATATTTCTTCACTATCCTATTCATGTCTTTATATTCTTTATTCAATTAACCTTCATATTTGAGATTAATCATTTCTGACCAGTTACTTGAAATCCGGCTACCCAAGTATTTGACCTTTACCTGGAATATCAGATAATGCTCACTGGTGTTGCATTTGATTGGTAAAATATTTTTAGATGTATTTATTTATTCCCAGAGACATCCTCATAATTGTTGAAAAGTAATAACAAGAAAGCACATGCTACCCCAAGATTCGAACCATAAACCAGAGTATCATCTGCCTAAACAGCACATTTAGGTCGTAAGCCATTCATATCATTATAACCTGGTTGTTGAGCTGGGTTTAATGGGAAGCAAGGCCTAGTGCCATTATTAACTGTTATCTGGATGTCCAATACCAAATGTGTTGATAATTAGGGAAACATGGGATTTATATATACAGCTCTAACTGACCTAATATGACTTAGAGGGAGGCTGTGGGCAGTGGGAATGCTCCATAAAAACAATCACCCACCACACTGTCTTGAATAACTTCTCTGTGCAATGAAGGAAGAGGCTGGTTCTAGAGTCTGAGAGATTATAATCTGAAATGCCATTTTATTTATTTGTGTTTGCCTGCTGTGCTCGCAGCAGGCAGGGCGACGCTTCTCCGCTCCTGAGGAGGAGTCCTGGGGCGGCTTCTCCGCCATGGCTGAGGAGCATCGCCCCACTGCCTATAAGCAGTGCACTGGAAAGTAAAGGAAACATAATATGATAATAACTTTGAATTATTATCATTTTATGTTGCCTTTGCCGGTGGGCGGGGCTGCTCTGGTCTCAGAGCAGGACAGCGAAGGAGTGGTTTGCCCACTCCTAAGTGCGCAAAGACTGTTTGGTCGGCCTTCTCCCAATTCTCCATGCAGGCTGCATTACAGCCTGCGTGGAGAACATGCCCATTCCCCCATTCCCTGGTTGAGCGTTGAACCAGGACTCTCAAAACCAATCGTGATTGGTCAGGGGAGCATGGCTGTGCTTGCTGTGCCTCAGACCTACGAGGAGAGCAGGAGCAGAGACGCGGGACCCGGCGCGGCAAGGTAAATTTTCATTTTATTATTATTATTTTTTTTTACAATGCACTCCGTTTCCCACCTCGTCGTGCTCCCCGTGCGACCGCACCCACCCCACCACCCGCGAACCATGCCGGCCGCCACTGGAGGAGTCGCCCCTGCACCACACTCTCTTCCATAACTTCTCGGTGTCAGTGAAGGTAGGGATCTGCTGGTAGCTTCAGGGAGACTATAATCTGAAATGCCATTATGAAGTCCACTAATTAATCATGCACATTCTTATTAGTAATACATCCATGCTCTTCCTCTCCTATCAGCCTCCACCGTATGTGATTTAATCTTAGATATGATTGCAGACAAATTGTTATAACCTGCATTTACAATTGAGATCAGCTAGCATAACCCACTTTATAAGTATGCAGATTGTATTTATGTAGTCCATCCCTCCCCCACATGATTCCATCCCATACCTTTACCACATCAATGTCCTCTACTCTGCAAAAAATCCTCCACAGCACTGCACATCACAACAACCCTCCACAACATACCACATTCATGACTGTACAAACAACTGCTATACTACCAACTGACATCCCCATTACGCAAATAGTTTACTCGGTGTCATGTTTATTAGTTTGTCCTTTTCCCATTTCTTTTATCTAGCTTTGAATATTCCCACACCACCCACATAAATACGACTTTGGTTGTGTAATTTACATCTGGTACCATTACAGTTTTCTTTCATGCTGCATAGCTCCATTTTCGTTTTTGCTGCATGCATGCATTGGAGCCAATCTCTCCAATGCTATCAGAAGCTCGTAAAATGTCTCCAGCAGCTTGAACACACTAGCAGTGTGAAAAAGCAGTGCCGGTCAGCCCGACTGGGCTGTCACTGGCAAGATTATACATCCACCAAGTTATGACACAGAAATACGACTGTGGGTTTCGTAAGGTACATTTTCCTATTGACTGCTGGGTTGTCCACTTGTGTATCTTTATCTAGGGCTGTTTTTGAGAGCATATCTGATGTGTAACACGTTATAATATGTGTTTACCTCCGCAAAACAATAAGATACTTCACATATAATGACAAAGCTTGCAAGATGTATTCGCTGGCCCCCTTTTCAGCAATGAATAAAAACATTTCGTTTGGAAAATCCTCAAATAAATAATTATTCAGTAACTTATAACTTATAACACTTCATATAGTATCATGTTTTTTTCGAGAAAAAAAACCATCAACAATAGAAATTTCATTTTCAACAGTATTAAATGTAAAGTTAAACAGCTTTGGAGGGAAATCTATGTAGATGATGCACTGT
Organism: Triturus cristatus; assembly: GCF_964204655.1. Classification (NCBI taxonomy): domain Eukaryota; kingdom Metazoa; phylum Chordata; class Amphibia; order Caudata; family Salamandridae; genus Triturus; species Triturus cristatus. Next base: position 1,070,881,590 of record NC_140591.1, on the reverse strand, counting down.
ATTACAAAGTAAATGTCTTCCATTCATCTATCTCGCTACAAAGCTACGTTTTCGCACAGTACTGCTCCTGGAAATCACGTGTTTGTGTGAATGCATTTGTCAGGTGACCAAATTGTTAATTGTGAGAGTAACTGATTGCTTCTGCATGATGCCAAAGACCAGGGTACATTTCTCAAGGGACGATTTTCGTTCGATAAATGGGTAAAATGTAGTCCAAACCTACAAAAACCAGATTACTCCAAAACGCACGATTCAAACAACATTGAATTATAATCAAAGAATTATTTCCACGATGGAAACTCTAAACATCAGCACAACTTCACCCTGTAAACACATTCAACTCTGAAGCTGGGGAGTGCTCAATCTTAAACAATATGCCTGAAAAAAACAAGATATTCAACATGACCTCACTAATACAATTTACTTTATTAAAATGTGTAACCAAAATCAACCAAAAAGAGAATATACATTGCCCCAATTATAAACTGTTTAAAGTCAGAAAGAAATTTTTTAAATGTGATCAAATCATATTACCCATGAAATTCCTTCTATCTAAGGGTAAATACGGTCTTCACTGATACTTGTAATTCTAACCACTAAACTAATCAATACACCTTTTTTTCAACCACGTATCCAGGTAAAGGAAATGTGGTTCTGGGTTTCTATCCTTGTTAAAAAAAGCACCAAAAAGCACCAAAATTAGATATTAAAAAATCAGCATTCTAATGCCAGTATCCATTTCGAGCAAGCTACTCTAAATATCTCCTGCTGGGAGAACTAAATCACCTCAGAATCTGTCAATCGGACACCCACCCAAGAAGAGAAACTGACACCGCCTTCCTCGATGCAAAAGGAGATCTTCTTTAACTATCAAATAAGGGAAAATTTGTTGCGCCATGATGCCAGACACTATTTAATATCTCCGGCCATATTTATGACCCGATTTGCACCACTCAACGTGATACATGCGTGGCGCAAACCTTAAGTGAGATGTATTAAGTCATGTTGAAATATGCCATATTGACTTAAATACGGCGCATTCCTGCCCTTTCCCTGTCACACAGTGCAGCACAGCAAGGTGACTTGCTTCGCTGCGTGACAAGTTTCTAAATCTACCACTTCATTTTTTAAAACTAGAGTCAGCTATTCTTTAATCAGAATGAGTGACAGAATAGGATATATATTTCTTTGCTAGTTGCACTTCCCAACTTTGGCATGCAAACATGGTTATGGTTACAGAATAATTAGTTACAACTTGTAACCTGTGCAGTCTCAGAGGTCGATGACTCTCCATAATGGTTTACTCATGTACAAATAGCACATAAGTACACACTTTAACATTTATACAAAGTGGATCTACTATCTCTAGCTACCCCTGACATCGACGTTTCATAAAACAATACTACGCTATTTTCTAAAAACTTTACATAAATCCTTTTACCCATAAAATGTTTTTATTTTTTATTTTCATATAATAATTGGATCAACATTTATTAGTTTAAACGGGAGTGAAAGTGAAATTGTATTATTAGGCATTGAAAATAATAGAGTAACACAGTCATTTTTTGCAGGTTATATTAATGTGCTTCAACTCAGGTACTATTTATTTGAGGTTATTAACATGTATTAACAATTCGGGGAGACACTCCTGTTAACCCATTTAAAGTCCAGACTTCCTGAGGTTGAAGCCATGTTAAAAGTGAAATATTTTTTAATTGTATTCACCTAAAAAAAAAATCAATAAAAATATAAGTATTATCATCATTTGTATGTTTTCTACGAAAATCAAGTACATTGGTGTTCTGAAACAAATAGTATTGTAGAGTAAGCACTCGAATATTGGCTAAGTGAAACACGTAGAATGGCTCTCTAAGTTGAACAGTCGCAGTTGAAAATAGACAAAGACAGATTCAACTTTCCCTTTTGCCAGGGTTGGTAAACTGAGACCGATTAAGCTGGATAATAGTGATATCTGCTATTTACAATTCTTTGAAAGTATGTGATATGAAACTGTTTACAAAACAAGTTGTCATTATTAAAATAAAATTTCATGTTCAAATAGATTTTGTAGGTATTCTAGGTGAGGGGCACTTCCTTATAGTTTCACCACTGACCTATTTATCCTGTTAAGACATGCTATACTGCACTTAAATATCATTGTACCTCATTCATATAGGGGAAATGCCAATAAGCATGTAAACCTAACGAAAAATGAAAATCTCAATTTATGTTTGGAACTAAAAATTAACAATCCCAGAGAACTTCACATTCTACATGTACTCATTAAAAAATTATAGTCTTACCTAGAGGAAAAAAGAGACTGCAGTTTTACAATTTTAAGGGACAACGTTTGGATTAATTTAAACAGTTGTTAAGTAACTGTGCAACACTGAATAAAAATCATAACAAAGCTGCTATTTTAGGGCCGAGGGCAAGTATAAAAATGTATACTCACTCACTCAATGTAGGATAATATTGAAAACTGCATATACATTCATTAACGTACTGAACACCATTAACCAACAATCAAAACGTCTAAATGGTAATGTGCACAAATGTATCATTTGCACACAGTTGCACATTAAAGTGACATCTAGATCACCAGTTACAGATATCAGCTTAAAACAGCAGATATGTACAGATTCCATTGTACACAAAAGTATCATCAGCAGCAAACGAACAGAATTAAAGAAACCATCAAGTGAATGATGTCACAATACACCACAAAACCCTGGCTGACATCATCAAACAAAGAAACTTTTTAGAATGCCTGTTGTTGGCGATTGTTAGGAATGCAAGACTGGGTAAAGAGAACTATGTTTTTTCTCTGCACTTGATAGGCCTTTTAAGTTTGCACATGTCACTACAATACAAACTTGTAGATAACATTTCAAACACATACAAAGTCCATAGAAAAGTCCAATCTCATGACAGATAAAGCATTCAGGCCAAATGAACCTACCAATATCTCCTTGTCCTTCCTTGTCCAACTACTTATAATGTGAGCCTCCACATGTGTGCAAGGACTGGTATGAGGAAGGCTAGATACTGGATCTCAAAACATCTTAACTGGCACTATTTCTTGTCCTTTGTGGTAAGTTTAGGCAGTTGTTGGTGCAAATACCTTTTACCGTAAAAAAAATGCTGCTACATTTCCGAACCAAAAGTAGCACATGCTGGTAAAGCTCCTGCAACAAGCAACCATTTACCACTTTTCAAAGCAGTAAAATCATGCTGCTCCAATTCTTCAACTATTTAAAACAACAGCTAGTGCAAAACTGTGGCAGAGAACTATGTTATAATTTAGCATTCCCAATTCTCCCTTTATTTGATACATCCTAGGTCTTCCACTAAAGAAGACTACCAGTAAACAATTTGGAAAGATCTGGCTTCTCTATTAGGACACTTGTCCCTGGTGGTCCACGGGCTTTCCGTTCTGTTCTTGGTCACTTTTCTCTCTTTTTTCTGTTGCAGGCCTCTTTGACTCACTCCATTTTTTTGTCATCACTATTTCTATTTAAGGATTGTCCAATAAATGCGTTATGTGATCTAAGAAAAAATACTGTTTGTCACAATATTTTTGTGAGCCTTTCTTCTTTAAAACTCGCATACTAGCATCAAGTTCTTGCAATATGTTTCCTTTGATGAATGTCAGGCTCTGTACTTTATTCATTTTTTTTCTATAATCCAAAATCGTTATCAGGACTCTCACTCCATCATTCCAGTGTAGACAGCTTCTGCCTCTAGCCACATAACATGTATTGAACTATATTGGTAACTTAATTGTGGACTTTGATTTGATTGTCTTTATCCTTCTGGAGGTTTGACCCCCAAAACCAGTCATAGTAAAATTGAGCAGGCCGCACAAAGGATGCATAACCAATACAGAAAAACAATATTAAAATAACACAGTGTAAACGATTAGAGCAGTATCAACTTCCAAACAAACATTTTTTTATGTGTGATTTGTAAGGCATTACATGCCACTGGGAACAGTTTCAAAGTGCCATGAACATAAAGGATGGGGCAGAAAGTCAATTACCACATCCAAGTATTAATATGGATTCCATTTATTTATTTGTTATTGAATATTTAGTTCTAAAACTATATTTCATAATGTTTCACCCAATATTTCATTAAATCATTTTTGCGGGATAATATAATTTTTTGCTGTAAAATATACATAATAAAAATTTACTTTCTAACAATTTCAACTTTTCAAAGAAAACATTACTTTCAAAGTATTTTCTCCCACACGAGTCTCGGGAAATGTAATACTGTAATTCTACATTCTTCCAGGCTTTGCATTATGATATCTGTTTTATACCATTAGAAGTTCCCTTCATGCAATAAAGAACATGAGATTATATATGTTGTTGTATGCTAAATATTTGGGCATTCACACCTTACATGCTTAAAACGAGCCTACAGTTATGTTACAGAACCCATCTTTGCATTTACCCACTTTCCCTTTGACTGAAGGGTCTATTAAATTATAGTGCAGCATCTATACATTTATCCTAAGCATTCCATTTGCCCCGAAATGAAAGAGACATTCTGCATTTTCTCTTGACGATTTATACCTATGTTTGGAGTAAATATACTACTTTTTGAATCATAATTTACCTTCAGGAGTTCTTCTGGCAACATCCAACAATCCGGTAGAGCCAGACTGCATATAGGAAGCTCGTGCCATGATCTTTTTTCATGGGGGGGGTGCCTTGTCCCCCCCGGGACACCTCCAAGGAGAGTGAAGCATTGAGGGCTGCGGGGGAAGCCCCATGGTCCTTGCAACCCCAGCCAGATCCCTCGCTTCGCATCCTCCTCCTTCTGCCGGCACGGGAGCCCGCCTGTTCTCCTTCTCCTGCCCACTCTCCATGCGAGCAGAAAGCAATCTGCTTGGTGGTGCAGTCATGGGCACAGGGTCTGTTGGTGCTCGGGATCCTGGGGCCCCAGATCAGTTTTGCGTCAGTCCTTAGGGAGATGTGGGCCCCTGGGGGCAAAAGTGGCAACAGGGAGGAGGCCCCAAACATGACCCCTACCTTGACTAATAAAATATTTAAATCCTGTGATGACCCCGCCGGCCCTGACCCACCCCTGGGGTAGTTGATGTCTGGGCGGCGGAGCCTCACACGCTCTGTTTGGCAGAGTTCAAAGGTCACCAATCTTCAAAATACCATAACTCAGGCCCAGTTTGGTCAATTTGGATGATCTTGGGCTCATCTTACTCATGGCGGCAAGCTCTAGCCACCAGTAGCAGTTTCAGCATACCTCCTCACATCCATAGCGGTGTAGTCCACAGGGAGCTGGATCTCATAGCTACCTGCGCCAGCCTTCCTTCAGGTCTTTGTCCCTGAGTGCAGACGTTTAGGCCTTTCCCACAACTGGTTCACAGGAGGTTAAGGGGGCCAGCCTCGCTGGCCCTTGGTGAGAGCCATTGGTCCTGGGATCAAATGGGCAGAGGCCTTAGGAATTTTAAGGTATCAGAGGGCTCCTCCTTCCAGTTGTCCATGGCAGTCCCAGGGTCTAGCATAGAAGAGCAGAAACCATCAAGAAAGAGAGAGTCTCCCCCTGCTGCAGAAGTTTTTAAATGGGAGTGGAAAGTTCCAGAAGCCAGGCACCCCTCGCCAATCCTAGGATGCCACGTCACCTCTCTACTCCTGTCCCAACCCTCCTGCACGGCATGCAGGGACTGTTCAAAATTGCATTATCCAGGAGTCACTAGTTGCATCTCCTCTAAGGGCTTCAGCTCTGCCCCTTGCTGACATCACTGCCAGGACCTTTCTAACCTAGGTTTCAAAGGGGAGCCCCCTCATGTGTTGGCTTCAGAGGTCTGGTCACCCTCCTTTGTTCAGTGGGTTTGGGCAGGAACATCCCTTGTATAGGATGACAGCTGAGTGATTGAAGCAGAACCTTCAGCCCCACCCATTTGCTCATCAGGAGCTGAGTGAAGTACTGGTAATTGCTCCCTTTGAGTGGGGAGGCCGTGTTCCTGCTGCTAGAGAGAAATGTAATTAACCTGGCACAGCTGGGTTGCAAAAGGCCTTGGCTTTGATCCTGAGCTAAGCCAGATAAATATGACAACTCTGGATGAGCCATAAGTTGTACATATATTCTTGGATCTTGCAGATTTGATTTTCCCTTACAGGTTACACCCCATTTTGATATGTCACTGGTCTCTGTAGGTCAAAGGGAAGCAAAACTGCACTCTAAGGCAGTTTTCCACCTATTTGTATAATAAAGTGTCACTATAGACAAAACAGTAAATCAAACTGACTTTCCCTATTAGTGTACAGTAACATCATAAGGCCTACCGCAGATCAATATATAATCCTGCAAAGTTCCCTTTGCATCAGGCTAATTGTGCACAGTTACTTAGCTGCACATGATGGTAGTCTCTCACGCGCAGCCCTCAACCATGTGCACACGCACGTATACACATGTTCACGTGTAACTATTCAAGTTATTCTCACCCTTGCTGTGTTGCAGCAGCCTTATCTTAAAAGGCGGACACTGGCAGTATACACATACAGTGCATTTGCCATGCGATTACTGTGAGTGAGACACATGTAGTGAGACTTACCCACAGTAAAAAGTCTAAAACCGCCTGATCCGCAAAGCAAAATAACTGGGTGTACTGAAAGAGTGGAACCCAATTTCAACAAGGGGACTTTCACAGAAGAAGCCTCTCTGTCTCTTAATCCACTGTCCTAATTCATCTGACAAGAAGCTTTGTTTTTACAGTATTTTGAATCAAATAATATGAAAATATAAGTTGGTGCACACTAGTAACATATAGATAGACAGTGTGCACTTCTTGTAAAGATTGTATTAAAGGATGTTGCGCCAGTTTGGGTATGAGATATGGAAGAGGGACTTTATGTCTGCCAAGATGATGGGGAGGGGGATGAAGGTTGATTTGGGAAAAAGGTGACCAACATTGAAATATTCTGTTACTTCTATCCAGAGAAAAAAACATGGACATATTGATATGCTAGGGCCTCTGTTCACCCATATACACCTGGCCATCAGCTTGGACATGAGACTTCTGACACTCCTGATACTAACAACGGTCCCCAACTCATTGTCCAGTAATGTCAGATGGTTCATGCAGTATTTATATATTTGTCCTATGCTTCTTGTATCTTTGATTCTCTGAAGTGATGTATTCTCGCCCCATTACTACCCTTTTCATTTTTAAACATTCATAAAGGGAAAAAGGTAACTTGTGCCACTTTTTTGACTCCTATACTAATCAATTCATTATGCTCAGTTTAAGGTTACAGCACTAGATACCAATCTTTCTCTGAAACTCTCTACGTGAATGTCCCACTTCTCAATTATCCCAAATCTACCTTTCTGAGCTAATCATTCCAAACACTCATTTCCATCCATATTCTGCTACATGTTTGAGATACATCCTTCTTATTTCTTGCCCTGCTGTAATCAGTTAATGAAGCTGGATGATTCACACAAGACTCCATTCTGAAGTCTGCTCATGGGCTGTTTCGGCTCCTTCCCCTAGGCCGTCCTGTGAAGTAAACATATTTTCATTCTGTTGAACACAAGATAACATGAACACTGAAGCAGCTTGAAGGCACCCTCCTGAATTCACAGGTTTCCATAGATTCACTTTGACACATTGAAGAATCATGGAATTATGTTGAAACTCTAAAGGACTGTGATGATATTTTCACTGTTATTCGAACTGTGCTGAAATGCTTGGTAATATCAAATCCACTTTCCTCTTGATTATAATGAAATGTTTCCATTGTCATTATGTATTTTTTTATTTACGCATTTATTTCTGGTTTTACATTCTGTTTATTGCCCTCAATACAACTGCCAATATACCTGGTCCTGAAGCCTGGTGCTTACTGCTAGTCAAATATTTTATTTTATGAAGCATATGAAACATACATTTTTGGTGCTAAAACAAAAGAAAAATATATGTAGTTTACACCTCATACTGTTAAAATACTTTCTGGTTACATTTGAAAACATTTAGAATGAGATCGCATTCAGATCTTTAAAAACTTTGGGCCTGATTTAGATCTCGGCGGATACGTTACTCCGTAACAATTGTGACGGATGACCTGTCCACCAAAATATAAATCCCATAGGATATAATGAGATTTATATTTCTGCAAATGGGATATCTGTTGTGGCCAAGATCTAAATCAGGCCACTTATTAGGACTGGTTTCAGGATCAGCTGTGGAACCCAAATTGCTGCTCTTATAGTTCTAGGCAAAAACATCCTCATGCATGGTGCTGCCAGTCGTTTAGTCTTGTTATATGTATTAATGGGGTTTTCAGTGAATGATCACTTGAGTCCTCTGGAGATTCTAAAATCATGCATGTGCATAGCTGGTGTAGTGTTGAAATGGTTTGTTTTCTTCCTAACAAAGCAAGGTCTTGCCTTCAAAAATTCAAAATTTGGATGCAAACTAATGAAATTTAGCTCTGAGAAAACTTAGTACTTCAAAATCAAAAGTCCACAAAATCACAGAATCATAGAGGAGTGGGTTGCCAAACCTAACAATATTGAAGTCTCCCCAATTATAGCCTCTGAGGTGAAATCCTAGTGATTCTGGCTGGATTCAAACGTCTCCACGAATTAGCATGTGGAATAAACTGCTAGCAAGGACCAAATAAGGTTATACTCAATCAAAAAATTTCCCGTTCTAAGGAGTTCATAAAATCTCAATCTTGCATCATGAGATTCAATATGCTGAAAACAGCCACACAATCATTTTTACCCGTTGAACTAAGAAATCTCAATCATTTTTACCCGTTGAACTAAGAAATCTGTCTTGTTACTGAAACTTAAAAAAAAAAAGTTCAAATGACATCAAAACTAAAACCTGTTAATTTCGGAAAATATGAGCACCATGGATTGAGTACTACAATCTAGATGTGGGAGGGGAAGAAGGAAACGGGGAACCCCCCCCCCACCCCCCCCCGGAAAGGCAGAGGAAGGGGTATTGAATGATGCACTGTTTGCCTTACTACTGGTACCCACGAGCGTCGTAAATAAGATCCTGTATCCCTTTTTACGCCCAGGCTATTCGAACTTGGCTACAGCCCCACCGGCTAACGACATTTTGCCCTTCTACTTGTTTTATTTTGCTGGTATGGATGGATATCCACTGTGTATTGTGTATTCATGCTTTGTTTGATGTTTTGTTTCGCAATAAAAACAAAATAAAAATATTTTTTTAAAAATCACAAAAAAAATCTCCTATCTTCTCTCTGTCAATGGATCTTTAATTGAAGGCCCTGTCTATACTATCACCTCATTGTCTTCTCACTGACTTTTTCGTTACTCTCCACTGACATTTCTTCCCAATCTTTCGCTCCAGTTTCAATTCTCACTTGACATCTTCCCTACTGACTCTTCGACATCGTATTCCTTTTGGACTCACACTTGTACAATCAATGAACTTGTTCACACCAATTCTTTCTCCCAATGCCCAATGACTTCTTCTCCCTCTTCTAAATTTTCAAACCCAAGTCCCATCCTCTTACTTGTTGACGCACAATATGTTGGATCACTATCTTTGGGTATTGCTGAAGTCTTGAAACTTTATTTTGTTGAATGTATAGCACACTGATAATCCTGAGTAGAGTGTGCTCAATAAGTGTGAATAAATAAACAAATTGACAAACACATGCATACATAGACAAATACATAAATAAATAAATAGGTCCGTTCTGGTTGATGGTTTTGCTAGTTTTCAAGAAGGTAGCTTATTTATAGTCCTCTTCTCAACATCTTCTGAACAGATGTTGATGGACGCTCCTTATGTTGGTGTTTCTGGTTTTCTTTGAAGGTGTCAGACAATTAGAACCAGCTTCATAGCAAGAGTAATATGTGAGATTTAATCACAAAAAGTGGTGTCATTCATATATCTGAACCATATATTTGGTTTTAAGGAATTTAGAGCAATCATGCAGTATGATGAAGATGGAGTTGAGTTGCACAATAGACTTAAAAACTTAAAATATTTTTGTTCTTGTTTTAGAGCCCCAAATATGTATACAATATGAAGCAAACAACATGCGTTGGCAGGTAAGTGTTGGCAATAGTATATTGAGATGTGTTGAAACTGTGTACTCTATTTGTTTGTGGATTGAATAACAAATCAATTCATGTCAGTATCACCTTATTTTACATTATGGATTAATGACATACATCATAAACGCAACACTGAAAAACTGAGATCATGACAATGGCACAGGAATCAGCCAACAACATAATGGCCAAAATAGCTTGAGGCCATGCCAACAACATCAACAAAAGTAAGAAACCTTGGAGTTCTCAAGGACTAAATCCTATTATTGACTCCACAAGTTACTGAAATTAGAAGGAACACTTTCTATACAAAGCATCTTTCCTTAATTGGCATGCCAAAAAAACACCAGACCACTAGCACCATCGTAATATTAAGGATTAACTACACTAACTACCTGCATCTAGACACTCCTTGCTTCTTTATATGGAAATTACAAAGGATTTCAAACACCATGGTAGGATCATTACTTTACCTAACCCAAAGGAACAGTTGACTGCTGTTTTCAAGCACTACATTGATAATTGCTAGATGCTTGCCATTAAACATACTAAGCATGCATCCACAGAAACTTTGAAGGAAGGGGGTTCATGATGCCGACATTTAGAATTCCAATAATATTTAAAAATCAGGCCACTGTGCTCAATACTAGCACTTCAAATTATTGTTTCTACCTACAAAAGACCATTGATGAATCCATTTCCTCGTTACAGGTGGCAAAATGTGGAGCTCTTTGCCAGCCAAGACACAACATTTATAATAACATCTGTTAAGGAAAGAAGTAAAACTTGTCTATTCATGAGATACGCCAGGCTAACTGCATCCTCTGACTTCAACATTAAACTACAGCTATGATCACCTTAGAATATCCATAAAAAAGGCAATAAGATAATTCTTGATCAGTACAGAACACTCTGCCCAAAAGTGACTAATACCCAGAAAGCAATGCTAGGATTCAAATTGAGCTGAATGCAATCAGAGCCGGCTGGTAATGGGTGTTACCCAAAAGGTCTGAAATGGTACTGTCTTATATCTGAATGTAAACAATGCTGGTGAAATAACAAATACACTGTCAGTAGGCCTGATTAAGGACCCCTAACAATTGGATGTTATTGCAGCTAACTGTAAACAGTGCAGACTGCATGGCAAATATACACTCTAGTCTTGCCCTGCTATAGCACTCTTAAAAGATCAGAACTATAGTAGAACATGTTAAATGAAAGAAAACCCAATATTAATTTATCATAACTAATCAGTCAATAACAAATTTTCCCTGCAGTTATTGGCTGAGTTGAACTATCACATATATTTGTCACCCTAGAGGGTCTAAAAATGTTGATCCTGGAACTCCCTGACCATCACATTATCCTTATCAATACTGGACATCTCATAGTTTAACCTTATAGAGGATGGCTCCACTCAAGACTGACCCTCTCCCTTTTTCCCCCACCCTGTCTATACCACCCAGGACTCACAGACCTAACTCTCATAATCTCCTCCTACTAAGCACTGCCTCTAAAGACAATGAGCCCGATTCACAGAACTAACTTAAGACAAAATCCTAAACTTACTACTTTTGGTATTCACAGAAGTTGGGATTTTGTCTTCAGTTTTTCTTAAGACAAACTTAAGACAGACTTAAGTTAGGATTTTGTCTTAAGTTTGTCTTAAGTTTGTCTTAAGTCTGTCTTAAGTCTGTCTTAAGTTTGTCTTAAGTCTGTCTTAAGTTTGTCTTAAGTTTGTCTTAAGTCTGTCTTAAGTCTGTCTTAAGTCTGTCTTAAGGTTGTCTCAAGACAAACTTAAGACAAAATCCTAACTTCTGTGAATACCAAAAGTAGTAAGTTTAGGATTTTGTCTTAAGTTAGTTCTGTGAATCGGCCCCAATATGAGTAACTCTCTGATCATGTATGCACAGTACCAAAATTCTTCCCATATAGATACACAACAAATTAAAAAAAACTCTTCGACCATGCGTTCCCTCACAGTACGCTACTGATAATGTATTTCAGTACCCTAATACAATATAGTGCGCTACATAACTACTGCAATATAATATAATACAATACAATAAATACTCTTGATTCACAACACAGGCACTCATTTTGGCTAATTGTTTTCCTTGCTCAGGTGGATACTTCAGGAAAAATGACTCTTGCAGCTTGTTGTGTGTCTTTAGCCATACAGGAAGTCAGCCAATTGATCCTTGAAGTCCACTTCTTGTTCCTGAGTGCAAGTGGGAGCATATCCTTCCCTTCAGGTCTCCTATCAGGATTCAGTCAGCTGGTTTAGTCCTCTTCTATTCTGCCACAGGTCCAGAAAGGGTTCTCAGGAGCTGCTGGTGTGATCCTTTTAATACCGTTCAGTAGCTAGTGGGTGGAGTGCCATTTGGACACTCCCTAACCAATAGGGAAATGTTCCTTGGAGTAATCCTTCTCGCCTTTACAGCAACTCCTGTTTTCCTTAAAACAAACTGTCCTAGAGTCCATTATTCTAAGGGAAATCCAAGATGGCACAGGACTTCTGCAGTTGAAGAGAGTCCGTGGGCACACCAGGGATGCATGATTAGGTAAACAAGCGGTTCCCTCCTCCTCAGCTACCCTAAAATGGTTATGGGACCAGTTCCCCCTCCCACTAGGCTGTTGCCCACATAGTTCCAGATTGTCTAAAGAACAAAGGCCTTCCATTCTTCAGATTTCCCCTTAAACTTAACTTTGAATGGGCAGGCACCACTTAAAATTTCCTGAACCCTCGCAGCTGCTCGTCTTGGACTGACAGGTGTCTGGGACCTCACCCCAGCATCTCATGTCACCAGTTTCACACCTCATTAAGCTCAAGCATAGGAATGGGCAGCTGCTGGCAGGCTAATGCAAATTAGCCTTCAGGATCTTCAGGTATGGGAAAGGTAACTTCCTAATAGTTACTATTCCTACATGTTTACCATTGAATTGGATTTTCAATAAATATTAAAAGTAGTGGTTGAACTGTTCTCTAACTTGTTACAAACTTGAGATGGCAGAATTAAAAGTTTTCCTCATGGGACAACCAGAGTTTTCCACAGTAAAATAGATTTTATGGGCTTGTCACTATGGGGACATTCTAACATTAAATTTCTACATGTCCCACTTTTACATTCTAGACACTCTACCTTATGGGTTAGAAGGCCTACTTAGGGGTGAATTATTAATATTTAATTGAATAGCAGCCGAAGTGCTCGAGTCCACAGACAGCATTTAGCTTTTCATTCGATAGGTATAATTTCTATATCATATACTATGGCCTTACACGACAGTTCAATAGGCCAATCATGGATTAGCTAATGTTTACATGGTTTAGGTGGCAACTCTGTTCCACATTTCTCTCACATCTTCTTTTTCATACTGCTCCTCACATCATCCATTGCAACTTCTGTTACTCCAACCCAATTCAACCCCTAAATCTGCTTTGCTTAAACTCGATTGGTTACCAAATACTCATCCCCTTATCCCAATTTTGCAATGGACCCTTATGCCATCCCTATCATTTTCCTGTATACTGTCCTTTACTCTGTCCCTAGCTGTAACCCAACCCCTAAAATGTACCTAACCACAACCTGATTCCTTAACCTATCTCCAAATCTTAATGGAATTCCAGGCCTCTCCCTTTCTCTTACTCTACCCCTAGCCCATGCATCTTACCTTACATTACCCCTTAAACCCTATTCTACCCTAACCATAACCCCAAAGGATTCAATTGTTTCACAGTTGCTTTTTTTTTAATTTTTAAAAAATGTTCTACTTCTATGTCTCTACTTTTTTTCCTTTCCTTTCCTTTTTCTAATGTTAGCCTATCATGTGGCATTGAACGTGTGTTCTGAATCTACTCTAAACTACTGTAAATCGGTATATTTGATTCACTCCAGGGTAAATCAGAAGAGATCTTGTTGATTCTTCAAGGAAATAAAATGTGATTCTGTATGCCAGAAGTAACACTTTCAGAACTTAATTTCTGAATGAGGCCTGGATTAACAGGTAACATAGAACTGTCAATAGAAAAAGCTTTGCGTCTCAGGCCTGGAGTGATTTGTAAACCATAATAGGAGTCACACATAGATATCGTAGCCAAATATGCCTATTTATTATGCATGCCGTCACCCCGCATGCGATTACAATGCGGTTGTTACAACGATTGTGTTGTAACATCCATACCAATACCCCACAAGTCGTAACAACGACTTGTGGAGGGGGGTGCTGGATGTTAGAATAGTATAATTTAGTATTCCAACTTCAGTCTGTGCGGACAGTAGGGAAAGTGTTGGATTGTAAATCCAACACCTTCTCCCCCCCGCAAGTCATTGTTACGCCTTGCGGGGTAATGGTATGCGTTGTTACAATGCGGTCATTGTAACGACCGCGTTGTAATTGCATGCGTGGTGACAGATTCGTAGTAAAGACTGTTTATCGTAGTAGCCAAATCGCAAATTTATCTTCATTTTAAAAGCCGCCTGGCCTGCAAACTACCCAAGATGAAAACATAGCTGCCACACAGTCTGGTTATAATAATAATAATAATAATAATAAGGATAACATTACATTTTCTGCATCTAAATTCCTAGTCCTGCTTGATGGTGACATTTTACAAGCAAATTTGTGAATTGTAAGATGTCCTCCCTGCTATTTGCAAGAAAATAGCATTACGCCAAAGAATTCAGCTAAAATAGTAGAAGCATAATAAAGTTGCTCCAAAATATTATATTTGATCAAATTATATGGCAACAGTCACCACTAGAATGCAAAATACAAGAGTGGAATGAATCAGTATGGTCGTGCATTCAAAAGTTGACTATTTTATTCACATCATTCTGCAAGCCCCTAAAACTGAATTTATGTCCTTGATGTATATTAAGATGGAAACAAGTGTACTATTGAGCATGCTAAAAATATGAGCTATTTTGTAGAAATTATCGTAGTTATAACTCGGTGTTGGATAAATATTTCAATAAGAGTTAAAGGTTTTGCCCTACTATGTACTTGTCTTAATCTCCTCGTGACAGTGTTAGACAGCAGTGAGTAAATTCGCGACCGATGTATAACCCAAATATTTAAACACATTCAGCCTGGGGTGCAAAATAAAATTGAACAGCTGTAAATGTTACTTTCTTCAAGCATTGGGGGGGCTAGTGTGAGCAATATTTATAGATGTTGTGATCCAAGAAAATAGAAAGTACACAACCTGATTAAAGGTAAGAAGCCTCTTTATTTAGGGTTTCATAATGAATAAACTTAAATAAATTGCTATATAACGAAGCTTATTCATAAATAGTACTAGTACTGTTGATGTAAATATTCCAAGCTCAATGTTGCAATTGCGATGCCAGACTGTTAACAAAAAGCAGAAATGCATTCTTTAGGGTTAGATCTACACCTAGAGTAAGTTTGGTATTTGTTTGGTATTCTTAGAGTATTCCAATAGTACTTCTATGAAGCTGCTATGATTGCAGGTTTCTAGGAGTAATTGCACATTGCAAACATATATACTGTTGTAGCCCAACGTTTTTGCCTCCACACTTTTTTCTGAATTTGATTTTGTTGGCCTTGGAGCTCTGTACACTTTACCACTGCTAACAAGCGCTAACGTGCTTGTGCTCACTCCCACAAACATGGTGACATTTGCCTACACCTGATTGGTATATTTAATTTACCTATAAGTCCCTAGTAACATGGTATACCATATTCCCAGGGCCTGTAAATTAAATGCTACTAGTGGGCCTGCAGCACTTATTGTGCTAACCATTTAATAGACCCTTAAAATATGTTCCAGGTCTGCCACTGCAGCCTGAATGCAGTTTTAAACTGCCAATTCAACTTGGCAAAATGAACCTCTAGCCAAACTTAAAAACCCTTTCTATTACATATAAGTCATCACTAATGTAGGCCCTAGGTAGGCCAAAGGGCAGGGTGCATTATAATTAAAAGGATGGAATGTACTTTCAGGTTTTACATGACCTGGTAGTGAAAAACTCCTAAGTTCATTTTTCACAACTGTGAGGCCTACCTCTCCTATAGGATAACATTGGGTTGCCTTATTACATTTAACAAGTGCTAACCTTTGATTGGAAACAGGTGAACGTTTCACGTTGGGTGTCTGAAAAATTGCAATTTAAAATTGACTTTGATGGTGAAGTCAGATTTTAAACTGCAATTTTGAAAATACCACCTTTAGAAACTTTCAAAAAAGAACGATTGATGGACAGAATGCAGACCAATGTCATACATTCATCCCAGTACAGAGATTTGGGCCTAAATCCATAGTTTTTTTGCTCCCCATGCCATTCCATTTTGAACCCAGCCATATGCAAGTCAGTCTTGACCCTGCGCCCAATGGGAACAGTTCAGCCCGAACTGCCAGGCCAAGTCCCCCCTGGACTGGAAACAAGCATCCTAGGACCAGTTGGCAGTTTCACCCCTCACCGGCCAGTATAGCTTGACTCCAGTGGCATGGAGAGCACAGGACCCACGTCTGGGCATACCCGTCTCACTCGGGGTGACAAATTGCAAGAACAATTGATGGATAGAATGCAGAACAATGTCATACATTCACCCAAGTACAGGGATCTGGCCCTAAATCCATCATTATTTTTCTCCCCATGCCATTCCAGTTTGAACCCAGCCATATGCAAATCAGTCTTGACCCTGCGCCCAATGGGAACAGTCCGGCCTGAACTGCCAGGCCAGGTCCTCCCTGGACTGGAGACAAGGATCCTAGGTCTGGTGTCGGAGGTTCACCCCTCATCAGCCAGGATAGCTTTAATCCAGTTTGCTTTGTTCGACCTAAGTTGGCAGGGTATGCCCAGACGTGGATCCCTTGGTCACTTTGCCACTGGATTCAAGATAGCCTGGCTGATGAGGGGTGTCACCCCGAAACCGGACCCAAGTTGCTTGTTTCCGGTTTAGGGAAGACCTGGCTTGGCAGTTCGGGCTGGACTGTTCCCATGAGGCACAGGGTCAAGACAGATTTGCATATAGCAGGGTCTGACCTGAGGTGGCAAAGTGAGCTAAAGAAGGATGATGGATTCAACCTAGATCTGTGACTGCGGGTGAGTGTCTGAAAAGTTTCTGCGCTCCGTCCATCATCTCCTTGCGTTTACTTTTAAAACGTTGGCATTTTCCTGGCCTAGCTATTTGGTGACTGCAGCCTGTACCTGGGTCACATGACTGGGCATAATTGCCAGTTGGACTTTGTTTATTCCTCCCAGACAGCCACCCAATAGAGGAATTGGGTGTGTCAGGATGACCCATCACTGTTAGGATGCGGTCAGAGCTGGGCACAGCCCCACTTGAAATTTAATATGCTGTGCCCTGCCTTCACACAAAGTACTTCTTACCCCTTCATTGTTCATGCAGGCAGCTACGAGCCAGGGCAGGGAGGCAGGAATCTTCAAGCACTTTAAAGGGAATTCTGCGGAATATTCTCCTACATTAAAGAATGCACCAGGTATAAAAATGGGTCCCTTAGACACACTCTTCAGTTCACTTCATGTACCTGCAGAAGGACTCTCAGAGGACCGCCTGCTGCTGTGGCCTGCTGTGTACTTCAGAAGACGGCTTTCCTGCTCCTGGAAGGACTGCTTTGCTACCTAAAGCCTGTGTTGTACCCTCAGAGGCCTACCCTGCTGTTTGAGCCCTGTTCGACTGCTGAACCCAGGACTGCCAGAGTGACACATGGGCTAGTTGACTGGCTTCCTGATCAGAGCCGTAGGGACATAACAGGGTCCAACCATCTTAAACCTGGCCTGAGTAAGTCCTAAATCCCCCATGTCCAGTTCTGGACCTTGGTGGTGGTGGTAAAACTAAAATTTGGGACTTAGGAAATGTTTGCCTAAAAACTACTCTGAGCACATAGAGGAGACTGTGACGAACATGCTTGTCTATCCGCCCAATGTGCATTGCTGTCGGCTTGACTTTGTGGAAGCAACCGCTATATTCTTCTCCAGAGCTGTAAATCCTGTTCAGCGGTCCTTCGCCAAAGGGGTATCAGACTTTGTGGAAGTCTCATCGGCTACGTAGAAATCTTAACTGTGGCTTTATCCAGCGGCTCCCCGATGGTGACGCCTCCTCCTCGGACACCGCCTGCAGCCTTGCCCTGCTGAACTTTACCTTCTCAGGAAACCTTTTTGCTGAAATTTGATCTAAATCCGAAGGTGCGTGCCGACCGAGTCTAATCCACATTTTGTAACCGACAATCTATCTATCTATCTATCTATCTATCTATCTATCTATCTATCTATCTATCTATCTATCTATCTATCTATCTATCTATCTATCTATCTATCTATCTATCTATCTATCTATCTATCTATCTATCTATCTATCTATCTGTCTGTCTGTCTGTCTGTCTGTCTGT
Source organism: Triturus cristatus (assembly GCF_964204655.1). Classification (NCBI taxonomy): domain Eukaryota; kingdom Metazoa; phylum Chordata; class Amphibia; order Caudata; family Salamandridae; genus Triturus; species Triturus cristatus. Next base: position 1,070,863,136 of record NC_140591.1, on the reverse strand, counting down.
CTGTCTGTCTGTCTGTCTGTCTGTCTGTCTGTCTGTCTGTCTGTCTGTCTGTCTGTCTGTCTGTCTGTCTGTCTGTCTGTCTATCTATCTATCTATCTATCTATCTATCTATCTATCTATCTATCTATCTATCTATCTATCTATCTATCTATCTATCTATCTACCTGCCTGTCTGTCTGTCTGTCTGCCTGCCTGCCTGCCTGCCTGTAGATGTATCTGTGTATATGCGTATACATATGTTTATTTACCAGTGTCGGTCGCCACTGGGTAGTTTTATGAGGGTACATATATGTTCATACCATTCTGCAACTAATGGGAGAGTTTGACAGTTGCAAATAACTGTAAACCATACATACAATGTGTGTTGTTTTGATTTCAATGTGTGTTTAACACAAAGACCAGTGTTTTATACTTTTTGTAGTGTACTCAATGTGTTGCGAGGGTGGTGCTGTGCCAATACTTTACACTTTGACCCTGAGGATGAGCCTGACTGCTCTGTGTCAAGCCATCAGAGGGGTAGCAAAGGTTATCTGATGAGTGTATCATACTCCTACTATCTAGGACAGTGGATTCTGTCTGGCTTTGGTGCGTCCCAGCCAGCCAGAAATCGCTAGGTCTAACAACACTCAACACTTGTTTGTGCCCTGGTTGAATGAATTGGGATAAAGGCATATGGTTCAATGGTACTGCAAATTGGAGAAGCCGAAAGGAAAGGGTGATGTTAAAAAGAAAAGAGGATTTTGACAGAAGAAAGAATGTCTGTAAAGTTAAAATGAAAGTGGGGGATGTTGTGAAAATTAAGATACCTCTAAAATGGGCAGCATAGTCAAAGTTTACTAAAGCACAAAAAGTATTTGAGTTATTTCATAATGCTATAGAAAAAAAAGATGGCAGGATTTGGAATAAGAACACAGTTATGCCCTTAAAAGTGAATGAGAGAGAAAGCGTGAGCATTGCTGGTATGGCTAGAAGTTGTGTACCTGAAGGAAAATCAGTAGATGTGCAAATCAAAAACAAACAAGAGGGTGTGACTGTGAGACCAGATGGGAGATGTTTAAGTGATAGAAAAGTCAGAAGTGAATAATAAGAATGAGTTATCAAAGAAAAGTGCCACCACGTTATCGTAAGCATTTTGTCGCTGTGTAATGGGAACTCTAGTAGTTCTTATGTTTGCTAGTTTTTTGTAGTACCACATCTATAGTTCTCCTAGCATCAAGTTCCTGTTTATGTATGTATAGAAAATAAGGAAGACAGATGTGTGGTGTCTCCTGCATGTTATTCTAAAAATAGAATCACATGCAGATTAGTGGAATTAGGAATGTTACATTGCAAGGTTCCATAACTGCTATGTGTGCAACATTCTGAGTCAGTTATTGTCTAGCTGACAATGGATGAGGTGTACAGAAATAAACATCTGTGATTTGACCTACCTGAACTTGGTAAGAGAGAGATTTTGGAAAAAGAAACCTGGGAAACTAATTATCCCCATTGACATGAAAAGAAGAGATTTTAGGCAAGATATAGATAAAATAAAGTCCTTTGGGTTTAAAAACATTGGGAGTCTCCTGCCTAAATTGGGTCTGATGGTCTGTATGGTTGTACTGCCAATGCCTCTTCCTTCGGCCCTCAATGGTCTTTTATATTGCCACAGCCTCTCTTACATGTCCTGCATGGTTGGTTTGTGCCCCCCTTCCTCCTGCCCTCATTGGTCTGTTGTACTGCCACTGCCCCTCCCACCTGCCCAGCGCAGTCAACTTGTTGCCTCTGCACCCTTGTCCATCAGAGGGTCTTAGTCCCATAGAAATAATGGTTAGTGCTCTGAAAAAATTAAATGTGTTCATGTTTTCTGGGTTCTTAAATAGTGACAAAGCACTTTTAAATAATTTGCAATCTTTATGTTTTTTTATCCGGTTGATCACCTGATTATAGGTTACACTTAAGGGAGAGGATATGGCCTTATGGCTAGAGCTGCAGACTTTGCAACTGGGGAACCAGGTATGAGTTTCGGCGTCATCTCGACATCCTGTGATATGGGCAAATCACCTAATTTCCCCATGACTAAAACCAAAATGAATGTGTCCTTATGTAATGTAACTGATGCTCAAATAAAGCACTCCAAAACCTTTGGGTCAAGTCTGCTCTACATAAAAGTACAAAAAAAAAACAAAAATCAGGAGCCTTATTTATGAGGCCTTACACGGCCGTTGCGTCACTTTTTTGTGATGCTGCCACGGCGCAAAAAATGCACCACACTACACCCTATTTACAAAGTGATGCATCTAGGCAGATGCGTCACTTTGTAAAGCTGTACCGTACATTATACCTGCGTCAGGTACAATGTATGCAGGGTGGATGTTCCCCCATAAAAAAGGCTTGTGCTAGTGGCGCAGTGAAATCTAGGAGATTGCACTGAACCACTTCTAGGAGTTCACTGTGTCAAATACTTATGCCTGAGTGGCCCCGCTCCTTGGCTATTTTGGCCCCGGGGACCCCGTCCTCCAGGTCCAGGCCATTTCTTTTTTTTAATTGTTTTAAGGGAGTGGGCCTGCCTAGCCCCCCTCCGGGGCCATTTACAGCCCCGGGGACCCCATCCCCAGGGCATAGCCAGATGGTTGGAGACCGCGGGGAGCCTGAAGGTCCTCGTCATCCTGGCCGCCACCCGCCTCCTGTGGGAGCCGGTATTGCTTTTTACCCCCCGGGAGCTGCTCAGATGCAGCTCCCTGGGGTAAAAAGCAAAGTGTGCTCACTTTGACCAAGTGAGAGCACAGTGCTCTCGCTTGGTCAAAGTGAGCACACTTATTTGCTATGGGATGGCGGGATCCCATAGCAAACTGCAGTGTCCCAGGGGTGGGCACTCTGGGACATTGCTGGAGCCAGCATCTTTGAAATAGCCCCGGGCGGTGGTGGTACCCGGGGCTGTGTGGGGGGGTGGAGCCCCCCCACGCCTTTTTGTTAATATAGCCCCGGGGAGGTGGCAGTCCCCAGGGCTGCAGGGGGGACACATGGCTCCCCGCTTTAAAAGAAAATTTAGCACTGGGCAGGTGGCTGTCCCCGGGGCTGTGGGGAGGCTGCGTGGCCCCCCACATAAAAAAAAACTAGCCCCGGGGAGGTGGCAGTCCCTAGGGCTGCAGGAGGGCTGCATTGCTCACCGCTTTAAAAAAAACTAGCAACGGGGAGGTGGCGGTCCCCAGGACTGCAGGGGGGCCATATGGCCCCCACACATCAAAGTATAAGCCCCGAAGTGGTGACATTCCCCGGGGCTGTGGGGATCCAGGAGGGTGACTGCATCTCTATTTATTATTGCCCCGGGATCTGGCCCACTCGGGGGCCAAAAGTAAACAAAGGGTAGGAGCCCACGCTTCGTGTTTGTTTTTAATTTTCTACCGGATTTGCAGATCCACCATGAATCCCGCTGAATTTTAAAATAAAATGTTTTTAGGGCCCTGGGGGTCAGGGTGTTTCTACCCTGCCCCCTTTTCTTTTTTTTCACATTTTTGCTTGTGACTCAGTTCAACCGAGTCACATGATGGCTGCCAACACTTCCTGGTTTGAAGTGTTAGTAGCCAATCAGATCTCAGGCACAAGATCGGAAGGGTTTGCGGAAATTAACATGGAGAAAAAGTATATATACGTACACACACCTCTTCGTAGCAGGAGCCACAGACGCTGCATGGCAGTGTTGGCAGTACAGGAATGAAGAATCCCATTAAGGAACATCCACAAGAAAAGCGCCATATACCCAGATTCAAGTTTGTCAGGAACTCTTTGGAAAAAGGATAGAGTGTGGCAGCTCGCTCTTTCTCTTGACGTATTTCGGCGTTGGTTTGCCCTGTTCACAGGTAGGTAGTTTACAGTTAAAAAGCAGGCTGTAATCTGATGTGTCTTTTTACTCAGGGCATGGGGAAAATATGAAATGGATTCCGTTGGGCTGCAGTGTTATAAGACTCCTCAGTGTCGGCTCCAGCTATGTCCTGGGGTACCCACCCCTGGGACATAGCTGTCTGCTTTTCCTTGGTGGGAGCTTTGACAGCTTCAACCAAGCAAAAGCCAACACTCCACTTCAAGCGGGCAGCAGCTGTCAAAGTGCTCCTGCCTGCTGGGAAAGTAGGTTTCACCCCTTTCCCTGTCTGCAGATATGCGGGCAGGGAAAGAGATGAAACAGATTTCTTTTGCACGCATGCAGCTGCATCTCCAGGAAATCCCTCTGTAAGAGAGAAATGCTGGCTCACACAGGAGGCGGGGAGCCGGCAGGGACTGCGGGGAGTAAGGCTCTCCCCAGAGTCCCAGTGGGAAATGAGCAGAAAGAGACAAAATAGTGGACAGCAATGAGCAGAAAGACACAAAATAAAGGACAGCAATGAGCAGAAAGAGTTAAAATGGAGGTCAGAAATGAGCAGCAATAGGCCAAATAAAGGCCAGCGATGAGCTGAAAGAGGCAAAGTAAAGGTCAGCAATGAGCAGAAAGAGGCAAAATAAAGGTCAGGAATGAGCAGAAGAAGGAAAAATAGAGGTCAGAAATGAGCAACAATATGCCAAATAAAGGCCAGCAACGAGCTGAAAGAGGCAAAATAAAGGTCAGCAATGAGCAGAAAGAGGCAACATAAAGGTCAGAAATGAGCAGAAAAAGGCAGAATAAAGGTCAGAAAAGGCACAATAAAGGCCAGCAATGAGCAGAAAGAGGCCAAATAAAGGTCAGAAATGAGCAGGAAGAGGCAAAATAAGGGTCAGCAGTGAACAAAAAGGCAGAAATGAAGCAGAGAACAAGCGGAACCCACTCAGGCACTCATGCACCCACTCACAGAAATACTCAGACACTCTCACATCCACTCAAAGACCAAGACACTCATGTACCCACCTACAGAATCACTCATGCTCTATCTCACCCACTCACAGATCCACTGAGAGACTCATGCCCTGGCTCACAGACCCACTCATGCAGGCCCTCACACACTGCCTGACACACTCATGGAGGCACTCGCAAACTGACTCAGACGCTCTTGCAAATACTTACAGACCCACCCAGACACTCATGTACCAACTCAGACACCCACTCAAACATTCATGCACCCACTCACAGCCCCACTCAGACACTCACACATCCATTCACACATCCAGTGAGACACTCACGCACTCACTCACATACCCACTGAGACATTCATGTACTCACTCACTCTCTAAAGTTACAGTTAGGAAATAACTTTAAAAACGCGGGGGCATAATATCAAGCACGGTATTAAAATTATTGCCGCTTTAGCGGCAGAAAACTGCTGCTAAAGCGGCGATAATGGGCTGGATAGTATGCCCATGAGAATTCCAATAGAAGCCCATGTTGATACCAGAAGATGGGCTTCTATTGGAATTCTCAAGGGCATATTATCAAGCCCATTATCGCTCCTTCAGCTGCAGTTTTCTGCCGCTAAAGCGGCGATAATTTTAACGCCGTTTCTTGATAATATGCCCCTTAGATATTCACTGAACCCCATCCTCTGGGGCCTGAATCTTTCTTTAGCATTTCTTTTTGTAAAAAAAGGAAGGGGCACACGCCCTCCCTTCCAGACCAATTTTGGCCCCGGGGACCTATTCCACTGGGTCCTGGCCTCTATACTGGGTGCCCTGGTCCCACCCGGGGCACCCAGTTATTATCAATGGGGACCGCGGGGGGAGCCTGAAGGCCCCTGTGGTCCCTGCCAGCTCCCCACCTTCTGCAGGAGCCAGCATTGCTTTTGGACAGAAGGAGCTGCTGAACATGCAACTCCCTCTGTCCAAAAGCAATTCTGCTCCATTTTGAGTAAGCAAGAGCATTTTACATGTTCTTGCATACTCAAAGCAGAGCACAGTTTGCTATGGCTTGGAGGGAGTGGTGCTCCCCTCAAGCCATAGCAAACTGCAATGTCTCCAGGGAAGGACACCCTGGAACATTGCTCCATGAGGGGGGCCATGCCGCCCGTCTCCAATGTTAATTGAGCCCCGGGAGGTGGTGATCCCGGGGGCTGTGGGGTGCTGTGTACCCCCCTTAAATTTACAAATGCCTCGGGGAGGTGGCAGTCCCCGGGGCTGTGAGGGGATCTGCACGGCCCCAGCATTATTTAAAATTAAAGTCTCGGGGAGGTGGTGGCTCCAGGGGCTGCGGAGGAGCCAGTGCCCCCCCACATTTGCAAAACAAAGAGGCCAGGGTAAGTAGCAGCCCTGGGGCCTCCATTTATAATGCCCTGGGCCTTTAGTATACCCCAGGAGGGGAGCCCGTGCACCCCCTCCTATAATTAAAAATACCACCAGGACCTGGCCTACCGGGAGGCCTATATTTTATGAAGGGCTAGAGCCTGTGCTTTGGTTTATAAAAAAACTTTTTAGCGGGACTCGCAGATCCAGTGCGATGCCGTCAATTTTTTAAACGCTTTTTTGGCCCCTCGGTGGTACCCCCATAGGCCTAAGGGGTCAGAGTGTTTCTATCCTGCCCCCTTTTCTTTTAAAAAATAAATACATTTGTGAGTCACAAGATGGCTGCCAATACTTCCTGGTTTGAAGTGTTGGCAGCCAATCAGATCTCAGCACGAGATCGGGAGGGGTTGCAGAACTTCAAAACTACTTAACAAATTTACACCATTTAACAAAAAGGTAGCTTTCTAGACCAACAGCTACCTTTCTGTCAAATTTGGTGCAATTCCATGCTGTAGCCTTATTTAAAATTTCCTATGGAAATTAACATAGGGAAAACGTGTTTTGAGATCTCCCCCCTTTTTCTCAGCCCCAACTTGATAGATCACCCCGAAAGTGTTAAGACAGCAGCTGAAGTGAGCATCAAACATTTTTTTTTAATTCGCAAGGATTTGTCAAACGACACGAAAGTTATTGGCAAATCAAAAAATGTTCCTCCTATGGAAACTACATCCTAACTATACCTGCCTACTGGTGACCGCCAGTGGGCAATATACATTTTGAAAAAAATGAAGGTTACAGTAACATTATAGTTAGGTGAATGTGTCAATGACAACATTAAAGTTTTCACCCAAACAAATACAGAAATTCACCAGTTATAGTTAGCAGAGCTAGCGATAAGATGCACCGCCGCCATGTATTGCTTATGACCTCACATACTACTTAACTCATCACATGTTATTTGAAATCACTGATGACATCAACCAATGAGTGTGTTAATTTGTTTTATTGATTTCCTAGTGACAGGTAACTACCATATTACTTTTCTATCTTTTGTTGTACAGCCTTTGTCCAGCTAATTGATGTAAGTGTTTACAAAACCTGTGTGCTCCTAATGCACCATAGGTGTGTTAGGGTATTGAACACGTTATAAATCTTTTTATTAAAAGTAACTCTGAATACAGGTTATGGTTAACAAGATGTGTTCATTTTGTTCGATGCTGGGTCTGGTGGCTGAGCGGATTATTGCCTTCATGGCAGGGGCCTGTGTTCGACCTCATGGTCACAGGTTCAAATCCCGGCAGGTCCACTCAGCCAACCATCCATCTGAGGTCTATAAAATAAGTACCATTGAGATGGGTAACAATAACCTTCTGTTACTCAGTACCAAGATGCTTATGGGTGAACGTGCGCTTTACAAAATACATGTTATGTTATCTTATTATGTTCGATACAAGTTTTTTGGCACTGCAGAAAACGTTTCCAGCAGGGCAAAGATTCGAAGTACTACATACGGAATATTGTAAGCAGCCTTGAGTAATTAGACAGAATTGTCTCAACATGACAATTTATACTTATCAAAGAAGACTGTGTGCACCAGGTACTAACCTTTGTAAATGTGCTTGTTTTGCTTTACAAGATGGGCTAACGCTAAAATGTTCAGCACAGTATGAAGGCTGCAGGTAGTATGATCTTTAGCACCTTCAGACCTTGGTTATTTTAAGTGAATCGTTGCTCTTTTGACATGTTTTGTATAGAGTGTACACTGTTCTCACTATATACTTTTTAATACTCTATGGTGTATTTCTCATGAGAGTTGCACTGTCTGCAAATAGTATGGTACAGAGTAAACTCTCTCCATAGAGGAAACAGTGTTAACAGTACCCACTTTTCTACTTACATCTTAGTCATTTCTCAATGTAGGTTTAGTGACTGTAATGGGTTTGATACTTGTAAAGACTTTCCATATCAGGGAATGTGTTATGTAACAGGGCTTCAATATCTGGGTAAACTTGGTTTTCCCTGAACAGTTGCATACAGATTGAAAACCGTGTGCAGGATAGGTAACTCTTTCAGGCCCCGCCACCTCCCTGCACCACTGTGCAAACGCGCCCCCTGGCGTGTTGTAAGTTGGGGATTAAGTCCCGTTGAATCCTGAGGGTTCCTGGGGGCCAACTAGCCCACCAGGTACCTCCAGTAAGCGCCACAGAGCTGCGTTGCAGAAAGGTGTAAAAGGGGCATGGCCTCAGACCACCTCTCTGCAACGCAGCTCTGTGGCACTTACTGGAGGTACCTGGTGGGCTAGTTAGCCCCCAGCGACCCTCAGGAGTCAAGGGGACTTAATCCCCCTAATTTACAAAGCGCCAGGGGGTGTGTTTGCACACTTGTAATATCAGGCCCGCCCCCTCACTGCACCACTGTGCAAACGCGCCCCCTGGCGCATTGTAAATTGGGGGATTAAATCCCCTTGAGTCCTGAGGATCCCTGGGGCCAATAAGCCCACCATGTACCTCCAGTAAGAGCCACAGAGCTGCATTGCAGAGAGGTGTAAAAGGAGCGTGACCTTGGATCACCACTCTGCAACGCAGCTCCCTGGCGCATACTGGAGGTACCTGGTAGGCTAGTTGGCCCCCAGGGACCCCCAGTATTCAAGGGGAATTAATTCACCAACTTACAACTCGCCGTTTGCAGAGTGCTACAGGGAGGGGGCGGGGCCTCCAGCGCAATGCTAGCTTTTTTTGTTTCTCGGAATGGGGGCTGTGTGGCCCCCCTTCTTTTCCACTGTTTGGGGCCCTGGGGATCCCATCCCCCAGGGCCTGACCTCTATTTAAAAAAAATAATTAATTAATAAACGGGAAGGGGGCCGCGTGGCAGCCCCTCCCGAGGCAAATTTCGGCCCTGGGGACCCCATCCCCTGGGGCATGGCCATATATCTATTTAAAATATATATTTTTTAAGAAGAGGGTCTGTGTGGCCCCCCTCCCGAGGCCTCTATTAGCCCTAGTCTCCCCGCTGGGGACCGTGGGGGGAGCCCCAATACCCCCACGGTCCCGCCGGCTCCCTGCGGAGCTGACATTGCTTTTCCACAAGGGGAGCTGCTGTCATGCAGCTCCCCTTGTGGAAAAGCAATCTGCTTTGCTTCATTGAAGCGAGAGCAGGTTTCCCTGCTCTCGCTTCAATGAAGCAAAGCAGAGTTTGCTGTGGGCAATGCAGTAGCTGCACGGCTCCTGCCCTGCCATAGCCAACAGCAGTGTCCCAGGGGTGGGCACCCCGGGTCACTGCAGGAGCCAGCCCTGGGGGGTGGCTGTGCCCTGGACCATCAAGGGCTCCAGGAGGTGGGCCGGGTGCCCCCCCCTCCCAATGTTTGAAAAGCCCCGGGGAGGTGGTGGTTCCCTGGGCACAGGGGTCCATAACGGACCCCGTATTTAAATTCAAAGTGCCCTGGGGAGGTGGTGGGCCCGGGGCAGTGTGGGGGGGCCTGTGAGGCCCCCTTCACCCTTATTTAATGAAGCCCCGGGAAGGTGGCAGTCCCTGGGGCAGCGTGGGGTGGGTGGGACTCCCCATTTATTACTTTTTCAAAAAAGCCCCAGGGAGGTGGTGGTCCCCAGGGCTGTGTGGGGGCCGCATGCCCCTGCAAATAATGAGCATAGCCCCGGGGAGGTGGCTACCCCCGGGGCTGTGGGGGCCCCCACGGGCCCCCGCTATTATTTATTGACAATGCCCCCAGGAACTGGTCCACCAGAGGGCCTCATTAAAATGAAGCGCGGAAGCCCGCGCTTCATTTTCTTTATATTTCGGTGGGATTTGTGACTCCAGCATTAATTCGGCTGAAATTATTTAAAAAAATGCTTTTTGTGGCCCTGGGGGTTCTAGTGGGACCCCCTGAGCAGGCCTAGGGGCTCAGGGTGTTTCTACCCCGCCCCTGTTTCTTGATTTTTATATTTGTTTTACTGTCTTCTTCTGACTGGGCTCTACCGAGGCACAATATGGCTGCCGACAGTTCCTGGTTTGGAGTGTTGGCAGCCAATCAGAGTGAAGCTCGTGCCCGGGAGGGTGCGCAAACCCTCCTTGGTGCTCGGATATCAAAACTCTCTTTTTCTAATTTTCCAGGAACTACTGAACGGATTTACACCAATACCTACCCTTTTGCCAAATTTGGTGTAATTCCGTTCAGCAGTTCGGGCTGTAGCTTTGTCCAAAGTTTCCTATGGAGGACAGATATCACTACTGAACGGATTTACACCATTTAAAAAAAGGGCTCTTTCTGAACCAAGACCTACCTTTTTGCCAAATTTGTTGTCATTCTGTTCTGCAGTTCCGGCTGTAGCTTTGTCTAAAGTTTCCTATGGAAATTAACATGGGGAAAACACGTTTTGGGACCCCCCTTTTGCCTCAGCTCCCACTTGAAAAATCACCCCGAAACTTTCAAGACAGAAGCTGACCGAGCGGGCCACTAGTTTTGAAAATTTCGCGAACATTCATCAATCGGCGCCAAAGTTATTGGGAAAAGAAAAAACACTTTTCCTATGGCGACTAGGTCCTAACTATAACTACCTACTGGCGACTGCCAGTAGGTAGTATATATTATCTACTGGCGGTCGAATGTAGATAGTTATAGTTAGGACCGTTTTTCCATAGGAAATCCGCAACATTCTATTTGGAATAACTTTGGCGCCGGTTGACGAATCCTCGTGACATTTTCAAAATAGGTGGGGCGCTCCGCTCCGCTCCTACCCTGAAAGTCTCGGGGGGATTCGTCAAGCGGGGGCTGAGAAAAAAGAGGGGTCCCAAAACGCGTTTTCCCCATGCAATTTTCCATAGGGACCTTTAGTCCAAGGTACAGCCCGAACGGCTGAACAGAATTACTTGAAATTTGGCAGAGAGGTAGTCCTCAGGTCAGGGAAGTGCCTTTTGCAGGTCTGGTGTCAATCTGTTCAGTAGTTCCTGAGAAAATCAAAAGTAAAATCATATACATATGTGGGCGGAGCCTAACCACACATCTCATCCTGAGATCTGATTGGCTGTCAGCACTTCATCCAAGAAGTGTTGGCAGCCATCTTGGGACCAATATACATGATAGCACCTCATTAAAAAGCATTGCAGTTAATAGAAGGTTTTAAGACTTTAGTTACATTATAAATCATTTGTTGATGGTACCAGACTCATTTTAGGAATTGTGGTATGTTCTAAGGTGATTTCACCATGTGAAAAAGCCTTCTGCTGGGATATCATGATTGAGAGAAAAATATTTTCTCATGCTTTTCCCACAGAGGTTTGGAAGGTGATCTATAAGCTAAACTGAGAGCTTATTTTCTGTAAATTCACATTATCTTTCTCAGTCATGTGAGAATGAAGTCTGACATTCTCAGTAAAACATGTACATCCAACAAGGGCAGAGACTGTCAGGTGATTCCTTTGTGTTCTACTGCAGCTTCCCAGAGTGTTCTAAAGAACAACTAGAGCGCTAACAGTCCTACTTATGATAAACATATGGCACACCTGAAGCCATCTTGCTTGGATTAAAGTGGTAACTCTTAAAACATTTAATTTAAAAAGGAACAAAATGAGGGGGTTCATTTTTCCATAAAAAGTATGATTAGTGCTGCAGAAAGAAAAATTAGGGCACATTTTGAGTGACTTCTCAAATCCTCTTCTATTTCATTAAAAAATTCGGACATGCAGACTGAAACATGCACTTTCAATACCAGCAGCAGTTTTCCCTGGGGAGCAGTAGCTTTACTACAGTGATCTAATGAGCAAAAAGAGTGCTAACATTCTGAATTTATGGCAAATGTGTGACACATCTGAATGCCTACTTGATGGAATCAAAGTAAAAAACTGAAAGTATTTCCTACTGAGGAGACTGCAGTAAATGAGGAAATTAGGAAACTTCATAACAAATAAGTCTCCCAAGATGGCCACCAGAGACAAAAGAGCCCAAATGTAGCCCAAATATCACCCAGATGTAGCTAAAGTATAGCCCAATGGCAGAATGTCCCAGAGTGTTCTTAAAAACAACTAGAGCGCTTACTGTCTTCATTATGACAAAAGTATGGCACACCTGAAGCCATCTTGATTGGAATAAACTGGTAACACTTAAAACATTTAATTTAAAAAAGAACACAATGAGGGGGTTCATTTTGCCATAGAAATTATGATTAATGCTGAAGAAAGAAAATGAGGGCACATTTTGAGTGACTTCTCAAATCCTCTTCTATTTCATTAAAAAATTCTGACATGCAGACTGAAACATGCACTTTTAATACCAGGAGCAGACTTCCATGGTGAACAGTAGTTTTACTACAGTGATCTAATGAGCAACTAGAGTGCTAACATTCAGAATTTATGACAAATGTGTGACATATCTGAATACCTTCATGATGGAATCAAAGTAAAAACCTGAAAGCATTTCCTACCGAGGAGACTGCAGTACATGAGGAAATTAGGAAACTTCATAACAAATAAATCTCCCAAGATGGCCACCGGAGACAAAAGAGCCCAAATGTAGCCCAAAATCACCCAGATGTAGCCCAAATATAGCCCAATGACAGAAGTGTGCAAAACACTTATTATTTTGTGTTTTTTCAGTGTTATATAGTGCAGACTTGTCAGGTATTGGAGTGCTTTACATGAGCATTGGTTACATCACACAAGAACAAATTCATTTTGGTTGTAGACATGGGGAGACTAAGTGATTTGACCAGAATCACAGAATGTCGAGCTGAAGCAGAAACTCTAACCTGGTTCCCCAGTTGCAAAGTCTGCATTTCTGGAAGTAACACCACATCCTCTCTCCTAAGTGCAACATTTAATCAAGTGGTCAACTGGATAAAAAAACATAAAGATAACAAATAATTTAAAAGTGCTTTGTCGCTATTTGAAAACTCAGAAAATATGTCCTTATTTTAGTCTTTTAGAGCACTAACCATAATTTTGATGCCAATAAGACCCTCTCATATATGTAATTTCTAAAGGAAATGCTCTAGGTATTACAGTTTTGATTACATCAAGATGACGTCAGGCGTTCCACACTTTTGTAATAAATATAGAATGTTAGCAATCTAGTTGTTCATTAGGATACTGTTGAGAGGTAGAGGCCAGGGGCACCGACTCTGAAAATTGAAGGCAGGTAGGAGGGTGCAAAGGCAACAATTTAACCACACTGAGCAGGCAGGAAGGGCAGTGGCAGCACAACAGACTATGGAGGGCAGTGGAAAGGGGGGCAGGGGCAACAAATCAACAATACAGGACTTGCAAGAGAGGCTGTGGCAATGTAATAGACCATTTTGGGCAGAAGGAAGAGGCAATGGTAGTACAACCATACATGCCAACAGACCCGATTCAGCCAGGAAACGTCCAATGTTTTTAAGCTCAAATGGGCTTTATTTGATCTGTCTCCTGTCTACAATCTCCTCTTTTTCAATGTAACTCAAAGGGGAAAATCAATACCCCAGTTTTTTTTCAAAATCTCCCTCTTACCAAGTTCAAAATGTTCGCAAGTATGGTACATTGGATCATGGAAGGAAATGGGGTAGGGACATGGACTTGGATAACAGAGGACAGGAGGGACATGGAGAGGTGCACCAAACTGACCCTGCAGGGCAGGCATCAGGGTTTGCAGCAGCACAATGCACCACACAGGGCATGCGGGACGGGAGTGCAGCACAACAATCCATAGAAAGCAAGAGGGAGGGGACAGGACCATGCACATGGACAACAGAGAACAGAGGGGCAAGAGGCAATGGTAGCTAGCTGACCATAATGGACAGACAGGAGAGAAAGCTGCAGCATAACAGACCATAAAGGGTAGGAGGGACGGATCAGGGGCATTACAATGGAACAGACAAGCCAGGAGGGAGGGAGTAGGGGTCTGCACATGTAAACAGAGGGCTGGGGGCAAGGGGGCAGGGCAGGAGCAGCAAGATAGCCATGGAGGTCAGACAGGATGGGCACTAGAAGCAAGACACACCATGAAGAGCAACACTGAGACTGTGATGGCATACACACAGACCATGGAGGGAAGGTGCGAGGGGGTCAGGGGCAGCTAACTGACCCCACAGGGAAGGTGGGAGGGGCCATGGCAGCACAGAAGACCATGCATGGCAAGTGGGAGGGTTAGTGGCAGCACAATGGCTATGATGGGCAAGAAGGAGGGTGCAGGCGCATTCACAAAGGACGATGGAGGATAGAAGGGAGGATCAGGACCTGTGCACAGACAAGAAAGTTCAGGGGAAGGAGCCTCACAACCGACTGCACGGGGCAGGCAGGAGGAGCAGTTGCAGCACAACAGACCAGGGAGGGCAGAAGGGTGTGGTAGTACAATGGACCATGTAGGACAGGAGGAAGAGGATAGGGGCATGGCATGTGGACAGGCAGGGTGGAGGTGGCAGGGACAGGTTACAGTCATCTGACAATGCTAGGCAGGTGGGAGGGGAGTGGCAGCTCAACAGAACACTCAGAGTAGATAGGAGTGGCAGGTCCATGGAACATGGTGGGCAAAAAGGATGGAGCAGGGGCATGCACAAAGACATCGGAGGGCAGGGGGAAGGAGAATAGGGGCAGCAAGCTAAGCACAGAGTTTAAGCAGGAGGTCAATGATGGGGCATAGAATTGGGCAATGGAGGGCAGGAGGAGTGGACTGGTACATCATACTAAATTGAGGGCAGTGGCAGCACATCAGACCATGCATGGCAGGAGGGAGGAGGCTAGTCCATGGATTCACACAACAGAGGATAGGGAGGAGGGGGATGGGGCAGCAAGCTAACTGTTCAGAGAAGGCGTGTATTAGGAACTTTATTGTTTTTAAAACGTGTGTCTGTGCGAACTACTTAAAATATGAACAAGTATGCAGCATAATCTCACTTTTATTCAGGAAGAAGAGGACGTTCATGACTGTGACTCCGGGCTCACTTGGCAGAAACACCCCCTGACCCTCCACCCCCTATCGCAAAATGTAATGCCCGTGAAAAGGGTAGGTGAACACAGTGTTATATAGAACATAGTCCTGAGAGCACGATTGAAAATGAAAACTAGATATAGTGTATGGTATAAACTATGCACCAAAAAGTGTGATATAAGATGAACCAGGCGTGAAATATAATATGCAATACATTGTGCGCAATTACAGATTCATTGGAGAGCGCGAGATAGCACAGGCACTAGCGCGTGCTATGCGATATGCGCCTTGGAGTGTAATATGAACAGGGCAGCGTTGTGTAACCTAACTAGTCTCTAAAGTTGTAATATAAAATATGTGCTGGGGAGTGTAACGTTGCATATGCACTGTGACAAAGATATGGATCCCAGATTGTAATATGTATGGCATAGGACTGTGCGTTATAACATAGGCATCGAGGAAGGCACGTTAGATGGGGCAATATAACCCGTGCGAAGACAAGTGTGGCATGACATATTCACGGGGTGGTGTTACAGTGCACATGGGCTAGAGAGTGTCATAGCATATGCACTAGCTAGTGGAATACAACAGAGAGGTGTGTGGCACTCAGCAGGCAATGGTGGGTGTAACACAGCATTGAGCTCTGCCAGGAGCGCACTGTGACTCTCAAGTGATGTTCGTCCCCTTTCCAGAGAGTAAAATAAAAAGTATTACACATCCGGCAGTGGATGTGTGTTTTATTAACCGTGAGGGGGGTTTCTTGCATAGTTTTGGTAGAATTTTTGTCGAATCCCCTTTGAATGGCTTGGTGTGCATGTGTATTAAATGTGCCCATCAATAGCTACCCATGTTTGTATAAATAAATGACAACGGGTGTCTACTGGGATTAGGCGCGGTAGGGCATCAGACATGTCAGAGCTTCACTAGTGGTGTAAATACATTCCACGTGGATTCATTGTATGCATAGTCGCCTTTTAATGAATATCACGCAAATCGTCATGGTGATAGGTACATACGGTTTGTCCAGCATGTCCTAGGTGTGTCTATAAATATATATATTTTTAAAATAATAAAAAACAGTGGCCGGCCCTGGGGATTGGGGGTCAAAAAAATATAATTAGGTGACAGGCCCTGGGGGATGGGGTCATCTGGGCCAATAAATTAGAATAAGAAGGGGAACCACACAGCCCCCCTTCTTAAAAAATTAAAATAAATAAAAGACTGGCATCGTGCCGGAGGCCACGCCCCCTCCTGGCAGCACTCTGCAAACGCGCCCCCTGGCGAATTGTAAGTTGGAGAATTAATTCCTCTTCAATACTGAGGGTCCCTGAGGGCCAACTAGCCCAACAGGCATCTCCAGTATGCGCCAGGGAGCTGCGCTGCAGACAGGTGTTCTGGGGCCAAGCCCCTTTTTACACCTCTCTGCAACGCAGCTCTGTGGCGCTTACTGGAGGTACCTAGTGGTCTAGTTTGACCCTAGGGACCCTTAGGATTCAAGGGGACTTAATCTCTCAATTTAGAACAGCCACAGGGCGCGTTTACACAGTGGTGAAGGGAGGGGACGGGGCCTGAGGTGACGTGTGCAAACACGCACTATGGCACGTTTTAAATTGGGGATATAATTTCCCTTCAATACTGAGGGCCCCTGGGGGCTAACTAGCCCACCAAGTGCTTCCAGTAAGCGCCACTGAGCTGCATTGCAGAGAGGTGGTCCAGGCCGTGCCACTTTTTACACCTCTCTGCAACGCAGCTCTGTGGCACTTACTGGAGGTACCTAGTGGGCTAGTTGGACCCTAGGGACCCTCAGGATTCAAATGAACTTAATCTCCCAACTAAAAACGGACACAGGGCGTGTTTACACAGTGGTGAAGGGAGGGGACGGGGCCTGAGTTAACGTGTGCAAAAACACCCTGTGGACTGTTTTAAGAGGTAGTTTTAATTCCCCTGCCCTATTATATACTAGGGTCTTACAGAGGAGGTCATGCTAATCACAGGGGGACCCCAACGCATAATGTTCCCTAGTGTATGTAGGTGTTTTCACTGTATTCTAAGTGTCTTTTAACATAGCACTGGCTCTAGGACTGGTTAGTCAGACTCAGTTACCACCAGTATCCGTCTGAAAAAGTTGAGGGTACAGGATGATTTTGCAACAAGGCTTCTTTCTGCTTTTCTTTTTGTTCTTTCTGCACGTTATCCTTCTTCCTGCACTTTTCTTCATCTTTGAGGACTTCTGTTGCTTCTTTCTGCACTTCTTTTTTTTCTTTCTGTGCATTTTTTCTTCTTTCTTCACATGTCCTATCTCTGTAGGCATAGTTAGAAATTAGCATTTAAAAAACCTATGAAATTCACAGAAAAAACCATAGGTTTCAGGCACGTTATAGTTAGGAATTAGCATTTAAAAAACCTCAGAAATTCACTGAAAAAACCATAGGTTTCAGGGGTGTTATAGTTAGCTGGACTTTTCACGTGTACAAAACCATTGAAATTCCCCCGTTATAGTTAGTTCAGCTAACTATAACTCGCGCGCCCGCAATGCACTGCTGATGACGTCACATATTACATCACTCATGACATGGTCAGTGGCATCACTCATGGCATCACTGATGACATCTCAAATGACATCACTCACTGTGCAAGCCCTGTGCGCGCACCCTGCCATGCGCGAGCATAATTCTGATTGGTTGTTACATGTCTGTAAACATTCGAATCGGTCGAAATCAGGAGGTATCGGCCGCCATTTTGTCTGTCGCACTGAAAAGGAAAGGTGGAGAACGTGAATAGGGGGCAGGGTAGGGAGTTCTTGACCCCCTAGCCATTGTCAGGGGGTCACAGTAGGACCACGAAAGGCAAAAAAAAAGATTTTAATTTTTGTTTTAAAACATCGCGAGGTGCGTGCACTGAAAAAAAAACATTAAAAAATATAGAAATAAAAATCAAGTTTAAGTGTTTAGATATTAGGTGGCTCTAAAAAGAGCCCTTGTGTTCATTGAGTGTTTTTCGTTACCTACAAGTAAGTACCGATGCAGAGTCTAAAGTTCAAGAGGAAGACTCTGTTCCCTTCATCATTGAAATGTACACCGTCTCCTCTATAAATGTCTTGCATGTTGTAACACAAGTTGTTGTGGTATATAGAACCCATACCATAGTCTCTGAGGAAAGCAGAAACAGACTTATTGACGTGCTTTCTTGCTTTGTCAATCTGCGGACAAAATTGGTTGGACCAGTTCCACTTTTGCCTTTGGCATATATTAGAATATACAAAGGCAGTTTGTGGAAAAAGTGACATCAATTGCAGAAAGGTGTCCTTAATAAGCATTTCCAGACCTACCCCAGTTAAAGTGCCTAGGTCATTTCCACCACAGTGCACAATAATAAGGTTAGGCTGTGGGAGATGTAGAAAGGTTTTCACCAAAGGCATTAATTTGTGCCACTTTAACCCTCTCTGACCAATCCATTTAATGTCTACATTTGGCAAAGCAAGGTCTTTGAAAATACCTCTTTTTTCTGCATACTTTTCATTCCAAAAGACATAGCTATGACCTACAATCCACACTGTGAACATCTTTCAAGGAGAACAGGATGCACTCAGGAGGTGTCTTTCAGTAGAATGGCAATATGAAAAGAAAGATAGTTGAAAAATGGAGGCATACATACTTTTTTTTAATAAAAAGAACTCATTGGCTGATTCAAACCATTTTACAGTTAAAACTAGGCTGTATGTTTACATTTTTAAAAGCATGTTTTGGATTGATACAGAAAAATGTGTTCCCACTGAACATTACTTTGGATTTGCTGTTAGGTTTGAAAAGTCAAGCACTCTTGCTCTTTGGATTTGAAACATTGTGTGCTGAACTTCTGACCTCTCTGCTCACACCAGTGTTCCATGACCTGTTGCTATGGTAGCAGGCAGAAGTCATGTTGGGGGAAGGGATGATTTGGAAAGGGGTTGAAAGTTGCAACCAATAGAAATGTGTGATTCCATTTGAAAAAATGTGGGAAGGACTGTGATTTTACATTAACATGTATATGTGTGAAAAAAGAGAGAGAAACATTGCCATTTACTGGTTGTGGTGAGAGGAGAGAGGTGTACAGCTCTGAGATGCTGGCTCTGATAATCTGCTGTTTGAGTGCCACATTTCTTTCTCAACTAACTAATTTTAAAGGTGAGTTATGAGTTTGAGAGGGGATGTATGTGGTGATTTTTGATATAAATATTAGAATTGTCATTCGTCTTTTAAAGTTGTGTTTTACATTTTGTGTTTTAGGAGATATTTAACTGTCCTGAACTTGTAAGATATTATGGAGTATGTCTTCGCTGTAAGTTAAGGTGTACTGGTATCACTGAGGAATGCTGTTTTGTGCCTAGAATCACATCATGAGTCTGTCTGCACACAGGATTTGTTGTCAGAGATTTAATTTGTGTTGCTCTTGTTCTGTTAGCCTTGCACTCGCTGAAAAGGGGCAGTTTGTTTTCTTAAAGTGTGATGGTTAGCATTCAGCAGAAATCAGTTACTCACAAATGAGAGGCAAATGCAAACACATTTGAAAATAGCATGGTACATTTTCCTACCACTTTAAAAGTTGTGTTTTACATTTTATGTTAAGGAAGATATTTAAGTGCCTTGAACATGTTAGATATTATGGAGTATGTCTTCACTATAAGTTAAGGTGTACTGGTATCACCCAGGAATACTGTTTTCTGCCTAGAATCACACCATGAGACAGTGTGCACACAGGAATTGTTATCAGAGATTTAATTTGTGTTGGTCTTGCTCTATTACCCTTGCACTCGTAGGAAAGGGGCAGCTTGTTTTTTGTAATACATGGTCATGGTGTCAAGGAGCTGTTAGGACATGTGCTCTTTTCTGCTTGTCTAAAATATAAGAAAAAAGTGTCAGGCTGTCACAGTAATTATCACTTACTCCACCACAGTACTAAATGTGCTTTCAAATTGCCAAACAAAATATCGCTTTGTGGTTAGAATCACACCATGAGTCTGTGTGCACACAGGAATTGTTAGAGATTTAATTTGTGTTGCTGTTGTTTTGTAAAACTTGCACTTTTAAGAAAGTGCAGTTTCTTTTCTTCAACTGTGTTGGTTAGCACTCAGCAGAAATCACTAACTCAAAAATGAGAGGCAAATGCAAACACATTTGAAAATAGCATGGTACATTTTCCTACCAATTTAAAAGTTGTGTTTTACATTTTATGTTAAGGAAGATATTTAAGTGCCTTGAACTTGAAAGATATTATGGAGTATGTCTTCACCATAAGTTAAGGTGTACTGGT
Organism: Triturus cristatus; assembly: GCF_964204655.1. Lineage (NCBI taxonomy): Eukaryota > Metazoa > Chordata > Amphibia > Caudata > Salamandridae > Triturus > Triturus cristatus. The sequence goes on along the minus strand of NC_140591.1, from coordinate 1,070,842,795 downwards.
ATGACCCAGGAATACTGTTTTCTGTCTAGAATCACACCATGAGACAACATGCACACAGGAATTGTTGTCAGAGATTTAATTTGTGTTCCTGTTGTTCTGTAAAACTTGCACTTTCAGGAAAGGGCCTGGTATCACCCAGGAATACTGTTTTGTGCCTAGAATCACACCATGAGACAGTGTGCACACAGGAATTGTTGTCAGAGATTTAATTTGTGTTGCTGTTGTTCTGTAAAACTTGCACTCGCAGGAAAAGGGCAGCTTGTTTTCTTCAACTGTGATGGTTAGCACTCAGCAGAAATCACTATCTCACAAAAGAGAGGCAAATGCTAACACATTTGAAAACCACAGGGTAGATTTTCCTTCCACTCCTGCAATGGGTGAGGTAGTTCCTACATGTTCAAAACTGCAATTAACCTTTACCAAACATGTACTCTTACATACATATCTGCAGTCTTCATGCAGTTGAAAAAGTCTCCATGCAGATCTCTCTTGCAACTGACAATACACAGTCTCCAGAAACACACTCCTTGCACACATGCAGCAGCTTCTCCTACACTCCCATGCATAATACTCAGCTCTGTGTTGTGTTTCAGATAGCAGTGTATAATGCTACCACATTCCACAGTACTAAATGTGCTTTCAAATTGCCAAAGGAAATATCGTTTTCTGCCTAGAATCACACCATGAGTCTGTGTGGACAGAGGAATTGTTGTCAGAGATTTTATTTGTGTTGCTGCTGTTCTGTAAAATTTGCACTTTCAGGAAAAGGCCAGCTTGTTTTGTTCAAATGTGTTGGTTAGTACTCAGCAGAAATCACTATCAAAAAAATGAGAGGCAAATGGTAACACATTTCAAATCAACAGGGTAGATTTTCCTTTCAATCTTGTAATGGGTGAGGTAGTTCCTACATGTACAAAACTCCAATTAACCTTTACCAAACATGTACTCTTACACACATATCTGCAGTCTTCATGCACTTGTAAAAGTCTCCATGCAGTTCTCTCTTGCAACTGACAATACACAGTCTCCAGAAACACACTCTTTGTACACATGCAGCAGCTTCTCCTACACTCCCATGCATAATACTCAGCTCTGTGTTGTGTTTCAGATAGCTGTGTGTAATGCAAACACATTCAACGTCACCAAGGCTCATTTCCTTTGCTCTACTCTAATCACTCACCCTGTAACACATGCTGATGGTCTCAAGTAGCTGTTAGGACATGTGCTCTTTTTTGCCTCTCTAAAATATAAGGGAAATGTGTGAGGCTGTCTCAGTAATTATCACATGCTCCATCCACAGTACTAAATGTGCTTTCAAATTGCCAAAGGAAATATCGTTTTCTGCCTAGAATCACACCATGAGTCTGTGTGGACAGAGGAATTGTTGTCAGAGATTTTATTTGTGTTGCTGTTGTTCTGTAAAATTTGCACTTTCAGGAAAGGGCCAGCTTGTTTTGTTCAAATGTGTTGGTTAGTACTCAGCAGAAATCACTATCAAAAAAATGAGGGGCAAATGGTAACACATTTCAAATCAACAGGGTAGATTTTCCTTTCAATCTTGTAATGGGTGAGGTAGTTCCTACATGTACAAAACTCCAATTAACCTTTACCAAACATGTACTCTTACACACATATCTGCAGTCTTCATGCACTTGTAAAAGTCTCCATGCAGATCTCTCTTGCAACTGACAATACACAGTCTCCAGAAACACACTCTTTGCACACATGCAGCAGCTTCTCCTACACTCCCATGCATAATACTCAGCTCTGTGTTGTGTTTCAGATAGCAGTGTGTAATGCAAACACATTCAACGTCACCAAGGCTCATTTCCTTTGCTCTACTCTAATCACTCACCCTGTAACACATGCTGATGGTCTCAAGTAGCTGTTAGGACATGTGCTCTTTTTTGCCTCTCTAAAATATAAGGGAAATGTGTGAGGCTGTCACAGTAATTATCACTTGCTCCATCCACAGTACTAAATGTGCTTTCAAATTGCCAAAGGAAATATCGTTTTCTGCCTAGAATCACACCATGAGTCTCTGTGCACACAGGAATTGTTGTCAGAGATTTAATTTGTGTTGTTGTTGTTCTGTAAAAGTTGCACTTTCAGGAAAGGGCCAGCTTGTTTTCTTCAAATGTGTTGGTTAGCACTCAGCAGAAATCACTATCAGAAAAATGAGAGGCAAATGGTAACACATTTCAAATTAACTAGGTAGATTTTCCATCAAATCTTGTAATGGGTGAGGTAGTTCCTACATGTACAAAACTCCAATTAACCTTTACCAAACATGTACTCTTACACACATATCTGCAGTCTTCATGCAGTTGAAAAAGTCTCCATGCAGATCTCTCTTGCAACTGACAATACACAGTCTCCAGAAACACACGCTTTGCACACATGCAGCAGCTTCTCCTACACTCCCATGCATAATACTCAGCTCCGTGTTGTGTTTTAGATAGCAGTGTGTAATGCAAACACATTCAACGTCATCAAGGCACATTTCCTTTACTGTAGTCTAATCAGTTACCCCTGTAACACATGGTCATGGTCTCAAGAAGCTGTTAGAACATGTGCTCTTTTTGGCTTGTCTAAAATATAAGGGAAATGTGTCAGGCTGTCACAGTAATTATCACTTGCTCCATCCACAGTACTAAATGTGCTTTCAAATTGCCAAAGGAAATATCGCTTTCTGCCCAGAATCACACCATGAGTCTGTGTGCACACAGGAATTGTTGTCAGAGATTTAATTTGTGTTGCTGTTGTTCTGTAAAACTTGTCCTTTCTGGAAAGGGCCAGCTTGTTTTCTTGAAATGTGTTGGTTAGCACTCAGCAGAAATCACTATCTCAAAAATGAGAGGCAAATGCTAACACATTTCAAATAAACAAGGTAGATTTACCATCAAATCTTGCAATGGCGGAGATAGTTCCTACATGTTCAAAACTCAAATTAACCCTTACCACACATCTACTCTTATACGCATGTCTGCACTCTTCATGCAGTTGTGCAAGTTTCCATGCAGATCTCTCTTGCAACTGACAATACACAGTCTCCAGAAACACACTTTTTGCACACACGCAGCAGCTTCTCCTACACTCCCGTGCATACTACTCAGCTGTATGTGGTGTTTCAGATAGCAGTGTGTAACACAAACAGATTCAATGTCACTAAGGCTCATTTCCTTTGCTCTAGTCTAATCACTCACCCTGTAACACATGGTCATGGTCTCAAATAGGTGTAAGGACATGTGCTCTTTTCTGCTTCTCTAAAATATAAAAAAAAATGTGTCAGGCTGTCACAGTAATTATCATTTGCTCCTCAACAGTAGTAAATGTGCTTTCAAATTGCCAATCAAATATCGTTTTCTGCCTAGAATCACACCATGAGTCTGTGTGCACACAGGAATTGTTGTCAGAGATTTAATTCATGTTTCTCTTGTTTTGTAAGACTTGGACTCGTAGGAAAGGATCAGCTCATGTGATAGGATTTGAAAAGTTGAAAAAAAGAATTGTAATGAATTAAAATTACATAAAGGTATTTTTTTTTTAGTTTTTTGCAGGTATTGCTGAGCAACAGTGAAAAAATATAAAGATGTCTATAAAGTCAAGAAAGAGAAAAGAAAAGAAACAACAACTATATTTGAAGACAACTGGTAAAAAAAAAATAGGAGGAGAAGCTTGTGTTGGAAAACAGAAAAAGTCTTCTGGTAAGCAAACTAAAGAATTTTTAAAAAATATCTTCCCAAAAAAAAAAAATGATCGAAAGATAAATTCAAACAGTGTTTCAAGTACAAAACAACAACAGAGTCGACAGCAAAAACAAAATGCTAATGTAGACTCAGAAGTAAGAAAGAGTGACTTAACACGGAAAATAGATTTTAAAAACATTCGTCGAAAAATGTTTCAGAGAAGAGTGATGTTACATTTGCTAAAGGATGTGAAAAAATATAAGAAGAAAACCAAATTTTATAAAAAAAAGAAATTAATTGAAAGTATTGTTACCAAGGCATTAGAAATAAAAAAAAACTATTCATTTTAATTTTGAACAGGATGCGTAGATTAGATAAATTAGTCAATGCAATGAAGTCACAAAGCAAAAGGAAAAGAGAAGTCAAAAAAATAATTTTTGTAAAGTGTTCTTAGGAGAATGGAAGCATAGTTCAAGTACTGAACCATTTTTTAATGAAGAGAGTTATCTTCAAAGTAATAGTTTGTTGCATGCAGTTGACACCAATGGTAGAGCATATGAAGTTAAGGATGGTTGTGTAATGGAAAAGGAGAAAATGGTTCCAAGAAATGAGGAAGAAGTGATGGCTGATGAGGTCATGGGGAGACGTCCTAAAGCCCCAGTGTACACTTGGAATTGTGGTAGTATTTGTACTGTGCGTCAGGAATCTATTGATAAATTACGTGACTTTCTAAGAGAATATAGTAAAAAGAGTGTTAAACAGAAAATTAAGGTGCTTCAAAGACTAGATCCATGCAGAGTGAGAGAGAATACTGGTTTGCAAGGACATTCTCTGGCTTGTCTATCTAGGAAAGTGTGTCAAAGTGTTTTTCACCATTTTAGGATGCTGGCTGTTCATCATACTGAAATGAGAAAGTTTGTGAGAACATTGTATTTTGCTAAAAGTCCAGCACTAAAGTTAAATGAGTTGAATAATGCTCTGTTCCGTGGATCTGTAGCAGATGTAGTGAAGGTTACTGATGAGATTCAGTTTTGTTACTTTGGTCCAGAACAAGAAAGTGCAGAAAATGACACGGTTATTGATGAAAATGTGGAAGAGAATGTAGAACTTACTGTTAGTAAAAATTTTGAAGATGAAATGACAAAATTTACTATCATCTCTAATGAAAGACCAAATATTACTTGTATTTGTTGCCGGAGAAGCCATTATAAAAATCAAACAAGGAATGTTGATCTGTATAAAAAAAGTGAAAATGAAGACAATTATAAGTGGAAAGATTTTGCAACATATATATTTCTGGAAAATTGTTTTGAATTGGGTGGAGATCAGCGTATTTGTAAATACTGTTATAACAAGTTAGAAGAAAATAGAATGCCAGCAAGAGCTGTACATAATAAATTAGAATTGGTTGATATTCCACCAGAACTTTCTGATTTAAATACGTATGAGTCTATACTCATTCAATGTGTCCATCCGTTTCAGACCATAGTGCGTATGGAGCCAAAAACAGGTAAATTACCTCCTTCGGATTTACAAAGAGGTTTAAAAGGAAGAGTTGTCTATTTGCCATTGGATTTGAAAAAAAATATGGAAACAATTGATGCAGAAACTTTGGAAACTGAACCATTAGGTATTCTGGTTAATGGTGTACCTACAAAGAATAAGAAAATTTGGCAGGAGCTGGTGGATGTACGAAAAGTACAAAGTGCAAATTTGTATTTGAAAAAAAATAATAAATGGTATGAAGCCATTTATATGGATGAAGATGAAGAAGAAATACTAGAAGACACAGGAATACCAACTGGGCAAATTGAAAAAGTGGATAAGTCAAAAGAAGAAGAAATTTATGAACATTTCAGCATACATCCTCTTCATTCTAAAGAAGTTATGGGGAAAGCTATTGATCTGTTTCAGATGAAGAAAGCAAAAGGAACTCCTGTGAGTGTATGGGAGGAGAGCTTGGAAGCTCGTTGTTTTCCTCAACTGTTTCCTACAGGAGAAGGTGGACGATATGATGAACGTCCAGTACAGATTCCTGCTTCGGAGTATCGTACTACAAGATTATATGCAGAAGATCCCAGATTTCGTCAAAGTTTTCCTTATTTGTTCCATCTTTTATTTGAAAGTGACTTGTCTGCACTATCTTATGCAGTAAATCACATTTTGAAAACTGGAGTACATCTACATAATGTGTCAGCATAGGACTTTCTCAACAAAGTGCAACAGCGAGATGATCATTTGGAATCTCAATTGATCAATTTGATGGCTTGTCAGCGTGGAACTAATGAATAGTGGTACCGACGCCATGGAGAATTGAAGTGTATGTTACGGAATTTAGGAACTTACATGGTTCCTTACCCTGAGCTGTGCAGAGTACGCTTGGGATGATTTACTGGATTTTCTGCGAGAGGCAAATTCAAACATTAAAAACATACAATACAAGACAGCAGGAGAATTGTGCTCATTGGACCCGGTTAATGTTTGCAGATATTTTAATCATAGATTTGAGGCTATGATGTCCTTTATCTGCAATAAAAAAAATCCACCTCTTGGAGAAGTTGTGGATTTCTTCTGGAGAAAAGAGTACCAAGCAAGAGGTGCTCCTCATATTCATATGCTGTTGTGGATCAAGGATGCCCCTTTAATTTGGAACAGATGCTGATGAAGCAGTTTTATCTTTCATTGAAGGATATGCAACATGTGCTATACCTAAAAGCACAGAAGAGAAAAACTTAAAAGGGAAAGTTTTACGTTTCCAAAGTCATCGATGTGGAAAATACTGTCGACGAAAGTACAAGAATAAAGATAAATTCTACACAAAATGTCGATTTGGATTTCCACGACCTTTTCTTTCAAAAGGAAGAGTAAACAGTTTTATGTCAGCTGTGCGACATACTATTACAAGAAAATCGCCTAAGAATACCCACAACCTAAGAAGAAAAGAAGAGTCAAAATACATAAATGACTACAATCCAGTCATTTTATCCATGTGGAATGCTAACATGGATATACAGTATGTGGCTGACAATTCTATTGCTGTTGCTCGGTATGTCACATCTTACAACACTAAATCTGAGAAAACGGAATTGAAGGAAATGTGGGAAGAGATTTCTCACGAGAAGACTGTCAGTAAGAAGCTATACAGTTTCAGTTTAAAGATGTTATTGCATCGAGAAATTGGATCCTACGAATGCTCAGATAGGTTATCATCTGCAAGTCTGTACTCCAAATCCAGAAGAATAATTTGGGTAAGTTTAGGCCTTGCAGGAATGCGAAATCGGGTACTGAAATCTGTTGGAGAAATTGAATATTTGGCAGAGAATGACCCGGAAAGTACAGATATTTTGAAATCAAACATGTTGGACACATATTACCCAAAAAGAAGTCGTCATCTTGAGAACATGTGTCTCTATGAAGTGCTGCAGAACTACATTTTTACACGGAAAGCCACAGAAGACATCAACAATGGAAAATATAAAGTCATTGGTGAGGAATGATGTTTGGTGAAGCAAACAAAAGGAAGTTTGATAAAGCACCGGAAGCTGAGTTGCGACACTCCTGACAAAAAGGAATTTTACTACTTGGCACTTTTGCAGCTGTTTAAACCATGGCGTTCAGAGGACGAACTACTTGGAGAATTCCAGAGTTATGAAGATTCCTTCAATGCTAGCAAAGACAGCATAGAATGCAGTACTTTCACAACTTATGTTCAAATGTTAAATGAAGAAATTGAACAAGAAGCAACAATTGCAGCTGAAGTAGCTAGAGACAGTTCTCAAGACAGTCAAAGTTCTGGGACATTCAGTCAAGATCCTCTTGGACAACCAATCGTAGAAAATGAAGCAGCAATAGCCATGGATGAAGTGGAAACAGCTATGAATCAAGCTCAGGAAGATTTAGTAGACTTAACATATTTGGAGCAGCAACTGAATGAAGAACAAAAACAAATTTATGAAGAAGTCAGGAAAAAAATTGATCACGGAATACTACATGAAAAGAAAGAGTGCTCATGCACATCTTTTGAACCAATGAGAATGTATGTAAGTGGACAAGCAGGAACTGGAAAAAGTTTCTTAATTAATGTAATTAGAAGCTACCTACAGAAGAAAATGGATTCCATTTTGTCTTGTGTTGTTACTGCTCCAACTGGGTTAGCAGCGTATAACATAAAAGGAGTTACCTTACATCGTTTGCTAATGTTGCCAGTAGAGCATGAGAACAAAATACAGTACCACAAACTAGCAGGAGAAGCATGCTTGGAAGTTTCAAGAGTATTGAAGAAATTGAAAGTACTCATTATTGATGAGGTAAGCATGGTATCAAACTTAATGCTTGCCTTTGTGCATTTAAGAATGCAGCAAATTCTGAAGACAGAGTATGACGTGTTATTTGGAGGAAAACACGTCATAGTTTTTGGGGATCTTTTGCAACTTACTCCAGTTAAAGGACAACCGGTATTCCATACACTTACACATGAAGACACAAAAAAGTCGTTAGGAAGTATAGGCAATGTAAATATTTGGACATATTTTGAGTATAAGGAACTCATTACCAATATGAGGCAAGCCAATGATGAGGACTATGCAAGTATTCTGAAAGATATAAGAATTGGACTACTCACAGAACATGGCAGAAAAGTATTACAGAGTCGATTGCTGACTAATTTGTTTACAACAGAAGAAATAGTTCCAGAGAAAATATACAAGAAAATTGCTGAAAAAAATACTGTAATCTGCTTAATGCCAACACTACATGAATGCTCTGTATTCAATCAAGAACTTTTGAAATTGGAAAATGAAGAGATCATAAAACTGGAAGCTGTGGATAAAATTCAACATGAACGAATAACTATTATATTGACAGGCAAATTGGCTACTAAATTGGATTCTCTGGAGAAAAACATTTCAAAAACAGCTGGTTTGGAAAAGAATCTTTCTGTGTGTATGAACTGTAGAGTAATTTTAAGACGTAATTTGGATGTAGAAAAAGGTTTAGTGAATGGAGCTATGGGTAAAGTTGTGGGTTTTGTAAAGTACCAGAAAAAAGATGGAATTGAATTCTTAAAAATAAAATTTGATCCGATTGAAGAGGTTAAAGTCATTAGTCGTTGTTCAGTTCGTTTTTTGCTAGTGAAAGACTTATATGTACGTAGGAAGCAGTTTCCGATTTCTCTAGCATATGCTGTAACTATTCACAAGTCTCAAGGATTAACTGTTGATAGTGCTTTTGTAAACATTGGGTCTACTGTGTTCAAAGAAGGTATGGCATATGTTGCTTTGTCACGCGTGAAAAAATTATCTGGTTTATTCATGATAGACTTTGATGACTCAAAAGTAAGTGCTGATGCAAACTGTGTAAAGGAGTATAATAGATTAAGAAGAAGCTATGCTCCTCATTTAGGTCAGTATCCTGTGTTTGAAAAACGTGTTGTTTGTCGGAAAAGGAGATTTGAGAATATCTGTAATGAGGATGTACAGAAGAGAAAACAAAAAGACAGTGATGTGACTGCAAGCAAAAAGAAAAAGGACAGTGTGGAAGAGGTTGTTGGTTGTCATTTTTAAAATAGCTCTGGTGTCAACTGCTACGCAAATGTAGTGCTGAATGTTGTATTTTATCTTGAAAGTTTGCAAGAGCAGATAATACTAAATCATGAAAAAAGATTCTGTTCTTTGCTGAGTCTCCTTTATGAGAAGCTGAGTAATGATGAAAATAAAATAGAAAGTGCTTCTGATGTTAGAAATCTTTTAGATGTATGTTCTGGATGTACACAGTTTACACAAAATGTCCAGGAAGATGCACAGGAATTCTTGATGTATATCCTGATGGTACTGGAAGATGAAGGAGTAGAAGTAGAAAATTTATTTGGTGTCTCTTATAAATGGGAACATTGTTGTGATAACTGTATGAACACAAGCAGTAGTAATGTAGATTCTGAAAGGTTCATATATTTACCATTACCAGAAAGTAAAACAGTGACTTTTAGTAAATTAGTTAAAGATGCTAATCACAACATGGAATGTTCTAAATGTAAATCTGAAATGTTGTCAACGTTATTTTTAAGGAAATATGGACAGTATGTAATTTTAATGGTACAACGTTGTAGAGCTGATGGAACAAAATTGGAAACTTTACTAAAGAAGTTTGTTGGCAATCAATTATCTATATCTGGAAAAACTTTTGTAGCAGCTGCAATAATTTTTCATGACGGTCCTTCTATAACTTCTGGTCATTACACAGTTTATCTTAAATGTGAAAAAGGATGGACACTGTGTAATGATTCTCAATTGATTTTCAAGCAACGTTTGCCTTATGATTTACCCAATTGTTACTTAATTTTTCTGGAACCCAAATTTTAAATACTAAAATCAGCATCGGAAGAAAGCATTATTTAAATTTAAAAGGATTAAAATTGGATATTTCACTCAAAAAGGATTTTAAACTTACCATTTGGCCTCAAGGAAAGGTAAAACAAACAATTGTGGACTTCTTTGACAGATATTATTTTGGAAAATGTTCTTTTGCAACAAGGTTTACAGACGTTATTTCTTGTAAATTGTTATTGTTCTTAAAAGGTATTTTTGACATTTCTATTAAAGTATGTTTTAGTGAGGATACATTTGGGGCTTTTTTAAACAATCTTTCAGATTGGTTTTTTTTTTGCCCGCTGTTAAATGATGAATACAATTGATTTCACTATTTTCAGTGAAAATCAAAAAATTCTGAAAACAGCAAAAAAAGGGCAAAAAATTGCTTTGCTAAATATGAAAAAACATGTACTGTTTAATAAAATGTATTGTTGAATATTAATACTTTTTTCTTTTTTTCAGAACTAGAAAGAAAATTTAGAAAATGTAATTCAGTTTCCTTGCAATTAAATACAAACATTTATTTCTAAATAAGTTACTTTGATGGTCAGGTAAGTTTAAAATATCTGTATGTGTCACTGCTTTCGTTTTATGCTTCCTTTTCTTCACCTCTCCTTGCTCTGCTTTTCTCATTTCTCTTCTCACTCACTCTTCCTGCTTTACTACTCTTTTGTAACTCCCTCACTCCTTCTCTACTACTCCCCTACCTTTACTACCTCCATCACTAATTTTTCATCCATGTTTCTTTCTCTGTATCCATATGTCTTAGACTTTTTAACTGCCTTACTCCTTCTCAGTTGTTTGCTCTCTGTCTCTGTATCTGTCACTCTCTGTTTGTCTGTTTTACCCTTAATTTCCTTAACATCTCTGGGGCAGATTTACAAGCCATCTGCGCCACCACTACGTCACTTTTCTTGACGTACTAGTGGCGCAGGGTGCTTTTCCATATTTACAAGGAGAGGATAAGCCACTCTGTGTGTCTTTTCCTCTCCTTGTAAATACAGCCAATTCAAATGCAGCACTAAAATGAGCTATTATCTTTTTTGATAGGTTTAGGGTACCTATAGGTAAGTACTGATGCAGAGTTTAAAGTTTAAGAGGAAGACTCCCTTACCTTCATCTGTGAAATGTACACCATCTCTTTTTTAATTACTTTGCCACTCCCCTCTCTTTGTCAGGGAGTCCCTGAAGGTTTACTAAAGGTGAGAAAAATGTTTTTTTTTTTAAAAAACATCATGGCAAATAGATTCAAAAAACAAGTTTTTGTGTTTTGATTTTAGGTGGCTCTAAAAAGAGCCCTTGAGTTATTATAAGGACAGAGGAAGAGAAAAACGAAAAAAAAAATAACAAAACTATGGCCTAGTGCAAGGGTGCTCCTCAAATTTCCTCTGAATGAGATCAATACTGCTCTCACCCATAGTAATAAGAGTAGCACAATCCATGCACCGTGTACTCATCCTCCCAAAACAAGGACGAATATCCAGAGGTGTGTTAGAAGGTGAAGGCACCATTGCAGAAGAAGTGCTCGCCTGAGCTGCCGAAGATGTGCTCGGCTGAGCTGCTGCAGATGTCGTAGGCTGAGCAGGTGGAGGGTTTGCTCCAGAAGCTTGACGAAAAGTCACAGGATGCATTGCCTCAACGTGCCTCATCATAGTGTGAATACTAAAAGAGTACTTCTTATTAGCATTCCCACGTGACAAGGTGCGGTGACACAGTGTGCAGGTGACCTTTGGTGCATTCACCTTCTTTTGTCCCTCAGGAAAAGTGAAAAACTGCCATATAAAGGAGTCTTTCTGCTTCCTCTGCCTCTGTCTCTCAAGAGTGTCCTGCTCACTCTCAGAAGGTGGCTGGTGCTCTGCCATTGTCTCACAAAAACAGAGTAGCTCCTTCTCCAAGGGAATCAGAACTAATAATGAGGGGAGTGGGTGTGGTTTTGGAAGAATCTGGAACTGAAAGTACTTTGAACCAATGAAAAGTGATGTTTCTTGATCACATGACTTGCCATGAGGGGATTGGGTGTGGTGTTGAAACAATCTGAAACTGAAAGTAATGAAAACCAATTAAAAGTGTTGTTTTATTATTCACATAACCCGAGGTGCACGCACGGAGCAAGCTCAGAGCGGGCACCGTGCAATTACACATGCGCGAACGCGTACGCGCGCATGCGCATAAGTATTATGCGCATACGTAACGCGCATACGCAGCACGCGCGCATGTGCGAACGTCAGCAGTGTAGCGTGTGAAGCACGTACGACGCACGCATGCATACGTACGCATGCGTACTGGGTGCGCGCTGCGAGCGCGTACTAAAACGTACGTATGCGTTCGTATATAACGTACGCATGCGTACACAAAAAACGTACGCATGCGTACTAGGTGCGCGCTGCGAGCGCGCACTAAAACGTATGTATGCGTACGTAGATAACGTACGCCTGCATACATGAAAAACGTACGCAAACGTACTAGGTTCGCGCTCAGTGCGCGCACCCTAAAAATGTATAGAAAAAAAAAAGAAATAAAGTGGACATAAGTTAATAGAAGATATTAACTATGCTGTTCAACTTTATCCAAATTCAAAGTAAAAAAAAAATGACCCACACAAAAGGATACATATAATTTATAAATGCATACATAGGGAAATTTTTGTAAAAGAAATATATAAAAAATATATTTAAAAAATCCAAAATTAGCATTTAAAAAAGCTTTGAAATTCACTGAAAAAACCATAGGTTTCACATACGTTATAGTTAGGAATTAGCATTTAAAAAACCTTGGAAATTCACTGAAAAAAACATAGGTTTCACACACGTTATAGTTAGGAAATAGCATTTAAAAAACCTTGGAAATTCACTGAAAAAAACATAGGTTTCACACACGTTATAGTTAGCTGGACATTTTACTCGTAAAAAACCAATGAAATTCCCCCGTTATAGTTAGTTCAGCTAACTATAACTCGCGCACCCGCAATCCACTGCTGATGACGTCACATATTACATCACTCATGACATAGTCAGTGACATCACTCATGACATCACTGATGACATCTCAAATGACATCACTGATGACATCACTGATGATGTCATCCATGTGAAAAATTAGCACATCTTCTCACACCCTAATATAACTTTTGATACACCAACTCAAAAATTTAAGAGTTCAAATGTCAAATCTATACATACTGCAATACCAATAACTACATACCCACTTATTAACTCTTAGGTCTACATACACCTCCACTCATTCACCTGTACAGTCACTCAAACTTACAGTCACTTCATACAAAACTATCATATGCATTTATACACCTATATAGACACTCACACACCACCAATCATCCAAAGAGGTACTCTCACACCTAGTCAGTCATGCAAATAATCACACTCCCATTTACTCACCTATGCGGTTATACACACTCAAGTTCACTTAGTCATAAAAATAGTACCACATTCTTACACTCTTATAGAATCATTGATACAAGAACACACTCATCCATACAGTCACTCTCACAATCACACACTCTCACATCTACCCACTTATATACTCTTACACGCAGATATACTGCCTTTCACATATGTAGTTAGTCACAAATGTACCACTGAGATATACATTCAATCCCTAACACACCGATACATACACTCACTCAACCATACAGTCCATGACAAATGCACTCTTAAAACCATGCACCCATAGAATCACCCACTCACACATTTATGCATAGAGTCACACACACCCTACCCACACAAACACTCAGGAACCCATACACATACTGAGACAAGCAATCAATAACTCATATAGACACTCATATAGCTATTCACAAAACCATGCCGCCACTTACACACCAACATACAGACACATACAGACATTCACACAGTTTAGTCACTAGTCTGCAGTAAGATACATTTATTGACTCACTTATAGAGCCAGTCACACACCTAGAAAATCATCCATTCACACACTTAAACACCCACTCATTCTTCAACAGGCCTTTCCCTATATATATTAAACATATTAAAATTGTTCAGAAACACATACTCAATGGATGATGTCATCAGTGATGTCATCAGTGATGTCATTTGAGATGTCATCAGTGATGTCACTGACCATGTCATGAGTGATGTAATATGTGACGTCATCAGCAGTGGATTGTGGCCGCGCGAGTTATAGTTAGCTGAACTAACTATAACGGGGGAATTTCATTGGTTTTTTACGAGTAAAATGTCCAGCTAACTATAACATGTGTGAAACCTATGGTCTTTTCAGTGAATATATATATATATATATATATATATATATATATATATATATATATATATATATATATATATATATATAAATATATATATATATATTTTTTTATATATTTATATATATTGATATATTAATAATTTTTTTTTTACCAGAGACACCTCGGAATCAGAGGTAGAAACCTCAGAGGGAGAACAGTTGACAGTTATAGAAGAAGGTAGAATTAACCAGGAATCCCCTGATTTTCAAGAATTTCAGCTAATAAGGGAGACAAGACAAAGACCGACCCAACAAACCCACCCTCCTCAGGAAAAGAAATTCAAAAATACAAAAAGTGGAAAACAAGGAGGTGGAAGAAACGAAGAAGGGACCTACCCCAAGAATCACACGCAGCAAGGGGAAGAGGGGCAAGTGGTGAATGCGAAGAAGAAAGAAGAAGAAGATAAAACGGTGATCAATCTGTCTAAGAAAATATTAACTACAGATCAGATAAAAGTTTTTCAACTTGGTCCCACATTCTGTCTAACATCTGGCTTCAACTATACAAACACTCAAATTGACCTTTTCAAATATATAAGGAAATTGAAACTGCAGAAAGTCTTCTTGGTACATCCTGAAAAACAATCCATAAGAAACAAAAATGAAGAATTAGGCAATGAGGATGTAAACTAACCTTTTAGTGGGTCATGATCTTCAAACCCTCCTCACACTACAGAACTTAGACACACCAAATGAGGAAATGGAAATGAACTTGGATGACTATTTAGAAGGGGCTGGAATAAGAAAAACCAGTGGACATAGTACATTCAAAAGAAAATCGAGAACGGTTCCACAAACGCCCTATGATGCAATAGATGTTTTTAATGAAGCTGTCATCATGGATTTGAAAAATCTAGCCAAATCAAATTTTCCTCAAAGCCGAGATTTTAATCTTTCAAGAAAAGAATGGGAAGCCATGAAATCCTTGAAGGAAGACACCGGTATAGAAATCAAACCCACGGATAAGGGGGGTAATATGGTTGTCTTCAATAAAGAGGACTATCATAAAGAAGCCATGAGACAATTGAAAGACATAGAATGCTATATTCCAATACAGAGAAAGGACTATGTCCAATGTATCAGTTAATATCACCAAAAATTGAAAAACTGGCGCGATGAGGGCATGTTGGGACAAGAGGAATACTTGTTTGTATATTGTGAAACCCCCATTCTACCCACATTTTATCATTTGCCTAAAGTGCATAAAGACTCTAAACAGCCACCTTGAAGACCTATATTGGCTTCATTTGGGAGTCTTCTAGAAAATACGGCGATATACATTGACTCTTTTCTGGCACCTCTAGTCAAAGACCTGGCTTCCTATGTCCGGGACACACAGGACTTCTTGAGATTAATTGAAGGCATCACGTGGGACAAAGATATGCTCCTCATAACTTTAGATATAACAAGCTTGTACACGTGCATCAAACATGGAGATGGAGTCAAAGCTGTGGAGTGGTTTCTCAGAAAAAGAGAACTGAAATTTCGAAAACATAATGAGATGCTCCTCAACATGATTACTTTTTCCCTGAATAATAACATTTTTACTTTTGCAGGCCAACTGTATTGTCAACAACGCGGAACAGCTATGGGCACATGCTTCGCCCCCAGCCACGCAAATTTATTCGTGGGCTGATGGGAGAAGCACGTGGCCTTGGGAGAGACTAGTTAGATGTGGATGGACAAAATAACATTATGGGCAAGGTACATAGACGATCTTTTTGTTGTTTGGCGGGGAAGCCGCTCCTCGGCTGAGGAGTATTTAGCCTCACTAAGCAAAAATGAGCTGAATCTTAAATTTACCTGTGATATCAGTGATAGATCAGTGACCTACCTTGATCTGGAAGTTTATGTAGAAAATAATACCATATTAACCCGACTGTATAGAAAACCTATAGCGGGAAATGGGGTTCTACATGCAGGAAGCCATCCCCCTGGTGAGCCAAATAAAAAATATACCCTTCGGAGATTTATTGCGGTTGAAACGGAACTGTACTACTCTAGCTAGTTAGGAAAAAGCCAAAGAAGAAGCTTTGCAAAGATTCAAACAAAGGGGTTATACCAAGGGAGAGCTGGTACAGGCTGAGACCAAGGTGGAGAAAATCAATAGGTTAGATCTATTAGTAGCGAAAACCCCCAAAAACCAACTGACAATGGACCAATAAGAATAATAACTAGCTACAATGAAAGATCTAGCAACATTGTACAGATTTTCAGAACACAACTGGCATATTCTGCAAACAGATAATATTTTAAGAACTAAACTGCCAGAATACCCACTAATAACATACACGAGATGTCCCTCAGTGGGGAACCATCTCATCCACAGTCACTTTAACAACACCCCAAAAGTCCGAAATCGAACGAATATTGCGGGATTTTTTCCAGGTAAGCGCTGTAAAGTCTGTAAATTCAGCAGTAAAATCAATACCTACCAGGGCAGACCAGGGGATCCTAGGCCTGTCCGCAAAATACAGAGATTCCTGAATTGCAATTCGGAATATACTGTGTATTGCTTGATATGCCCATGCCAAAAACACTATATTGGTACCACCATAAATGCAACAAAGAAACGCATCTTAGAGCACATGTGTGCAATTACAAATAAGGATGCAACCTACCCTGTTGCACGCCATTTTGAGAAATACCATCAAAGCAACAGGGACCTCCTACAATTCTATTGCATAGATCAGATGGACAAACAAGAAAGAGGAGGAGACAGGGTGCGCCAACTTCTGGCCTTAGAATCAAAATATATTATAGATCTACAGACCAAGGCACCGACAGGCTTGAACAATGACGAGGAGCTATGGGTACATCTGGAGTAAAATAAGAATACAGAAATAGATAGCAGTTGTCATCTCAAGCTTTGCTCTAGATGATGCCATATATCTCCCTTTCTGAATAGACTCGACATGCTAAGTAAGCCCATTCAGGGCTAAATAGCGGTAGCAAAACAAAGACATAGATACATTTGAGTGTAGTTATCAGTTTACTTTATTGGCTTCCATTGGGAGATCTTTCTTAAATCAGGAAACACATTTAAGTCTTTCAGGAATTAATAAGAATGTATCCTATTATTGGTATATCTAATTGTGACTGGAAAAATATTTATTATATTGCCAATTTTGCACATGGATTTAATCAAAAATAAAAGGGGTTTTGATATGGATTTATGTATGTCTAACCCAGATCCGTAAGTGTAAACAGTAAACTGTATGTCTACTTTTGCTACAAAAAATGGTTTTAAGTATAGCACTGAGCACTTTAATTTAAAGCACCTTATGAATATAATCTGTTTTAAGATGGCCGTCATGTATTTTAAAAGAATGGAATGTAAGTCCTATTTTTACTTTTATGAAATAATCACGTGATGTATGACGATTTTAAATACATGCACGAGAATGGAAGAAACTGACATTGAGAAAGCCGATAGGTGAAACGCTCTCCATTTTTTACAGCTGCGGAAAGGCTGCTGAGTTGTAGAATATAAATATATATATAGATGTAATGCTTTGGACTTTGGCAGGCGAGGGACTTCAATATAACATCACAGCACTTACATATGGAGGCACCACGACCAAAGCAATTTTGAAGGGCTGATTGAGCAACGCAGCGTGTAATTACACTTTGAAAATTGTCTATGAAAGACTGTGACTTTCCAAAGCATAAACTATATGTTTCCATCTGGCTGCTAGGAATTCAACACACGCAGACATGGCAGTCAGAAAACAAACATAAAGATCTTGAACTGCTACAGTCCTTCCTTACTTGCGGTGACTGTGTGCCTCTCCAATCAGATTACTCACAGATGTATTTAAACATACAATACGCGAGTGCCAGTTGATAAGCACTGAGGAAGGCATATAACGCCGAAATACATTTGCTTTATATAAATCATCTTGAAAATGTCCCGTGAGTGCTCCGCCTTTGAAGCCTGAATATTTTTCGTGATTTCACCCTTAACGTTATAGCGGACGAAAGCACCCGCCCGAGTGCAGCAGTTAAAGAGTGAGACTTGAGCTTGGATTTATAATACTGCAAGCACCGCCGAAAGAAAGAATGTGTTCATATCCTTCCAGCCTCGCTGACAATCATATATTGGAGGATTGAAGTAATTTATACTGATACCTGTAGGATGATGTAACGCTTTGGACTGGCAGGCGAGGGACTTCAATATAACATCACGGCACTTACATATGGAGGCACCACGACCGAAGCAATTTTGAAGGGATGATTGAGAAACGCAGCGTGTGAGTGTAATTACACTTTGAAAATCGTCTATGAAAGACTGTGACTTTCCAAAGCATAAACGATATGTTTCCATCTGGCTGCAAGGAATTCAACACACGCAGACATGGCAGTCAGAAAACAAACATAAAGATCTTGAACTGCTACAGTCCTTCCTTACTTGCGGTGAGTGTGCCTCTCCAATCAGATTACTCACAGATGTATTTAAACATACAATACGCGAGTGCCAGTTGATAAGCACCGAGGAAGGCATATAACACCGAAATACATTTGCTTTAAATAAATCATCTTGAAAATGTCCCGTGAGTGCTCCGCCTTTGAAGCCTGAATATTTTTCGTGATTTCACCCTTCACGTTATAGCGGACGAAAGCACCCGCCCGAGTGCAGCAGTTAAAGGGTGAGACTTGAGCTTGGATTTATAATACTGCAAGCACCGCCGAAAGAAAGAATGTGATAACATCCTTCCAGCTTTGCTGACAATCATATATTGGAGGATTGAAGTAATTTATACTGATACCTGTAGGGTGATGTAACGCTTTGGACTTTGGCAGGTGAGGGCCTTCAATATAACATCACGGCATTTACATATGGAGGCACCACGACCAAAGCAATTTTGAAGGGCTGATGGAGCAACGCAGCGTGTGAGTGTAATTACAGTTTGAAAATCGTCTATGAAAGACTGTGACTTTCCAAAGCACAAATTATATGTTTCCATCTGGCTGCTAGGAATTCAACACACGCAGACATGGCAGTCAGAAAACAAACATAAAGATCTTGAACTGCTACAGTCCTTCCTTACTTGCGGTGACTGTGTGCCTCTCCAATCAGATTACTCCCAGATGTATTTAAACATACAATACGCGAGTGCAAGGTGATAAGCACTGAGGAAAGCATATAACGCCGAAATGCATTTGCTTTAAATAAATCATCTTGAAAATGTCCCGTGAGTGCTCCGCCTTTGAAGCCTGAATATATATATATATAAACGTAAAATTGATGCATTCTGGGGATTGTGGTCATAACAGCAAACCAACTGACCACTTGGACTACATATATATAAAATTGCACTCACCTGTGAGCAAGGCTTAAGGCTGAAACGCGTAAGGATTCATGAGTGTATTTCTACTCCGCATTGCAAGACGAATAAAGTCAGCTTTCAGCAAGTCGGTGTTGGGCTCTTTATCTTTGGTGGCAAAACCGCAGTTTCCAGGATCTCCATTCCTGGTCCCAGAGCCCGCCCTGCAGGATTGGGGGCCCCCGGCAAAATGGAGCCTCTTTTTTGACATTAAATGGAGGGGGCATGATCCGCTCTCAAAAGCGCCAGCACGAAGGATCTCCGTAGCAATGTGGCAGCATTTTGATTGAGAAAGGGAGAAGAGAGGGATGTTTCTTTCTCCGGTGGCACCGCAGGACAAGCAGTAATATAACGATGCGGAGGAACACGCACTGTGCAGAATAGAACTTTACCAGTGTGCATCTGCAGATATGTAAGTGATATTTCTGGACTTTGGCTGAAAAAAACGCTATTAAGGCAGAATTGGAGTATATGTGCAATGTCTTGCTGCATAAACGTAAAATTGATGCATTCTGGGGATTGTGGTCATAACAGCAAACCACATGACCACTTGGACTACATATATATAAAATTGCACTCACCTGTGAGCAAGGCTTAAGGCTGAAACGCGTAAGGATTCATGAGTGTATTTCTACTCCGTATTGCAAGACGAATAAAGTCAGCTTTCAGCAAGTCGGTGTTGGGCTCTTTATCTTTGGTGGCAAAACCGCAGTTTCCAGGATCTCCATTCCTGGTCCCAGAGCCCGCCCTGCAGGATTGGGGGCCCCCGGCAAAATGGAGCCTCTTTTTTGACATTAAATGGAGGGGGCATGATCCGCTCTCAAAAGCGCCAGCACGAAGGATCTCCGTAGCAATGTGGCAGCATTTTGATTGAGAAAGGGAGAAGAGAGGGATGTTTCTTTCTCCGGTGGCATCGCATGACAAGCAATAATATAACGATGCGTAGGAACACGCACTGTGCAGAATAGAACTTTACCAGTGTGCATCTGCAGATATGTAAGTGATATTTCTGGACTTTGGCTGCAAAAAAACGCTATTAAGGCAGAATTGGAATATGTGCCATGTCTTGCTGCATAAACGTAAAATTGATGCATTCTGGGGATTGTGGTCATAACAGAAAACCACATGACCACTTGGACTACATATATATAAAATTGCACTCACCTGTGAGCAAGGCTTAAGGCTGAAACGCGTAAGGATTCATGAGTGTATTTCTACTCCGCATTGCAAGACGAATAAAGTCAGCTTTCAGCAAGTCGGTGTTGGGCTCTTTATCTTTGGTGGCAAAACCGCAGTTTCCAGGATCTCCATTCCTGGTCCCAGAGCCCGCCCTGCAGGATTGGGGGCCCCCGGCAAAATGGAGCCTCTTTTTTGACATTAAATGGAGGGGGCATGATCCGCTCTCAAAAGCGCCAGCACGAAGGATCTCCGTAGCAATGTGGCAGCATTTTGATTAAGAAAGGGAGAAGAGAGGGATGTTTCTTTCTCCGGTGGCACCGCATGACAAGCAGTAATATAACGATGCGGAGGAACATGCACTGTGCAGAATAGAACTTTACCAGTGTGCATCTGCAGATATGTAAGTGATATTTCTGGACTTTGGCTGCAAAAAAACGCTATTAAGGCAGAATTGGAATATGTGCCATGTCTTGCTGCATAAACGTAAAATTGATGCATTCTGGGGATTGTGGTCATAACAGCAAACCACATGACCACTTGGACTACATATATATAAAATTGCACTCACCTGTGAGCAAGGCTTAAGGCTGAAACGCGTAAGGATTCATGAGTGTATTTCTACTCCGCATTGCAAGACGAATAAAGTCAGCTTTCAGCAAGTCGGTGTTGGGCTCTTTATCTTTGGTGGCAAAACCGCAGTTTCCAGGATCTCCATTCCTGGTCCCAGAGCCCGCCCTGCAGGATTGGGGGCCCCCGGCAAAATGGAGCCTCTTTTTTGACATTAAATGGAGGGGGCATGATCCGCTCTCAAAAGCGCCAGCACGAAGGATCTCCGTAGCAATGTGGCAGAATTTTGATTAAGAAAGGGAGAAGAGAGGGATGTTTCTTTCTCCGGTGGCACCGCATGACAAGCAGTAATATAACGATGCGGAGGAACATGCACTGTGCAGAATAGAACTTTACCAGTGTGCATCTGCAGATATGTAAGTGATATTTCTGGACTTTGGCTGCAAAAAAACGCTATTAAGGCAGAATTGGAATATGTGCCATGTCTTGCTGCATAAACGTAAAATTGATGCATTCTGGGGATTGTGGTCATAACAGCAAACCACATGACCACTTGGACTACATATATATAAAATTGCACTCACCTGTGAGCAAGGCTTAAGGCTGAAACGCGTAAGGATTCATGAGTGTATTTCTACTCCGCATTGCAAGACGAATAAAGTCAGCTTTCAGCAAGTCGGTGTTGGGCTCTTTATCTTTGGTGGCAAAACCGCAGTTTCCAGGATCTCCATTCCTGGTCCCAGAGCCCGCCCTGCAGGATTGGGGGCCCCCGGCAAAATGGAGCCTCTTTTTTGACATATATATATATATATATTACCTACTGGCGGTCGCCAGTAGGTAGTTATAGTTAGGACCACGTTTCCATAGGAAAACCTCAACATTCTATTTTGAATAACTTTGGCGCCGGTCGACGAATCCTCGCGAATTTCTCAAAATAGGTGGGGCGCTACGCTCCGCTCCTACCCTGAAAGTCTCGGGGGGATCCGTCAAGCGGGGGCTGAGATAAAAGGGGGGTCCCAAAACGCGTTTTTCCCATGCATTTTTCCATAGGACCTTTAGAACGAGCTACAGCCCGAACGGCTGAACAGAATTACTCAAAATTTGGCAGAGAGGTTGTCCCTAGGTCAAGGAAGTGCCTTTTGTAGGTTTGGTGTAAATCTGTTCAGTAGATTCTGAGAAAATAGCCTTTAAATCAATATATATATCTGAGCCCGCTTACGGTACGCTTACCGTACGCTTACGGTAAGCGTACGGTGGCGTGCGCGAGCGCGATTCTGATTGGCTCTTAGATCTTAGTAAACATTCGAATCGGCCGAAACCAGGAAGCGGCGGCCGCCATTTTGTGTATTTCACTCTGAAAAAAAAGAGTGAAAACAAGGAAAGGGGGCAATGAGGAGAGTTACAGACCCCCTAACATTTGTAAGGGGGTCAAAGAAGGACAGAAAAGTACAAAAAAAACATTTATTGATTTTAAAAAAAATCACGGGGTACGCGTACGGTAAGCTTACGGTAAGCGTACGGTAGAAAAAAAAAAAAAAAAAATTGAAAATCAGATTTAAGTGTTTAGATATTAGGGGGCTCTAAAAAGAGCCGTTGTGTTTATGAAATGATTTTTTAGTGGTACCTACAAGTAAGTACCGATGCAGAGTCTAAGGTTCAAGAGGAAGACTCTGTTCCCTTCATCATTGAAGTGCACACCATCTCCTCTATAAATGTCTTGCATGTCATAACGCAAGTTGTTGTGGTAAATGGCACACATACCATAGTCACGGAGGAAAGCAGAAACAGATTTGTTGACGTGCTTTCTTGCTTTGTCATCGCACCGCGTGCCCACCGTGCGTGCACGGCACTAACTGCGTAAAGTGGGCGCGCGTTGCGCAAAGCGCACCGCGTGCTCACTGTGCGCGCACGGTGCGCGCACGGAACGAACTGCGTTAAGTGGGCGCGCACGCCACGAATGGCGTAAAGTAACTTAGCATTTAAAAAACCGTACAAATTCACTGAAAAAACCATAGGTTTCACACACGTTATAGTTAGGAATTAGCATTTAAAAAACCTTGCAAATTCACTGAAAAAACCATAGGTTTCACACATGTTATAGTTAGCGGAAATTTTACTGATAAAAAACCAATGAAATTCCCCCGTTATAGTTAGTGCAGGCAACTATAACTCACGCGACCGCAATCTTCTGCTGATGACATATGTG
The DNA here is from genome assembly GCF_964204655.1 of Triturus cristatus. Taxonomy (NCBI): domain Eukaryota; kingdom Metazoa; phylum Chordata; class Amphibia; order Caudata; family Salamandridae; genus Triturus; species Triturus cristatus. Next base: position 1,070,819,178 of record NC_140591.1, on the reverse strand, counting down.
TCTTTATGAAAAAAAAATATTTGTAATATATGTATAGCTAAAAATGTATGGAAGAAGACATGGGCAAATAAGTGTCTAAATACAGTATTAACATCAGCAGAGGATTGCGGTCGCGTGAGTTATAGTTGCCTGCACTAACTATAACGGGGGAATTTCATTGGTTTTTTATCAGTAAAATTTCCGCTAACTATAACATGTGTGAAACCTATGGTTTTTTCAGTGAATTTGCAAGGTTTTTTAAATGCTAATTCCTAACTATAACGTGTGTGAAACCTATGGTTTTTTCAGTGAATATATTATATATATATATATATATATATATATATATATATATATATATATATATTACCTACTGGCGGTCGCCAGTAGGTAGTTATAGTTAGGACCCTGTTTCCATAGGAAAACCGCAACATTCTATTTGGAATAACTTTGGCGCCGGTAGACGAATCCTCGCGAAATTTTCAAAACTAATGGGGCGCTACGCTCCGCTCCTACCCTGAAAGTCTCGGGGGGATTCATCAAGCAGGGGCTGAGAAAAAAGGGGGGTCCCAAAACGCGTTTTTCCTATGCATTTTTCCATAGGACCTTTAGACACAGCTACAGCCCGAACGGCTGAACAGAGTTACTTGAAATTTGGCAGAGGTAGTCTACAGGTCAAGGAAGTGCCTTTTGTAGGTCTGGTGTAAATCTGTTCAGTAGTTCCTGAGAAAATAGCATTTAAATCAATATATATATCTGTGGCAGCTTACCGTGCGCTTACGGTAAGCTTACCGTACGCGTACGGTGCCGTGCGCGAGCGCGATTCTGATTGGCTGTTACAGCTTAGTAAACATTCGAATCGGTCGAAACCAGGAAGCGGCGGCCGCCATTTTCTCTCTCGCACTCTGAGGGGAGGAGGAAAAACAAAGGTTGAAAACATGTAAAGGGGCATGTTAGACAGGTCCTAACCACCTACCCTTGATTAAGGTGTCCTAATAGAACCCCCAAAGCAAAAAATGCAATTTAAATTTTTCTTGAAAAAACGCCGATTACGCTTACCGTACGCGTACGGTAAAAATTTAATATAAAAAAAAACTATCCACACTTTCCCACACCCGTGTGCAAATGGTGCCCGTAGCGCACCTTTTGTGCATGGCATATTACCAATTAGCAACAATTAATAGATTACCTTTCACAACGAAGCGCATAATATGTCCTCCGTGTGCGGACGGTGCGCGAAGCGCATCGTGCGTACATGGCCCATCCAGCGTAACGTGGGCACGCGGTGCGCGTAGCGCACCGCGTGTCCACTGTGCGTGCACGGCACTAACTGCGTAAAGTGGGCGCGCGGTGCGCTTCGCGCACCGCGTGCTCACTGTGCGCGCACGGTGCGCTTCGCGCACCGTGCGCGCACGGAACGAACTGCGTTAAGTGGGCGCGCACGCCACGAACGGCGTAAAGTAACTTAGCATTTAAAAAACCGTACAAATTCACTGAAAAAACCATAGGTTTCACACACGTTATAGTTAGGAATTAGCATTTAAAAAACCTTGCAAATTCACTGAAAAAACCATAGGTTTTACACATGTTATAGTTAGCTGGACATTTTACTGATAAAAAACCATTGAAATTCCCGCGTTATAGTTTGTGCAGGCAACTATAACTCACGCGACCGCAATCCTCTGCTGATGACATATGTGTCTTTATGAAAAAAAAATATTTGTAATATATGTATAGCTAAAATTTAATGGAAGAAGACATGGGCAAATAAGTGTCTAAATACAGTATTAGCATCAGCAGAGGATTGCGGTCGCGTGAGTTATAGTTGCCTGCACTAACTATAACGGGGGAATTTCAATGGTTTTTTATCAGTAAAATGTCCAGCTAACTATAACATGTGTAAAACCTATGGTTTTTTCAGTGAATATATATATATATATATATATATATATATATATATATATATATATATCTCAAAACAAAAGGTTGCTCAATGTGAGAAAATTCACGGGGACACCAGTGAGAAACTACAAATACCAGAATGCCGCTGGAGTGGCATACGCCTGAGTAGGCAGGAGAATGTGTCCACAAGGGTAGGACTCTTTTGAATAAAAGCAGACATTCTTACCTGAGTCGCTGTGACTGTTCTTATCAGGCTGGTGAACAAGAAATGGATATTTCGAAACATGTAGAGCTATTGAAAATGATTTGTGTTTGGCAGCTGAATGCTGAGCGGGCTGCTGACCTCGCCTGAAGAGGTAGCAAGTTCCTTTTGTTTTGCTATTTAGCGGCTGTGTCCGAGCCGCGTATCAGCGGACCCACGGCAGTTGGAAATCCAAGGGCCGATGTTGGGATGGAATTTGCTCACAAGCGAGTGCTCAACGATATGACAGCAACCCCAGGTTTTAACTGTCATCAACCCACTTGGGATATAATTTTTAATGACAATGAACATAAAAATTCACGGGGACACCTGTGCGAAACTGCAAATACCAGAATGCCGCTGGAGGGGCATACACCTGAGTAGGCGGGAGAAAGTGCCCAAAAGGGCGGGACCCTTTTGAATAAAAGCAGACGTTCTTACCTGAGTTGCTGTGACTGTTCTTATCAGGCTCGTGAACCAAAATGGATACTTCGAAATGCGTAGAGCCATTGAATATGATTTGTGTTTGGCAGCTGAATGCTGAGCGGGCTGCTGACCTCGCCTGAAGAGGTATCAAGTTCCAGGTGGCTGTTCTCACATTGGGCAACCTTTTGTTTCGATATATATATACATACATATAATATATATATATATATATATCTATATATTCACTGAAAAAACCATAGGTTTCACACACGTTATAGTTAGGAATTAGCATTTAAAAAACCTTGCAAATGCGCGCGAGTTATAGTTATCTGAACTAACTATAACGGGGGAATTTCATTGGTTTTTTACGAGTGAAATATCCACCTAACTATAACATGTGTGAAACCTATGGTTTTTTCAGTGAATTTGCAAGGTTTTTTAAATGCTAATTCCTAACTATAACGTGTGTGAAACCTATGGTTTTTTCAGTGAATTTGTACGGTTTTTTAAATGCTAAGTTACTTTACGCCATTCGTGGCGTGCGCGCCCACTTAACGCAGTTCGTTTTTTACCGTACGCGTACGGTAAGCGTAATCGGCTAAATTAGCGAAAAAATAAAAATTGCATTTTTGGCCTTGGGGGGTCTTTGGGGACTCCCTCAACATGGCTATGTGTGTGGGAGCTGTCTAAACAGCCCCTTTACATGTTTATTGGTTTTATTTAACAACCTAGCTCTCAGTGCGAGAGAGAAAATGGTGGCCGCCGCTTCCTGGTTTCGGCTGTTTCGAATGTTTACTAAGATCTAAGAGCCAATCAGAATCGCGCTCGCGCACGCCACCGTACGCGTACGGTAAGCTTACGGTAAGCGTACCGTAAGCTGGCTCAGATATATATATTGATTTAAAGGCTATTTTCTCAGAATCTACTGAACAGATTTACACCAAACCTACAAAAGGCACTTCCTTGACCTGAGGACTACCTCTCTGCCAAATTTCTAGTAATTCTGTTCAGCCGTTCGGGCTGTAGCCCTGTCTAAAGGTCCTATGGAAAAATGCATGGGAAAAACGCGTTTTGGGACCCCCCTTTTATCTCAGCCCCCGCTTGACGAATCCCCCCGAGACTTTCAGGGTAGGAGCGGAGCGTAGCGCCTCACCTATTTTGAGAAATTCGCGAGGATTCGTCGACCGGCGCCAAAGTTATTCAAAATAGAATGTTGCGGATTTCCTATGGAAAAGGGGTCCTAACTATAACTACCTACTGGCGACCGCCAGTAGGTAATATATATATTACCTACTGGCAGTCGCCACTAGGTAGTTATAGTTAGGACCTATTTTCCATAGGAAATCCGCAACATTCTATTTGGACTAACGTTGGCGTCAATTGATGAATCTTTGCAAAAGATTCCAAACTTTTGGCCAGCTCCGGTCCGCTCCTATCCTGAAAATTTCACGTTGATTCGTCAAGAGAAAAGGGGCCGAGAAAAAAGGGGGTCCCAAAACGCGTTTTCCCCATGCATTTTCCCATAGGCCCTGTTGACGCAGCTACAGCCCGAAGTGCTGAACGGAATTACACCAAATTTGGCAAAGAGGTAGTCCTCAGTTCAGACTCGTGCCTTTTGCTTAAATGGTGTAAATCCGTTCAGTAGTTCCTGAGAAAATCAAAAGTAAAATCACATATATATCTGGGTGGAACCTAACCACACATCTCATCGTGAGATCTGATTGGCTGTCAGCAATTCATCCAAGAAGTGTTGGCAGCCATCTTGGGACCAATATACATGATAGCATCTCATTAAAAAGCATTGCAGTTAATAAAAGGTTTTAAGACTTTAGTTACATTATAAATCATTTGTTGATGGTACCATACTCATTTTAGGAATTGTGGTGTGTTCTAAGGTGATTTTACCATGTGAAAAAGCCTTCTGCTGTGATATCATGAAACATGTTTGAGAGAACACTATTTTCCCATGCTTTTCCCACAGGGGTTTGGAAGGTGATCTATAAGCTAAACTGAGAGGATATTTTCTGTAAATTCACATTATCTTTCTCAGTCATGTGAGAATGAAGTCTGACATTCTCAGTAAAACATGTACATCCAACAAGGGCAGAGACTGTCAGCTGATTCCTTTGTGTTCTACTGCAGCTTCCCAGAGTGTTCTAAAGAACAGCTAGAGCGCTAACAGTCCTACTTATGAAAAACGTATGGCACACCTGAAGCCATCTTGGTTGGAATAAAGTGGTAACTCTTAAAACATTTATTTTAAAAAGGAACAAAATGAGGGGGTTCATTTTGCCATAGAAAGTATGATTAGTGCTGCAGAAAGAAAAATTAGGGCACATTTTGAGTGACTTCTCAAATCCTCTTCTATTTCATTAAAAAATTCTGACATGCAGACTGAAACATGCACTTTCAATACCAGCAGCAGACTTCCCTGGTGAGCAGTAGCTTTACTACAGTGATCTAATAAGCAAAAAGAGTGCTAACATTCTGAATTTATGGCAAATGTGTGACACATCTGAATGGCTTCTTGATGGAATCAAAGTAAAAAACTGAAAGTATTTCATACTGAGGAGACTGTAGTAAATGAGGAAATTAGGAAACATCATAACAAATAAGTCTCCCAAAATGGCCACCAGAGACAAAAGAGCCCAAATGTAGCCCAAATATCACCCAGATGTAGCCCACATGTAGCCCAATGACAGAAGTGTGCAAAACACTTATTTCTTGTGTATTTGCAGTTTTATATAGTGCAGACTTGTCAGGTATTGGAGTGCTTTACATGAGCATTGGTTACATCACACAAGGTCAAATTCATTTTGGTTGTAGACATGGGGAGATTAAGTGATTTGACCAGAATCACAGAATGTTGAGCTGAAGCAGAAACTCCAACCTGGTTCCCCAGTTGCAAAGTCTGCAGCTCTGGAAGTAACACCACATCCTCTCCCCTAGGTGCAACATTTAATCAAGTGGCCAACTGGATAAAATAACATAAAGATTACAAATAATTTAAAAGTTCTTTGTCGCTATTTGAAAACTCAGAAAATATGTCCTCATTTTAGTTTTTCAGAGCACTAACCATAATTTTGATGCAAATAAGACCCTCTCATATATGTAATTTCTAAAGGAAACACTCTAGGTATTACAGTTTTGATTACATCAAGATGACGTCAGGCGTTCCACACTTTTGTAATAAATATAGAATGTTAGCAATCTAGTTGTTCACTGGGATACTGTTGAGAGGCAGAGGCCAGGTGCACGGACTCTGAAAATTGAAGGCAGGTAGGAGAGTGCAGAGGCAACAATTTTACCACAGTGGGCAGGCAGGAAGGGCAGTAGCAGCGCAACAGACTATGGAGGGCAGTGGAAAGGGGGGCAGGGGCAACAAACCAACAATACAGGACTGGCAAGAGAGGCTGTGGCAATATAATAGACCATTGTGGGCAGAAGGAAGAGGCAGTGGTAGTACAACCATACATGCCAACAGACCCGTTTCAGCCAGGAAACGTCCAACGTTTTTAAGCTCAAATGGGTTTTATTTGATCTGTCTCCTGTCTACAATCTCCTCTTTTTCAATATAACACAAAGGGGAAAATCAATACCCCAGTTTTTTTCCAAAATCTCCCTATTACCAAGTTCAAAATGTTCGCAAGTATGGTACATTGGATCATGGTAGGCAGGAGGAATTGGGGCAGGGGCATGGACTCGGATAACAGAGGACAGGAGGGACATGGAGAGGTGCACCAAACTGACCCTACAGGGCAGGCATCAGGTTTTGCTGCAGCACACTACACCACACAGTGCATGCGGGACAGGAGTGCAGCACAACAATCCATAGAAAGCAATAGGGAGGGGACAGGACCATGCACATGAACAACAGAGAACAGAGGGGAAAGAGGCAATGGTAGCTAGCTGACCATAATGGACAGACAGGAGAGAAAGCTGCAGCATATCAGACCATAAAGGGCAGGAGGGACGGATCAGGGGCATTACAATGGAACAGACAAGCCAGGAGGGAGGGAATAGGGGTCTGCACATGGAAACAGAGGGCTGGGGGCAAGGGGGCAGGGCAGGAGCAGCAAGATGACCATGGAGGTCAGGCAGGATGGACACTAGAAACAAGACACACCATGGAGAGCGCAACAATGAGACTATGATGGCATACACACAGACCATGGAGGGAAGGTGGGAGGGGGACAGGGGCAGCTAGCTGACTACACAGGGAAGGTGGGAGGGGCCATGGCAGCACAGAAGACCATGCATGGAAAGTGGGAGGGTTAGTGGCAGCACAATGGCTATGATGGGCAAGAAGGAGGGTGCAGGGGCATGCACAAAGGACCATGGAGGATAGAAGGGAGGGTCAGGACCTGGGCACAGACAAGAGAGGAGGAGCAGTTGCAACACAACAGACCAGGGAGGGCAGAAGGGTGTGGCAGTAAAATGGACCATGGAGGACAGGAGGAAGGGGATAGGGGCATGGCATGTGGACAGGCAGGGTGGAGGTGGTAGGGACAGGTTACAGTCATCTGACAATGCTAGGCAGGTGGGAGGGGAGTGGCAGCTCAACAGAACACTCAGAGTAGATAGGAGTGGCGGGTCCATGGAACATGGTGGGCAAAAAAGGATGGAGCAGGGGCATGCACAAAGACATCGGAGGGCATCAAAAATAAGACCCAGATAATTGTAAACAAGGAAATCACCTGGATTGATGCCAGAGTAGTGTCAAAAGCTAAATATCTGGGGTTTTCATATCTGCCAATATTGATGAAATCATAACAGATAACTTAGCTCCTCTTGCTGCAGATACCAAGAAGGCCCTTAAACAGATTGATAATCTACATCTGACCCTCGTTGGTAGATGTAACGTGATTAAGATGACATATTTTCCCAAACTTCTTTATTTCTTTCATACCGTACCCCTGGAATTCAGTAAAGCCAATCTGCAGAAATTCCAGCAAATTTTCACGCAGTTTATCTGGGGCTACTCACAACCCAGGAGGGCTTTAAGGCTATTATCCCTTCCTAGAGAGCGGGGTGGGTGGGCCTTCCCTAACATTATGCTTTACTACTGGGTCGCAGTTATGCAATATAGCTCTGAGCTGGTGAGGGAACCCCCCCTCGCACCCACACTTGGCCCTTCCTCGCCATTTCAACTTCTACTCGGTGAAGACCACTGGGGCTGCCTCCTCCGAGAGACCTCTTTCGGATATTACAAACGTGTGAGATTCAAGACCCTAATGAACTCATATAAGGTCTTTCGTAATATCCGTAGAATATTCGGGTTGGGAAGATTCAACTATTACTCTCCCATCATGACAAATTGTAATCTTCCCGCTATTTTTGGTAGGTCCTACTTCTCAGATTGGCACAGGGCTGGCATCACGAAATTGGGGGATCTCATTACTAGCGAGGGAGTCCAATCATTTGCAAACCTACAACTTAAATACAGTCTGGAAAATCAAGACTTTTTCAAATATCTATCTATATCCAACTTTCTTTCCAGAAAGGTTGGGGGCAACGCTGGATTCACGGAAGTAGAACTTCTCAACAAACTACGTGACACCACGGCCCCTCGGATAGGTCTTTTGTACAACATATTAAATAGACAAACCCCAGACGACTTACAAAAGGTAGCCGAAAAATGGCACACCAAACTCGAATCTTCACCTAGTATATTTTTTAATTCAATAGCATTGTCTCAAAATATTTTGCTTTCAGCCAAACTACAGGCACAACATTTTAAAACTATTTTTTCTTTGTATATTACCCCCAATAAGATCGCCAAGTGGGGAGCTGGCAAAGGGACATTATGCCCCCGGTGTTCTGAGTTTGGGGCAGACCCAATCCACATCTTTGCAATCTGTCCTAAACTCGCCTCCACCCTCCTCAAGGTACAGGAATTTTTAGGGGAAGTCACCACCCAGACTATTTTGCTAACCCCCACAATCATCCTGTTGGGGACTCAATCTGAAACTATTAAGATCAAAAGTGGGGGACTAATATTCATCGCAACGGCAGTCTGGAGGATCTGCGTTGCTTCCGCATGGCTGGATGCTGATCCTCCACCATTCTCTCAGTGGCTGGCCAGACTAGTCGCTACATACTATCTAGAAAAAGCTGTTTATGCTAGGAAAGGGCTCAAAAGTCGGAAGAAGGGCCTGGATGTGTGGGGAAAGCTAACATCTTGGCTAGAGCATCCGGGTTAACCCGACCTGTGCCTTCTACCTTGTCTGCTTTCTCTTTCCCTACGTTGGTATACTCTTTCTTCTGTTTTCTGTTTGTTTTTTTCACTCTTCTTTTTCTGATGCCCGGACTATCTCTTAGTTTTTTCTCTTTCTTTATCATTTCTTCCTCTTTTTTCTCTTCTTCTCTTCTGACTCTTACAGCGTCATATAACTATGTTTATTCTTCTTTTAATGCCATTGATTCCGTTGTTCACAGAGTGGGGGGTGGGGGGAGGGCTGGGCGTCTTGAATGTCTTACCTCTGTACTATATCTTTCAAAAACTAATAAATAAAAAAAAATAAAAAAAAGACATCGGAGGGCAGGGGGAAGGAGAATAGGTGCAGCAAGCTAAGCACAGAGGCTAAGCAGGAGGTCAATGATGGACCATAGAATTGGGCTATGGAGGGCAGGATGAGTGGACTGGTATATCAGGCTAAATGGAGGGCACTGGCAGCATATCAGACCATGCATGGCAGGAGGGAGGAGGCTAGTCCATGGATTCAGACAACAGAGGATAGGGAGGAGGTGGATGGGGCAGCAAGCTAACTGTTCAGAGAAGGTGGGTATTAGGAACTTTATTGTTTTTAAAATGTGTGTCTGTGCGAACTACTTAAAATATGAACAAGTATGCAGCATAATCTCACTTTTATTCAGGAAGAAGAGGACGTTTGTGACTGTGACTCCAGGCTCACTTGGCAGAAACACCCCCTGACCCTCCACCCCCCATCACAAAATGTAATGCCTGTGAAAAGGGAAGGTGGACGCAGTGTTATATAGAACATAGTCATGAGAGCATGATTGAAAATGAAAACTAGATATAGTATATGGTATAAACTATGCACCAAAAAGTGTGATATAAGATGAACCGGGGCGTGAAATATAATATGCAATACATTGTGCGCAATGACAGATTCATTGGAGAGCGCGAGATAGCACAGGCACTAGCGCGTGCTATGCGATATGCGCCTTGGAGTGTAATATGCACAGGGCAGTGTTGTGTAACCTAACTAGTCTCTAAAGTTGTAATATAAAATATGTGCTGGGGAGTGTAAAGTTGCATATGCACTGTGACAAAGATATGGATCCCAGATTGTAATATGTATGGCATAGCGCTGTGCGTTATATCATAGGCACATGGGCTAGAGAGTGTCATAGCATACGCACTAGCTGGTGGAATACAACACAGAGGTGTGAGGCACGCGGCGGGCACTGGTGGGTGTAACACAGCATTGGGCTCAGCCCAGAGCACGCTGTGACTCTCAAGTGAGGTTCGTCTACAGAGAGTAAAATAAAAAGTATTACACATCCGGCGGTGGATGTGTGTTTTATTAACCGTGAGGGGGGTTTCTAGCATAGTTTGGTCGAATTTTTGTCGAATCCCCTTTGAATGGCTTGGTGTGCGTGTATATTAAATGTGCCCGTCAATAGCTACCCATGTTTGTATAAATAAACAACAAGGGTGTCTACTTGGAGAGTACTCACCGGCGGGGGTGCCGGGATTAGGCACGGTAGGGCGTCAGACACGTCAGAGCTTCACTAGCGGTGTAAATACATTCCATGTGGATTCATTCTATGCATAGTCGCCTTTTAATGAATATCACGCAAATCGTCATGGTGATACGTACATACGGTTTGTCCAGCATGTCCTAGGTGTTTCTATAAATATATATTTTTTAAAAATAATAAAAAACAAAGGCCGGCCCCGGGGGATGGGGTCTCTGGGGCCATAAGTGTCCTGAGGAGGGGGGCAACGCAGCCCCCTCCTAAAGAATAATAAAAAAAAAGGCCATGACCTTGGGAGGGCCAAATTAATTTTTCAACAAAAAAAATTAGGGTGCAGGCCCTGGGGGATGGGGTCCCCAGGGCCAGTAAATTAGAAAAAGAAGGGGGGCCACACAGCCCTCCTTCTTAAAAAAATAAAATAAATAAAAGACTGGCATTGCGCCGGAGGCCACGCCCCCTTCTTGTAGCACTCTGTAAACGCACCCCCTGGCCAGTTGTAAGTTGGGGAATTAATTCCCCTTCAATACTGAGGGTCCCTGAGGGCCAACTAGCCCAACAGGTATCTCCAGTATGCGCCAGGGAGCTGCGTTGCCGACAGGTGTTCTGAGGCCACGCCCCTTTTTACACCTCTAGGCAACGCAGCTCTGTGGTGCTTACTGGAGGTACCTAGTGGGCTAGTTTGACCCTAGAGACCCTTAGGATTCAAGGGGACTTAATCTCTCAACTTAGAACGGCCACAAGGCGCGTTTACACAGTGGTGAAGGGAGGGGACGGGGCCTGAGGTGACGTGTGCAAACACGCCCTGTGGCGCGTTTTAAGTTGGGGAAATAATTCCCTTTCAATCCTGAGGGACCCTGGGGGCCAACTAGCCAACCAGGTGCTTCCAGTAAGCGCCACTGCTCTGCGTTGCAGAGAGGTGGTGCAGCCTGTGCCCCTTTTTACACCTCTCTGCAATGGCGCTTACTGGAGGTACCTAGTGGGCTAGTTGGACCCCAGGGACCCTCAGGATTCAAATGAACTTAATCTCCCAACTAAAAACTGCCACAGGGCGTGTTTACACAGTGGTGAAGGGAGGGGACGGGGCCTGAGTTAACGTGTGCAAACAAGCCCTGTGGCACGTTTTAAGTTGGGGAAATAATTCCCTTTCAATCCTGAGGGACCCTGGGGGCCAACTAGCCCACCAGGTGCTTCCAGTAAGCGCCACTGCGCTGCGTTGCAGAGAGGTGGTCTAGGCCGTGCTCCTTTTTACATCTCTCTGCAATGCAGCTCTTTGGCGCTTACTGGAGGTACCTAGTGGTCTAGTTGGACCCGAGGGACCCTCAGGATTCAAGGGAACTTAATCTCCCAACTTAAAACGGCCACAGGGCGTGTTTACACAGTGGGGAAGTGAGGGGAGGGGCCTGAGGTGATGTGTGCAAACACGCCCTGTGGCACGTTTTAAGAGGTAGTTTTAATCCCCTGCCCTATTATATACTAGGGGCTTACAGAGGAGGTCATGCTGATCACAGGGGGACCCCAACGCATAGTGTTACCTAGTGTATGTAGGTGTTTTCACTGTATTCTGAGTATCTTTTAACATAGCACTGGCTCTAGGACTGGTTAGTCAGACTCAGTTACCACCAGTATCCATCTGAAAAAGTTGAGGGTACAGGATGATTTTGCAACAAGGCTTCTTTCTGCTCTTCTGTTTGTTCTTTCTGCACATTATCCTTCTTCCTGCACTTTTCGTTGTCTTTGAGGACTTCTGTTGCTTCTTTCTGCATTTCTTTTTTTTCTTTTTGTGCGTTTTTTCTTCTTTCTTCACATGTCCTATCTCTGTAGGCATAGTTAGAAGTTAGCATTTAAAAAACCTTTGAAATTCATTGAAAAAACGGTAGGTTTGAGGCACGTTATAGTTAGGAATTAGCATTTAAAAAACCTTAGAAATTCACTGAAAAAACACATAGTTTTCAGGGGTGTTATAGTTAGCTGGACTTTTCACTCGTACAAAACCATTGAAATTCCCCCGTTATAGTTAGTTCAGCTAACTAAAACTCGCGCGCCCGCAATGCACTGCTGATGACATCACATATTACTTCACTCATGACATGGTCAGTGACATCACTCATGACATCACTGATGACATCTAAAATGACATTACTGATGACATCATCCTTGTGATAGAGTGGCAGACCTCCTCTCCCCCTAATATAACCTTTGATACACACATTCAAAAACAGAAACTAAAATTTTCAAAACAATGGACATACCAATAACAGTTACAACAACCTATTCAGTAATTCTAAGATCCACATACACATCCACTCATTCACCAACAGTCCTATACAGTCACTCATACATGTACTCACTCATCATATGTACTCATACACCTATACATCCTGTTACACAATGCCACTCATCCATAGAGTTACTCACACACATAGTCACTCATGCTAATAAAGAATTAAACATCCATTTACTTGCATATACAGTTATACACACACCACCACACTTACTTCTACAGAAACTTACACATACTTAGTCTTTTAAACAGTCACTTATAGAAACACATACTTATTTCATACAGGAACTCTTTCAATCTCTCACTCTCACATATACTCACTTATATACACCAATAGTCACATATACTAGTTTAAAACATATGTAGTTACTCATAAATACACTATTGAGACAGTCATTCACTCACTAACACACCCATGCACACACTCATCCACCCATACAGTCCTGCACATATGCTGTCTTCAACACATACAAACAGTGAGTCGCTCATTCATGCACCTATGCACTACGTAATACCCCCAACGAATCATACAGACACTCAGACACTCATACTGATACTCAAAAAACCAACTAATAACCTATATAGACACTCATGTAGCTACTTACCAACCCATGCAGCCACTTATACACAAAGTGAGAGACTGATACAGATATTTACATATTTAAACATTACTCACTAAGCCATGTATTCACTAAGATACACTTAATCAGTCAGTTATACAATCAATTTTTCAAAAACAAATCATCCATTTAGACACTTATATACCCATTTATTCTTCCATCGACCTTGAGATCTACATATATAAAACATATGTAATTTTCAGAAAAACACACATTCACTGGATGATGTCATCAGTGATGTCATGAGTGATGTCATTTGAGATGTCATCTGTGATGTCATGAGTGATGTCACTGACCATGTCATGAGTGATGTAATATGTGACGTCATCAGCAGTGCATTGCGGGTGCGCGAGTTATAGTTAGCTGAACTAACTATAACGGGGGAATTTCAATGGTTTTGTACGAGTGAAAAGTCCAGCTAACTATAACGCCCCTGAAACCTCTGTTTTTTTCAGTGAATTTCTAAGGTTTTTTAAATGCTAATTCCTAACTATAACGTGCCTAAAACCTATGGTTTTTTCAGTGAAGATATATATATATATATATATTATCTGCTGGCGGTCGCCAGTAGATAGTTATAGTTAGGACCGTTTTTCCATAGGAAATCTGCAACATTCTATTTGGAATAACTTTGGCGCCGGTTGACGAATCCTCGCGAAATTTTCAAAATAGGTGAGGCGCTCCGCTCCGCTCCTACCCTGAAAGTCTTGGGGGGATTCGTCAAGCGGGGGCTGAGAAAAAAGGGGGGTCCTAAAACGCATTTTCCCCATGCAATTTTCCATAGGGACCTTTAGTCCAAGGTACAGCCCGAACGGCTGAACAGAATTACTTTAAATTTGGCAGAGAGGTAGTCCTCAGGTCAGGGAAGTGCCTTTTGCAGGTCTGGTGTCAATCTGTTCAGTAGTTCCTGAGAAAATCAAAAGTAAAATCATATATATATGTGGGCGGAGCCTAACCACACATCTCATCCTGAGATCTGATTGGCTGTCAGCACTTCATCCAAGAAGTGTTGGCAGCCATCTTGGGACCAATATACATGATAGCACCTCATTAAAAATCATTGCAGTTAATAGAAGGTTTTAAGACTTTAGTTACATTATAAATCATTCGTTGATGTTACCATACTCATTTTAGGAATTGTGGTATGTTCTAAGGTGATTTCACCATGTGAAAAAGCCTTCTGCTAGGATATCATGATTGAGAGAAAAATATTTTCTCATGCTTTTCCCACAGAGGTTTGGAAGGTGATCTATAAGCTAAACTGAGAGCTTATTTTCTGTAAATTCACATTATCTTTCTCAGTCATGTGAGAATGAAGTCTGACATTCTCAGTAAAACATGTACATCCAACAAGGGCAGAGACTGTCAGTTGATTCCTTTGTGTTCTACTGCAGCTTCCCAGAGTGTTCCAAAGAACAACTAGAGCGCTAACAGTCCTACTTATGATAAACGTATGGCACACCTGAAGCCATCTTGCTTGGATTGAAGTGGTAACTCTTAAAACATTTAATTTAAAAAGGAACAAAATGAGGGGGTTAATTTTTCCATAACAAGTATGATTAGTGCTGCAGAAAGAAAAACTAGGGCACATTTTGACTTCTGAAATCCTCTTTTATTTCATTAAAAAATTCTGAAATGCAGACTGAAACATGCACTTTCAATACCAGCAGCAGTTTTCCCTGGTGAGCAGTAGCTTTACTACAGTGATCTAATGAGCAAAAAGAGTGCTAACATTCTGAATTTAGGGCAAATGTGTGACACATCTGAATGCTTTCTTGATGGAATCAAAGTAAAAAACTGAAAGTATTTCCTACTGAGGAGACTGCAGTAAATGAGGAATTTAGGAAACTTCATAACAAATAAGTCTCCCAAGATGGCCACCAGAGCCAAAAGAGCCCAACTGTAGCCCAAATATCACCCAGATGTAGCCCAAGTATAGCCCAATGACAGAATGTCCCAGAGTGTTCTTAAAAACAACTAGAGCGCTTACTGTCTTCATTATGACAAAAGTATGGCACACCTGAAGCCATCTTGATTGGATCAAAGTGGTAACTCTTAAAACATTTAATTTAAAAAGGAACACAATGAGGGGGTTCATTTTGCCATAGAAATTATGATTAATGCTGAAGAAAGAAAATGAGGGCACATTTTGAGTGACTTCTCAAATCCTCTTCTATTTCATTAAAAAATTCTGAGATGCTGACTGAAACATGCACTTTTAATACCAGGAGCAGACTTCCATGGTGAACAGTAGTTTTACTACAGTGATCTAATGAGCGACTAGAGTGCTAACTTTCAGAATTTATGGCAAATGTGTGACATATCCGAATACCTTCATGATGGAATCAAAGTAAAAAACCTGAAAGCATTTCCTACTGAGGAGACTGCAGTACATGACGAAATTAGGAAACTTCATAACAAATAAATCTCCCAAGATGGCCACCGGAGACAAAAGAGCCCAAATGTAGCCCAAAATCACCCAGATGTAGCCCAAATATAGCCCAATGACAGAAGTGTGCAAAACACTTATTATTTTGTGTTTTTGCAGTGTTATATAGTGCAGACCTGTCAGGTATTGGAGTGCTTTACATGAGCATTGGTTACATCACACAAGAACAAATTCATTTTGGTTGTAGACATGGGGAGACTAAGTGATTTGACCAGAATCACAGAATGTCGAGCTGAAGCAGAAACTCCAACCTGGTTCCCCAGTTGCAAAGTGTGCAGTTCTGGAAGTAACACCACATCCTCTCCCCTAAGTGCAACATTTAATCAAGTGGTCAACTGGATAAAAAAACATAAAGATAACAAATAATTTAAAAGTGCTTTGTCGCTATTTGAAAACTCAGAAAATATGTCCTTATTTTAGTCTTTTAGAGCACTAACCATAATTTTGATGCCAATAAGACCCTCTCATATATGTAATTTCTAAAGGAAATGCTCTAGGTATTACAGTTTTGATTACATCAAGATGACGTCAGGCGTTCCACACTTTTGTAATAAATATAGAATGTTAGCAATCTAGTTGTTCATTAGGATACTGTTGAGAGGCAGAGGCCAGGGGCACGGACTCTGAAAATTGAGGCAGGTAGGAGGGTGCAAAGGCAACAATTTAACCACGCTGAGCAGGCAGGAAGGGCCGTGGCAGCACAACAGACTATGGAGGGCAGTGGAAAGGGGGGCAGGGGCAACAAACAAACAATACAGGACTTGCAAGAGCGGCTGTGGCAATGTAATAGACCATTGTGGGCAGAAGGAAGAGGCAATGGTAGTACAACCATACATGCCAACAGACCCGATTCAGCCAGGAAACGTCCAATGTTTTTAAGCTCAAATGGGCTTTATTTGATCTGTCTCCTGTCTACAATCTCCTCTTTTTCAATGTAACTCAAAGGGGAAAATCAATACCCCAGTTTTTTTTCAAAATCTCCATCTTACCAAGTTCAAAATGTTCTCAAGTATGGTACGTTGGATCATGGAAGGAAATGGGGTAGGGACATGGACTTGGATAACAGAGGACAGGAGGGACATGGAGAGGTGCACCAAACTGACACTGCAGGGCAGGCATCAGGGTTTGCAGCAGCACAATACACCACACAGGGCAAGCGGGACGGGAGTGCAGCACAACAATCCATAGAAAGCAAGAGGGAGGGGACAGGACCATGCACATGGACAACAGAGAACAGAGGGGCAAGAGGCAATGGTAGCTAGCTGACCATAATGGAAAGACAGGAGAGAAAGCTGCAGCATAACAGACCATAAAGGGCAGGAGGGACGGATCAGTGGCATTACAATGGAACAGACAAGCCAGGAGGGAGGGAGTAGGGGTCTGCACATGTAAACAGAGGGCTGGGGGCAAGGGGGCAGGGCAGGAGCAGCAAGATAGCCATGGAGGTCAGGCAGGATGGGCACTAGAAGCAAGACACACCATGAAGAGCAACAGTGAGACTGTGATGGCATACACACAGACCATGGAGGGAAGGTGGGAGGGGGTCAGGGGCAGCTAACTGACCACACAGGGAAGGTGGGAGGGGCCATGGCAGCACAGAAGACCATGCATGGAAAGTGGGAGGGTTAGTGGCAGCACAATGGCTATGATGGGCAAGAAGTAGGGTGCAGGGGCATGCACAAAGGATGATGGAGGATAGAAGGGAGGGTCAGGGCCTGTGCACAGACAAGAAAGTTCAGGGGAAGGGGCCTCACAACAGACTGCACGGGGCAGGCAGGAGGAGCAGTTGCAGCACAACAGACCAGGAAGGGCAGAAGGGTGTGGCAGTACAATGGACCATGTAGGACAGGAGGAAGAGGATAGGGGCATGGCATGTGGACAGGCAGGGTGGAGGTGGCAGGGACTGGTTACAGTCATCTGACAATGCTAGGCAGGGGGGAGGGGAGAGGCAGCTCAACAGAACACTCAGAGTAGATATGAGTGGCAGGTCCATGGAACATGGTAGGCAAAAAGGATGGAGCAGGGGCATGCACATAGACATCGGAGGGCAGGGGGAAGGAGAATAGGGGCAGCAAGCTAAGCACAGAGTTTAAGCAGGAGGTCAATGATGGGGCATAGAATTGGGCAATGGAGGGCAGGAGGAGGGGACTGGTACATCATACTAAATTGAGGGCAGTGGCAGCACATCAGACCATGCATGGCAGGAGGGAGGAGGCTAGTCCATGGATTCACACAACAGAGGATAGGGAGGAAGGGGATAGGGCAGCAAGCTAACTGTTTAGAGAAGGTGGGTATTAGGAACTTTATTGTTTTTAAAACGTGTGTCTGTGCGAACTACTTAAAATATGAACAAGTATGCAGCATAATCTCACTTTTATTCAGGAAGAACAGGACGTTTGTGACTGTGACTCCGGGCTCACTTGGCAGAAACACCCCCTGACCCTCCACCCCCTATCGCAAAATGTAATGCCCGTGAAAAGGGTAGGTGAACACAGTGTTATATAGAACATAGTCCTGAGAGCACGATTGAAAATGAAAACTAGATATAGTGTATGGTATAAACTATGCACCAAAAAGTGTGATATAAGATGAACCGGGCGTGAAATATAATATGCAATACATTGTGCGCAATGACAGATTCATTGGAGAGCACGAGATAGCACAGGCACTAGCGCGTGCTATGCGATGTGCGCCTTGGAGTGTAATATGCACAGGGCAGTGTTGTGTAACCTAACTAGTCTCTAAAGTTGTAATATAAAATATGTGCTGGGGAGTGTAACGTTGCATATGCACTGTGACAAAGATATGGATCCCAGATTGTAATATGTATGGCATAGCACTGTGCGTTATAACATAGGCATCGAGGAAGGCACGTTAGATGGGGCAATATAACCTGTGCGAAGACAAGTGTGGCATGACATATTCACGGGGTGGTGTTACAGTGCACATGGGCTTGAGAGTGTCATAGCATATGCACTAGCTGGTGGAATACAACACAGAGGTGTGTGGCACTCGGCAGGCAATGGTGGGTGTAACACAGCATTGGGCTCTGCCAGGAGCGCGCTGTGACTCTCAAGTGATGTTCGTCCCCTTTCCAGAGAGTAAAATAAAAAGTATTACACATCCGGCAGTGGATGTGTGTTTTATTAACCGTGAGGGGGGTTTCTTACATAGTTTTGGTCGAATTTTTGTCGAATCCCCTTTGAATGACTTGGTGTGCATGTGTATTAAATGTGCCCATCAATAGCTACCCATGTTTGTATAAATAAACAACAAGGTTGTCTACCGGGATTAGGCACGGTAGGACATCAGACATGTCAGAACTTCACTAGTGGTGTAAATACATTCCACGTGGATTCATTGTATGCATAGTCGCCTTTTAATGAATATCACTCAAAAACAGTTGCTGGCCCTGGGGATTGGGGTCAAAAAAATATAATTAGGAGACAGGCCCTCGGGGATGGGGTCATCAGGGCCAATAAATTAGAATAAGAAGGGGAACCACACAGCCCCCCTTCTTAAAAAATTAAAATAAATAAAAGACTGGCATCGTGCCGGAGGCCACGCCCCCTCCTTGCAGCACTCTGCAAACGCGCCCCCTGGCGAGTTGTAAGTTGGGGAATTAATTCCTCTTCAATACTGAGGGTCCCTGAGGGCCAACTAGCCCAATAGGCATCTCCAGTTTGCGCCAGGGAGCTGCGCTGCAGACAGGTGTTCTGAGGCCAAGCCCCTTTTTACACCTCTCTGCAACACAGCTCTGTGGCGCTTACTGGAGGTACCTAGTGGTCTAGTTTGACCCTAGGGACCCTTAGGATTCAAGGGGACTTAATCTCTCAACTTAGAACAGCCACAGGGCGCGTTTACACAGTGGTGAATGGAGGGGACGGGGCCTGAGGTGACGTGTGCAAACACGCACTATGGCACGTTTTAAATTGGGGATATAATTTCCCTTCAATACTGAGGGCCTCTGGGGGGCTAACTAGCCCACCAAGTGCTTCCAGTAAGCGCCACTGAGCTGCATTGCAGAGAGGTGGTCCAGGCTGTGCCACTTTTTACACCTCTCTGCAACGCAGCTCTGTGGCACCTTACTGGAGGTACCAAGTGGGCTAGTTTGACCCTAGGGACCCTCAGGATTCAAATGAACTTAATCTCCCAACTAAAAACGGACACAGGGCGTGTTTACACAGTGGTGAAGGGAGGGGACGGGGCCTGAGTTAACGTGTGCAAAAACGCCCTGTGGCCTGTTTTAAGAGGTAGTTTTAATCCCCCTGCCCTATTATATACTAGGGTCTTACAGAGGAGGTCATGCTAATCACAGGGGGACCCCAACGCATAATGTTCCCTAGTGTCTGTAGGTGTTTTCACTGTATTCTAAGTGTCTTTTAACATAGCACTGGCTATAGGACTGGTTAGTCAGACTCAGTTACCACCAGTATCCGTCTGAAAAAGTTGAGGGTACAGGATGATTTTGCAACAAGGCTTCTTTCTGCTCTTCTTTTTGTTCTTTCTGCATGTTATCCTTCTTCCTGCACTTTTCTTCGTCTTTGAGGACGTCTGTTGCTTCTTTCTGCACTTCTTTTTTTTCTTTCTGTGCATTTTTTCTTCTTTCTTCACATGTCCTATCTCTGTAGGCATAGACTGTATAGGACCGTTGGTGAATGAGTGGATGTGTATGTGGATCTTAGAATTACTGAAGAGGTTGTTGTAACTGGTATTGGTATGTCCATTGTTTTGAAAAGTTTAGTCTCTATTTTTGAATATGTGTATCAAAGGTTATATTAGGGTGAGAGGAGGTCTGCCACTCTATCACACGGATGATGTCATCAGTGATGTCATCAGTGATGTCATTTGAGATGTCATCAGTGATGTCATGAGTGATGTCACTGACCATGTCATGAGTGATGTAATATGTGACGTCATCAGCAGTGCATTGCGGGCGCGCGAGTTATAGTTAGCTGAACTAACTATAACGGGGCAATTTGAATGGTTTTGTACAAGTGAAAAGTCCAGCTAACTATAACACCCCTGAAACCTATGTTTTTTTCAGTGAATTTCTGAGGTTTTTTAAATGCCAATTCCTAACTATAACGTGCCTGAAACCTATGGTTTTTTCTGTGAATATATATATATATATATATATATATATATATATATATATATATATATATATATATTACCTACTGGCGGTCGCCAGTAGGTAGTTATAGTTAGGACCCCTTTTCCATAGGAAAACCTCAACATTCTATTTATTTTGAATAACTTTGGCGCCGGTCGATGAATCCTCGCGAATTTCTCAAAATAGGTGGGGCGCTACGCTCCGCTCCTACCCTGAAAGTCTCGGGGGGATCCGTCAAGCGGGGGCTGAGATAAAAGGGGGGTCCCAAAACGCGTTTTCCCCATGCATTTTTCCATAGGACCTTTAGAACGAGCTACAGCCCGAACGGCTGAACAGAATTACTCGAAATTTGGCAGAGAGGTAGTCCCTAGGTCAAGGAAGTGCCTTTTGTAGGTTTGGTGTAAATCTGTTCAGTAGATTCTGAGAAAATAGCCTTTAAATCAATATATATATCTGAGCCCGCTTACGGTACGCTTACCGTACGCTTACCGTAAGCGTACGGTGGCGTGCGCGAGCGCGATTCTGATTGGCTCTTAGATCTTAGTAAACATTCGAATCGGCCGAAACCAGGAAGCGGCGGCCGCCATTTTGTGTATTTCACTCAGAAAAAAAAGAGTGAAAACAAGAAAAGGGGGCAATGAGGAGAGTTACAGACCCCCTTACATTTGTGAGGGGGTCAAAGAAGGACTGTAAAGTACAAAGAAAACATTTATTGATTTTAAAAAAAATCACGGGGTACGCGTACGGTAAGCTTACGGTAAGCGTACGGTAGAAAAAAAAAAAAAAAAAAAATGAAAATCAGATTTAAGTGTTTAGATATTAGGGGGCTCTAAAAAGAGCCGTTGTGTTTATGAAATGATTTTTTAGTGGTACCTACAAGTAAGTACCGATGCAGAGTCTAAGGTTCAAGAGGAAGACTCTGTTCCCTTCATCATTGAAGTGCACACCATCTCCTCTATAAATGTCTTGCATGTCATAACGCAAGTTGTTGTGGTAAATGGCACCCATACCATAGTCACGGAGGAAAGCAGAAACAGATTTGTTGACGTGCTTTCTTGCTTTGTCATCGCACCGCGTGCCCACCGTGCGTGCACGGCACTAACTGCGTAAAGTGGGCGCGCGGTGCGCGAAGCGCACCGTGCGCGCACGGAACGAACTGCGTTAAGTGGGCGCGCACGCCACGAATGGCGTAAAGTAACTTAGCATTTAAAAAAACGTACAAATTCACTGAAAAAACCATAGGTTTCACACACGTTATAGTTAGGAATTAGCATTTAAAAAACCTTGCAAATTCACTGAAAAAACCATAGGTTTCACACATGTTATAGTTAGCGGAAATTTTACTGATAAAAAACCAATGAAATTCCCCCGTTATAGTTAGTGCAGGCAACTATAACTCACGCGACCGCAATCTTCTGCTGATGACATATGTGTCTTTATGAAAAAAAAATATTTGTAATATATGTATAGCTAAAAATGTATGGAAGAAGACATGGGCAAATAAGTGTCTAAATACAGTATTAGCATCAGCAGAGGATTGCGGTCGCGTGAGTTATAGTTGCCTGCACTAACTATAACGGGGGAATTTCATTGGTTTTTTATCAGTAAAATTTCCGCTAACTATAACATGTGTGAAACCTATGGTTTTTTCAGTGAATATATATATATATATATATATATATATATATATATATTCACTGAAAAAACCATAGGTTTCACACATGTTATAGTTAGCTGGACATTTTACTGATAAAAAACCAATGAAATTCCCCCGTTATAGTTACTGCAGGCAACTATAACTCACGCGACCGCAATCCTCTGCTGATGCTAATACTGTATTTAGACACTTATTTGCCCATGTCTTCTTCCATTAAATTTTAGCTTTACATATATTACAAATATTTTTTTTTCATAAAGACACATATGTCATCAGCAGAAGATTGCGGTCGCGTGAGTTATAGTTGCCTGCAGTAACTATAACGGGGGAATTTCATTGGTTTTTTATCAGTAAAATGTCCAGCTAACTATAACATGTGTGAAACCTATGGTTTTTTCAGTGAATTTGCAAGGTTTTTTAAATGCTAAGTTACTTTACGCCATTCGTGGCGTGCGCGCCCAGTTAACGCAGTTCGTTCCGTGCGCGCACAGTGAGCACGCGGTGCGCTTCGCGCACCGCGCGCCCACTTTACGCAGTTAGTGCCGCTGCGCGCACCGCGTGCCCACGTTAAGCGGGATGGGCCATGTACGCACGATGCGCTTCGCGCACCGTGCGCACATGGGGGACATATTTTGCGCATCTTTGTGAAATGTATTCTTTGTTAACTTCTTACCTCTATTAGGCCATGCACACATGGTGCACTTCGGGCACCATTTGCACACGGGGTGGGGAGAATGTGGATAATTTTTTTTTTTTTACAAATTTTTACCGTGCGCGTACGGTAAGCGTAATCGGCGATTTTCCGAAAAAAAATATTTTTTTTTTTTTGGGCTTGGGGGTGGTTTGGGGACCCCTGTATCAATGCTGGGTGGTTAGGATCTCATGAAACTGCCTCTTTACACATTTTTGGGGTTCGTTTTTGCTGCCCAACTCAGGAAGCGAGAGAGAAAATAGCGGCCGCCGCTTCCTGGTTTCGACCGATTCGAATGTTTACTAAGATCTAAGAGCCAATCTGAATCGCGCTCGCGCACGCCACCGTACGCGTACGGTAAGCTTACGGTAAGCGCACCGTAAGCTGCCACAGATATATATATTGATTTAAAGGCTATTTTATCAGAATCTACTGAACAGATTTACACCAAACCTACAAAAGGCACTTCCTTGACCTGGGGACTACCTCTCTGCCAAATTTCATTAAATTCTGTTCAGCCGTTCGGGCTGTAGCCCTGTCTAAAGGTCCTATGGAAAAATGCATGGGAAAAACGTGTTTTGGGACCCCCCTTTTATCTCAGCCCCCGCTTGACGAATCCCCCCGAGACTTTCAGGGTAGGAGCGGAGCGTAGGGCCCCACCTATTTTGAAAAATTCGCGAGGATTCGTCGACCGGCGCCAAAGTTATTCAAAATAGAATGTTGCGGATTTCCTATGGAAACGTGGTCCTAACTATAACTACCTACTGGCGACCGCCAGTAGGTAATATATATATATATATATATATATATATATATATATATATATATATATATATATATATATATATATATATATATATATATATATATATATATATATATATATATCCAAGCACAATCCCTCCAGCCGGCGAGATAATTAGGATGCACTCTCGTACGAGAGTGCATCCTAATTTTCTCGCCAGCTGGAGGGATTGTGCTTGGATGTGAAGCGGCGTGGTTCTGCCACAAGGAATTGCACCCACGGGGAGCGCTGCATATGCCCGGTACAACGGAACCAAGTGGGAGGATATATATATATTTTTTTTTTAAAGAATGAGTTTCCTGAAATGCCAACAATCTATTTTATTCCTAAATTGCATAAAAATGCCACAACACCATTAATTTCAGCCATCGGAGGACTACTAGAGAACACATCAAAATATGTAGACTTTTTCCTGCAAGATCTGGTAAAAAATCTGTCCTCGTTTATTCAGGACTCTGGCGATTTCTTGAGACATTTACAGACATTCAAATGGGATCCAAAATATTTGCTGGTATGCCTTGACGTAACATCGTTGTATACAAGTATTCATCACAAAGATGGTATGAGGGCAACACAATATTACTTGGACAAAAGGCCGTACAATTTGGTTCACCATAGCAAAATGTTAATGACTGTGATCCAATATTTTCTGGAAAATAACTACTTTTTGTTTGCCAACAATGTATATCAACAATCCAGAGGAGTAGCTATGGGGACATGTTTTTCCCCTAGCTACTCCTGTCTGCACATGGGATGGTGGGAGGAGGTGATATTGAACAAGGAGTTCAAACAACAGGTTGATAGCCATATAAAAATATGGCTACGCTACATTGATAACTTATTTCTGGTATGGGACGGTACAGAAATTGAAGCACTAGAATTTGTGAATAACATCAATAACAATAATGTCAATCTCCATTTCACATCTACCATCAGTGAATCTAACGTTAACTTTCTAGATGTAGAGGTTTACATTAAAAATGGTAAATTGGAAACAAAGCTATATCGTAAACCCACGGCAGGTAACAGCCTACTGCACGCAACAAGTCATCATCCTTAGCATCTTATTCAAAACATCCCCTATGGGGAGATGCTGAAGATTCGTCGAGTTTGCAGTAACGAAATAGGTCTGGCTGAAGCCCAAAAACAAAGCAAAAAAGGTTACTGGAGAGAGGGTATACTGCAAAGACCCTAGACATAGCCATCAACAAAGCGAATGGCAAAAAGAGAGGGGATCTGATAGCAAAGGAACTCCCAAAAGCTACAGAAACAGGCACTACAACTAGACTTATCCTAACCTACAGTAAAGAGCAAAAATCCATACGGAGGGTAATTGATAAAAATTGGTCAGTTGTTAAAAATGATGCAATTATTGGCAAGTTAATGGCCAAACATCCTAGCAATACCTTTATGAAAGCAAAATCTATGAAGGATTCAATAGTTACTAGCAGCCCAGAAATCAAACTGTCTAATAACTGGTTGTCTACTCGAAGGGGTTTTGTCAACTGCAGTACATGCAAAGCATGCCAATATGGGAACAACAGAACTACATATAAGACTCCCTTTTCAGAAACACCTAAGAAAATCTCGAAATTCCTTACTTGCCGCACAGAATATGTGCTATATGTAGTAAGTTGCTCTTGTGGACTGCAGTATGTGAGAAGCACCAAACTGCAAGCCCACAAGCGCATACTGCAGCACATGAGAGCTATAACTAATCGAGACCAAGCATACCCTGTTGCAAGACATTTTGAAAAAGCACATGCCAGTGACTTGAAACATTTTTCCTACTTTTTGATTGATTCCATACCTGTGTCCAGACGCGGGGGGAATAGAGAAGCCAAATTAAGAAGGCTTGAAACACAATATATCTTGGAATTAGATACCAAGACTCCCAATGAGCACAATTCAAGCGAAGACTTTCACACATGGTTATGATGAATGTGTTGGATTAATATAACAACATAATCCCTCCATGATAATATTATCATAATCTGTCAATAATTCAAGTGTGCACTATCTCATGATAATAATGTTTGGCTTTTATATCTTTTTACATTAGATCAGCATACTGCGATTTTTAATATTTAAAAATTCAATATTTATATTAAGAATTAATTTTAAAAAAACATATAAAAATTTATTTTTTTACTAAAATTTCACGTACACAATTTAAGTCCCCTCTACCCCACTTTTTCACAATAACCTTTGATACACCCACTCTAAAATACAGACTATCATTTTCGAAACCATAGACACACCAATACCAGTTACTACATACCCACTCACTGATTACTAGGTCTACACACACATCCACTCATTCACCCATACAGTCACTCAAACATGCAGTCAACCATCAATACGGCACTATCATATGGACTGATACACCTATGCAGACACTCACACACCGCCACTCTTTCATAGATGTCACTGACCATGTCATGAATGATACAATATGTGACATCATCAGCAGTGCAATGCGGGCGCGCAACTTATAGTTAGCAGAACTAACTATAACGGAGGAATTTCTATGGTTTTGTACGAGTGAAATGTCCAGCTAACTATAACACCCCTGAAACCTATGTTTTTTTCTGTGAATTTCTAAGGTTTTTAAAATGCTAATTTCTGACTATAACGTCTCTGAAACCTATGTTTTTTTCAGTGAATTTCAAAGCTTTTTTAAATGCTAATTTCTAACTATAACGTCTCTGAAACCTATGGTTTTTTCAGTGAATTTCAAAGGTTTTTTAAATGCTAATTTTTAAGTGTAATAGTAGTTATACCTATTTTTTGTACTGATTTTCTACAGTTTTTTAACTGTTTATTTATAAATATTTTATTAATTAAATAATATTATATATTTTTCTGAAAATTGCAAAAAATAAAACGGTGTTGCGCACCCAAAGCGTACACATCACGGTGGGTGCGCGGATTCTAGCCGCCATTTTAGAAACATCGTGAAGGATCCGCATACGGTGTGTGACAGCTGCGTGTTTTTCAGTTACATCATATACATTTAATATTACATGATGTGCGCGATTGGTATGCGACCAGTCCGTTACTCCTGCTCCTGCGAATTCGCAACACATGCGCATTACGGTACGCGACGCTTGCGCGGTGGCGGATCCCGCGTGACGTCATATACGTGCTGGGGCACGCTGGATGCTCTAAAATGATATGTATGTGTGTTTAATATACATATTAGGGCAATAGACAATCTAAGATATTCAGAAAAAGAATATATTTGTACTTATAATAAACGTATATTATTTTAAAATATATTTTCGCGAAGTCGCGTCGGGTGTGTGCTTTGTGAGCGCAGAGTGCGCAGATCCCATGTGACCTCAAAAAAAAAGATTTCATTGGTTCATAACATTTCCCACTGTAACTATTGAAGGACCCCACCATTCTAATCATTCTTGTTGGAGCATCTTTATTATTATGAAATCTGTTTATTAGCATTTGTTAATTTAGACATAGCATACATCATAAATGCAATAACCCACAGGCAATGAGTCTGGTACTCAGAGGAGTATCCGTCAATCATGAGTGCGATGAGCCGCGGGATCCATCGCCACTACGAGGCGTGGAGAAATGCAAGCTGATAAGTGTCAGGGCCACCGCCCGCATTTGAACAGATTCATGGAACAACCAAAATGGGGTAAAAGAGAACAGGTTAAACAACAGAAGCCCAACAGAACAGCAGCAGCAGGTTCGATCTTAGACCATACGACCCTCAGGATACCCCCCCCGTCCATCCCCCCCCCCAGACCCGGCCCCCCCATCCCTCGTGACATATCGTTCTATGGAAGGCAAGTGTCATTGTCCGCACATCCGCCCGATTCGGCTAGGACCTCCCCGCCAATCCCCAGAGTGGGTCTCCCAGGCTCACCTCCATTCCCCTCCCCTCCAGGAAGTGGCTCCGCAGTATGTGTCCCACAGAGTCCCAGGGCATCCCCATCCAGCTGCATCAGGACCTGCAAGTGTACGTCCCATTGATTCGCTATGGGTGTGCATCTGAGGCCTAACGTTTCCTCCCGCAAGAGAGCCGTACCCTCCGCCCCCGCCCACACTAGCAGGGAGCCCCGCCACGCCTGCGCCCGGGGGGGCTCAGCCACCTTCCAGCGCTTAGTAATTAACCGCTTTGCCACGATCAGGCCCAGGTCGAGGAAACGACAGGCAACCTTCGTGGGGGGGGTTCTACGAAACAAGTGCAACAGACAGGCCGTCCAGTCCCGCCGCGCCAGCGGACTGACGCAAGTACGTAACGCTCCATGCACCGTGCGCCAGTATGAGTCGAGCGCTGGACAGCTCCATAACATGTGCACCAGTCCAGCATCCAGAGCCCTGCAGCGTGGGCATTCAGCGTCCGCCCGGTGGAAATAGCGATTGATGGAGTCGGGAGTGAGATATGCTCTGTGCAGTATGAAGTACTGGATTTGGCGAAACCGCAGGTTCCTGGGGACCCGTGTAGGCCCCCGTAGTGTATCTCTCCATTCCTTGTCGGTCATGGGGCGGTCCAGATCCACTTCCCATTTACCCCGTAATGGAGACAGGTCCGCCGCCACCAGCGTCCGCAAGGAGGCCGCGAACCAGCGAATCATGTGACTGCCCCGTCCCATGACGTGGAGGTACTGCATCATGAGGTGTTGTGCCGGTTCCTCCTGAAGCGTTACAACAAACAAATGATGGACGGAATGCTGACAATGCAGACATTCTCCCCCAGTCAAGAGATCTGGGTTAAATCCATCGTTCTTTTGCCCACTACGCCACCCCAGTTTAGACATGGCCATATGCAAATCAGTCTTGACCCTGTGCCTCATGGGAACAGTCCAGCCCGAACTGCCAAGCCATGTCTTCCCTGGACCGGAATCAAGCATCCTAGGACCGGTTTCTGGCTATCAGCCGTCATCAGCCAGGATAGCTTGACTCCAGTGGCGTAGTGAGCACGGGTCCCACGTCTGGGAATACCCATCCCACTTAGGGCGAAAAGCGTTACAACAAACAAATGATGGACGGAATGCTGACAATGCAGACATTCTCCCCAGTCAAGAGATCTGGGTTAAATCCATCGTTCTTTTGCCCACTACGCCACCCCAGTTTAGACATGGCCATATGCAAATCAGTCTTGACCCTGTGCCTCATGGGAACAGTCCAGCCCGAACTGCCAAGCCATGTCTTCCCTGGACCGGAATCAAGCATCCTAGGACCGGTTTCTGGCTATCAGCCGTCATCAGCCAGGATAGCTTGACTCCAGTGGCGTAGTGAGCACGGGTCCCACGTCTGGGAATACCCATCCCACTTAGGGCGAAAAGCGTTACAACAAACAAATGATGGACGGAATGCTGACAATGCAGACATTCTCCCCCAGTCAAGAGATCTGGGTTAAATCCATCGTTCTTTTGCCCACTACGCCACCCCTGTTTAGACATGGCCATATGCAAATCAGTCTTGACCCTGTGCCTCATGGGAACAGTCCAGCCCGAACTGCCAAGCCATGTCTTCCCTGGACCGGAATCAAGCATCCTAGGACCGGTTTCTGGCTATCAGCCGTCATCAGCCAGGATAGCTTGACTCCAGTGGCGTAGTGAGCACGGGTCCCACATCTGGGAATACCCATCCCACTTAGGGCGAAAAGCGTTACAACAAACAAATGATGGACGGAATGCTGACAATGCAGACATTCTCCCCCAGTCAAGAGATCTGGGTTAAATCCATCGTTCTTTTGCCCACTACGCCACCCCAGTTTAGACATGGCCATATGCAAATCAGTCTTGACCCTGTGCCTCATGGGAACAGTCCAGCCCGAACTGCCAAGCCATGTCTTCCCTGGACCGGAATCAAGCATCCTAGGACCGGTTTCTGGCTATCAGCCGTCATCAGCCAGGATAGCTTGACTCCAGTGGCGTAGTGAGCACGGGTCCCACGTCTGGGAATACCCATCCCACTTAGGGCGAAAAGCGTTACAACAAACAAATGATGGACGGAATGCTGACAATGCAGACATTCTCCCCCAGTCAAGAGATCTGGGTTAAATCCATCGTTCTTTTGCCCACTACGCCACCCCAGTTTAGACATGGCCATATGCAAATCAGTCTTGACCCTGTGCCTCATGGGAACAGTCCAGCCCGAACTGCCAAGCCATGTCTTCCCTGGACCGGAATCAAGCATCCTAGGACCGGTTTCTGGCTATCAGCCGTCATCAGCCAGGATAGCTTGACTCCAGTGGCGTAGTGAGCACGGGTCCCACGTCTGGGAATACCCATCCCACTTAGGGCGAAAAGCGTTACAACAAACAAATGATGGACGGAATGCTGACAATGCAGACATTCTCCCCCAGTCAAGAGATCTGGGTTAAATCCATCGTTCTTTTGCCCACTCCGCCACCCCAGTTTAGACATGGCCATATGCAAATCAGTCTTGACCCTGTGCCTCATGGGAACAGTCCAGCCCGAACTGCCAAGCCATGTCTTCCCTGGACCGGAATCAAGCATCCTAGGACCGGTTTCTGGCTATCAGCCGTCATCAGCCAGGATAGCTTGACTCCAGTGGCGTAGTGAGCACGGGTCCCACGTCTGGGAATACCCATCCCACTTAGGGCGAAAAGCGTTACAACAAACAAATGATGGACGGAATGCTGACAATGCAGACATTCTCCCCCAGTCAAGAGATCTGGGTTAAATCCATCGTTCTTTTGCCCACTACGCCACCCCAGTTTAGACATGGCCATATGCAAATCAGTCTTGACCCTGTGCCTCATGGGAACAGTCCAGCCCGAACTGCCAAGCCATGTCTTCCCTGGACCGGAATCAAGCATCCTAGGACCGGTTTCTGGCTATCAGCCGTCATCAGCCAGGATAGCTTGACTCCAGTGGCGTAGTGAGCACGGGTCCCACGTCTGGGAATACCCATCCCACTTAGGGCGAAAAGCGTTACAACAAACAAATGATGGACGGAATGCTGACAATGCAGACATTCTCCCCCAGTCAAGAGATCTGGGTTAAATCCATCGTTCTTTTGCCCACTACGCCACCCCAGTTTAGACATGGCCATATGCAAATCAGTCTTGACCCTGTGCCTCATGGGAACAGTCCAGCCCGAACTGCCAAGCCATGTCTTCCCTGGACCGGAATCAAGCATCCTAGGACCGGTTTCTGGCTATCAGCCGTCATCAGCCAGGATAGCTTGACTCCAGTGGCGTAGTGAGCACGGGTCCCACGTCTGGGAATACCCATCCCACTTAGGGCGAAAAGCGTTACAACAAACAAATGATGGACGGAATGCTGACAATGCAGACATTCTCCCCCAGTCAAGAGATCTGGGTTAAATCCATCGTTCTTTTGCCCACTACGCCACCCCAGTTTAGACATGGCCATATGCAAATCAGTCTTGACCCTGTGCCTCATGGGAACAGTCCAGCCCGAACTGCCAAGCCATGTCTTCCCTGGACCGGAATCAAGCATCCTAGGACCGGTTTCTGGCTATCAGCCGTCATCAGCCAGGATAGCTTGACTCCAGTGGCGTAGTGAGCACGGGTCCCACGTCTGGGAATACCCATCCCACTTAGGGCGAAAAGCGTTACAACAAACAAATGATGGACGGAATGCTGACAATGCAGACATTCTCCCCCAGTCAAGAGATCTGGGTTAAATCCATCGTTCTTTTGCCCACTACGCCACCCCAGTTTAGACATGGCCATATGCAAATCAGTCTTGACCCTGTGCCTCATGGGAACAGTCCAGCCCGAACTGCCAAGCCATGTCTTCCCTGGACCGGAATCAAGCATCCTAGGACCGGTTTCTGGCTATCAGCCGTCATCAGCCAGGATAGCTTGACTCCAGTGGCGTAGTGAGCACGGGTCCCACGTCTGGGAATACCCATCCCACTTAGGGCGAAAAGCGTAACAACAAACAAATGATGGACGGAATGCTGACAATGCAGACATTCTCCCCCAGTCAAGAGATCTGGGTTAAATCCATCGTTCTTTTGCCCACTACGCCACCCCAGTTTAGACATGGCCATATGCAAATCAGTCTTGACCCTGTGCCTCATGGGAACAGTCCAGCCCGAACTGCCAAGCCATGTCTTCCCTGGACCGGAATCAAGCATCCTAGGACCGGTTTCTGGCTATCAGCCGTCATCAGCCAGGATAGCTTGACTCCAGTGGCGTAGTGAGCACAGGTCCCACGTCTGGGAATACCCATCCCACTTAGGGCGAAAAGCGTTACAACAAACAAATGATGGACGGAATGCTGACAATGCAGACATTCTCCCCCAGTCAAGAGATCTGGGTTAAATCCATCGTTCTTTTGCCCACTACGCCACCCCAGTTTAGACATGGCCATATGCAAATCAGTCTTGACCCTGTGCCTCATGGGAACAGTCCAGCCCGAACTGCCAAGCCATGTCTTCCCTGGACCGGAATCAAGCATCCTAGGACCGGTTTCTGGCTATCAGCCGTCATCAGCCAGGATAGCTTGACTCCAGTGGCGTAGTGAGCACGGGTCCCACGTCTGGGAATACCCATCCCACTTAGGGCGAAAAGCGTTACAACAAACAAATGATGGACGGAATGCTGACAATGCAGACATTCTCCCCCAGTCAAGAGATCTGGGTTAAATCCATCGTTCTTTTGCCCACTACGCCACCCCAGTTTAGACATGGCCATATGCAAATCAGTCTTGACCCTGTGCCTCATGGGAACAGTCCAGCCCGAACTGCCAAGCCATGTCTTCCCTGGACCGGAATCAAGCATCCTAGGACCGGTTTCTGGCTATCAGCCGTCATCAGCCAGGATAGCTTGACTCCAGTGGCGTAGTGAGCACGGGTCCCACGTCTGGGAATACCCATCCCACTTAGGGCGAAAAGCGTTACAACAAACAAATGATGGACGGAATGCTGACAATGCAGACATTCTCCCCCAGTCAAGAGATCTGGGTTAAATCCATCGTTCTTTTGCCCACTACGCCACCCCAGTTTAGACATGGCCATATGCAAATCAGTCTTGACCCTGTGCCTCATGGGAACAGTCCAGCCCGAACTGCCAAGCCATGTCTTCCCTGGACCGGAATCAAGCATCCTAGGACCGGTTTCTGGCTATCAGCCGTCATCAGCCAGGATAGCTTGACTCCAGTGGCGTAGTGAGCACGGGTCCCACGTCTGGGAATACCCATCCCACTTAGGGCGAAAAGCGTTACAACAAACAAATGATGGACGGAATGCTGACAATGCAGACATTCTCCCCCAGTCAAGAGATCTGGGTTAAATCCATCGTTCTTTTGCCCACTACGCCACCCCAGTTTAGACATGGCCATATGCAAATCAGTCTTGACCCTGTGCCTCATGGGAACAGTCCAGCCCGAACTGCCAAGCCATGTCTTCCCTGGACCGGAATCAAGCATCCTAGGACCGGTTTCTGGCTATCAGCCGTCATCAGCCAGGATAGCTTGACTCCAGTGGCGTAGTGAGCACGGGTCCCACGTCTGGGAATACCCATCCCACTTAGGGCGAAAAGCGTTACAACAAACAAATGATGGACGGAATGCTGACAATGCAGACATTCTCCCCCAGTCAAGAGATCTGGGTTAAATCCATCGTTCTTTTGCCCACTACGCCACCCCAGTTTAGACATGGCCATATGCAAATCAGTCTTGACCCTGTGCCTCATGGGAACAGTCCAGCCCGAACTGCCAAGCCATGTCTTCCCTGGACCGGAATCAAGCATCCTAGGACCGGTTTCTGGCTATCAGCCGTCATCAGCCAGGATAGCTTGACTCCAGTGGCGTAGTGAGCACGGGTCCCACGTCTGGGAATACCCATCCCACTTAGGGCGAAAAGCGTTACAACAAACAAATGATGGACGGAATGCTGACAATGCAGACATTCTCCCCCAGTCAAGAGATCTGGGTTAAATCCATCGTTCTTTTGCCCACTACGCCACCCCAGTTTAGACATGGCCATATGCAAATCAGTCTTGACCCTGTGCCTCATGGGAACAGTCCAGCCCGAACTGCCAAGCCATGTCTTCCCTGGACCGGAATCAAGCATCCTAGGACCGGTTTCTGGCTATCAGCCGTCATCAGCCAGGATAGCTTGACTCCAGTGGCGTAGTGAGCACGGGTCCCACGTCTGGGAATACCCATCCCACTTAGGGCGAAAAGCGTTACAACAAACAAATGATGGACGGAATGCTGACAATGCAGACATTCTCCCCCAGTCAAGAGATCTGGGTTAAATCCATCGTTCTTTTGCCCACTACGCCACCCCAGTTTAGACATGGCCATATGCAAATCAGTCCTGAAGAGCACCCCACCGGCTCGTCAGCGTCGCGATTAGCGAGCGGTGACGGAGGAACTGACCGGCCGCTAACTCCGTCTCCTCCGCCAGTTGAGCGAACGGTATAAGCGCACCATCGTGGTAGAGGTCCCCCAGCGTACAAATATCCACCGCATGCCAGTCGGCAAGCTCTGCCGGGCGCAATATCCCTCGACCGCTAGGTGAACCCTCAATCGGCATGGCAGGGGCATATGGGGTATGCGACCTAGTCAAGTAGAGGGCACGCCGATAGCACTTAGAGGCCACCGCCACTAGAAGGGCCCCGGCTTGACCACTCTGGCCGTCGGGTGGAACAACGCGATAATATCCGTCAGGGGGAGCGGTGGCTCCATGGATGCCGTGTCATCCCTCTCCCGGTCGGCCAACCACCTGGCCACCCATTGCAGCTGTGCTGCTAGGTAATAGTGCGCAAAGCAGGGCATCGCGAGTCCCCCCTGACCCGTGGGGAGGTACAACTTGGAGAGCGCCACTCTGTGGCGCGCGGTGCCCCACACAAAATCCCGAAGGGAGCGCTCCAAGGTGGCGAAAAAGGATGCCGGGATGTAGGTCGGCAGGTTAGCAAAATAGTAGAGGAGTCTGGGCAGGGCCACCATTTTGACCAGAGCAATGTGACCCGTGACCGCAAGTGGGAGGGTGCCCCAGAAACGCATCTGGGCCCTGATCGCCGTCACCGCCCTGCCCAAGTTACCCTCCACAAAGTCAGCGGGCCGCCGGTACACCTGAAGACCCAGATAACGGAAGGTGTCCGGTTGCCACCGGACAGGCACACACCCTAGCTGGAACCGGGGATCCAGGGCATCATCACGGAACGGGTAGAGACACGACTTGGCTGCGTTCACCCTTAACCCGGAAAGCGTTGCAAACTCCGTGAGAACCCGTTCAAGGTCTCCTGAAATGTTCGCCACGTCCCGCACGAAAATCAAGAGGTCATCCGCGTACAAGGAGACCTGGTGGGTGGCGTCGCCCATTGGAATGCCGTCTGTCAACACCCTCCGCAGGGTGGCCGCCAAGGGCTCAATGGCAAGTGCAAAAAGGAGGGGTGAGAGGGGGCACCCCTGCCTGGTACCTCGGCCAACCGAGATGGCCTCGGAGATATACGGGCCAGTTCTCACCCGGACCACAGGGTTCTTATAGAGGAGCGCCGCCATTTGTAGAAACCCAAGGCCTAGTCCGTAATGCGATAGTGTTGCCACCAGGTAGCCCCACTCCAGACTATCGAAGGCTTTTTCGAGGTCTAACACTAGGCAGCCCGCCCGTGGCCAATGCTGTGCACCGTGTGCGGCGACACGGAAGAACCGGCGAAGATTAAGCGAAGTGCTGCGCTTCGGCACGAACCCATTCTGATCCCTGTGCACCAGCACAGGCACGGTGGGGGCCAGCCGCTCCGCCAGGACCTTGGCCAGGATCTTGTAATCGGTGTTGAGGAGGGCAAGGGGGCGATAGGACCCTAGATGAGTAGGATCACGCCCCGGTTTGGGGAAGGAGATCAGGTAGGCCTCCCTCATGGAAGCGGGCAGGGTGGCCTCCTCAAGGGCTGTGAGATATAACGCGTGCAGACGGGGCACCAGAGACTCCCGGTATGCTTTGTAGTATTCTGCTGGGAGACCGTCCGGCCCAGGCGCCCTGCCAGAGGCCAATGAGGCCACCGCGTCCCCTATCTCCTCCAGAGTGAGGGGACCCTCCAGTGTTTCCTGGTGGGCATCTGGAACTGTGGGGGGGCCGGCGGCCCCCAGGAACAGATCAAGATCCTGTGCCTGCCGTCGCCCCACCGAGGTGTACAGGTCTTTGTAGTGTGCCGTGAGGATCTGGTGGATCTCCCGCTGTGTGTGCACCAGCATGCCGTCCGACCCGCGAATGGAGGCTATTGGCGCATAGCCCGATTCCTGTCGGATCAGCCAGGCCAGCAAGCGCCCCGCCCTGTCCGATGTGGCGTGGACCCGTGCCGAATGGGCAGCGTAGTTGTGGCAGCGCAACCTCTCCAACAGCTCAGCATGGCGTGCCCGAAACCGAGCCAGCCTGGTCGAGTCACGCCCACCACCTTCGCCATGGCGTTCGCATGCCAGTAGCCGAGTTTCCAAAGCGGTGAGTAGCAACGTAAGTTGCTTACGGATATTCCCCGTCACCCCCAGACAGTGTCCCCGCATGGCCGCCTTGTGCGCGTCCCATTCTATCAACGTGTACTCCGCCGTGCCCTCATTGAGGTCAAAGAACTGTTCGACTGCTGTGCCGAGCGAGGCCCGGAACTCCGCGTCCTCAAGAGCAGCCGGTTGCAAGCGCCAAGTGGGAATGGGGGGTCTCCCCGGGTCCCAGCAGAGACGTAGTCTAAGAGGGTTGTGGTCCGAATGGGTCCGGCCCAGGTAATCCGCCTGGATTATCAACGGGTTCAGCGACGGAGAGCTCACCACCCTGTCAAGGCGGACGTGAAGATCATGTACCGCAGAATAATATGAATAGAGCCGATCGGTGGGGTGTAAGGTGCGCTAGACGTCATGTAGGGCCCACCGGGACAGCCAATCAGTGAGGTTCCTCGCGTTCGAGACTGCCTGTGTACTACGGAGTGGCGGGTAGGATCTATCAAGGCTCGTGTCCAGCACGGCATTAAAGTCCCCACCTAGTAGCCAGGGAAGACCCACGTACGGGGTCAGGGCCACCGAGAGGCGATCAAGGAACGACGGTTGGTCAACGTTCGGGGCGTAGATAGAACCCAGGAGCACAGGGTGCCCATTGAGCCGCCCCCGCACCAGGGTATATCGACCGTCAGGGTCAAGCACCGTCTCGGAGCATATGAAGGGTGTGCCTGCCCGTACCCAAACCAGTGTACCCCGAGCATGCGCGGAGTATGTGGTCCCGGAAAGCTGTCCCCTCCATCGGGCGCGCAGCCTGTCGAGTTCCAGCCGTGTCATGTGCGTCTCTTGAAGAAGAGCCACCCCTATCTTGTGCCTCTGGAGATAGGCAAACACAGAATATCGGCGGGCCGGTGTGTGCATGCCCCTAATGTTCCAAGTGACTATTGCAGTGTCAGCCATCGGTGGAGAGCGCAGACAACACTGGGTTCATCGGCCGAAGCGGGCCGGCCGGGGAAGGGGAGGGGGAAAAAAGGACCAGAAGGACCGCTACTCAGATCGTCCGCTGCAAGAATATGGTGGGTGAAAGAACTGCAGAACGCTGCAGAATGTAAAGAGGCAAAAGTAAAGACAAAATGAACAAAAAGAGCTCCATAACCACAGGGGCGAACCCCAAAACCGGGCATTAGTCCAAACATGCTAGGCTCAATCGCCTGTGAACTACCAGATCAAAGATGGGTTTACGAGGGGCTAAAGAGCAATACCGTTGGTCCTGGCCTGCAAGAGCCCCATGTTACCCCCGTCAGGGCCCCGTGTGCCTGTAGGGCCGCCATTTACCCAACCTCTCCCCAGAGGAGTGTGTGTGGGGATCGCCATCACCCCGTTCCCCCGCAACCAGAACAATCCCGAAACCCCGGTCCCCGGCCCATGTGTAAGGGGACCCACACTACCCCTCCAGCCCCGCGACCCCCCGCCTCACTCACAGAAGCATACAGGGCCCCAAAAGTCACAGTCCAATGGACAACAGAGGCAGAAGGCTCCCCCCCCCGAGAGTAGTGCGGAACAACCCGCCCGACACCCCAAGGGTACCTGCAGTGGACACAGTGCAAACCAACAATAGTTCGCCCCAGGAGGTCGGCTGTCTGGGAGGTCACCTCTGGCAACACCTGGTCTTCCGGAATCAGGATGGACGGGGAGGAGGACAGGTCAGTCTCAGTGTCACTGTGAATGCGAGCCGCTACGTCCCCCTGGCCGCTCACAGACCCCAGAGTGGCCACCGCCTCCAGAGCCTCCAGCCGCTCCACACGCATCCTCTCCAGACTCGGCGCAGCCGGGGGACTCGGCCCCATCCCACCACGTCGGTCCCTCTGTCGTCGCCGTCTCAGCCTCTTCTCCCTACGCACCACAGGCCCCGGGTCCGTGGGCCGGGGGCCACCATGTTGGCCCGTTTCCTCCAGCCAGTCCCAAACATCGGACGGGGCATCGAAGAATCGTGTCTCGTCTTTCGTGACCACCCGGAGGCGCGAGGGGAACAACAGCGAGTATTGGAGGTGCAGCTCTCGGAGCCGGCGTTTCACCTCCAGGTAGTTGCTCCTCCGCTTCTGAACAGTCGCAGTGTAGTCTGGGAACAGCATCACCGGGCCACCCCCTATTGTAAGGGCACCCATCTTCCGCATTTCCCGGAGGATCACGTCCCGGTCCCGGTAGTTGAGGAGGCGGAACAGGAAGGGACGCGGCCGGGCTCCAGGGACAGGCTTCCGCATCGGCACCCTGTGCGCCCTCTCCACCACGAACTGCGGGGAGAGCATTCCTGGGGGCAGGATATCTCGTAACCAGTCCTCAACAAACTGTTCGGGTTGCCGCCCTTCCTCGCCTTCCGCCAGGCCCACGACGCGTATGTTCTGGCGCCGAGAGCGGCCCTCCGCATCCTCCGCACGGTCCTCAAGGGTGTTAACTCGGTCGATCAGATCCTGCAAGGTGGCGGAGTGATTGCGCACGATCGGCTGCACGTCCTGTAGCGCCTGGCCGTGACCGGCAACGGTGTCCGCCAGCCTGCGATGGTCGGCGTGGAGCAGGGTGAAGTCAACCGTGACTTTGTCGATTCGGGACTCCAGTGAAGTGCGGGTTTGTTCCAGCGTGTTGCTCAGGCGGTCGACCGCCGCCAACATGGCGTCCATTTTGGCCTCCAGGGTCGATGCAGGCGGCGTCGCGGTCACAACAGGGCGCCCCGGCGCCGCATCAGGGCCGTCCGCCCTCAGTCTGGGCTCAGCCTGCTTTTTCCGAAGCCGCCCCATGGCCAGCTGATGCGCCGATGGCATTCAGAGGGCTCAGTGGTGCACGAGGCCGATCGGGGCTCCAATCACCACCAGGCGCCGTTAACGAAGGGGGTCCTGTCCCACTGTCACGAATCGGACCAGCGCCGGGGGAGTCAGGGCGCAGGGCAGCACCGCCGGCGGGGGAGGTGCACCGCGAGCCGTGGGCAACCAGTAGCCAAGGTCCGCCAGGCCTCTCTCCGTCAGGTCCGTAGCAGCCACTCCCCCATGTCCAGCAACAGGTAAGCGGTCAGTCCCCTGGGCGCCTCACCCCGATCCCAGTCTATCGGCGCGAGCAGTAGGGCCACAACACGCCTGCCAGGGTCGTCTCCGCCACCACAGCGATCCGCTTCGCCTCCAAGGGGCAGCAGTCGGGCACTCGCCAGGGGCCCGTCCCCAGCCTCACATCCAGGGAGGGGCCCTCTACGTCGGGTCACTCACCGGGCCCCTGGGTGGTGCAGGCGTCACGTCCTCCTCCAGTGCCCCCGGCCGCCACGTCCTCCACCACCGTCCACCGCAGCGGGCCCCTGCCGCCTCAGGGGGTTGGGACCGGCAGGATCACAGCGCGAGGGGCGTCAGCACAGCGCAGGCGATGTAGTGGGTGTCAGGTGCACCGTCGCCCCCGGGGAGTCCCTCGCAGGTCCGCAACTCTCCCGCGGCCGGTCCGCTCCTGGATGTGTGGCCTAGCCGCCTCGTGGCAAGCCGCGGCGTGGGGTAGTGCTCGCGGCCGAACGCCGCTTCCAGCGCTCTGCGCGCTCTTCACCGTTCAAATCCCCAAGGGGGGCAGCACGCAGGCTGAGGCCGCCCCCGCCGCCACTTTTAGGTTCGCCGGGCGCCGGGACCCCACGGGCAGGGATAGATAGTCCTGGCAGCCCCGCAGCACACTCCGGGCAGGAGAACCGACGGAGAACGGCTCCGTTGCTCGGGAGCTTCACTCGGACGCAGCCATCTTGGCCGCGCGCTCTCTAGCGCCCCCTTGTTGGAGCATCTTTAGAGAGACATCTCTTTTCCTACAGGAAACCTTTTTGCTTGTTTTTTTTTGGTGTTTTTCAAAAAATATCAAACAAAATGGCACCTGGACAGCAGCAGCAGCAGGAGGAAGTATCTTCTGAAGAAGAATTCTTGCTGGAGGCACCATGTCCACAGAGGCCAGAATCTGTAGTGTGGAAATTCTTCACTTTTCCACCTGGAGAGTAGAAAGTAAATGCGAGAAAGGTGACGTGCAAAATTTGTGACCGAGTCCTGTCAAGAGGCAGTGAAAAAAAATACTCTAGTGGCACTGCTTCTATCTACAAGCATCTACGGACCACACATCCTCTCAATCTTGCTCGGGAGGAAATGAGGCGAGCTGCTTTGAACCCCTCAACTGCTGTGGCAAGTACATCAGGAGCATCCTCAGGAACACCTGCAATGGACATTAGGCCAGAATTCGTCTTTCTCGAGCAACACTGAGTGAAGTGTAAGATACTTATATGTTTTGGTGAGCTGTTGGTGGATGCAGTTTGTGCTGCGCAATGCAACCATCGTTGTTAATTTTTTTGTTTTTGGAATGATAAGTAATTACAAATGTTTCCTGTTTTATTCATTCTTTTTCTTGTTCATTTCTTGAAAAAACACCAAAATAAATACAAAATTGTTCAAAAAAATTAAAATAAATACAAAAGAAAAAGAAGAAAAAAAAGTTCTTATCAGAACTACCTTATCTGGTTAAAGAAAGAGCTATAATTGCAA
Source organism: Triturus cristatus (assembly GCF_964204655.1). Classification (NCBI taxonomy): domain Eukaryota; kingdom Metazoa; phylum Chordata; class Amphibia; order Caudata; family Salamandridae; genus Triturus; species Triturus cristatus. The sequence goes on along the minus strand of NC_140591.1, from coordinate 1,070,778,344 downwards.
GGTAATGTGTGAAAGTTTGGTTGAATATATGTATACAGCATGATTGACTGAAAGAATGCATTAGTAGTGTATGGTGAATTTATAGGTGAAGATTTATGAGGAAGTACTGCAGCGTGACACTGCAAGCTCTATAGCTGCACTGCACTGTGGCACTTCCAAAGCACAGGGATGTGACATATGTACATGAATATGTTGCAACTCTGTGCTTCCCTCTGCACTGCTGCACAAACTGCAGCCACGCGGTGACACAGGCACCCTTGCACCATGGTGCAAGGATGTCTGTGTCGTGTGGAGATTGTTTTTGTGCAGGATGGGGCACCTTCCTGCACAAAAACAATCAGTAAAGGCATTTTCCTCTTTCAATGTATGCTGTGGAATGCAGCATGCATTGAAAGAGGAAAGAATGAGGAGAAATGAAAACAATTCTCTTTGTTGCGCCTTGCTACACCAACTCTAGGATGGCGCAGCATTCACACACATCTCCAGATTTACGATTTCTCATAAATCTGGAGATGTGTCTTGTTCTATGGATGTTGCGTGGGAACACCCACAGCAACACCTATGGGACGCCCCTTCAACGCAAAGTTCTGTGTATGAAGGGGTCGTATTTACAAGGAGAGGAAAAACCACGCAGGGTGGCTTTTTCTCTTCTTGTAAATATGAAGGAGTGCCTGGCACCATCACTACGTTACAAAAAGTGACGTACTGGTGGCGCAGGGTGCTTGTAAATCTGCCCCATAAGTGCTTAGGTGTTGGCAGACCGATACAATAAGAACATAGTGCTGGATGGGTGATTGAAGAATTGCATGAGACTGACAGAAGGTATCCTATGCTGCATGGGTACTACTTCAGTATTTAATGGAGTGGACCAATAGTATGTATCTGCTTAGAGATTTGTAGGGATTATGCACAGAATATTTTATGTGTACTTGTGTTGGTGCCTAGGTCATTTTATAAGAACACCACTAGTAACTGGAATGATGACAGTGCTGCAAACTAAGTGAACACTTAATTTATAAGTGCTTACGTGTTGGTGGAGTGATAGGATAAGTAGATAGTGATAGATAAGTGATTAAAGAAGTGCATGGGACAGACTGGACGATTCCTACACTGCATGAGTACTAACTGTGTATGTAGATGAGTGTATCAATAGTATGTAGCTAGTTAGAGTTCTGCTTGGGTAGTGCACACAATATTATAGATGTACTTGTGTTAGTAGCTAGGCCATTCCATAAGTTAATGACTAGTAACTAGAATAATTACAGTATTACAAACAGAGTGTATGGTGAATTTATAAGTGCTTAGGTATTGGTGGAGTAATAGGATAAGTAGATAGTGCTGGATGGGTTTTTGGAGAAATGCATGGGACAGACAGGAGGATTCCTACACTGCATAGGTACCAACTATGTATTTAGAAGAGCGTGTTAATAGTTTGTAGCTGGTTAGAGGTGTGCATGCATAGTGTACAAAATATTGTACCTGCACTTGTGTTTTTGACTACGCCATTCCTTAAGTATACGACTAATAACTGGAGTAATTTCAGTGTTGCAAAGAAAGTGTGTGCTGAATTTATAAGTGCTTAGGTATTGGTGGAGCGATAGGATACATAGATAGTGCTGGATGGGTGAATGGAGAAGTGCATGGGACAGACAGATGGATTCCTAGACTGCATAGGTACTAACTGGGTATTTAAAAGACTGTATCAAAGCTGTGTAGCTGATTAAAGGTCGGCATGCATAGTGCACAGAATATTGTAGCTGTACTAGTATTGGTGTGTCTATGGTTTCGAGAATGGTAGTCTGTATTTTAGGGTGTGAGGAGGTGCATCAGATGATCACGTATATGATGTCATCAATGATGTCATTTGAGATGTCATCAGTGATGTCATCAGTGATGTCACTGACCATGTCATGAGTGATGTCATATGTGACGTCATCAGCAGTGCATTACTTTCATCCAAAAAGCTGGTGGCCATATTGGCCTGGTCACGATGTGAAAATTCAGGAATTGATACAATAAAGAAAAGAAAACAAGTGTTAATATGCGCACAATGTCATTTCAGCATATCTTGCCCCGTGACCGCCATACCTGTATGTTCGTCAATGTGACTTATTCATAATAAACATACTTAGAATTGCAAATATCAACATAAACAATGGACAACACATTACTTTAAAGTGAAAGGCTATCGGCCATATTAATCTGGGCACGTTGTGTATTATAATGGTTCTTACACGTAAGAAAAGGAAAAAAAGGGGTGTTAATATACACACACTATCCCTAAATAAAGTTCTAGCGATTATAGTTCCATTCCATTCACAGCTCATTTGAGATGTCATGAGTGATGTCAAGAGTGATGTAGCTGACCATGTCATGAATTATGTAATGTCTGAGGTTATTAGCAATATATTGCGGGGTGTAAGTTATAGTTAGCTCAGGTAACTATAACCGCTGAATTTCACTGGTTGTGTATGAGTGAAATCTGAGTCTAACCATACCATCCCTGTAATCTTTGTTTTTTTCAGCAAATTTCTAGTTTTTTTTAAACGTTAAGTAAGATGCATATCACAATGGATGGTGGGGGTTGGAAGCAGGGCCTGGCATTGTGCTGCCCCCACCCAAGCTTGCTGCTCCTGCCTTCCCTCCTAGCCATCCATTGTCCAAGTCCATGTCCCAGCTCCCTTATTACAGCCTTGTGTGGCCGTTGTTCTGCCACTGGCCTTCCCGCCTTCTCTGAACAGTTAGCTTGCTTCCCCATCCACCTCCTCCCTATCCTCTGTTGTCTGAATCCATGGACTAGCCTCCTCCCTCCTGCCATGCATGGTCTGATGTGCTGCCACTGCCCTCCATTTAGCATGATGTATCAGTCCACTCCTCCTGCCCTCCATTGCCCAATTCTATGCCCCATCATTGACCTTCTGCTTATCCTCTGTGCTTAGCTTGCTGCCCCTATTCTCCTTCCCCCTGCCCTCCAATGTCTTTGTGCATGGCCCTGCTCCATCCTTTTTGCCCACCATGTTCCATGGACCTGCCACTCCTATTTACTCTGAGTGTTCTGTTGAGCTGCCACTCCCCTCCCACCTGCCTAGCATTGTCAGATGACTGTAACCTGTCCCTGCCACCTCCACCCTGCCTGTCCACATTCCATGCCCCTATCCCCTTCCTCCTGTCCTCCATGGTCCATTTTACTGTCACACCCTTCTGCCCTCCCTGGTCTGTTGTGCTGCAACTGCTCCTCCTGCCTGCCCCGCGTGGTCTGTGGTGAGGCCCCTTCCCCTGAACTCTCTTGTCTGTGCCCAGGTCCTGACCCTCCCTGCCATGCATGGTCTTCTGTGCTGCCACGGCCCCTCCCACCTTACCTGTATGGTCAGCTAGCTGCCCCTGACCCCGTCCCACCGTCCCTCCATGGTCTGTGTGTATGCCATCATAGTCTCACTGTTGCTCTCCATGGTGTGTCTTGCTTCTAGTGCCCATCCGGGCTGACCTCCATGGTCATCTTCCTGCTCCTGCCCTCTTGCCTCCAGCCCTCTATTTCCATGTGCAGACCCCTATTCCCTCCCTCCTGGCTTGTCTGTTCCATTGTAATGCCCCTGATCCCCTGATCCGTCCCTCCTGCCCTTTATGGTCTGTTATGCTGCAGCTTTCTCTCCTGTCTGTCCATTAAGGTCAGCTAGCTACCATTACCTCTTTCCCCTCTGTTCTCTGTTGTCCATGTGCATGGTCCTGTGTTCTCCCTATTGCTTACTATGGATTGTTATGCTGCACTACCGTCCCGCATGCCCTGTGTGGTGTGTTGTGCTGCTGCAAACCCTGATGCCTGCCCTGTAGGGTCAGTTTGGTGCACCTCTCCATGTCCCTCCTGTCCTCTGTTATCCGATTCCATGTCCCTACCCCAATTCCTCCTGCCTTCCATGATCCAATTTAGCATACTTGCGAACATTTTGAACTTGGTAAGAAGGAGATTTTGAAGAAAAACTGGGGTATTGATTTTCCCCTCTGAGTTACATTGAAAAAGAGGAGATTGTAGACAGGAGACAGATCAAATAAAGCCCATTTGAGCTTAAAAACATTGGATGTTTCCTGCCTGAATTGGGTCTGTTGGCATGTATGGTTGCCCTACCACTGCCTCTTCGTTCTGTCCAGAATGGTCTATACTATTGCCACAGCCTCTGTTGCCAGTCCTGTATTGTTGGCTTGTTACCCCTGCCCCCCTTCCCACTGCCCTCCATAGTCTGTTGTGCTGCCACTGCCCTTCCTACCTGCCCAGTGTGGTCAAATTGATGCCTCTGCAGCCTCCTACCTCCCTTCAAGTTTCAGAGACCGTGCCCCTGGCCTCTGCCTCTCAACAGTATCCTAATGAACAACTAGATTGCTAACATTCTATATTTATTACCAAAGTGTGGAACGTCTGACGTCATCTTGATGTAATCAAAACTGTAATACCTAGAACATTTGCTTTAGAAATTACATATATGAGAGGTTCTTATTTGCATCAAAATTATGGTTAGTGCTCTAAAAAACTAAAATGAGGACATATTTTCTGAGTTTTCAAATAGCGACAAAGCACTTTTAAATTATTTGTTATCTTTCTGTTTTTTTAACCAGTTGACCACTTGTTTAATCGTTTCACTTAGGGGAGAGGATGTGGTGTTACTTCCAGAGCTGTAAACTTTGCAACTGGGGAACCAGGTTGGAGTTTCTGCTTCAGCTCGACATTCTGTGATTCTGGTCAAATCACTTAATCTCCCCATGTCTACAACCAAAATTAATTTGTTCTTGTGTGATGTAACCAATGCTCATGTAAAGCACTCCAATACCTGACAAGTCTGCACTATATAAAACTGCAAAAACACAAAAAATAAAAAGTGTTTTGCACAGTTCTGTCATTGGGCTACATGTGTGCTACATCTGGGTGATATTTGTGCTGCATTTGGGCTCTTTTGTCTCTGGTGGCCATCTTGGGAGATTTATTTGTTATGAAGTTTCCTAATTTCCTCATTTACTGCAGTCTCCTGAGTAGGAAATGCTTTCAGTTTTTTACTTTGATTCCATCAAGAAGGTATTCAGATATGTCACACATTTGCCATAAATTCTGAATGTTAGCACTCTAGTTGCTCATTAGATCACTGTAGTAAAGCTACTGCTCACCACGGACGTCTGCTGCTGGTATTAAAAGTGCATGTTTCAGTCTGTATGTCAGAATTTTTTAATGAAATAGAAGAGGATTTGAGAAGTCACTCAAAATGTGCCCTAATTTTTCTTTCTTCAGCACTAATCATAATTTCTGTGGCACAATGAACCCCCTCATTGTGTTCCTTTTTAAATTAAATGTTTTAAGTGTTACCAGTTTATTCCAATCAAGATGGCTTCAGGTGTGCCATACTTTTGTCATAAGTAAGACAGTAAGCGCTCTAGTTGTTCTTAAGAACACTCTGGGATATTCTGTCATTGGGCTATACTTGGGCTACATCTGGGTGATATTTGTGCTACATTTGGGCTCTTTTGTCTGTGGTGGCCATCTTGGGAGACTTATTTGTTATGAAGTTTCCTAATTTCCTCAGTTACTTCAGTCTCCTCAATAGGAAATACTTTCAGTTTTTTACTTTGGTTCCATCAAGAAGGCATTCAGATGTGTCACACATTTGCCATAAATTCTGAATGTTAGCACTCTAGTTGCTCATTAGATCACTGTAGTAAAGCTACTGCTCACCAGGGAAGTCTGCTGCTGGCATTCAAAGTGCATGTTTCAGTCTACATGTCAGAACTTTTTTAATGAAATAGAAGAGAATTTGAGAAGTTAAAATGTGCATTAATTTTTCTTTCTTCAACACTAATCATACTTTCTATGGCAAAATGAACTCACTCATTTTTTTCCTTTTTAAATTAAATGTTTTAAGAGTTATCACTTCATTCCAATCAAGATGGCTTCAGGTGTGCAATACGTTTGTCATAAGTAGGACTGTTAGCACTCTAGTTGTTCTTTAGAACACTCTGGGAAGCTGCAGTAGAACAGAAAGGAATAAACTGACAGTCTCTGCCCTTGTTGGATGTACATGTTTTACTGAGAATGTCAGACTTCATTCTCACATGACTGAAAAAGATAATGTGAATTTACAGAAAATATGCTCTCAGTTTAGCTTATAGATCACCTTCCAAAGCTCTGTGGGAAAAGCTTGAGAAAATAGTTTTCTCTCAAAGATGATTCATGATATCCCAGCAGAAGGCTTTTTCACATGGTAAAATCACCTTAGAACATACCACAGTTCCTAAAATGAGTCTGGTACCATCAAGAAATGATTTATAATGTAACTATAAGTCTTAAAACCTTCTATTAACTGCAATGCTTTTTAATGAGGTGCTATCATGTATATTGGTCCCAAGATGGCTGCCAATACTTCTTGGATGAAGTGCTTACAGCCAATCAGATCTCACGATGAGATGTGTGGTTAGGCTCCACCCAGATATATATTTGAATTTGCTTTTGATTTTCTCAGGAACTACTGAACGGATTTACACCATTTAACAATAAAGCACGACTCTGAACCAAGGGCTACCTTTTTGCCAAATTTGGTGTAATTCCGTTCAGCAGTTCAGGCTGTAGCTGCAATTAAAGGTTCCTATGGAAAATTGCATGGGGAAAACACGTTTTGGGACCCCCTTTTTTCTCGGTCCCTGCTTGACGAATCACCCCGAGACTTTTAGGATAGGAGCGGACCGGAGCGCCCCACCAGTTTTGAAAAATTTGCGAAGATCCGTCAACCGGCGCCAAAGTTATTCCAAATAGAATGTTGCGTATTTCCTATGGATAATAGGTCCTAACTATAACTACCTACTGGCTACCGCCAGTAGGTAATATATAGGTATTACCTACTGTAAGTAGGTAGCTATAGTTAGAACCAGATTTTCCCATAGACAACGCATTTTTTGTTTGGCTAATAACTCTGGCGCCGTTTGATGAATTTTCACAACATTTTGAAAAGCAGTTTCTTTAGGTACTGTGTGGAAAGTTTCAGGGTGATTCGTTAAGTGGGGTCTGAAAAGAAGAGTGGTCCCAAAAGACGTTTTTCCCATGCAAATTCTTATAGGGTCTTATAGACACAACTACAGCCTGAACTGCTGAACAGAATTGGGCCAAGTTTGGCAGAAAACTAGATCTTGGTCCATAAAGAGTGCTTTTTGTAATTTTGTGTAATTCCGTTCAGTAGTTTGGGAGATATTAAAGTATAAAGATTCATGCATATCTTGCGATGCGGATCCACCGCAGATCCATATAGGGTGGATCCTCAGATCCATGTGCCAAGAACAATGCCATTATTGGCTGGCTGCAGCCTGAGAGGAAAGTTGTGCCTGCCATTTTGTGCATTGGGACTCAATGCCTATGGGGAAAATACAATGTAAAGTGATGGAAAGGGTCAGGTTTGAGGTACCCTGACCCCATGGGACTGATGGAGCGGTCTGTGAGAAACCTGTCACGAGCAAGAAATTGTCCAGACCCCAATTAAAAAAACACATAACCCTCCTACAGAACCACACATGTACTCACACACTCATTCACACATTCACACGTTCACACATCCACTTACATACCAACCACATACATCCAAACAGCCACTCAGACACCCACTCACAGATCCATGCAGCCACTCGCACATTCACTCACCCACCCACTCACACAACCACTTACACACCCACATAACAGCTCACACAGCTATACGGCCATTTACACACCCACTCACTCGCCCATATAACCACTCACAAACCCACTCACAAACCCACTCAGCCACTCAAATACCCATTCACACACCAACTCATACACCCACTTACACAACCACTCACACACTCACTCACATACAAATACAGCCACTCACACATCCACAAAACAACTCACACACCCATAAAACCACTCACAAACCCACTTATACACCCACACAGACACTCACATACCCACTCACACAGCCGTATAACCAATCTCACAATCCCACAGTCACTCACGCAACCACTGGCACACCCACCACTGACTGTGATACACATATAGAAATTGCAATAGCATATGTTTGCATTACATGTGTTGGTGTTTTAGCATTAAATGTGTGCAATATAACCAGCAGGCCACTTTTTTGTCCAAGGATTTGTGATGGATCTGAGGATCCATAAAATGAATTTAAAAGAAAGAAAAACTTGGTTCATTGCATTTATAGAAAGACTACAAAAGCTACCTTACCTTCATTTTAAAACTTTCAGTTTTAAAATATCTAATAGGAATTAATGTGTGAATAAAATGTATTTACAAACTTGTGAAAATGTATATTAGTAAATTGAACTTATGGTCAAATTGTAGTACAATTTATATTAAAAAAGGTGAAATTCACTAAAAAAACAAAGGTTACATGAACGTTATAGTTAGGAAATAGCATAGAAATTCAGCAGTTATAGTTATCTCAAGTAACTATAGCTTGTGCCCTAAGGTAACTATAACTCATGCCCTCACCATGCACTGCTAATTACCCCAAATATTACATCACTCATGACATCTTTTAGGACATCACTGATATTATCACTGCAACATTTGCAGTGAAATTATTGATAGGAAAGCTGTGCATGGAGGGGGATGTGAGTAATAGTACCTTAGGGCACGGGTATACCTCAAGCAGACACATTTGTTCTATGGTTCAAGTGTATGTGTGTATGGTAGAAGGCAGTCTAAACTGTTCCATTTCTGAGATAGAGAGCAGCACAACCAAAATCTTAATTGATATATAATACTATCCTTCTATTCGTTTCAGCTTTGGATGCTGCCATGGACTGCTTAACTTCTAAATACATTGCCCCCAAAATTGCCTTTTTAAACTTTCTTGCACTAGGTGATGGTACTAAATAAAGTTATAGTATCATGAGCAAATTATGGAAATGGTGCTAATAATGGATCAGAGAGCCAAAATTACACTTTACTAATATGTATAACCTATTGGCATAGAAGCAGGTTTAGTTCAACACTCTGTATGTTGCACACCAATATTGTCAAAACTTGTGTGCAAAATTCTTGATTAGTATATATGTACACTACACACCAACAAGGTTGCTTAGATCTGCTAGCACCTAAGTGGTCCTTGTTCTTGCCTTTGTACAAGTAGACCGTTTGTGACATTTTGCTCTATATTTTCCTCCTCGTCTTGCATTCTTGCTTAGAAGAACTATCACTTTGATACAGGAATCTGAATCCATGTGCATTGTGTGGCATGTTGCTTCTGTTTTGAAGTTGGTGGTAACTAGATGCATGAACCTACTGATTTTGTATATCATGATTGCAGTTTTGAATTTAACCTTGGTTTGACTGTTTGTAAAAACATCGTCAGTTTTTGAGCTCATTGAGACATGATTTATGGGTAATCTTTTTTTTTACTGTGATTAGGCACTGAAATCACAATATGTCCTCAGAGACTAATGGTGCAAATGAAAAAAATGGAAAGTGTGGGAAATGTTGCAATTTAAAAACACCTGAAATGAAAACACAAAAGGTGAGCTGTCTATTTTCTCAGGAACATCGTATGAGTGTAATAGTACTGTTGATGTACGTAATACATATTGTTGCTACCATTACCTAATCATACACATAAACGTTTTGAACTTGTGCATAAAACTATCCAAAGATCGGTGCTATAAAGACATGTTTATATTATTTGGTAATGTTTTCACTTTAATGAACATGGTGCATCATTTGCTTTAAGGACTGATGCTTTTATTTTAAAATTATTCTCTATTTATGACTTTATTTGTAAAAACAATACGTAAGTGTATGGACCCAAAGGATTTCTTATGAGCTGAATGCAAGGATTGCTGAATTCTAATGCTGCTAGTCTTGATTCTGCTTCATGGCTCTGTCTTTCACCACTTTACATATGCTGTCTTTCTATTTCACTTTTGTGTGTTCTTTTTTCATTCCTGGTTTCTCAATGTCTCATTATTTTCCTATCTTTCTTTTACTCCACATTTCTCTTTTTTCTCCTTGTCTTTCTCTTGCTCTGACGATGAAACATACGTGCCAGACCCCCAAAATAAGCGGTGGTGCTCATCACCCACAACCACCAGCAAAAATTGTGCACTGTGAGCAATTCAGGAAACAAAAATCCTCCATAATCATGAACAATTATTGACATTTCAGACTTATTAAGTAATGATGTGTACAAATATTCAAAAGGCAGCAATCCACCTCCAATATCTAAAACTCAGCAATGTGAAAAGAGTTCTCTATTTTCACAATTGACTCCTTTGGGGCCAAAGGTAACTTTACTTTAAAATGTGCTCAATGTCACTGAGTTCATGTTGGAACTTTAGAAGTTTTTGGTATTAATCATGTCTGTATTCTATCAATTAAAAAAGCCATTGTGCTACTACATTTTTGGAATTCCCTATCGATGTTGTCTCCCTTCACCAATCTTCAACAACTTGCAATAATCATTCTTTAGTTGCAGAATATTGTTTTTGAAAGCTGTGCACAGATTAGTCAAGCAGAGGTAGAACTTTAGGCCATCAAAAGGACCATTTAAATTGCAAGAGCCTGGGAATTATTAATGTATGTTCATGTCTACTGTTTTTTAATATGACAAATATGTTTTCACTTACAGTGAAAAGTTGGCATTTAACTATCTCAATAGCCTAAAATCGCTGGCAAAGGACATCAGAATTGAATCAAGCTAATACTGAAATTATATGGTTATGCTTGCCCAGCTCTGCTGGATAGAAAGCGATGGCTAGCTTTTTGTACTGTGGTCCTAGTAATGGGACTATGCGATCATCAACCAAGTCAAGGGTTGGTTGAACGAAAACAAGCAAAGTGAGGCAGGAGTATACTGGGTGCTAAACGCCATTGCATCTATGAACTGGTATATGTAAAACATGAAGCAACTCTGTGAGAAAGGAACTGCCACGAATTACATCATGTATAGTTGTGTACTGTAATCAATGAATATTCATTTTATTTAATATGTTATCATCTGCCTGCCTGCCTCCCTTTGAAGTCACTTAGTTCTGCTTGGATCCTGGGTAACAGCTTAGACTCTAGAGATACCTCATGCTTCATTTCATAAGGCATTTCCATAAAAAAAATCTAAAGAGAGGAAGCATTAGTAGCTGTTGTGCCTACCTGTGGTAAAGTAAAATATTATGTATACACTTAAATGAGAGTGTACCGGAGCTGACCAGCTGATAGAGTGCCTTCCCCATCCATACTCCCCATATGTCCATCTTAAGGCAACACATTCTGCTTTTGAAAACTACCAAATTTAACAATTTGATGTTTATCTACACTAACAGTTTTAACAATCATTGCATTTCAGTTTGATATAATCCAAACATGATGTTCTCCTTTTGACTCCAAATAGTCATAATGTATTTGTCTATGTAGTAATAGTATACAGGACACACTCTAGATGGGATCTTCTCCAATCTTCCAAACCTTGAAATCACGGCAATTCTTCCGGTCTCCTGGTCTGACCATGCCGTAGTGCATTTTGATATCAGCCTGGCCCCGCCTTCTAGACCTAGTAAGGTCTCGAACCCGCCCAGAACTATCAGGAGGTGGAAAGATATAGATGGAGAGGCTCTAGAGAGCCTGCTCAAAACCTCCATGCAGCCCCTTAAGGCTAAGGTGGAAGATGCAGCCACTTCATACACGAACTGGCTGGAGGCAGCATGCTATAACCTTGCCCCTCCTAAAACGTATCACTCCACTCGATCTAGCCCCTCTGCGCCTTGGTTCTCTGAACGTATCAGGGACCACAAATTGCTCTGTAAAAAGCAGGAAAGAATCTGGCGGAAAAATTACAAAGAGGAGGACAGAAAACTTCTCCTCTTAGAGTTAAAAAGGTATAAATATGCGATTCAAGAGGCAAAACATGAGTTTTACACGAAACGTATTAAGGAGGCTAAGGAATTATTTCGCACAGTATCGTCCCTGGCTGTCACCAAACCAGTGGAGATACCCCCTAGTCGCAAACTATGTGAAGATCTGGCGAAATTCTTCCAGGAAAAAGTAGAAAATATCTTCCGCCCACTAGACATTCGTGTCAAGACCGCCGCTCCAGATACCAACCCTGAGGCAGACTGTAATCTTCCTAGGCTTCTCAACTTCTCTCCCATTAGGAAGGAGGAGGTGGAGAGCAGACTTCAACAGACAAAATCAGGTTCCCCTAATGATCCATGTCCAGCCAGTGTGGCCAAACTGGCCTCTTCGGCCGTGGCCGCAGGGCTCACCCCACTGTTCAATGCGATGCTAGACAAGGGGGAGTTCCCCTTACGCTGGAAACAAGCTTCCATCTTAAGTGATTTATGTAGAGAAGTGGGAAAGTACCAATCATGGAACTAAAGTATATTGTTTTAACTTAGTAGCAGGTAATCTTTTCTATGGAATAGAATTAGTCAACTACCAGGTACTAGTGGGACAACTTGCCCTTAGGTACCAGGCTCAATTTAAGTATCTTGATAGAGCGAATACAATTTGTCCACATGTGTCAGATCTAAGAACTTGTTGTGCCACAGCATACTGACTAAGTCCCAAAAGGTGACAAATCGGAATAATCCACTTGGAGTGGGGTAAAAGATACTTGGGGTAGAACAATAGAAAATGAACCTCAGTTTCCTTGACTGAAGGACGTATCAATGCTTCTGGAGGGGCTTGCCTACTGCCCCATTGTGGTGAAAGAGGAATGGGGAGTCATCGGTTGGAAAATCGTCTCAAGCCAAGATTAAAACTGTCATTTCAAGTTCAAGACTGAAGGAACATTGGCCTGACTCACACAACAGAGGGTGCTGGATGTATGTCTTTACAACACATGCCTTTATCAAGCACGCCATTACCATGCATGTACTACCACGTGTTAACCATTACAACATGAGTAATTACATCATGGACCTCTAACCATGCATTTTTGAGATTTTATATATATGTGTGGGTATATGTATACACATACATTTGTATTCACTTTAGTTGTCTATTTGATGGTACTAAGAAACCTTTGGTGAAAAGCATTTATAGAATTCACTCTTACCCACCTGGAATTCTATGTGTAGTCATCTTGTGTCAAACTAAATTTACAAGGTAAAAGAGACAATTATGTCCACAGCCATACAGTTGAAATCAGTCGGAATGGAAAATGAGTATGAATTTAGAATTTTCTCTTTCATGTCTTTTGCGTCATCAAAATGCTGAAGGGAATTCATGCAGTTTGCTCTGCAATTCCTGTCTGTGGGTACCCAAGCAATGATGTTGTAACCAGCCAAAATGAAAGTACCTTTGAAAGCAGAGTCCAATTTTTGTGGATCTATCTGCTGTATTCAATTTTCTGAAGCAGCTGCACATTAAGCATGAAGAAACTCATCCCTAAATACTTCGAGATAACTAGTGCAATGGAGTAGAAGGTTGGCTGCAGGGAGGAAGGTGTTTTGGACAGTGCCACATTGGGCAAAGGTGCAAAAACAAAGCACCTGTGGTAGGTTAGGATGGTCATCTGTAAGGAAGACAGACAAGCTCATGGATCTCTTTGGGAGAGAACTAATGCAGCGGGTGGGCACTGGGATGCAGGGTGGGTAAGGGGAGAAGAGGGAAGTTGCACATGAAAAAATTGATTCTTTTAAGATACAAAAGCTCTATATTCTTTTTTTCTATTATTGCTATTTGGTACAGGACAGCAGCGGTGGCCGCTCCAATGCCCCCAGAGATTAAAAATAAAATTGTAATAAAGTTAATTTATTACCATTTAAGAAAAATAAAATGGTAATAAATTAACTTTATTACAATTTTATTTTTCATCTCTGGGGGCATTTTAGTTAGTGGGGTGATGCTCCTTCGCTCTAATGGAGCGACCACCGCTCGTGTCAGGAAGGGTTGGGGTCTGCACCACTCTTGGAGTTGCCAGCTGCCACTGCAGGACAGGTAGATTTAATTGTTATTACTGATTACTAGTTTGATTGATAAGGGGCTGACCTATTATTAAGAACTATGACAAAACCTAATATTATTAGTCTTAATACCAATGGATGCAACAAATCATGTAAGTAACACGCCATTTTAACAATCATAGTCTGGCTTAGAGACAATAGAGCCTTTATTCTATTATTAGAGGAAGTGCATCTAATGAAACAGTATGAATCTAAATAGAAATTATGTGATGTTTTGTACAACTTATTGTTCCTCTGCCTCATTAGCGCAGAAAAGCATAACAGTTCTCCTGGCAAGCAGCTTCCAGACTCAAGAATGGAAAGAGATACACAGGGCAGATGGCTTTTAAATGCTTTCATTGTTAAAGAACAGTTCTTTCTTTTGACTCCTATTATGGCCTCCCAGTCTAGAGTCTTTTGCTCGCCCTTGCTTCTCTGCCTGGTAGCTTTATGATCGGGGATGACTTCAATTTTATACAGTCAAAAAAACTCAACTCCTCCAATCCTTTGTGACAGCAAAGAAAACCCTGGCTAGCTAGAATATTAGAAGGTTCCAAAAGAGATATGAGATTATGCCATCCCTGGAAAGCACAAATGAAGCTGGCACATCAATTTGCTTGCTTTTCAGGCCATAACACATCTGAAGGTAGGCTCAACTTTTTCTTGAGTATGGAGAAATTTAATAGGCAAGTTACAGTTTATGCAGACTTGTCTTTCTGACCACTCCACAGTAATACTCAAGCTCCCTATTCGTGAGATCCATACTTCGCTCAGTAGACAGCATTTTGATAACTGTTTGCTATTGGACCAGGAATTCATAAAGAAATTTTAAGATCAGACATCAAATAAAATTAAGGGGCATTATAAACAATCTGGGAAGTGTTCACTGTCTCTGCTAGGGTAGTATTTTATCCTGCTTAAGTTATAAATAGTAAACGAGCAACAACTTTTTACCTTCATTAAAAGACCCTACTGTTGGCCGAACTAACATTAAGTAGTGTGAACAATTCTATTACATACGTAGATGGGTGGAAGTGATGGACGTGTTGAAAAGGTACTGATTTGAGCAGAAAACATTGAAATCCCAAACAATAGGTCAACAAGTTTATGAAGAGAGTGAATATGCAGGGAAGCTATTAGTTTGGAGAGTAAAAGCAAGTAAAACCCATAATGAGATACACATTATCAAAGGCCTGAATAGCAGACCATTGATAACTGATAAAGCAGAGACTGGGTAGAAGTTTCTTAAGCATTATGAAAAAAGCCATTGCTGTGACGTCTATGCCACCTAATACAGCTATGTAAACATTTTTAACACACATGCAAAAACTTCTTTTGATACGTGGCAAGACTATGAAACTGATCATCTCATTTTCAAAAGAAGAGATTGAATCTGTCATACATAGTTCACCTTCATACAAAGCCACAGACGAGGTTGGGTTTCCATCAAGATGGCACAAGGTCTTTTTGGAAGAGGTGTGGGGCTCTCATACCACATTTTAACGCAAATCTGAGCCGATGGGGGAGATATCTTCTTCATTACATTAGGGTGTTCTAGATAGCTTTTTAAAACCCAGGAAACCTCGTTTAGATACTAGCTCATGTTGCTCATTTGATTGATAAATTCAGCTTACAACATTTTAGCAAACACTATGGTGAATACTTTTCTGAATGTGATCATGACCACAATGATTTTGTTCTGACAAGGTAACTGTATGCAAATACATATTGTGGCATTTAGACCATTGATGTTTTTCCAGAAATCAGATTCCTGCAGTAATGATTTTTTTACATGCAAAAAAAGCGTTTGACCTTGGTTGCAGGGATTTGTTTTTGTTCTGTTATAGAATGCATTTCTCATCCAAGCTCAAGAGGATGATCTCAGCCATGAACTCCCAATCCTTGGCTACATTTGTTATTAACTCTAATCTGTTTAGGTATATAACTATTACCAGGGGCTGTTTATTGAACAAAAGGGGATAGCTGTTAGAGATGCACCCCACTTAAGTCCATAATACCGGATACACTGAAGCTTAAACTCTATGTAGACGGTATAGCTTAGCTCAATAGTGGAAGAAGATAACATAAATTAAACATTAAAAGTAATTAGCCTGTATGCAATGCTGCGAGGATACAAGATTAACAAAACTAGAGGTTCTACTATTCAATGATGATGTAACTGTTCTCCCCATATTGTTTCAAAGTGGCTATAATCAAGACATATACATAACTTAGAAGTTGAGATTTTTGAAACCTTAATGACCTATATGCCCTCAATTATGGTGTCCTGATGCAGAAGACTAGGGGCCTTATTATGAGTTTTCCATCTGCCCCCACCAGCAGTCCACAGCCGCATTACAAGTGGGTCCGGAGATGTGGAAGCGGGGATCTTGCAGTGGTGGTGAGTACTTTTCCCAAATATATTGATGCCTGTGTGTGCATTTTGACTGCAGATTTGTCGGATGCACACATATGCATTATATATGTGGAAAATGACCATATATCCATTATCGAGGCTCATCCCATATGTGGGCAGTCCTGGCAATGGGTCATAATCCTCAGCATGAAGATCCTGCTGTGAAGGGGGAACCTGGAGAAAGATATCCATGCAGGATTCTGCC
This sequence comes from Triturus cristatus, assembly GCF_964204655.1. Lineage (NCBI taxonomy): Eukaryota > Metazoa > Chordata > Amphibia > Caudata > Salamandridae > Triturus > Triturus cristatus. Next base: position 1,070,761,791 of record NC_140591.1, on the reverse strand, counting down.
TGGAAGAAGAAATCCTTTGTTGCTGCTACCTTGAAGCAGGCGGTCGGACCACCATGGTCCAATCGTGGAATAGGCAACTCATAATACGCATGGCGATGCAACTCCCCTGTACCACCCTATGGTGGCTACCTTTCCCACTACCGTGAACCCGGTGGTCTGCTGGTGGTCTTGGTGTTGCGGGGCAGTCTTCCCAAAGCTGATCTGCCCAACTCGTAATAAAGCAGTCTAACTGCCGAGCTGACCATGCTCAGACTACTACCGCCGATATAGCGTTCTACGGGATCGCCAAAGTTGGTATAAGGCCCTAAAACAGAACTACAAAAAGGGTGTACTTACCCTTAAGCATCAGAATCTCCTTTAGATTAATATTTTACAGCTTTACCATTTTTACTTCTAATCCCTCTTGTGAGAAAGCCAATTATTAGTTGGGGTAGATGGTAGTAGAGCGCTAACAATAAAGTCACCCATTTTTTAGCTCCACTCAAAGGCTTCAGTAATTTGAATCTGAGCTCAACCCCTGGTAGCTATGACACAGAGCAATAGGCTTAACTTAAGGAAAATGTATAAATTATTTAGGCACACTAAAACAGTTAAAAAGTCAAAAACACAATTCAATAAAGATCTGACCTCTATTTGGCGTTTGGACAAAATATCGATATATTGGAAAATAAATATTGTGATACCCAAATATTGTAATGCACAAATATTGTTGCAATTGAATATCGTTTTTTGAGGTAAGTTATTTTGTTTTAAATAATATCGATGTTGTTAATATCTTTTTCAATAAGATAGTGGTGAAGAATAAAGATTTTTGATTATTAGAATGGTTTTTAGTTGATATATTAATGTTATGTGTAACTATATTTTCTATAAAGCTTATTTTTTATAAACATAGATTGTATTTTAAGTGATTAAGGGCCACTTGTACAGAATTTAAGTATTGCAATTTTCTAATTGCGATTCTAAATTGCAATTTGTAATGTAAGAAAACGTAAAAGTTTTCAATAGCGATTCCTAATGGGTTGCACATTGACCTACCTCATGAATATTAATGAGCTACGTTGCAATTTAAGTCCCATTAGGAATGATCGCCATAACAAGGAGGGTGGCCTGCAGGGGTCAGCATACCACCATGTCTGTGAATGCATTTTAATAAAGGAAACTTTTTTCTGATGCAGCCTGTTTTCCTTAAAAGCAAAAAGGATACATTTAAAAAGAGAAAAAACTAACTTTGAAGTTTTTTAAGTGTAGGTAGTGGTCCGTGGAACCACTGTCTGCTCTTAAAAAAGTCTTTTCCTAACATTCTCAACCGGGTCCCAATTGTGAATGGTTACTACTACCTTTTAGTAGTCAGTAAAAAATGAATGTTTTATGAACGCAATTTGGTTGCAAAACATTCATACATTGCACTGCAATTTGGTATCTGGAATGGATCCGTTAACCACGCCCGTTTAAAATACTGAATCACTAAACCAACTTTCCATTCAGTAACAAGTTACCAAATCATGATCTGGTGTTGTACATATGAAAAAGCATTTTTGCTGTCAGAAATGGCCTGATCAGTCCATTTTCAACCACAAAACTATTTTGTACATATGGTCCTTTGAATGGTTTATATAATTTTTTATAGTAATTTGTAGTGTCATAGTGGGTTGTTGTGTTTGTAGTGGGACAGGGTGAAAAGTTAATTAGTCAACGACATTTATGAATTAATATATACATTCTATTTAATTATATAATTGATATTTATTCAATAAATCATGTACAATTGATTTATTTAGGGTATATGTTATTTGCGAGCTGTTCAAACTACAACCCACATCTACAGACTTCCTCGACAGATATGCGACCACCGTAACCAACACGAACCACACACTGATCACCTGGAACATCCTGTCCACCCAGAACACCACCTCCACCATGAAATCCATCCACTTGGGAGCTCCCAAAGACCCATGTTTGCATCACATCTTCAACCTCAGAAACCAAATGATTGGCCAGGAACTCACCACCCTACTCAACATATATATCATCACTGCAACATTTCACAATGCCTGGAAACATGCTGAAGTCAGACTACTTCTATCATTAACATTCAACTCATGACAAACCTGGAACAGAACCAGCTACTCAGTGCCTCCCAATCCATCTTTTGCAGCAATCACAGCACCCAAACTGCCCTGATCTCAGTCACCGACTACATCTACACCCTCCTCAACCAAGAAGAAACAGCAGCTTTGATCCTTCTCGACCTCTCGGCAGCCTTCGACACTGTATCCCACCACACGCTGATCAAAAGATTCCACCATATCGGTATTTAAGGGGAAGTACAGTAATAACCTAGAGGATCCACCACACACCTTTCAACTCTGAACTAAAGACATCACCTGTGGTGTCCCCCAGGGCTCATCCTCAACCCCATGCTCTTCAATGCATATATGACCCCACTGGCCAACATTGTCAGATCCCACAGTCTCAACATAATTTCCTACACAGACGAAACCCATATTCATCCTTTCACTCACGATGACTCCACCAGCACCAGAACCAACTTCCATAGATGCATGAGAAACGTTGCAGACTGGATGAAAAACAACTGCATGCAGCTGAACACTGACAAGACGGACCTACTGATCTTTGGCAACACTAGCAAACACATGGAATGACTCCTGGTAGCCATCAGACCTAGGACCCACACCCACTCCCTCCGAGCAAGCCAGATACATCGTAATCATCATTGAGAACAAGCTCACCATGAAATTACAGATCAGCGCTATCTCCTCAGCCTGCTTCCTCAGGTTGCACATGCTACATAAGACAATCAAGTGGATACACCTTCATATGAGACTCACTGTGACACAGGCTCTCATCACCAGCCGACTGGACCACGGCAATGCCCTTTATGTAGGAATCACCGCACCCCTCCTACAGAGACTTCAGATCTACAGAACACCGCAGCCAGACTCATCCTTGGTCTTCCCCGACAAACCCACATCACACCCCACCTCAGGCAACTCTACTGGCTCCCAGTACAAAAAATATGCCAATTGAAGCTGCTGACCCATGCACACAAGGCTCTACACAACCAAGGACCTGCATACATTAACCACCACCTGAACTTCCACCAACCACCGAGAAGACTATGCTCTGCTTCCGTTTCACTTGCCCATTCTACCCTCATCTACTGAAGCAGAAGAGGAGAATGTTTCTTTTCCCAAATCACAGCAAATACCTTGAACAGCCTCCCCATGCATCTCCAGACCATCACCTCCCTTCTAGAATTCCAAATGGCCCTCAAGGCCTGGATCTTCGAACCCGCCTCCGGGACCTGCAAGTGTCTGGATACCCTGTGAGGTGATTAGCCGCTCTTTATAAATCTTGATTGACTGAATTATGCAGTTTATTGAATAGCTATTTATTTTACATATATTTTAGTTGTGGGCTGTTAGATTTGAAGGGGTCTAGGGTGGTAACTTCATTAAGTAATAATGAATTAATTATTATTTTATTAATACTTTTTCATTAGTTATTTCGTTAGTTTATAATTATGTAAACTATAGCATACTGATTTATTTTACTGATATTTTAGCAGCAGGATGCTAGGTTTTTAGTAGTATAGGCTGGAAAATTAATACATTTAATAATTATTAATTATTATTTGCAAATAATTATTTAATTGAATTTTAAATATTTACACCATGGAAAACGTATTTATTTTAATTATAATTTAGTTTTAGGCAGCTAGGTTTGTAGGGGTCTAGGTTGGGACGATAATTAAGCATTAATTTATTAACAATTAAATATAAATTGTTAATTCATTATTTAATTGATATTAAATATGTAAATTGTGGAATACTTATTTTTTAAGTTATCTCTAGGGTGTGGGCTGCTAGGTTTGTATGGCCGTAAGATGCACTGGTAATTCATTAACAATTGGACAATACTTTTTAAAAAATTGATCATTCGTTTTGCTTTTGAATAATTATTGTGTAAATTGATTATTGATTTATTATTAGAATATATGTATAATTTATGTTAATTAAAAAATTATACTAAGATTTTAGGATTTTTTCTACATTCATGGTGTTACTTATATATGTAATGTGTTTGAAGTGAAGTACGTTCCCTACTTTTTGTTTAGACTGCAGTAGGAATAGCAAACTTGCAAATTAACACGGTCCCTACTGTTCCACTGTTTACAGTGGGAATTGTAAATCTCAATCCTCCGAAATCCAATGCTTTCCCTGGTGTTTCACAGACTGGAGTGGAACTAGTGAATTTGACCCCTCCAAAGTCCATCACTTTCCCTACTGTTATGATGTTTGGAGTGGGAATAGTACATATTTACGCTCTGAAATCCAAGAATTTCCCTACTGTTGATGGGACTAAAGTGGAATCAATAAATCGTACCCTACCAAAGTCCCACACTTCTTGCTGTCATAAGTAAGATGGCCGCTGAGCGGGAGCAGTGAGAACAAGTTCTGGGTTCCGGGATCACCTTATGGTGTCACCCAGCCATCCACACCCAAAATGTTGGGAATATACTACAAAGCATTTATTTACTTTTACTAAGTACTCACCAGCTTGAGCCTTGCTGTTCTGCGGGTCTTGGTGGGTGTCTTCTCGCCTCATCATGGAGCTGCTCCTTCTCGTCGCCGGACGGACCACTGGACCAGCCTGCCTTTGCACAGAGACTCAGTCGCTTCTGGGCTTACGCTTTACGGGAATCTGCCCAGGACGCGGAGCACTGCCGTTTCTTGGGAGCATCAGTCCACCGTGATTGTCCTGGGGTGCTGCGACCACAGAGGAGTCCGTGCCAGTCTGCTTGGCGGCGACAGAGATTTCCAGATCTGCCTCGGGTTGGAGGTACTGAGGTTTTGGTATTCCGCACCTGATCTACCCGCGAGCATAGCCCCATATCAATCGGCGGATTCAGTGATCTCGGCGGAGCCTGCATCAGACTGCCTGACAGCTACGGAGGGACCGGCTCCCACGGGTGTAGCCTCATATCAATCGGTGGATGCAGTGTTCTCGGTGGAGCCAGCACCAGACTGCCTGACTGCTACGGAAGTTCCAGCTCCCCCTGGGGTGGGAGGTGCTGCGGGCTGGTGTCCCGTATCTGATCTCCCCGCGAGCTAAGCCACAGGGAAATTGATGGGTCTTTGTTGGGGGTTCTTTCACTGGGTTGTTCCCTCTCCTCATCAGATGGCCTATTGATTATGGCTGCTGCCGCACTGATACCCATCCACCTACGTTCTTTTATGGGCCTGGATCCGTATGCGAGAACAGTCCTCCTGGGTCTTTGGGCCCACATCGGCTTCCATTTGAGGTGGTGCGATTGAGGTTTCCAGCCCCTGCCAGACTGTCTTCAGTGGAGAGATTATGACTCAACTAAGTAGTAGCCTTGCAGAGGGGCAGACCCAAAGCCCGACTCTCTCGACGTCAGGAACCGCAGTTTTTGCTTGGGGATGACTTTGGGTTGCCTGGATCAGAGGCGGTTGGTTTCTGGCTCCTGTCAGGATGATCGTGACAGCTGGAAGACGAGTCCATTTTGCCTCCTTCTTTTACACTTTTGAATAACTCTTCAAGATAACCTTCGTTCACCAGCTCAAAGGGAAGCAGGACCAGGAAGATCAGCACAGCTGATCATAGAAACAAAAAGATGAATGTGCTCAGCTTGCACAGGCATCAAAAGGAAGGTAGTGCTATTCACTATACATTCCTTTGCTGCTATGGGAAAAAACTTGTAGTTATTATCCCCGGATTCACTCATCCCAAGGATCGTCCATATGATAAAGGAGATCCGTCTGGATGCCAAGGGCATTCTAACACTTCTAAGAGGTACACTTGTAGGTCCTCTCTTCTGGCCCATTCTAACAAATGTCATTAATATAAGGTTGTACACCCTATGCTCTTACCGAATCGGTTGTCTCGCATTGTCCCCTTGCATACCATCAACAGTCTAGGCTGAAACTAGGCCCATCCCCAATAGATCTACTAGGGTTATTGCCAATCGCTTTTTTTCCATTTCAAATAAAAGAAAACATTAGGATCCCTTACTTTTGCTCCCACCCTACAAGGTTTCACCTGACCTCTCTAGTAATGGAGATAAGCCTTGGCCCTGCAGGACCCAACTCCTTCAGGAATATTTACCCACCTAACCTCTCCAAAAACGTGATTAAAAAATTAAACACCGGTTTCTCAAAACCTGACCCGAAATATTAATCCCAGAGGTTTATGTTTGTGTCAACAAGGGTACACTATCCAATGACCTCATCAGCAGAGCACGAGCTCGTTGGAGGTCAGTCTTCTCCTTCATGCTTCATATACCGGGATCCAGGAAAACCCTGCATGGCATCAAACTCTCAACCTCTATCTCACTCTTCTTCAATACGAATGCCACCATCACCCTCTACAATAACGGTATGATCCTAGTCCAATCCTCCAATGAAAACGTAGCTAGGAAGGATACTATCTTCCCTACTCTCAAAAAAGCTGCGATAGCTAAGGACAATCTTCCCAGCCTAATCCATACCACAGCACACAATCTCACTCTCATACCCTCTACCGCTATTGGGAAGTCCTCAACCCCTCTTAACCCTCCTCTTTCCCTAGGTGATATCAGATCCTTTCAATACCCTAATTTAGTCTCAGTAGACTACTCACGCTCCCCTAGACCACATCGACATATACTTCTCTGATCTCTTTGCGACCACACCTCAAGCCCAGTGGTGGGGCATACCATCACCACCGTCCTTTCTCTACCCCATGCACGATACCACCAAACATACCATCATTGCTATTGAAGTCTGGGATCTTGCCCTACATGGATTGTACCCAACCCACTCCATCCCACCACCCCTCACCCACCCCCTTTCCCTTACTTCTATCTCACCCCACCACCCCATCCCCCTTTCCTCTCACCACACGAACCGGTACTACACAACCCATCATTGAATCATTGGCTCTCCCTGACCTCTCAATGACCGCCTCTGCCCCACCAGTTTCCCTGAGAGATAACACTTCTCCGGTGGAACCCTCCACGCAACCACTATCCTCTAGCCAACATTCAGAATTTCTTATCTGAAAGCCCTCTCTATCAATCATCTCCCTCTGCTCAGATAGCTAAGCGCACTAGGGAACCCACCCTTGAGCCGCTCAAGCGCTGTCCCTGTCTTAGACATGCATCCCTCTCACCATACCCTGAAAACTATTCCCCTCCCTAATCCCCCCTCCTACCCCAGAAGAAAAAAGTTCAAGCTATTAAACAATGATATCGATGCTCTCCTCCTCTCTTATGCCCTCCCACTAACCACCGACAAGACACCTCTGATCCCAGGCAAGACCCCTATGAGCCTAATAAAAACCATCCAGGCCAACCCGAACAGGGAACCCTCCCACAAACTCAGAGTTATAAACAACGACAACCTCAAACGAGTCCAACCACTCACACACCTCTCCAATTGAAATATGTACTACTCAATTGCAGATCTGCGAGTAAGCATGCAGCCGACATCTTTGACCTCATCCTTAACAACAAGCTTGATATCATCATCCTCAAGGAAACCTGGTTAAAAGGTTCGTCCACCCCTATCCTTGACCTTTTAGTCCCACCTAGCCATGACATAATTCGATTAGACAGATCCATAAAACAGGGTGGAGGTTTAGCCTGTATACATTTAAATACACTCTCGGTCTCTCACTCTGATTCCTCCGAGCTGACCTCCAGTGAGTACTTATGCATCAACATCTCCAGCAACCACCGCCCAATATGCAAATTACACACATTCTACCACCCCCGGAAGACAATATTTGCTTCATTGAACAATTAGTGGAAATAATCTCCTCCAATGATGACACCCTAGTTTCCCAAATATTCATGGGAGACCTCAACCTTCACTGGTCTAACCCAAATGACCAAGCTGTAAACTGTCTAAAAACCTTCATATTGAAGCACGAGCTGACACAATATTGCAAAACACCAACCCATAACAAGGGTGAAACACTGTACCTCATTATCTCCAAAGGAAAAACCATCTCAATGAATGCCATTATCCCTTGTGACTGGTCTGACCATTACTGCGTCTTCTTCTTAATTAACAAGAAGGTATCACCGAAGAGGGTCCAACCCAAGAAAACAAAACAATGGAAAAGGAACCTTAGGAATATTAACTCTATGGATCTAACATCCCGCTGTAGAAAGGCCCTGACTCCTGAACCGGACATGTTGGATGTGCATGTCCTCACCGACTTCTATAACACCACCTTTGCTGGCATAGCCCCTCTACAACAAAAAGGGCCTCCATCAAAATCTCCACACCTTGGTTCAATGACAACCTAAACTCTGAATGTCGCAACCTAAGGTCAGCTGAAAGAACCTGGAGATCAGTACCCTCCACTGATCATCTAATTCACCTTAGATCGGTCAGGAAGACATATAACAAAAAAAATCATGACTGCAAAGGCTGACTTCTTCTGAACACAACTCAATCAAGCCAAAAACCACCCCAAGAAACTATTTGAAATTGTTAAACAACAATCGAGCAAGAAACCCAACAGCTCTGACCTTGCCGACGGCCTTCCATCTTCAAACGAATTGGCGATCTTCTTCACTGAGGAAATAAAGAGCATCAATATCGACCTGGAAGCAAAGAGGGCTATTTTCCCATCAGCAGGGAGAGGCTCAGCCCCTCCAATTCTGGAACTAAGAATGACGCCTCTTGGTCCTCCTTTCCCCCCTAAGCGAATGAGAAATTTAAATTTACAACATACTGCAGTTGATCAACGCGTCTTATCACTTCATCGACCCGCTACCGCCTCCCATTTTCAAAGACATCAAGGATACCATGCTCCCCGTTTGGACTGAGATTATCAAAGCCATGCTATCACAAGGCACGATCCCCGACTGCTTAAAAGTAGTGCAGATCTCCCCCATTCTAAAAACACCTAATGCAGACAGATATGATCTCAACAACTTCCGGCCCATCCCCTCCATCCCCATGCTAACTAAACTGCTGGAAAAATGCATGCAAATGCAACTTTGTGAACACATGGAGTATTTCCAACTTGTGGACGAACATCAATCCGGATTATGGAGAGGCCACAGCACGGAATCTGCTCTCACTCACATTTTGGATGACATTTTGATTATGCTAGACCACAATGAATCATGCCTCCTGATTCTCCTTGAACTCTCTTCAGCCTTCGACACTGTTAACCACGACGATCTCTTATCCAGTCTTGAACAGATGATGGGCATCTCAGGGCTGGTATTGCGATGGTTTATGTCCTTCCTCCATAATAGATCACAAAAAGTCAAGGTAAAGCAATCCTTATCCCAGCCCTCCTCAGTCTCGATGGCGGTTCCACAGGGGTCGGCACTATCGCTGATACTCTTCAATTTATTTCTAGAACCCTAGGGAATACATATGGATGCTACAAACATCCTCTTCCACATGTATGCGGATGACACTCAACTCTATCTGAAAATCTCCTCTTCTGAAGATTTCGTCTCACTCAACTTGACCCTCAAAACTGGCTAACTGACAACCACCTCATGCTGAACACCTCAAAAACGAAATTTCTTCTCATCGCTCTGCCTAATCAGACCCCAAAGATTGACGACCGGCTGAAACATCTTACAGCCCTAAACTGCACTCCCCGCATTATCCACTCTGCGAAATCCTTCAGAATCACACTGGATGCGCACCTGAGCATGCAGAATCATATTAGCAATGTAAGCAAGGGGGCTAAAACACAAGATGAACACTCTAAGGAATCCAAAACCTTTCTTTCCACAAGAGGAGTTCAAGATGACAGTGCAAGCTCTGGTGCAGCCTAGGCTAGACTATGGTAGTCCCACGCCCCGTTGACTTCCCAAATATAGCTTGGCCCCTCTAAAAGCATCCATTAATACAGCAGCTAGACTGCTCACTGGATCAAAAAGAAACAAGTACATCTCCCCAGCTCTCAAATCCCTAAACTCACTGCCATATGAGGGAAGACTACAGCTAAAGATAGCCTGCATGACTCAAAAGGCCCTACATCTGAAGACTCCCACATATCTAGCTCAAAAACTAGAAGTGTCTGGAGGTTGCAGACAGTCAAGAAGTGAGGCTCATGGCTCTTAAAGCCACATATTTTTCACAAAATGAGAACGAGTCTCAGAGCCTTCTTAGGCGCTGCCCCAAAGCAAAGATCTGGAACTCTCTTCCTCCGGAAGTCTGACAAATTTTTTCCACGACTACCTTAAAAAAGGATGTGAAAAAAAAGTCCTAATGGCTAAGTTACTGCCTTAATTAGCTCTGGCCCACTACTCATTGATTACCGCCTGATTGAAAATAAGATTGCTGGACACATTTGAATCCCAGTATCCCGTCATGCTAATTTTGTAGCGAAGATTATCAAATTTTCTTCACCATGGCCTGTATCCCACATACCGTAACTATGTTGCATGACTATTTTGCTGTATTATGTATGCTCCTGTAATTCCCACCCAAATTGTAAAGCGCTCTGATACTCACCTGGGTCAAGTTCGCGCTATATAAAACTTTCAAAATAAATAAATTAAATAAATACTGCTTCATTGACTGTAGTGGGAAAAGTAAATTTCACCCCTCCAAAATCCAACACTTTCCCTACTCTTGCACAGACTGGAGTGGTAACAGAGAATTGTACCCCTCCTAAGTCCAACACTTCCCCTGCAGTTGCACTTTTTGGAATGGGAATAATTCATTGTATCCCTCCAAAATCCAATGTTTTCCCTAGTGCTACACAGACTGGAGTGGTAATGGTACATTTTACCCCTCCGAAGTCCATAACGTTCCCTTACCGTTGCGTAAACTAGAGAAGGAATAGTATATATAGTTAATATTCTTAGGCTCCAACAGCTTTCATAGTGTTGGTCAAATAGAGTTTATAGCTTTAATTGTCTTTATTTCATTTTTTAATTAACACAGTTTTTATTTTAAAATATTATTTTAATGTTTGCAGAATTTTATGTAAATGTGTTTTTTTTATTTTTCCAAGTGGGACTTTTGAATACCATTCATCTTACCTTGTGGGCTACACGGATTACATAGGAGTGACTCAATAATATTTACAAAGGCGGGTTTTACTAGATAAGAATGGTTATATTAACAGATAATACTACAGGTTTTACACTGCAACAGTCAGGCTACAATGATAGGTAAGAAGCCATGTTTTCCTCTGTAACACTAGTGAATGGCACGATCAGTGCTGCACTTCACAGGTGACATTCAACTTTTCATATCAGGGGGGTTTCCTGCATCATCTACTATGGCCTTATTGAAAATGTAAGATTGGCGGTCTTGAGTTGCTTGTGTTCTATTCAGGCAGGACCTGGCCTGGCTGTGCGGGCAGGACTGCTCCCTTGGCTGCAGGTTCAAGAGTGATTTACATGTGGCTGAGTCCAAAGTGAGATGGCATGGTGTGCAAAAAAACAATAAACTCAATCAATCAATCAATCAGGTGTTTGTTAAGTGCGACTACTCACCCGTAAGGGTCTCAAGGCGCTGGGGGGTGCATGTTCCAGTCCATCAAGGAAGGGGTCTGTCGAAGAGCCAGGTTTTTAGGTTTCTTGCGAAGATGGGGAGCGATGTTGTCTGTCTGAGGTGGAACATAAGGGCGTTCCAGGCTTTGGCTGCGACAAATGAGAAGGAGCGGCCTCCCGATCTGGTCTTTCTGGTGTGGGGGACCATGGCGTAGGAGAGCTGGGCTGATCGTTGGGTCCTTTGGGGTGTGTGGAACTTGAGTCGGCTGTTCAGGTATTCTGGTCCGGTGTCGTGGAGGGCCTTGTGTGTGTGGGTGAGAATCTTGAAGGTGATTCTAGCCTCGATGGGTAGCCAGTGGAGTGTGCGTAGGTCCTGGGAGATGTGGCAGTGTCTTGGTAGGTTGAGGACCTGTCTTGTGGCGGCGTTCTGGATGTTTTGTAGCTTGTGGTGGGGTTTTTGTTTATTCCGGCGTAGAGTGCGTTGCCGTAGTCGAGTCTGCTGGTGAAAAGGGCATGAGTGATGGTCTTTCTGTGCCCGAGGGGGATCAATTTGAAGGTCTTAAGTAGGAGGGGAGGGTGTGGAAGCAGGAGGATGCAACAGAGTTAATCTGGCGGTCCATTTTGAGCTCCAGGATGATTCCGAGGTTGCGTTAGTGGTTTGTGGGGGTGGATGAGCTTCCGAGGGTGGGGGGCTACTAGGTGTCGTTCCAGGCATCGGGGTTTGGGCCCATGAGGAGCACTTCTGGTTTGTCGGTGTTGAGTTGTAGGCAAATGCTTTTAATCCATTTGGCGGCGGCTTCCATGCCTTCTTGAAAGTTGTGTCTGGCGGTGTTGGGTTTGTTAGAAAAGGAGAGGATGAGTTGGGTGTCGTCAGCATATGTCACAATGTTGAGTCCGTAGGTTCTGACGGTGGGGGCGAGCGGAGCCATGTAGATGTTGAAAAGCATGGGGCTGAGGGAGGACCCCTGGGGGACTCTGCAGGTGGTTGGTGTAGGGTCCAAGAGGAAAGGGGGGAGTCTGACCCACTGCGTTCTGCCAGAGAGAAAGGAGTGGATCCAGTCAAGCGCCTTGTCCCAGATCCCTGCGTAGTGGAGTCTGCGTATTAGTGTGCGGTGAGAGACTGTGTCGAATGCCGCTGAGAGGTCGAGGAGGATGAGGGCTACTGTTTCTCCACTGTCCAGTAGGGAGCGGATGTCGCCTATTGCTTCGAGGAGGGTGGTTTCTGTGCTGTGTTTTTTTCTGAAGCTGAATTGGGAGGAGTCGAGGATGTTGTGCTCTTCGATGAAGGTGGCGAGTTGGTTGTTGATGGCTTTTTCAATGACTTTCGCTGGGAACGGGAGCAGGGAGATGGGTCTGCAGTTCTTGATGTCGGTGGGGTCCGCCGAGGGCTTCTTCAGGAGGGGGTTGATCTCAGCGTGTTTCCAGTCATCGGGAAAAAAGGCGTTCGTCAGGGAGCGGTTGATGGTGTGGCGGAGCATGGGTGCGATGATGTTGGCTGCTCTGTTGAAGATGTGGTTGCGTCAGGGGTCCGTGGGGGCCTCGGAGTGGATTGACTTTAGTCTTCAGTGTGTCTTTGGTGGTGAGGGCTGTCCAGTTGTCAATCGTTGGCTTCAAGGTGGCTGGGGTGGCTGGTGAGAGCTCAGTGTGTTGGTTGTCTTTGTTGAAGTTGTCATAAGTTTTCTTGATTTTCAGGTGGAAGAAGGTGCTGAGTTTGTTGCAGAGGTCTTGTGAGGGAGGGATGTCAGTAGACACGCTGGTGGGTTGGGCGAACTCCTTGATGATGCTTAAGAGTTCTTTGCTGTTGTGCGCATGTGTGGAGATACTGTCTTCAATTGCTTTTTTTCTCGTTTTTCTGATGAGTTTGTGGTGGGCGTTGGTGGCGGCTCTGAAGTCGTTGTGGGCCTCTGTGGATTTGGAGTTCCTCCAGGCCTTTTTGAGGCGGTGGCATGTGCGTCTGGACTCTCGAAGTTCGGTGGTAAACCATCTGGCTTTCTTGGTGTGAGTGTTGTTGTTTTTCTTGAGGGGGGCTATGGTGTTGGCACTGTTAGAGATCCATCAGTGCAGAGTTCGGGTGTCACCCGAGTAAATACTTGTGGTGGAGATTCATCCAAGCATTACATCCATCATTTTATTTGATGTCTTAGTGTGACACCCTCAATGGGGTGGATGTGCTCAGATGTGGGTGCTTTGCACACTGTGTCACTGTAACTAAGATATACCCAACTAATGAACCCTAATAAGGGCAAAACTGGTCTTGGGTTACTTGTGTTTCGATTCAGGAAGGACCTCGCCTGGCAGGTCTGACGGATTGCTCCCACTGGAGCAGGATCATACCTGATTTGCATATGGCTGGGTCCAAACTGAGGTATATGGTGATGAAAATAAAGATGGACTGGGACACGGCCTGAGTAATTACCAGTGGCTGAGTGAAATTTAAGCATTCCATTCATAATTCTTTTGTATATTTCAGTGTGACAGCCTAGGTGGGACATGTATGCCCAGACATGGGTCATGTATGCCACTGAAACCAAGCTACATCTGACTAATGAGCCCCAATCAGGATGAAACCAGCATTGGATTTCTTGTGTTCTGGTTCAGGGGTGACCTGGCCTGGCAGTTCAGGCTGGATGGTGTCCATTGGAGCAGGGTCAAGACTGACTGGTACACGGCTGGGCCCAAACTGAGTTGCCATTATATGCAAAATAATAATGGAGTGGGATGCGGCCCAAAGTAAACCAGTAGCGAAGATTCAGTCAAGCTTTTAATCCATCACTTTGTTTATATATTTTAGTGTCATACACTAAGTGGGTCCAGTATGCCCAGATGTGGGTCCCATGCTGTGGGTCCCATGCACAATGTGCAACTGGAACCAAGCTATACCTGACTGATGTGCCCTAATAAAGATGAAACCGGTCTTGGGTTGCTTATGCCCCTGTTCAGGGAGGACTTTGCCTAACAGTTCGGTTTGGACTGCTCCAATTGGAGCCAGGTCAAGACTGATTTGCATATGGATGAGTCCAAACTAAGGTGGCATTGTGTGCAAAATAATGATGGACTGGGATGCGGCCCTGAGTAATTACATGTGTATGAGATTGATTCAAGCATCCATCCATCATTTTTTCATATATTTGAGTTTGCAGTAAAATGATGGCACTATTGTTCATGCAAGGCATAAAGGTCTACAAAGACCAGGATACAACCCTCTCATGAGAAATCATATATCTTACTCCAGTCTCAAAGTTACCTGAAGTCCACATTTCAGTAACATACTGTATCACTAGTGAATGTAGAACTGAACATGCTTTCAGTTTGAACCAAGGAGGAAAACGAAGAAGTACTTTTGCTAAGAAGCACAGTTTTAGGTAATTTACTGGAATTATCTTTCATCTTTCCCTTGCATACCCACTTAGGAAACCGAGCGCTACCTAGATTCATTCTTAGGATCCCTTTCTCAAACTGCTAATGAACACAGAGCCACAATTGAGGACAATTTTACCGAACCGCCACTATTAAAAACAACACGGTAATGGAACATCAAATTGCACATAATGTCAGCGATTTCAATATCAGTTTCAGAATAAAATGTTTCACGCTTAGGATTTCACTCGATTTGCTATAAAACAAAGTGATGTTACAAAGAAAATAAACACATGATGATAAGCTTGCTGAAAAGAACGTGAAGCAAAAGCATCGAATGCTTCACTCATAAAACTTTTGAAAGGTATAACATTGCTTAAATTAGTATATTTGGAAAATTACAATTCATGTCTAAAAGAAATGTTCTTGGTTTAAGATTGTTGTGGAATGTACCAAAGGAGATCACCGGGAAAAAATCAATATGAGAATGAGTTACTTTCAGATCCTTATCTGGAATACAAACAAAGGGAAATCCTGAAAAACATGTGCTACGCTATTACTACCTTGTTCTTTAATGTCTGGGCTAAACACTTTTGGCCACAGCTACAAGAAAGTGACACAGCGCGGTGCCGCAAACCATTTACCTGCGCGGAGCTACGTCATTTTCAAAGCACAGGGATGCGTAGTATTAACAACAATACAATGCATCCCTGTGTTTTCCTCTGTGCTGGCACACAATTGGGTGCCATGCGTCACCGAAGGCACCCTTGCATCATTTTGCAAGGGTGCCTGCACTGCGGGGATGATTGTTTTTGTGCAGGAAGTAACACCTCTCTGCACAAAAACAACCATTAATGGCATTTTCCTCTTTCAATGCGTGCTGTAGAATGTGAGGAGATAAAAGTATTTCGCCTTGTTGCGCCATTCCTACGCCTCCCCTGAGGAGGTGTAGGAATATGACACATTCCCAGTTTTACAAAATGTTGTAAATCTAGGAATGTGTCAAGTTCCAGGGATGTTGCATGGGAACACCCACAGCAACACCCATGGAACACTTCTTTCACTCAGAGTAATGCGTGAAAGTGGGCCATATCTACAAGGCCATGAAAAGTCACGTAGGGTGACTTTATATGGCCTTGTAGATATGGGCAATCCCATTGCGCCACCGGTGCGTCAAAAAAAGTGACATACCGGTGGCTCAATGGGCTTGTAAATCAGCCCCTCCATTTTTTATTTTAGTGGAAAAAAATTCAGAATCAGTGAGATAGTAGAAGCAACTTAAAGAGGATATGTGCTCTCTATCTGCCCACATATTTTTCTGAAAATCATATTTCTGCAGCAAACATAATTTTTCGGGAATTTGGCAAACGAGTTTCATCCGGATCTACCTACAGTCAGATCAAAAAGGTGTGTGCAAATTGCTCACCTACATTTTGTGAAAGACTTGTCATTTTGTAATGCATCCTATTTAATAATAGGTTGCATTGCAAAATGGCTACTCGTAGTGGGTCACAAAATGACCTGCATATTAAATATTAATTAGGCTGGTTGCTGTTTTGGACCCACTGTAATTGGCTGTAAATGCAGGGATGATGGTCTGCAAGAGACAGCAGACCTTCATCCCTGCATTTGCATTCCTGAATAGGAAACATTTTTTTTTTATAACCAATTTTATTGATTTTATTAGGTTACAGAACATTAACATTAAACATGTTATTCACCAAGGCATCCCTGTATACCCATACATATATACATGTTGCATACCTATTCGGTAGCATCAGTAACCCGCAGTCCAGAATAATCTAGCCATTTCCCCCATATGGGATTTTTTTTTTAAAGCAGGCTGTGTCCTTTAAAGAGTCAGGTGCTGCTCAAAAAAATGTTTCCTGTTTGTGAAGCCCCTCTGGGAAGCACACAGTCCAGGATGGTGCCCAACAGATTCCGAAAAAATTCCCTTTTGAGAATCTGTTACCATTCCGCTTTGTGCATTATTCCCTCCCTTGCTATTGGTAAATATCTGATGTAAAAATATATAAGTGCTGGTCCCCAGAAATATGTGCCAGTGTCTCCAAGGGCAACCACCACCTCAAATTAAGCACTGAGTTTGCCAGATCAGAAACAACCAACAAGGAAGATGGATACAGCACCCATATTCGTGAATGCATAATCATTATCACTTCCCTGTGACTAAGGCACAAAGGTAACATTCAAACACAGTGGCGGCTGGTGAACGTGGAAAGCGTTGGGTCACAAATAACCACCATGATTTGGAAATTAAAAAAATGGACCACGTGGTTTATTTTTCTGCAAAATGTTCACATAACTAGCTATAAATTAATTAGTTCTAAGGTGGCATTTGTTTAACTCTTGACTCGATTCTTGCTATCTCAGGGACACCGAAGGACTGTGAGAGTGCAAGTGGAAAAATGGCCACATGACAAAAGAATGCCAGCAGACCTCGGAAAATAGTGATCCTTTTTATGTACAGAACCCTTGTAAGTTTAGATTAGAGAGAAAGATCACCAAGGATTTGTCTGCTCTGCTGTTGGGGTAATTCAATGTGAACTAACTCCCTATGACAGTTAAAACGGCACATAAGGCCTACAAAAGAGGGAAGAACTGCCCTGTACTCCTTCACACCTCAGCAAAGTAAATGATAGTGGTCAGGAAAATCTGGAAAACATAACCCTCCAGGTGAAGACCTATACAATCACATAACTTCCAGCTGCAAATCACTGAGTGCCAGCACTTTGCAACTCTTAAAGGTAGATCTGAGGATAGGAGGGAAAAGGTCTCCCATACAGCTCTGTACAACAGGTGTGCGGCGGGATGTCCATAAAGGTAGCCCCACCAGAGATTTCGGCACCTCTGGGTTACAAGTAAAGGAGGAACATGGAGGCATCTGAATCTGACTGACTTAGCAGCCATGATTGATGTGCATCATGAAGAAATACATAAAAAAGCTTTTAGATGTATCAGAATAACTTCAAATCAAAGACACCTCTGACCTAGAATGAGCTCAAAGAACACTGAACAAGAGACACTCACTTATATTGATTCCGATACATTTCTTGAGATACACATCAAGAGAGAAAGTCTTACAGCTCACCCAAAAGAAAAAACAGATAATTTGGAATGGACACTAAAATAGAATTTTCAAAGTATGTATCCCAAGACCCATATTAATAGTAGGTTTACTCCGGAAATTATATGGGCGGGACCTTGGATACACCTGGGGCTTCACTCCAGTATTACAATATTAATCAGATTCCACATCAAAAAAGTCAATATCACATGTCAAACCCTAAGTCTGTTTTGGAAATCCTGGAAAATTATTTTTGTAGGTGGTGACCCAGATCCCCTCAGGACCACCTCTGGAGAATTGCCGAAATGATAGCCAATTGTAAGAGTCAACAGAAGGTCCAAAAATAAGGTCTGTCAAGACAACTGGAACAGCAATAAAGACATGACTAATCACCAATATTAATGGCACAGGATCAGGGGCATAACAAAGGCCCAGAAAGACCCGGCAGCGCAGGAGGGCTCAAATCTTTTAGGGGGGCACTCAGCCCAAAGTATATGAATATCTGTGAGATATGGGAGACTAGGGGGCCCTTTTCATATTTTGCATGGGGGTCCCATCATATTGCACTATGTCTCTGCACAAGATGCCTTCAACATTAATAAATCTTTTGTGATACTTAAATAATTGACAACAGAGTAACCACAACCAGAATTGGAGAAAGAGTGAACACATGACCCTGGTGACCAGTTGCTACATAAAATATAAATAGAGCAAACAGTCCTTTAAATCCACTTAGGTTCTATCATACATTGAGCTACCAATACAGTCATGGCTTCCTCCTACTGATGCACTTTTGACAGGAGGAACATGGGAAACCGGGAGCCCTACAATTAAATAGAAACCAAAAATACCAAGTCATATTCTAACCACAATAGATGTTAACAGATGCAAATGTAAGGGAGATGGTCATAGCTGGAAAACCAGGACATCGCCTTTGCATTTGAGTATGGCCCTAACCAAGATGACACATTTTTCTCTAGGAACCAACACTGAACATCGGAAAAGGTTTCTGGGACATTGCTAGATTGAGAAGACTGGAATGAAATCCAAGACCCAACACTGGACAAATCCAGATGAGGTGCCATGAGGACCTTCCTGAATAGGAAGGCTTTCACTGAGCTTACCCAGGGAAGAGGTCTGTTTACAAAATACTACACACCTTTCTCTTAATAGCATAGAACTTTCCTATGAATAGTTTTTCTTTTCAGCTTGCTTAGATATATCAGATATGCTTGAAAGCTAATATATTGACATGTAATGTTAGATCATGCTCCAGTAGTGGTCTTGTTTACACAATAAGAGCTAAACCCAACCCACTGCACAGGTAGAAATATAGCACTACCCTCTTCATGTTATTTAAAGCAACAAAGATCTTAATGAAAATACTAAAGAGTATTTAAGAATTAATTAATAGGGCATAATTTTGTTGAAAAGCTTCATAGGCTGTAGTGAGAGGCCTGGCCCTCCGAAAGGGTCCTATGAAAAGAAAATCGAGGAAAACTTTGAAGGAGAGCTACTAGAGGAGATAAAAACCCTTGAACAAGAATATGGAAAAAATACTAGTCAGGAAATGCTCATTAGACTCAACAATCCAAAGTATGTTCTGAAAATAATAAATATTGAATTGGCAATGTTTATGCATATGACATTGGGTGCAAGTTCCACTTATAGGAAAATAAACCTGGAATATGCTTGGCCCATATTATTAAGCAAATGCAATTGTTCAATATATATTCCAAGCTTACAGATTACAAGTGGAGAGGTACCAACAGACATAAAACTATTAGGATAGCACTTTACGGGTACGTCAAAGATTTATACAGTTCTGAAGCTGTAGTGGGTGAAAACTAATACTTCCAGCTAAACAACCTCCTGAAGCTCTCTGACCAAGAAGAAATGACAACCGCAGAGTCAATTACAGGTGAAGAGAAGAAGGTTTCAGTTAAAAAACCTAAAAACAATAATACATCAAGCCCAGATGT
Source organism: Triturus cristatus (assembly GCF_964204655.1). Taxonomy (NCBI): domain Eukaryota; kingdom Metazoa; phylum Chordata; class Amphibia; order Caudata; family Salamandridae; genus Triturus; species Triturus cristatus. Next base: position 1,070,741,855 of record NC_140591.1, on the reverse strand, counting down.
ATTTTACTGAGACTCTTGCAAAATATTTGCATATATTCTAGTTGCATTACCAACAAGGCTTTATAGCCACATTTTATCTGCGGTCGTATGACACAACCACGCTTTCCTTTCCCAAGCTTTCATTAACAACGTGGGCGGAACAATGAACGCATCTGAATCACACATTCCCTTTACAATGCAAGTTGTTACAATGACTTTCCTTAGGGGGCGCTGGACTTTAGAATAGTATAATTTACTATTTCAACTCCAGTCCCAGCAACAGTAGAGAAAACATTGGACTATAAAGTCCACGCCACTTTACCTAACGCATGTCGTTGTAACGACTTGCGTTGTAAATGGAACATGTGGTTCAGACACATTATTTTTTCACCTATATTGCAAAGGCAGCGCTTTGTTCGGCAGTCGTGGTATTTGCTGTTTCCCTCAATCTACAGATGTGCTCTCATGTAAAATGAGGCAAGCGTATGTAACCTTGGTTCTTAAACTGGATAAAGATTGTTTGCAAAGTTTTTTGCTATCTTCTAGTGTCATTACTAAACATGGGCCTTAACACCTTAAAAACAAAGGCTATTGTAGGAGGCCTGACCATCTGAAATGGGTCCTGTGAAAAGACAATCTGTAGTCAATATTCTGACATAAAATGTTTTGTAGAATTATGCACTGGGGAAATGGGAATTCCAGGGAATATGACATATGACAATCCCAGTTGCATGCTTGGACACCTGCATCTGACACAACTTTCCAGGCATACTAATGGGAATGTTTGTGCGTCCGAAAAAGTAGAAAATCTACACCAGTTCGTGGGAGTATTTTTGAAGGTGCGCATTTACTACTTTTGTTTAAGGATTGCCCTGAGAAGTCCAAATGAAAAAAAAAGTCTGAGCACACCAAAAAGGCAATCTCTCGCATGAGGATGTTCTGTTCTGTGGACAACCACGTCTTCTGGTTTAGCTTGTCTGGGCACCCTGTCAGTTAGACAATAGCTAATGACATTTACAGCATTCATAAAATTGCCATTCTCTTGGTTTAAGGAATGAACTTTTTAGGCTGGGTCTCAAGTGAAAGCTAGATTTGTATTTGCCTTTGAGACTCCTGTCTGATTTCCTGATTATCTAAGATGGTTCACTTTTTTTTTTTACAGAAATCTAATTTTACAGGTATTGGACTGCCTGCCTGACAGTTACTTGCAATGTGTCATTGTGTGCTCTTTTCAAGACAAATTAACCTGTTGGTGCCCCTACCCAGAAATTTGCAACTTATAACGGAATTAATTTTCCAACACTAATTGGATGTCTTTTACCCCTACATGGATCCTCTATTAACTAAATTACTATCCATCATATTACTATGAAATATCTAATGAGAATTGTTGGACTTGGCCCTTTCTGCAGGCCCCTCCCCATAACTTTTGCCTTCATCCTCCTGTGTCTGAACCCATTTTGTTTGGCTTTTAGGACTCTGCGTTAACTACCACTGCCAACCAGTGCTAAGATGCTTGTGCTTGCTCTTTGAAACATCGTAAAATTTGCTTACATTCAATTGCCATATTTAATTTACTTATAAGTCCCTGGTAAGGTAAATGTAAATGTAAATGTATGTGTCTTGTAAAGCGCACTGCTGCCCTGAGGCGTCCTGGCGCTGCACCACCTGGGCCCACATCCTGCAACTTAAATGCTACATGTCACTGTGTGTGCAGTTTTAAACTGCCATTTGGACCTGGAAAAGTTAACCTTATTCCGAAGGCCTAAACCTTCATTAAAACACATAGAAGTCATGCCTAGGGTAGACCCTGAACAGCCCAGAGGTCAGGCTGCAATGTATTTAAAAAGTAGGAAATGTACTTTTAAGTTTTAGATTTCCTGGTAGTGACAAACTAATCTTTTGCACTACTGCAAGCCCTGCCTCCCCCATAGGATAACATTGGAGTTACCTTATTACTTTTTATAAGTGTAATTTCTGAATGGGAGCAAGTACCCAGTTCATGTTTGGTGTCTGGAAGCGTAATGAAAAATCCTAACATATGATAAAGTCTGGTTTTAAATTGTAATTCTGTAAATGCGACTTTTAGAAAGTTGGCATTAGCTTGCCCTAGCCATGTGATGCCTTCAGACTGTCTCTGTGTCACATACTGGGTGCAGTTGACAGTTGGGCTTTGTGTATTCCTTCTAGAAGGCCAAACACAATGGGGAGCTTAGGTGTGACTGGATAGGCCATTACTGGCAGGATGGGAGGGAGGAGCTGGGACCATCCCCACTTACACTTGAATAGGCTGTGCCCTTTCTCCATGCAAAGGTCTCTATACTCTCTGTAGCTAGGAAGGAAGGGCACCTGTGCACTTCAAAGTCATAAGTCTAGAAGCTTCTCCCCACTTCAGGGGCACAACTGGGTATAAATTCTAGACCTCAGACACCAACTCTTTATTACACTTCAAGACCTGTGCATACCCTGCCAGGAAGAAGGACTGCTGTGCTGCTGAAAGGACTGCCACTCTGCTGGACTGCTGTTCTGGAGGATGGCTGCCCTGCTGTGCTTACCCGCTGCCCTCTTGCCTGGGTGAGAAGGACTGCATCTCTTGAACCCAGAATCAGAGTGACTCCAGGGACTAGTTGGCTGGACTACTAATTGCAAGCCTAAGGGACATAACAGGCTTCCAACAACTTTGCCCCTGCACCTGGACTCTGTCATCTGTGATTCTACCCTGTCAAGTGGTACCATTCCATCTCCTCTGCTGCGCTACGCAAACCAGAGCAGAACTGATGCATCGTCACTGCTGCATGGATTAGACCTGTCACAGAGACCAGCATCACAGCAAATTGGAACCACCACTGCACAACGCATCCCCGGTGCAGATTCATGCAGTCCTCGTCAACCACAGCCTCAATGACAACTCTGGACTTCGCATCACAAATCCTGTCGATGTGATCCTCAACATTGATGCAGGCCCTCGCATCACAGCCTTGCTGCTTTTTGGACATATCACTTCGGCTGCTCGATGCATCTTTGAAGTGACTAGGATTTATGGTACTTTGTGCAGTGGGCCTAACAGGGTCCCTGTAGCAGGCACTTGCTCCCTTGTGGTCAGCATGAACTTGGAACTTTGTCACAGTTTGGCATGACCAAATATCCAGAGTTGGCGCTTGGTGCTTTTTGGAGCTATTTTCACAAGAAACTTTGAAATTGTATATCACCAGATCTACTGATTGGAGTTTTGTCAATTTGGTCTTGTTATATTTATTAGAGAACATTCTATTTTTCTAACTTTGTTTTTGATCTTGTTTTCACTTTATTACTGTTTGAAGTTTTGCACAAATACTTTACACATTGCCTCTTCATTAAGCCTGATTGCTGTGGTCAAACTACCAGGGGGTTGATCACAGATTAATTTGGGGTTGGCTTGTGTCTAACCCTTAAAAAGATTGTAAATACTGCTTGACCACGGCTCACACTCCAGTCAACCAACAATCCAATTTCTCACAAGAATTTGCCCTGTCTGCTAAGGGCATATGTCTAACATCTACATCCCTCAACCTATCCTTTGGCATCCTGAGTATTATCAGAACACAACTAGGTTTCCAGACAGGATTTCTTGTGTGATATTAATAGGGGCAACCCCTCTTCAAATTTTCCCTTCTTCACCCACTAGTTTTCATTAGTAGGTGGGCATGAATCAGAAACAATATATCTAAGACCTACTTGTACACGTTCTGTCTTGAATCTACTGAAGGTGAGCCTTGATTCCTGTAGTAAACTTACACTCCTCGCAACATGGCCACCTTTAGTCATCAGACCTTTCTCTATGTTCACACCTCTTAAGCCTCCCAGTATACCTATGTGCATTCTACTTTGTACTTGAAGGTTCCACACTTGTCAGTTGATGGTCTGGTCAGCTGGAGAGGTGTACTGCTCTGCTGTATCTTAATAAACCTATCCTGTAACTTATCTAGAAGTATCTTGTGATCCATCTACTTATGTTTACAACAATTCCTTTCTTCTAGAAGTCAAACAAATATACCTTAACAACCGGGGTTTTAGATATCCTGGCACAACAGATACATTTTTCACCATTAATGCTCATTTGTATCTTCTAATCTCTGCTATTAGAGTCAATGATATGCCTTTCTCTCCCCTCTATATCAAACCCGGCATACACGTAGTCAGCACTTTCGACAGTCCTTCCGCAGAACCTTGCTAACACAAACAATGAACTGCACCATTACTTATAGAAGAGCTCAAAGTAAATGCCTGTCTAGTCCATGTTGCTGCCGGGATACAAAGTTATCAGTGGCTAGCCTCTAGAAATAACCTGTATACCAATAGCATGATTAGATCAATCCCATCATTCGCCTGTTTTTTCATAAAAAATATTATTCTCTCGGTCATACTCTCATATACACCTGAGTTTCCATTATTTAGCGTGATCTGTGCCTTACCGAGCGTTCTTCTTGACCAAGACTCAGCGAATCAGGTCTGTAAGAGTCAATGGAGTTATTATTGCAAAATACATTAACTCAATGTAATTATACTCATCTACGTATATCTTACATCTTTTAAAGAGCCCGAGACTGGGGTGCCACAAGAGCCTGAATATGTTGGCTGTTACTCTCTGGGTTGTTACTCTTTGCTACAGATGGAAGGCACATTGGAGAATAACTGGAAGCTCTTTATAATGAAATCAAGTGTGCAAGTTTGATTATCACATCTTTGTACCAAGAGTACTGATTTAATGTATTTGCATTGACATAACATTGATAAGAGGCATTAACATTCCTTTGTATAACATTCTTTCCTCATTGGGCGAACCCAAAGGTTCAGGCTGCCACCCTTCACATCAGAGACGAAGAAACTGATAAGCGGTGTCTCATGGGGATCTTCCCTCAGCCCCACCCTTTTCAACATATATATGGCATAGCTCGCCAACATCATTCGATCACAAGAAATCACCATCATCTACTACGCCAATGACACTCAACTCATCCTCTCCCTGACAGACAAGGTAAACCCCAGCAGTACCAACCTCACCAATTGCATGACCTTGGGAGCAGTCTGGATGCAAACCAACTGCCTGAAGCGCAACTCTGACAAGACAGACGTACTGGTCTTCAGCAACAAGATCTCCCACAAGGGATTTCACTTGGTGACTATCAGAGCTAGGATCACACTCACCCTCATACCATGCAAGAAAGCCAGGGATCATCCTAGATTACAAGCTAAACATGACAGCTCAAGTCAACGCAGCATGCACCTACTGCTTCCACATCCTATGCATGCTGCAAAAGATCTTTGAATGGTTGCCTCAGAACACCAAACAGACCGTCACGCAAGTACTCATCACCAGCAGACTTGAATGCAGCAACACTCTGTATGCTGGAATCTTCAAACAACTCCTACGCAGACTGCAAACCATCGAGAGCACGTTGGCAAGAATGTAATGTAAATGTATGGTTTTTTATATAGCGCCGATCACCACTACGGGTATCTCAGCACTGTATTCATACCGCTGAAGGAACCCTTCCTGGCTTTCCATGTGAGATGTCCACTCCTGGGCACCCCCATGGTGAAGGCCAGGCATCCCAGCGCTGTTGGGGCCGTTGTGGAGATTAAGCAAGCTATTGCCCAGAGTTGCAGCGTGGGACCCATGATTAGAATAGGCACTGAGGCAAGAATATCTAGTCCGCGGAATTTATAGCCAGAGACCCTGCCGCGACGGGAATCGAACCCTGGTCCCAGACCAGTGCTCTGCATCGAGGTCTGCCGCGCTAACCATTGAGCCACACTTCTCCATACCACCACGCCACGCCACCACGCCACACCCACTTCACACCACTTCACACCACACCTCAGGAGGCTTCCCTGGCTCCCAATTCACAAGCACAGAAAATTCAAACTTCTCATGCACACATTCGAAGCCCTACACAGAACAGGACCAGAATACCTGAACAGCTGCATATGCCTTCACCAATCCACCAGACACCTACTCTCTGCCTCACTCTCACACACACACTCTCTCTGCATCTGGAAAAGCAAAACTGGAGGTCACGCTTTCTCCTACATTGAACCTAAGACATGGCACAACCTCTCAACACATCAGAGCTTCCTCCTCACTTCTTGAGTTACGCAAGAAGCTGCAGACCTGCCTCTTTATATAACCACCTTGAGACCACACACCTACACACCTTGCCCAAGCTCCTGGATACCCTCTCTGGTGATAATTGCGCTATACTAATCAACATATCATAAAATAACATAATTTTAATGCCAAGAGCATATTTCTGAACCTAGGAATTAGGCAGGGATGCCTTGTCTTTATCAAAGAAATGCAGTCAATTGTGCCTCGAAGGTCCAACATACGTATTCCAGTAGATAAAAGTACCAGTTAGAGGTTATGGCCAGGTTATCTTTCGGATGAGCTCTACAATGCCCGAACAAACATATCTTTTTCTCTTATTTGGTATTTTAGAAACAATGGGGCATCTTTACTAGAAAATGTTGGAGCGCGGATCTGCGCCAAATCTGGCATCGCCGCACTCTGACATTTTCAAAACGCAGGTATGCACCGTATTTGCTACAATACGGTGCACCACTGTGTTTTTCCTAGTGCTGGTGCTAAAATTAGCTGCCTAGCGACAACGCAGGCACCTTTGCACCACAGTGCAAAGGAGCCTGCGTTGCAGGGAATGATTGTTTATGTCAAGGAAGGTGTCCTTCCTGCCCATTAACAATACATAATGGCTATTTGTTACTTCTATGTGTGCTGCAGTCTGCAGCACACAAAGAAGTAGCATATATCCATTTTTTAAAGATTGTTTATGTGCAGAAAGAGACACTTTCCTGCACATAAACAATTATTAACCCCTTCAGTGCCCATGACGAGCTGGACTCGTCATGGGCCGCGGTGGCGCTGTGCCCATGACGAGTCCAGCTCGTCATAGACCCCGCCCGCTAATGCAACGGCCGGCACTGGGCGGGGAAAGGGGCGGGCACTGAAGGGGTTAAAGGGTTTTTGCTCTTTCGATGTGTGCTGCAGAATGCAGCACACATAGGAAAAGCAAAAATGAGGAGAAAGAAAAGCATTTCTTCTCATCTTGTGCGTCTTTCTAATGCCTGCTCTTGCATGACGTTAGTTTTTGGCGCTGCCAGAGATTTACTCCTCCTTGTAAATTTGGGCCAGCTTCAAAAAGCATAGTGTGTTGCAGTGGAATGCCCAAAGCAACACCCATTGCACGCCCCTTTGCTGCAGAGGACTGCGACGGAAAGGGGCATATTTAAAGGTGGCGTTAAGCCATGCTACGTGGCTTAGCCCCACCTTACAAATATTGAAAATGGCGCTGGTGGAGATAAGGCTTGTAAATATGCCCCAATGTTCTATTTCACCTTATATTTTCCACACATCCAATTGATAAGTGGTGCTTTTAATGTATGTGAGCCACAGAGTTTTCATACCGTTCACCACTGAACATTCCTCATCAAGATGTCACTGAAAGACCTCTGCTTGTTGGCTAAACCCTAACCTAATTCAAAACAGAAGCGATTTCAAATAAACACATCTTATATTGTGCATAAATTTAGCTCTTTTTTATGAGTTTGACAAGGGCAACAGGCCCAAGCACATCAAGCTTCCAGTTTCTTTAACTGAGGGCCTTTAATATTCACTTGCAGTATTATATGTATTCTTTGCCCTTGTGAAAGATCTTTTCTGAATTGCATGATGTTGAATTTCAGTCACTACCACTCAAATACATGTAAGGGGTAAACATACCATCTTTTCAGGACATTTTACCCAAATGAGTAACATCCCTCATTTTGATAATTTTACCATTCAAATCAGTTATCTGTCATCACAGCTCATTTCCCATCCCCACTGTCTCTCATTTAACTCATATCCCGCTAAGGGTACTCAGTCTACTATGTCTAAGCTTATTTGACTCTATGTATAGAGGTAGATGACCACGCAGGGCTTACCTCAAAAGAGCTTGTTTAGGATGAGTCGAGGCACAACAGAATTTTGAATGCCAAGATTGAATTGTGAGTACATAAACGTTTACTAACTCAAAAATATATTTCCATGGTTACAGTACATACGAGACTTCAACACATTGACATCAGGACTCCTGGCTATGCATGTTGTACATTGTTCGCAGTCACTAGATGATTGTGGATACTAGTCTGTCTGAGGAGAATACACAAGATTTCCATTAGGACAGAACACAGCAGAAGACACCTGTCAGGAGTCACTTAATCATCAGGCCCCCCCCCTGCACATACTGGGAGCAGGGGAAGTCCTGCTCTCCCTACACAGCATCCCTTTTCAGGAGGGAAACTCCCTCCTGATTGGTTGAACTTGGAAGATGAACTATCAGTGATGTAGAGGGAGCTGCTGCCCATCTGCAAATATAGGTTGAATACCCTATTCAGCTTTTCGAAGTTCTTCATTGCTTCAGACCTGTTTGGACTCTGCTGTAGTGAGCTGTGGGCTATACATTTCCTCAGTTCAAGCACTGAGCCTGATTTATTGTTGCGAGCCAGGTGGTCCCAGAGATGTTGGCACACACTGCCCAGAAACCCACTCTATCCTTCACCAAAGACTAGATGAGGGCTCCCCAAGAGTGGAAGCTAATCTAGATGTGAACGATTAGGTGTGTCACAAGCACATTGCTGAATATTCATGTGAATAGGTTCTGCTTACCCCACTTCAAATGTTGCTTGCATATTTCTAATGATATATTATTTTAATTGAATACATTAATGTTTTCGCTTCAGCGTTGAAAGTGTTGTCTCTGCAAAATGTTTTGGCTAAAGGGATGTGAAAGAAAACTATAATTATTTCCGCAGTTTGCTACTATTTTTTACATCAAGGTCACGGTAAATGGGAAGTGATAAAACAAAATCTGATTTTTTTGGGGTACTGTCTAAAAATGTTGTTCTTTGCGGAGTTCCTCCTTTGTGTGCTAAATATTCAGAAGCATATTCTAATGCCTTCAGATGATTCAGTCTGTCATTCGGTTGTAAACTGGTCCGACGATTCATATTTCACTTGAACTCCAATACACGTTTCTGCTGTCTCTTGGATCAATTTGTTTTCAGATGCTTAGCAAGGCTTACAGGCACATGCATCAAGCCAAAAAACCCTCACAAACATTGTAAATCGCTAAAATAGATCGTTAGCGAACGCAAAACAACACTTTCCAATGCAGGAACCCAAACACCGAAAAAATACAGAATTCGCAAAAATAAGGCCTCGCAAAATTTGCGAGAACCAGTATTGCGAATCCTTAAGAGCAAGTCATACAACAGCGACCGCAAATAGCGATTAGCAAATAAAAATCTCAATTCAATGCATGTAAACTCGCAATTAGCAAATTCATTGAAAATCATAATTTTGCAAGTGCAGAATAAGGGGAATCACAATCAGGTGGTAAAGTAAAAAAAAAAGAATTTGCACAGCTGCCTACAATCAGTAACCCTTTACAACGGACTCAGATGGCCCCTGAAACCTTTCACAATGGCAGCCCTCTATGTGATGGCGAGGAGGATGAGGATCCATGCAGCAGGCCAGCGCAGGAGAATACAGGAGAGGATATTCCGAGTGCGCAGCACATTGCTGGGACAGACAGAGGATGAAATATACGATAAGTACAGGCTGAACGGTGCAATGATCATGCACCTAATTGCAGAATTGTAACCCCTATTGCAGCGCCAGACCCGTAGGACCCATGCTATCCCGGCACATGTACAGGTCCTATGTTGCCTGTACCTACTTGTGTCAGGCAGTTTCCAGGGGGTAGTAGCGGTAGCCAGAGGGGTATCACAAAGCTCACTTTCACGCTTCTTCAAAAACTTCCTTGACGCCATGATGACAAGGATCCACACCCACATCACCTTCCCCACAACCCCACAGGATCTGAATAAGACAAAACTTGACTCCTACCAGGTAGCACAATTCCCTCATGTGATCGGCTGCATAGACTGTACGCATGTCCCAATCTGTCCCCCAGCAACAAATGAATACATCTTCAGGAACAGGAAATCCTATCACTCGTTCAAAGTGCAAGTAGTGTGCAATGCAAAGCCTATCATAACGGACATTGTGGCACAATTCCCAGAAAGCACCCATGATTCCTATATATTCCGACATAGTGGTATCCACATGCGTCTGCTCAGGGGTGAAATTGGCGAAGAACATCTACTTGTGACACACATAACATTAATCAAACAAATGTAAATGCATTACTGTGGCTCACCCTTTGCTTTCCACCCTGTAGGTGACAGCGCATATGCCGTGCAGGACTACATATTGACACCATACCTCAACCCAGCCACACCACATGAGCAGAGGTACAATGCTGCACACATAAGCACGAAGAATGTGATTGAACGCACGTTTGGAATACTGAAAAGTCGCTTTCGCATCCTACACAAAACTGGTGGAGCATTGCAGTACCATCCACAGACCTGCTGCCGGATCGTGGCTGCATGTGCCATGGTGCACAATATTGCCACCAGAAGAGGCATACACATCGAGATGTCCGACTGTGAGTCTGATTGGGACAACCAAACACCTGCACAACACCGACAAGCGCATGTGGCGAACTCAGCAGAAGGGCAAAGGAGACGTGCACACATCACCCAACATTATTTCTGAGGTCGGTAATAATGAGACATAAGACCTAAATGGCGAACGCAAATTTATTTATTAACATGAGCCCATGTATCAATGTTTAGCCACACAGAGATTTGAGCAAATTATAACTGTGATTGCATTGAGGTTTAAAGTCAAATGAACAGTTCCACGCACTGGATAGCAATCACTAGGATGTCATTGACCATGGTTACATCACCATGGGCAAACAAAGGAGGACATGCCTTGCTAGCGCCTCTGGCCATGCACCTCCAGCCTCCTTTCGCCTACCTCGGCTACATCACCCTGATGTGTGGCGGAAGATGTAGTGCTGCATGAACTGCGCCTCCTGGCAATGGTCACTGGCACCGACAGGCTACTAAGACTGGATGCCTCCTCACTCCCCTCCTCCCCTGTCGTTGATGCCACCAACAGTCCCAGCCTGGATATGTTCCACATGCAAAAACAACAGTTGATGCAGAACAATGTCATACATTCACCCCAGTACAGAGATCTAGGCTTAAATCCATCGTTTTTTTGCTCACCATGCCATTCCAGTTTGAACACAGCCATATGCAAATCAGTCTTGACCCTGTGCCTCATGGGAACAGTCCAGCCCGAACTGCCAAGCCAGGTCCTCCCTGGACTGGAACCAAGCATCCTAGGACCGGTTTCGGGCTTTCACCCTTCTTCAGCCAGGATAGCTTGATTCCAGGGGCATGGAGAGCACGGGACTCACGTCTGAGCATACCCGTCCAGCTCGGGGTGACAAATGCAAAAACAACAGTTGATGGACAGAATGCAGAACAATGTCATACATTCACCCCAGTACAGAGATCTGGGCCTAAATCCATCATTTTTTTGCTCACCATGCCATTCCAGTTTGAACCCAACCATAAGCAAATCAGTCTTGACCCTGTGCCTCATGGGAACAGTCCAGCCCGAACTGCCAAGCCAGGTCCTCCCTAAACTGGAACCAAGCATCCTAGGACCGGTTTCAGGGTTTCACTCCTCTTCAGCCAGGATAGCTTGATTCCAGTGGCATGGAGAGCACGTGACTCACGTCTGAGCATACCCGTCCCACTCGGGGTGACAAATGCAAAAATAACAGTTGATGGACAGAATGCAGAACAATATCATACATTAACCCCAGTACAGATATCTGGGTCTAAATACATCGTTTTTTTGCTCACCATGCCATTGCAGTTTGAACCCAACCATTTTCAAATCAGTCTTGACCCTGTGCCTCATGGTAACAGTCCAGCCCGAACTGCCAAGCCTGGTCCTCCCTGGACTGGAACCAAGCATCCTAGGACCGGTTTCAGGGTTTCACCCCTCTTCAGCCAGGATAGTTTGAGTCCAGTGGCATGGAGAGCACGGGACTCACGTCTGAGCATACCCGTCCCACTCGGGGTGACGAATGCAAAAACAACAGTTGATGGACAGAATGCAGAACAATGTCATACATTCAGCCCAGTACAGAGATCTGGGCCTAAATCCATTGTGTTTTTGCTCATCATGCCATTCCAGTTTGAACGCAGCCATATGCAAATCAGTCTTGACCCTGTGCCTCATGGGAACAGTCTAGCCCGAACTGCCAAGCCAGGTCCTCCCTGGACTGGATCCAAGCATCCTAGGACCGGTTTCGGGGTTTCACCCCCCTTCAGCCAGGATAGCTTGATTCCTGTGGCATGGAGAGCACGGGACTCACGTCTGAGTATGCCCGTCCCACTCGGAGTGACAAATGCAAAAACAGATCAGTTGAGTTGGGGTGAGTGTTTGATTTGCTCAAACGCTCCGTCCATCATCCCCTTTGGTATCGCTTTGTTCGCCCTAAGTTGGCAGGGTATGCCCAGACGTGGGTCCCTTGCTCACTTTGCCGCTGGATTCAAGATAGCCTGGCTGATGAGGGTTATGAACCCAAAACTGGTACCAGGATGCTTGTTTCCGGTCCAGGGAAGACATGGCTTGGCAGTTCGGGCTGGACTGTTCCCATGAGGCACAGGGTCAGACTGATTTGCATATGCCCATGTCTGAACTGGAGTGGTGGAGTGAGCTAAAGAATGATGATGGATTAAACCCAGATCAGTTGACTGGGGGTGAGTGTTTGATTTGCTCGAACGCTCCGTCCATCATCCCCTTTGGTATCACTTTGTTCGCCCTAAGTAGGAGGGTATGCCCAGACGTGGGTCCCTTGCTCACTTTGCCACTGGATTCAAGATAGCCTGGCTGATGAGGGTTATGAACCAAAACTGATCCCAGGACGCTTGTTTCCAGTCCAGGGAAGACATGGCTTGGCAGTTCGGGCTGGACTGTTCCCATGAGGCACAGGGTCAGACTGATTTGCATATGGCCATTTCTGAACTGGGGTGGTGGAGTGAGCTAAAGAATGATGATGGATTAAACCCAGATCAGTTGATTGGGGGTGAGTGTTTAATTTGCTCAAATGCTCTGTCTATCATCCCCTTTGGTATCACGTTTTTCGCCCTAAGTAGGCAGGGTATGCCCAGACGTGGGTCCCTTGCTCACTTTGCCACTGGATTCAAGATAGCCTGGCTGATGAGGGTTATGAACCAAAACTGATCCCAGGACGCTTGTTTCCAGTCCAGGGAAGACATGGCTTGGCAGTTCGGGCTGGACTGTTCCCATGAGACATAGGGTCAGACTGATTTGCATATGGCCATTTCTGAACTGGGGTGGTGGAGTGAGCTAAAGAATGATGATGGATTAAACCCAGATCAGTTGATTGGGGGTGAGTGTTTAATTTGCTCAAATGCTCTGTCTATCATCCCCTTTGGTATCTCGTTTTTCGCCCTAAGTAGGCAGGGTATGCCCAGACGTGGGTCCCTTGCTCACTTTGCCACTGGATTCAAGATTGCCTGGCTGATGTGGGTTATGAACCCGAAACCGGTCCCAGGATGCTTGTTTCCGGTCCAAGGAAGACATGGCTTGGCAGTTCGGGGTGGACTGTGCCCATGAGGCACAGGGTCAGACTGATTTGCATATGGCCATGTCTGAACTGGGGTGGTGGAGTGAGCTAAAGAATGATGATGGATTAAACCCAGATCAGTTGACTGGGGGTGAGTGTTTGATTTGCTCAAACGCTCCGTCCATCAATCCCTTTGGTATCGCTTTGTTCGCCCTAAGTTGGCAGGGTATGCCCGGACGTGGGTCCCTTGCTCACTTTGCCACTGGATTCAAGATAGCCTGGCTGATGAGGGTTATGAAACCGAAACCGGTCCCAGGATGCTTGTTTCTGGTCCAGGGAAGACATGGCTTGGCAGTACGGGCTGGACTGTTCCAATGAGGCACAGGGTCAGACTGATTTGCATATGGCCATGTCTGAACTGGGGTGGTGGAGTGAGCTAAAGTATGATGATGGATTAAACCCATATCAGTTGACTGGGGGTGAGTGTTTGATTTGCTCAAACGCTCCGTCCATCATCCCCTTTGGTATCGCTTTGGACATGTTCCACAGCAGTGGTCACTTGTCCTAGGGCCCTGGCAACATCCCCACAGTAATGGCCAAGATCGATTTGCATTGCCACGGAGTGACGTGCCAGCAGCGCAGTGGTGTTGCAGAGCAAGTTGGTGGCCCTTGCATTGGCTGACATGTGGATCATGCTCTGGCGATACCTTCTCCTCTTAGTGCTTTGTCCCACAAGCAGCGCCCGTGTGAGCTCCTATAGGCTTGAGCTTGTCTGCCTATTCCCCTCAGCAACCGCAGTGGTCAGCTCATGCATGTTGTCTGTCATCATGCTGATGTTCTTGGCAAGTTTGGAAATCTGTAGATTTATTGACCCCATGTGTCTTCCCTGAAGGCGCTGCACGCGTAACATCTGGGACTCTCACCACCAAACACATTCGGACCCTGCTCATCATGTGCAGCAATACGGGCACTTGATCTGCGTCGCCGTCCCGGTTGGATCTGTGCCTGTGGTGTAGGTGGTGTTGGCAAACGAGGCTGGCTGGTCCCTGTAGTGGGTGCCAGAGACAGCTCGGATTCCATTGGCTGTAGTGAGGGGATCTGGGCCCCGCGTTTTAGTGGTGCGGATGGTGTGCTTGCTGGGGCAACTGGAGTCTCAACATCAGTCTCAGCAGGTGTCTCAGAGATGTGTAGGCAGTCACTATCTTCAGAGTCTGCCTCACCTGCATCTGTGATGTGAAACAGTGCAATGTTAATTTTTGCTATTCCTACTATTGTTGTACATTTTGAATACTTTGCTCACATTGAATCACTGACTGATAACACTGACTGCCATGCTGTGTTGGCGTATTTTGCTTGCCTTAGTTGGTTTTGAATGCCCACTTGACTGACATGCCTACAACTCCCATGATGCATTGGGTGTATGAGGAAAAACGTGGACTGGAGTTTGATCTGTACACTGTGTTTTGCCTGGGTGTATGTGCACGATTATACACTAGGTAGAGGATTATGCTTGCATTAATCTTACCTTGTGGGGTACTTGAAGCGCCAAATGTGTCCAGCTGTATAACTCCAACCACTGCCTCAGGCTGGATTGTCAACTCCACAATGTCCTCCAGGGCTGTGTTGTCCTATACAGTAGATGGGCGTACCACCTTTTTTTTAAGTCATCGATGCTGCGGTGTGTGACACCCACAGCATTCACCTTTGTCTTTATGCGCAGCCATATCTTTCTTTTTTTCTGCATCTAGCACTTTAAGAGACATTTTTCCGAAGAGCTTGTCATGGCTCTTGCTGACCTCCTCAATGAGATTCTCAAGTTCTCTCTCACTGAACTTCATCTTCCTCTTTCTGGGCGTGGCACTATCCCCTGATGCTGTTTTGTCCATCCTGTGTCACTGGAAGTTGCTGGAAACAGACTTGGGTGTGTTTCAGCTCAGCTCCAGTACTCTTCCTCCTCCTCTGACCTCCTCTGGGCACTGAATGAAGCATTGACTGAATGACTTCCTGGTTGTGATGTTATCAGCATGCTTCCAATGCGACACGCTTTTTGCGAACTCGCAAACTGCGATTTCGCATCGCAATTCAGAATTTTCTGTTTTGGCGGCTCGCATTTGGGATCTCACAATTCGTTTTAGAGATTTTTTGCTATTCGGTATTTTTTCGCTAACGGATTCATGCATTGCTGATAGCATTTTGAAATAGCGAATCCTTATTTTTCACAATTTAGGAATCGCTATTTTGGATTTTGATGCATGTGCCTGTTAGTCCTTTATGGCATCTGAATTGTGTGCTCTGTGTATGAATCATGTGCATTGACTGCAGGCCCTAGGTTGTAGACATACAGAATATTAGGAAAGCCCCTGACTTGAGAACTTGCCTCTGTCAAACTTAATAACAATTCAGTTGCTTCATGCAAGTTTTCTCCCTTGTGTAGTTTAGATTTTTTTTAAACTGACTTAAAAGCCCCAAATTTATCAGATTGTCTACTATGATCTTTACTAACACAACAAGTAGAGTCTGCGGGTCTAACCAATCTCTCAAAAGAGAAGAAGCGACATGTCAGCACGTTCAAACATGAAAGAAGTCCTCATAAAGAGGGCCAAGTCCCATCACCCACCGAAGTGGCATGCTTCATCATCTGGGACCTCCCATAACTACACCTGGTGTAGTTATAGAGCTACAACTCCTTCGATTACTCTAACAAGGAGGAGCTCAGGGATGTTTTGATTCCTGTAGTTGGGAGGACGAATTATCTCAGAATGAGAAAGACTGTCATAAGTGTGGTGAATCTAGATGCAGTGTGTGAAATAGAAAAGTGGTTTAAAATTGATTATCATTGGAAAATAAATTTTATTCTGTATCCAATGACACCAAGCTAAAAACAGCAGAAATTATGAGGGAAACGCGCCCACAGACGTTATAGGGCCGCGCCCTCGTGGGTCAACATGTTTCAGCCAACCTGTGTCTACCCAATGACTGTGGCTTTCGTCAGGACCAAAAGGTAACACTACTGCAAAAATGTGAGTAAGTGATGAGTGAGATAAAAGGGAACAATACAACCTACCAAAGTACCTACTTATCTGTGGATATGTGGCACCGTAGTGATGTAACTTAATCACCCGCAAAAAGTCAGGGATGCACCTACACTCCTGGTTGGTACAACTAGGAAGAAGGTCCGGGGTAACGACGGACAGAGCGTTGCCTCACGCCCTGAGTTGCAACCAGGAGTGTAGGTGCATCCCTGACTTTTTGCGGGTGATTAAGTTACATCACTACGGTGCCACATATCCACAGATAAGTAGGTACAGTCATTGGGTAGACACAGGTTGGCTGAAACATGTTGACCCACGAGGGCGCGGCCCTATAACGTCTGTGGGCGCGTTTCCCTCATAATTTCTGCTGTTTTTAGCTTGGTGTCATTGGATACAGAATAAAATTTATTTTCCAATGATAATCAATTTTAAACCACTTTTCTATTTCACACACTGCATCTAGTTTCACCACACTTATGACAGTCTTTCTCATTCTGAGATAATTCGTCCTCCCAACTACAGGAATCAAAACATCCCTGAGCTCCTCCTTGTTAGAGTAATCGAAGGAGTTGTAGCTCTATAACTACACCAGGTGTAGTTATGGGAGGTCCCAGATGATGAAGCATGCCACTTCGGTGGGTGATGGGACTTGGCCATCTTTATGAGGACTTCTTTCATGTTTGAACGTGCTGACATGTCGCTTCTTCTCTTTTGAGAGATTGGTTTAGACCCGCAGACTCTACTTGTTGTGTTAGTTCAAGTGATTTGGGGATTTGTCTGCGCAGGTCTTTAAAAATTCCCTTAGACCCTATGACCAGTTGTTTTGTATTGATACTATGATCTTTAACCTTATATTTTCCTTCATCTTCCCTGGCAGATTGAGCCTTTTGATGACGTTGTGAATGTGGACGCTGGCATCCTGTAAACAGAAGGCTGCTAGCAGTGATGAAGTGATACAAAAGCCTGAACACAGACCTTGTTTCATACTAACCTGGTCACTCACATTCACCTGTTCTTAGTGTGGGTCAGGTAAGGGATCATCACAGGACACAATGACACTCTTCCTCTGCCACCAACATTTGCACATCATACATGAAAACAGCTAGGGCATGCCAAAGAGGGGAAACATATGTTTACCCCTTCCCCCTAGCTGTGTCACAGCACTGCCATCTGCTGGATCATGAGTAATGAGGCCTACAGATAACTCCCTGTCTCATGATAAAGATTTGGACAGCATGCTTGCATCCATTCACTTAGCCTGTAAAGGGAGACCCTCACAACCAAGAATATTTAATGGCCTGCTGTCCATTCAAAATTTCAGTCAACCTGAAGTTTTGAATCCATGCTTTGATATGGCATCTAAAACATTTCTCAATCTATTCTAGGTTTTGGTAGAATCAGTCACCATTTTATAAGAAAAGTCTTTCCATGCCATTGTTATATTTTCTCAACACACAGCCAGGAATTATTTTCTACATAGAGTAGCTTGTATTATTGTCAAACGAGGACAGCACTGGCTTCTTCCTCTTCCTGTCTCAAACCTTCTACTAACCAACAACAAATTATCATAATTGTGTTTAGCAGCATCATTTAAACAGAAAGTTGACTGGTGTGCTCATAGCTTTACCTTTCTTTTATAAAACCAAGTTGGTGTTTATTAAATCTTAATGAATGTATACGCCTTTTACCTCTACTGTTGTACTGACACATATCCAAGAAGCTCAGTGATACTAGTCAAAACATTGCACTTAATGATCTTTGCCTTGTTGTGTGATGAATAGAGTTTTGTTTTTGCATAGAGATTTACTATTATTCTCTATGTAAAAAATTAGGTTACTAGTTAAGGGGTGTTACTGCCCACCTTAAGTAATAAACACAATCCTTGTAAGGGTCAACAACTAAGGTTGCAACATTAACCTGAGCTCAATCCCTGGGTAGCTGTGGCACAGATCAGAAAAGCTTAAATTAGAGGCAATGGGCAAACTATTTATGCAGTACAAGAACAATAATAAATTAAAAACACAGCACATTAAAAATCCTAAACTAATTTAGAAAATAGAGACTATTCTTCTAAATAGAATGACACCAAAACAACAAAGATCCAATAAGGAGAACCGACGATATGAATTCTTAGTTGTAATTAAGCAATAGCACCAAAAAGCGTCATGCATCAAGCCTGTTAGCTGGTAGACCGGGATCTAGATGCATTTTGAGGTCGACCACAATGGAGTGTGAGTCGGATTTAGTAACCAGGTTTGACGCAGTTGGCGCTTTTACTTTGACTTGGTCTCCAAAATGGAAGTCCAAAATCTTCAGCGGGACAAGGCAGCAGACTGTAGCCGAAGAGAGCTCCACGAGGTCAGATAGACATTGGATGCAGTCTTGACGAAGGTGTTGTTTTTTTTGCCAGTAAAGCTCAGAGTGGGCAAAACTCAAATTTCATGTCCAGAATGTGCCTTGCCGGTCAGATATTTTTGCTGTGTTCACCCAGTCAAGATTTCGTTGTTCACACTTAATCACTTTATTCGGAGCTTAAAAGTATTTCAGCAGGGAAAGGCTGTAGGTTGTAGACAAAGAGGGCTCCACAAAGCTAGATGCTATCCCCATGAGTTTGAGCGGAATCAAATTTGCTGCTGTGTAAAAGCTCTGAACAGGAGAAACCTGAATCTTCCGCCTAGTGGAAATGCACCCTCGTCTGATTGGCTTGGCAGGTTAGTTTCAGTGCAGGTCTTTGGAGCCAAAGGTTTCTATGTCCCAGGTTTTCAGGGATTGTAGAAGACATGCAGTTAACAACATAGTCAAAGGTTCCATGATATCGGGAACAGCACTTGAGAGGCAGGATGCACTCCAGCAGAGGCCAACAGCTACGTCCAGGGCAGGTCCAGTTGAAATTAGTCAGTGGGTAGCTGCAGGAAAAGGCCTCTCAAAGCTTTTGTGTCCCTGTAGCTTGAAGAGGAGGTCAGCCTTATGTCCCTTGAAGTCCACTTATTTGCACTGGTTACAAAAGGGAGCAATTTCAGTCATTCAGGGCTCCTCTCAGGTCACAGACACTAGGTCCAGTCTTCTTCCAGACTTCCTCAGGAACAGAAATTATTCTACCGGGGCTGTCAAGGATTGCCACATTTATGAATGGTATGAACTTGTGGGTGTGGGTGACTCCTGGCCTGTCCAAATCCAATAGAGTAAAAGGTCTCAAGGGGAATCCCACCCACTTTTGCAGCAGTTTTGGTCTGCCCTACTGCAAACAATCCTACAATGCCCCTCTCTGCCTAAATGTAAGATATTGAAACCATTCTCCACTTGTGTAGAACTTGTGTGCCAACCCAGAGGTGTGACCAGCATAATAAGCAGCCCCTTCTCTTTGGTCATTCCAAAGCAGTTCCTCGGCGATGCAGCGAGCGCAAGGTAAATAGTTTTATTTATTTATTTACTTACTTTACTCCTGGCCATCGTATGTTTGACTCCACTACACTCCCACCCTCCCCCTCCACGCCACGCTTTACCGCCCCGCAACACTCACTCTGCGAGCCGCCACTGCATGTAAGCAGGGAAACTGCATTTCATTGAGAAGAGGCAGCACAGTATGTATTCTGTCTCTTCCAAAACCTAGATGATGGATTACCTAATGCCGCTAAGTTAAGTCAGTAAGTTGCCGGTGTGCAATCATCCCTTATGTATTTGTGACATGCGCTCCTTTACGACAGGGTCCCTCCCCCCCCCTTGAAAGATGATGTTCTTCTCTCTTGCCCCTCACTATCCACTGTACTGCAAAGAAACATTGGCACATGCTGGCCCATTCAAAATCATATTTTAAAAAAATGTAATACATAAACAAACACATAAATAAATATATTAATGAATAAATAAATCATGTGTTATCTCCTTCTTGGTACATTCCACTCCCAAGCACATTGCTAAAGCACATTTTGGCCACTCTCTAGAGCAGATTTAATTGTTAGCCTGTATGCAGGATGGTCTATTTCTATTTTTTTGAGAGTGCTGGATTTGTGTTAAATATTTGTGTTTTCACACTTTTGTCTGATTTAAAACGATGTATTATGTTTGTGGTAATAATACACCAGTAACAGATACAGACTGGGAAATCCATACTTGTTAGCAATAGCCATAAGCCGGTTCAGACAGTACAACCATAGGTTGATGCTATCATCATATCAATAAAAGCAGCTATGTTCCATGTGAACGCACAAATGTGGTAAAACCACACGTTCCAAGTTTGTAATTACAGATGCACTGGCATACCACCTCAAATTTGCAGATATTCTCAAAGTCAAGTGTGAAATAGGTGCACAGGGGCATAGCTTGGTCAATAAGTTTGGTGAAGGCAGATTTTGCAAAAATCACGTTGGCATATCATTTTAAAATACATAACAAAGCATGCAGGTCGCATGTGGGGGAATTAAGGGGCAGTGAAAAGGGGTAGGAACAGGCATTGGTAGGGATACTAAGTGAGAGAAAATAGAATATTTTGTAAACTAGCCAACATCTTTTAAGACTTTCAAAACAGAGAGAAGGAGAGAGTGTGTGTGCGTTTTTGTCAGTGTGTATGTACAAATTCCATGTGGATTCCGACAGATGCCTCACACAGACCCCTCCCCATTTGCAACAACCATGTCCTCTGAGAGAAAAGGAAGAGAGACCTCATGGAAGAGTAAGGACTATCAGACCCAGTGAAGACTGAAAATAGAATAAGTATTGTGAATTCAAGATCCTATTTGAACTCCCCTGACATGCTAGTGGAGAGTTAAAATGTTTTCATTGTGTTATACAGCAGCCCAGTGACTGTGGTGAGCACACCGCATAGCAAAGAAAGAGGGACAAGTAAGCAAATGTTGATTTAAAGGCTCATTGCCATTGTTGAGTCTTTCTGAACCCCCTCTATGTGTAGGCCTCTAGAGGACATTATCTAAGGATGGCATAGTATATTCTTGTGCATTGATTGCATGGCCCAGTAATCAGCCTTTTCTTGTGTGCTGGTTGTGTGCCTCCTATGGTTTGTTACTTGCTGTGTGTTTGGTTTGTTTTTGTGCCAGCCAATGTCATGTGAGCTTTGCACACGTTTGATCTTGCTCATCAGCCCCTAAATACATTAGTGGGGGGTGGCATTTATTAAAGGTTGTCCCTTTTATTGTCTTTATTATCAACATCTGTAATATTGCTTATGCTATTTCACAGTGTACCTGCTGAATAGCATTTCACTTTCCATGAGGGTGAAGCCAGAGATAAAAGTGGTGCGTTATATATTATGATTTGTTTTTATGAGGCAGGAATGGGGCTGTGTAGGTCAGAGGTATTTTTTTCATAGAAGGCCACCCACACCTTTGGTACTATTTTGCTTTACCCTTCCTGCCGTGCCCCACACCGCATTTCAACTGTACTAAAACTCAAAAGCACTCTATATAATTAGCACACTGAGACTTGACCCTTTGACCTTTTGCTCCCAGACCTATACAGTGAACCCCGCTTTTACTTTCCCGTTTGCCCCTGGCCTTGTTGAGTCAGGGATTTTTTTTTCATTTCAATTAATCAATCAATCAATCAATCAACCAATATTTGGGTCTTGTACAGTGAGGCGATGTCGGTCATGGTGTTTTGGAAATTCGCTCTTGTGGTTTCGGCGTCTTCTGTGAGGGATAGGACAAGCTGGTATCAAGTGAATGGCAACCATTTGCTTGCTTTTATTTCGTGCTGTTGCAGCCACAATGACAATAACATTGCTTGTTTAATATGACCATGAAAGGAGACCAGGAGCAACTGATACAGGTAAGAGCGGTGGGGCTGTGGTACGGGTTGGGGGGGGGGGAGTCGACAGACAACAGGATTGGGAAAATAAAATAAAAAAATTAATAAAACCACCTGCCTTGTGCTCACTGCATTGCTGACTCGGTGATGCGGCCAGCGCAAGGTAAGTGGTTTTATTATTTTTTTTATTTGATTTTCCCTATCCGTCATCTGTCGACTTCCACCGTCCCACCAGGGGAGCTGGGGTAGAAACGGTCTGATTCTTTCCCAGCTGGGAGTACAAATGGAGTGATTCTTCACCAAGCCCTGCTTTCCTATGGGACACTTGTGCTATAACATAATTATTTATAGATTTTAAAACTGAGCTGCCATCTTTATGACTGTCAAGGCAGCTACATGGACTACTTTCTGTACATGGCAACAGCTGCTGATCTATCATGTATTTTCTTTTCTTGCAGGACATATTTATGAACTATGAAACTCTATGAAGGTCTCCAAATGCCCTGGCCCCGCGAGGACTTCTGACATACCTGCTATGAAGGAGGGTACCTGCCTTTCGACTGATTAAAATAGAATTCAGTTTTTCCCAAAAACAGAGGTTATACTCCAGGATGACATCATACTCACAAAGATAAGACGCTAAAGATGCAAGATTAACACAGGTGAATAAGGTATATGTTATACAGGCTTTATCTACCATTTCCATTAAAAAAAATGTGGACAAACCATAACCTTTTAAAATGCATTTTATCAATAATATTCCTGCACGAAAAACATCTTGTTTAGTACCATACGAATGCTATTTGTGCGCAAACAGGCAGAATTGAGCAACATTGTTTACCACTTTACAATAAATAACAGTCCCTCTAACAGCTGGTTTTAATTAAAAAAATAATGTCGAAGACCCCCTCAACTTATTCAGCATATATTTACATTTATCTCAATAGTTATATGCAATTGCATTTGTTTTGTTTTTAATAATTCTTTAGCAACTAGAAACTCGGTACTTTTATTGCCAAAACGAAGCAGCGTGAATATATGAACAGATGTACATCTACACCCATAACCTTTGCTGTTTTCTAGCACTCTGAATATATTGCAGTTAATTATGGACGTTTTTCAATGACTTTCTCACGTGCCATTGTCCTTGCTGTACATCACTGTGATGAGTAGAAAAAAAAATCAACAAATGTCTTACATTTCATGCCAACCTTTAAGCAACTCCAAGTGCGAAATCTAATTTACATTTAAGGGAAAAGGGACTTTACAGTTTTTTCTATTTCTTCTGCATTTTGCACATCTATTTCTATGTACAGTTGCATAACAACAACAGCAATAATAATATTAATAATAACAATAAATCCACACTGCATTTGTTATAAAACTGAAAATAAAGTTCTTTAAAAAATAATAATAATAATAATAAATACAGATTTTTTTTATTTTTTTTTAATTATTGTCCATACTAGAAAGAGCAATAGAGGAATGACAGGTTGTGCCATCATTCAACTTACACTCTATTACTAAACAACAAAAAATCTAATGATGTATGTAAAAATTGTGGCTAAAAACACAATAGATTTTTTCTGTGGTGGCAACGTTTTATTTTCTATTACAAAACCGTAGTCTCCAAACACCAGTAGGAATGGCGCCTACAGTCCTTCACTGTCTCAACAGTGACAGATGGTCATGTGCCTTTCTGTGTAACTCCAGCCCATCAGTGTTTGACTGACTTCCAACTCCCTGTACTTCAGCTTTGGCTCTAACAAAAATCAAGACCATAACATTTAGACTCGGGCAGTAACAATAAATCAGCCAAGTTCTTATGCTCATGCTAACAAATGCCTGAGCATGTGATTGTCTGATGTTTTGAGCATCTCTTTCACATCTTGGCTCCTCAGACGAGAAAGTGCTGATTAGCCGCTCAGCCAAAAAATGTTTACATTATTTTTACAACTCATAATCTGCCTTTTTCATGATCTCATCCTGTGAAATGCGCACTATGTTTAGTGGTGCTTTTGGATCCCCATTGCAAGATATCTTGACATTACTCATGAAGCACGCTACACCTTCAGCTTTCTGGGGCCTCCTGGCCGACTAAGACTATGATTAACAAATTAATTTTCCTTTTGTTAATAAGCCCTTTTAGACTATAATTGGCTTGTGAGAAGAACTTCTTATACAGTCAGTCCATTAGTGTTTGACTTGCCTCTAACTCTGCACTTTGCCATTGGTTCTGGCAACAATCATGAACTTAGCATCGAGACTCAGGGAGCGCTGGTCACTATGTTATGGAGTGCCTGTCTGATCCCAACAAACACTTTTGGGGTCTTAGATTCAACCACATCCAACGGTGGAAACAAATACAGTCATATTGAAGCCATTTTGTGAATTACATTGCAGCATTAGGGTTCCAGTAGCATCTCCAGAGTTTTAGAAAAAAGAATTATGTAATGAACCAGCTCCTCCAGAACCTGCGATTTGCTATAGGGATTGCAGGTTTTAGGGTAACCAATGCCAAACCGAGACCTTAAAGTCAGTATGGTTTCTTATGGCTAGTCATAAGGGGAATCACATATGGCTGTCAAACTATCTAGAGTAGATGATTACATCAAATAATAATCAAAAATGGGCAAAACATCCAAATACATTAACACCAATGGTTAACCATCATGCTAGTCTTGCAAATGAAAGCTGTTTTTTTGCATTACTTTACAACATAAATTAAGCGAAAACACAAAATAAGAAATACATTTAGTAAGTAATGCATAATAAAGTAACATTGAGTTGATGTATTATGTGAAGGTGAAAACACCCCAGAGAGTATGAATTACACTTCTGTTTTTTCTTGTAGATACATATGATGTAGGGATAGGACAGTGTTAATTCAACAAGCATAGGGAAGATTTAAACAGGTCCTAAACCATTAAACCATTAAAAATAGAGTAGAAACATTAGCTAACATGAATTAGAAAAATTATTCTACATGTTCATCAATCCGCACGTAATTGACTATCTGGCTTTCAATCGGCTGAGGCCATTTTCTTAAGTACTACATAAACCGTGGCAAATGTAATACTTAAATTGCTGGAACAAACAAAAATGCCTATATAAAGAAAAGGTGGAATCAAATATACTTCAAAGGAGAAGAAAGTGGTGGGCCCTTAATCAAGTCAACATTTCCAAGTTAAGAAAAATATTCTTACTAACTACTGCACAGCATCTGCTTGCCCGCAAATTGTTGGAGGGAGCTTAATTTATTCTTCATTGAAGAGGGCTGTTGAAACAACTTTTGGAAACTGTTATTTAAGATGTTTTCCTTTGTAAGAGTGAACTACTTCATATGAGCAGCTAATATAAAACAGTGGTTTGAGAAAGACATTTTGGCAATAAATGGTGATGAGTGGTACAAGAGCAATCATAAAGTTGTTCATTTCTAACTTCAAGGCATGCAAATAATAATGATAAGCATTGCTCTTCACCACCAGGGAAGTATGGATTCCTGCTACATCATATCTTTCAAATCCACTGACCATTACATTGTAGTCATTGCATGAGAATCACCACTAAACCTTGGACTGCTACATCATCAATGATATATATTACTCGGGTTAGGATTAAATAATCAGTACTTTTTAAGTAATCAAAAAAGATAATAGGTACTAGGAGGTTGGTTCCAAATGACATAACCTACTTGTAAGAAAACAATTTTAAAATGAAATGGAATATAAAATGTTGAGGTGTGACATACTGATAATAAATTAGCACAATTTTGGGTAAGGATTAGAATATTAAAAATGTATTAAATTACAAAATATCTCTCAGTTTTGCCTAGATTAAATAAATTTAAAATAAGGTTGGCTGTCATTACTTTTGTTTAATTTACAAGGGAGTTTGGGGTCTTGTCCATTTATCTATTATTGTAGATGCAAACAAAAGTGAAGTTAACATTATTAACATGACACATATGTTTCAAAATGAAATAGTTGCTAAAGTAAATAGAAATATCAGTGTATAGTTATATAGATCATACTTAAAGGTAAGGCTTAGTTACAATTAAAAAATATATTAAGAAACAACCTTAAAGGGGAATACAGTTACATTTAAAAACTGCTACACACATCCTAGCAAGTTGGGGTAGTAGCGTGGGATTAACAAATTAAACATAGATACATTATATATATTGTAAGATAAGTGCAAACCCAATTAAATTGGATGAATTCTTAAGTCCTCAAAAGTTATGATCATGGCAGTATATGAATTACAATTTAATTAAGCAAAATGGAAGTGCTCGGCTTGTAAATTAAAATAATTCTGTTAAATAAAAATAGTTTACACTTATTTTATAACATATAAATGCCATGTATACAACAATGTAAAATTCTGAGGTAATGGAACCGATAAAGTAGAACATCAGATATTTATGCTGACAATATGGTGTACTCTGATGCAGTACTTCTGATGTAGTGGCAGGCGATTTAGTTGCATCCCATGCTGTGACATACAACATCACGGAGGATGAGTTAATGCTGATTGCTTTTCACAAAAATAAATCATAATCCCTAGGTTTTTCTATTTTGCCAGCTTGGGAGACAGCTTGAAGTCGTAAAGCAAATCATGCGCCTTGAAACAGTGCACTGTTATTCAAAGTATACACATTTTCTCTTAGTGGTGTAAGAGGAAGCGTACTTAGATCCGTCCTGCTGAGATAACAAGAGCTTAAAGCACTTTTTTTAAAACTGTTTTTATTTAGCAACTTAATAGAAAGCACAGCAATGCAGTTCACCAATAATATACAGTCAGATACAAAATGTACATTGGTTGTTTTACATAGGTTGATATGACAGTGATTCTTCATTCCAGCGACCCCTTCACAGCATTTGGTATGCCCTGCCATCTAGCCTTACTGCTTTGTGGTTCCACAGTAGGGGACAGGCACATTCCACCCCTGTGTGTGTTCCACACAGCCCATTTACGATCCTATTTTTTTGTGCACCCTCTGTGCTTGAAAACGTATTTCTCTGCAATCATGGGTCTATCCATATCAGCAGCCCAGTCTCTGATAGTTGGCGTCTCCCCCAGAACCCATTTTTGTGCAATGTTTCGTTTTCCATTGGCCCATCCCAATGAAACCCATGATTTCTCGGTCTGGGTGAGGTCTGTGGCCTCCCATATATTTTTAGAGCACTTTTAATAACATTGGTTCACTTTGTTCAAAGAATCACCATTTGTTGGATAGCTTTAAGGTTTGCCTTACAGTGAATAAGCCTGGTATTAGTTTTTCATCTCTTTTGTAGGTTTGTAAAATGCAACACATACCATTTGCATGATGTCTTGGTATTTAGCGCTGCTGCCTGCTTTCTGTCTCCTTTTGACATTAATGATAGCTTCCAGAATGTTGGACAGCGATTGGCATGGAATGTTGGCGGACCAATGGGGAGCTCCTTAACCGAATGTTGTGGAGCCTCTGGATCACTGAAGGCTGAAATGTTTGGTTGAAAGATGCTTTAATTTATTGACATAGTAGTTTTATTTATTGACAAAATGGAGCAGCCTGAATTTATGAGTAAACCTCTTGAAGAAGTATTTCTTCTTTGAGAAAAACATGTTTTTCTGATTTTCTTTGGTAAGGTGAGCAGTGTTGACACACGAGTTAGGATGGAGGGAATTTCAGAGTACGGTAAAACACACTGTGAATGGCCATCTTCCCATCCATGTGTTTTTTGTACTTGGGGCAGTGTTAGAATTTGTGCTGACACTGATTTAAGGAAGTTGTAGGAGGTGGGAGTTTTGTAAGGAAGAAATTGGGGCTTGCTTCATTCTTACATTCCCTCTGAAGAATGTTCATTTTCAAACACATCCTATCAATTGAAATAGGCACTTCTTTAATTCATATTTTTTATGTGAATATTGTCAATGAATAATCGAGAGACATCTTTGCTTTTGTTTAATAGGTACATTTACAATTTCTGTATGTAATAAACATATGAGGATGAAATGAGAAATGGCATTCACCAAATCCTCACAGGCTATGCAGAGATTTATTTTACTCTGCCAGGGAGAGATGGTGATAAAATATATTTAGTTACCTATATGTGAAGAGACTAAATTGATGGAATAGTGAAGAGTTCACTTAGCAGTATTAGAATGCTGACTTCTTAGCTTTTATATTTATAGTGGGTTTCCAAACATTTTAAAAGATAAACAATTTCAAACAGACCTGAGGAGGTGTATAGTTACAATGCAATAAAAAAAGGACAACCAAGCTTTCATACATTTCGGCTTGAAGACCCCTGCTCACAACGTGAGCAATAGTATTCTACACCCAGCACAAATTAAACAAAGTCAATAATATGAACAGTGTATAATGAATTACAAAAACATTAAGGAAATCCTCACAATAATCACATGAATAAATAAATCATACTATGCCATAGATAATATAACAAATAGTTAATTAAAGCCTCAGAGGGCAACATTGATGTAGATCACTTGAGTGAATCAGTTGGTTAATGATTATATTGTCCCATTTGTTCTCCCAAGAGGTTTTGAGAAGTGGCATTGCTAGAAATGGCCCTTTCTGCAGCGTTACCCCAAATATTTTGCCTTCCTCCTCCCCTTTTTGCTAAATGTGTTTTTGTTGGCTTTAGGATTCTGGGCACCTTACTACTGCTAACCAGTGCTAAAGTACATATGCTCTGTACTCAAATCATCGTAACATTGGCTTAGCCACAATTGGCATTTTTAATTTACTTATGAGTCCCTAGTAATTGTGCACTATATGTGTCCAGGGCCTGTAAATTAAATGCTACCAGTGGGCCTGCAGTACTGATTGTGCCACTCACTTCAGTAGCCCTTAAACATGGTTCAGGCCTGCCACTGCAGAGCCTGTTTGCAGTTTCAAACTGCCATTTCGACCTGGCATGTTAACCTATTTGCCAGGCGCAAACCTTTCCTTTTATCACATATATATAAGTCACCCCTAAGGTAGGCCTTTGGCAGGGTGCAATGTATGTAAAAGGTAGAAGGTAGGACATGTAAGTTTGACTTTTACATGTCATGGCAGTTAAAAACTGCTAATTTCCTTTTTCACTATTGCAAGGCCTATTTCTCCTATAGGTTACCATTGGTATTGCCTTAAAACGTCTTTTGGGAATAGGTTAGAGATTTGGAGTCTGGTGTCTCTGGACTCACAATTTAAAATCACAACGTATGGTGAAGTCGGATTTTAAATTGTAAATGCCACTTTTTGAGCGTTGGCATTTTCTTACTTTAACCATTCTGTGCCTCTGCCTGTCTCTGAATACACATCTGGGTTGGGTGACAGTTGGGATTTTTACACTCGCTGTAGACGATCACACACAGGGAGCTGGGGTTTGACATTTGCATCCTGATGGCCCATCACAAGGCTGATGGGCCTTCCTGAGATAGATTGGGAGAGAGGAGCTGAGACTTGCACCTGAATAGGGCTGTGCCTGTCCCCACACAAAGAGTTGCATAGCCCCTTGTAGTGAGCCTAGAGCAAGGGCATTCAGGGCAGGGACCTCGTGATCTTCAAAGGCTTCTTAGAAGTCTCCCCCACTTCAAAGGCACATTTGGGTATAAGTGCTGGACCCCTGACACAACCAAATCAGAACTTTGCTGATACCAGCGACATTCTGCCTGGAAAAAAACTGTTGTGCTGCAGGAGGGTCTGCCGCTTTGCTACCTGCTCTGCTGTGTGGGCCTGCTGCTTCATGCTTAGGAGTGAGAAGGACTGGACCTGTTCTCTACATCCTTGAACCCAAGATTCTCCAACGGCTTGTTGGCTTGCCTCCAGTGAAGTCTCAAAAAAGGGTCAAAAAAGACTTCTTGCAACTTTGTTCGTGATGCTGGACTCTGCCACCTGTGAGTCCTACCCTTGCCTGAATTGCCCCCTCCAGTCTTGGGACTCAGAAGTGGTTTCTGCAGTTGTTGTGTGCAAAAATCAATGCAGTTACCCCTTTGCGCCAATCAAAACTGATGCAGTGCCCTCCGATGCCAACGCAGAGCCAATTTGACGACGACGCGAGTCTCGACTGTGAGGTTCGACTTTGACTCATTGACCCGACTGCGTGAATCGGAACCGACTCAGATAGTCCTCAAAGTTGACCCTTGCTCCGTGCAAGGTACATTTTCAGCAGGCCCTGCATGGGTTCTGTAGGTGGGCTGCCCTCCATCACCATCGGTCTTTAACTTTGGATTTACCCCCGTCTAGCGCAAACTGAAGTAACCTCTTAGCGCTATTGACTTCTAAGCACTGCTTTTGGATTTAATCTTTGAAAATTCATATCTCACCTTCTACTTTTTTATTGTTTTGGTCTTGTTTTACTCCGATAAATATTCTCCATTGTTATAAACTCTTCTGGAGTCATTTTGTGGTACTTTCACTCTGTTACTGTAATTAAAGTGTTGTACAATTACTTTACACATTGCCTCCTAAGTTAAGCCTGACTGCTCTGAGCCAAGTGACCAGAGGGTGAGCACAGGTTAATTTAGATTGTATATTTGACTTACCCTTACGAGAATTGTGACTCCTGCTTGGACAGGGTGTATGCTCTGCCAACCAGAAGTCTCGATATCCCACAGGCATCAAGTAGCCCTTTTGCTAAATTAGAGTCACTGTATGATCTTTGACATATTTACTTTGCCGACATAATGACTTTTCATTTGTTTTTCATAAGGTCCCAGTTCTATTCACTAATAACTCTAGGATGTTTGTTTATTTCACAGTGCTATCATGATACAACTTGATATTGGATTTACAGATTTCTTTGTTCACAAAGTAAAGATGTGCATTTAGGCTTTTTTAAAGATGTAATGAAAATAGTGTCCCTTAGCAATATTTTGCTGTGTTTGCCATTTATGATCACTCATTACAACACAATTCACCTTTTGGCTCATTTTTATAATATTCTTCATTAAGGGTACAGTTTAAATCTGGTACAGTGGTGTGTTCAGTAAAGAGGCCCACTTGCCATCTTCCATATTGTTGTATCCCAGGTAGGGCTGTGCGGAGCTCGCAGAGTTCTACTCTGCGGAATTTCGCGGAGTTACTGAAAAACTCCATTAAATTCTGTCCAGTTCCGCAAGCAGGTGGAGTTGAGCCGGTATCCCTCCCTATCCCACAATGAACATCATCATCAACCACAAAGATAATCTACACTTCGCCTGCCCTCAAATGAATGATACTAGTTCAACAAAAAGGCATTAAACATGCATTCTTCTGTAACAGAAACTAGTGTGCGATAATATAAAACTAAAGATTATGGTACAAGTCACGTCCTGTACTTTCGCTCATGCATCTGTTCTGTAGGTAACAGTGTGCGTAAGTGAATGGAACCCAAAGGCTCATGTTGCCTGTACTCACCCAGGTACAGGGTAATGTTGGAATGAGATTCATTCATTGTTGACCGAGCTGGGGTGCTGAAGGGCGCAGCCTTAATGCCATGGTCTGGCTCTGCCACCAGGAGGGCTCCTTGTTGCCGATGCAGTGCAGGTCGGTTGCAGGGCGCTGGCATTGTGTTGGTGGTCCAGGTTCCCCGTTTGGTGTTGGTGACCACCGGCTCCCTGAAGCAGGCATACAGCACTGTGGTGCCCCCTCGTGGTCGTAGCATGAATCCATGCTCCCCAGGGTAGGTGAGACCACCTGAGCTTACAGGAGAAGGGCAGGGTGGGAGTTGGGAGTCTCAGGACTAGCTGGGTGAAAAAATGGAAAAGGCCGGGCAGTAGAATGCATGACAGACAAAGTTCTCTCTGCCACAGAAGGGAGTGTCCTGACTCCTGACGCAACAATGGCACAACTCTAAACCTTCTTTCACGAGCGGGCTTCTGTGATTGGGTGCCTCTGTCTGTAGCTTTCCTACTCACTCACTATGCTAAAAAACAATAGTGGACCGAACTCCAAAGTCTTTGCTGAAAGACTAGACTGCTAACTGTGGCAGCCATCTTGGGTTGCTCACGCCACTCTGTGTGTTACTAATATTGACTGTTTTATGGGAGCGCACTGGTGAATTCCACTAAGCAGTGGTTTGTGGCGTTTTAGCTGAACTCCGCACTCCAAGTGGAGCGGCTCAAACTCCGCAAACTTCACAGGCGAAGCAGAGTTTGCCACCCACCGCTAATCCCAAGCTGTTGCTTCATTATGGGATTTTGTTTCTTGGACAGGTGTGGACAACATACACAAAGTCACCCAAATAGTGCCTACATTGCAATTAGGACAAAGCCAGGCATATCAGCTTTGCCAGTGCTTATGCAAAGTGGGTACTTGTCTGAGAATGGTGCATATGTAAGGCAGCCAAATAACAAAATTGTAATGATGACAATAGTTCTATTCGCTTGGTAAATAATAGCATATAGTATGAGTATGTGTGTGACAACATTAACGTTTTGAACCAAAATAACACACTGAAATTCAAGGAATTCACAGAAAGTTAGCTGAGCTAACTATAACCTGCACCCCGGCCATACATTGCTTATGACCTCACATATTAAATCACTCATGTCATGTTCTATGACATCATTTATGACATCACAGTGATGTCATCAATGATGACATTTGTAACTGGTACATTTCTGTGTTTTTTTAGTTTAAAATGTTAATGTTTTCACTGACATATTCACCTAACTATAAAGCTTCCAGAATGTTGGACAGCGATTGGCATGGAATGTTGGCGGACCAATGGGGAGCTCCTTAACCGAATGTTGTGGAGCCTCTGGATCACTGAAGGCTGAAATGTTTGGTTGAAAGATGCTTTAATTTATTGACATAGTAGTTTTATTTATTGACAAAATGGAGCAGCCTGAATTTATGAGTAAACCTCTTGAAGAAGTATTTCTTCTTTGAGAAAAACATGTTTTTCTGATTTTCTTTGGTAAGGTGAGCAGTGTTGACACACGAGTTAGGATGGAGGGAATTTCAGAGTACGGTAAAACACACTGTGAATGGCCATCTTCCCATCCATGTGTTTTTTGTACTTGGGGCAGTGTTAGAATTTGTGCTGACACTGATTTAAGGAAGTTGTAGGAGGTGGGAGTTTTGTAAGGAAGAAATTGGGCTTGCTTCATTCTTACATTCCCTCTGAAGAATGTTCATTTTCAAACACATCCTATCAATTGAAATAGGCACTTCTTTAATTCATATTTTTTATGTGAATATTGTCAATGAATAATCGAGAGACATCTTTGCTTTTGTTTAATAGGTACATTTACAATTTCTGTATGTAATAAACATATGAGGATGAAATGAGAAATGGCATTCACCAAATCCTCACAGGCTATGCAGAGATTTATTTTACTCTGCCAGGGAGAGATGGTGATAAAATATATTTAGTTACCTATATGTGAAGAGACTAAATTGATGGAATAGTGAAGAGTTCACTTAGCAGTATTAGAATGCTGACTTCTTAGCTTTTATATTTATAGTGGGTTTCCAAACATTTTAAAAGATAAACAATTTCAAACAGACCTGAGGAGGTGTATAGTTACAATGCAATAAAAAAAGGACAACCAAGCTTTCATACATTTCGGCTTGAAGACCCCTGCTCACAACGTGAGCAATAGTATTCTACACCCAGCACAAATTAAACAAAGTCAATAATATGAACAGTGTATAATGAATTACAAAAACATTAAGGAAATCCTCACAATAATCACATGAATAAATAAATCATACTATGCCATAGATAATATAACAAATAGTTAATTAAAGCCTCAGAGGGCAACATTGATGTAGATCACTTGAGTGAATCAGTTGGTTAATGATTATATTGTCCCATTTGTTCTCCCAAGAGGTTTTGAGAAGTGGCATTGCTAGAAATGGCCCTTTCTGCAGCGTTACCCCAAATATTTTGCCTTCCTCCTCCCCTTTTTGCTAAATGTGTTTTTGTTGGCTTTAGGATTCTGGGCACCTTACTACTGCTAACCAGTGCTAAAGTACATATGCTCTGTACTCAAATCATCGTAACATTGGCTTAGCCACAATTGGCATTTTTAATTTACTTATGAGTCCCTAGTAATTGTGCACTATATGTGTCCAGGGCCTGTAAATTAAATGCTACCAGTGGGCCTGCAGTACTGATTGTGCCACTCACTTCAGTAGCCCTTAAACATGGTTCAGGCCTGCCACTGCAGAGCCTGTTTGCAGTTTCAAACTGCCATTTCGACCTGGCATGTTAACCTATTTGCCAGGCGCAAACCTTTCCTTTTATCACATATATATAAGTCACCCCTAAGGTAGGCCTTTGGCAGGGTGCAATGTATGTAAAAGGTAGAAGGTAGGACATGTAAGTTTGACTTTTACATGTCATGGCAGTTAAAAACTGCTAATTTCCTTTTTCACTATTGCAAGGCCTATTTCTCCTATAGGTTACCATTGGTATTGCCTTAAAACGTCTTTTGGGAATAGGTTAGAGATTTGGAGTCTGGTGTCTCTGGACTCACAATTTAAAATC
This sequence comes from Triturus cristatus, assembly GCF_964204655.1. Classification (NCBI taxonomy): domain Eukaryota; kingdom Metazoa; phylum Chordata; class Amphibia; order Caudata; family Salamandridae; genus Triturus; species Triturus cristatus. The sequence continues at coordinate 1,070,707,049 of NC_140591.1, read as the reverse complement.
ACAACGTATGGTGAAGTCGGATTTTAAATTGTAAATGCCACTTTTTGAGCGTTGGCATTTTCTTACTTTAACCATTCTGTGCCTCTGCCTGTCTCTGAATACACATCTGGGTTGGGTGACAGTTGGGATTTTTACACTCGCTGTAGACGATCACACACAGGGAGCTGGGGTTTGACATTTGCATCCTGATGGCCCATCACAAGGCTGATGGGCCTTCCTGAGATAGATTGGGAGAGAGGAGCTGAGACTTGCACCTGAATAGGGCTGTACCTGTCCCCACACAAAGAGTTGCATAGCCCCTTGTAGTGAGCCTAGAGCAAGGGCATTCAGGGCAGGGACCTCGTGATCTTCAAAGGCTTCTTAGAAGTCTCCCCCACTTCAAAGGCACATTTGGGTATAAGTGCTGGACCCCTGACACAACCAAATCAGAACTTTGCTGATACCAGCGACATTCTGCCTGGAAAAAAACTGTTGTGCTGCAGGAGGGTCTGCCGCTTTGCTACCTGCTCTGCTGTGTGGGCCTGCTGCTTCATGCTTAGGAGTGAGAAGGACTGGACCTGTTCTCTACATCCTTGAACCCAAGATTCTCCAACGGCTTGTTGGCTTGCCTCCAGTGAAGTCTCAAAAAAGGGTCAAAAAAGACTTCTTGCAACTTTGTTCGTGATGCTGGACTCTGCCACCTGTGAGTCCTACCCTTGCCTGAATTGCCCCCTCCAGTCTTGGGACTCAGAAGTGGTTTCTGCAGTTGTTGTGTGCAAAAATCAATGCAGTTACCCCTTTGCGCCAATCAAAACTGATGCAGTGCCCTCCGATGCCAACGCAGAGCCAATTTGACGACGACGCGAGTCTCGACTGTGAGGTTCGACTTTGACTCATTGACCCGACTGCGTGAATCGGAACCGACTCAGATAGTCCTCAAAGTTGACCCTTGCTCCGTGCAAGGTACATTTTCAGCAGGCCCTGCATGGGTTCTGTAGGTGGGCTGCCCTCCATCACCATCGGTCTTTAACTTTGGATTTACCCCCGTCTAGCGCAAACTGAAGTAACCTCTTAGCGCTATTGACTTCTAAGCACTGCTTTTGGATTTAATCTTTGAAAATTCATATCTCACCTTCTACTTTTTTATTGTTTTGGTCTTGTTTTACTCCGATAAATATTCTCCATTGTTATAAACTCTTCTGGAGTCATTTTGTGGTACTTTCACTCTGTTACTGTAATTAAAGTGTTGTACAATTACTTTACACATTGCCTCCTAAGTTAAGCCTGACTGCTCTGAGCCAAGTGACCAGAGGGTGAGCACAGGTTAATTTAGATTGTATATTTGACTTACCCTTACGAGAATTGTGACTCCTGCTTGGACAGGGTGTATGCTCTGCCAACCAGAAGTCTCGATATCCCACAGGCATCAAGTAGCCCTTTTGCTAAATTAGAGTCACTGTATGATCTTTGACATATTTACTTTGCCGACATAATGACTTTTCATTTGTTTTTCATAAGGTCCCAGTTCTATTCACTAATAACTCTAGGATGTTTGTTTATTTCACAGTGCTATCATGATACAACTTGATATTGGATTTACAGATTTCTTTGTTCACAAAGTAAAGATGTGCATTTAGGCTTTTTTAAAGATGTAATGAAAATAGTGTCCCTTAGCAATATTTTGCTGTGTTTGCCATTTATGATCACTCATTACAACACAATTCACCTTTTGGCTCATTTTTATAATATTCTTCATTAAGGGTACAGTTTAAATCTGGTACAGTGGTGTGTTCAGTAAAGAGGCCCACTTGCCATCTTCCATATTGTTGTATCCCAGGTAGGGCTGTGCGGAGCTCGCAGAGTTCTACTCTGCGGAATTTCGCGGAGTTACTGAAAAACTCCATTAAATTCTGTCCAGTTCCGCAAGCAGGTGGAGTTGAGCCGGTATCCCTCCCTATCCCACAATGAACATCATCATCAACCACAAAGATAATCTACACTTCGCCTGCCCTCAAATGAATGATACTAGTTCAACAAAAAGGCATTAAACATGCATTCTTCTGTAACAGAAACTAGTGTGCGATAATATAAAACTAAAGATTATGGTACAAGTCACGTCCTGTACTTTCGCTCATGCATCTGTTCTGTAGGTAACAGTGTGCGTAAGTGAATGGAACCCAAAGGCTCATGTTGCCTGTACTCACCCAGGTACAGGGTAATGTTGGAATGAGATTCATTCATTGTTGACCGAGCTGGGGTGCTGAAGGGCGCAGCCTTAATGCCATGGTCTGGCTCTGCCACCAGGAGGGCTCCTTGTTGCCGATGCAGTGCAGGTCGGTTGCAGGGCGCTGGCATTGTGTTGGTGGTCCAGGTTCCCCGTTTGGTGTTGGTGACCACCGGCTCCCTGAAGCAGGCATACAGCACTGTGGTGCCCCCTCGTGGTCGTAGCATGAATCCATGCTCCCCAGGGTAGGTGAGACCACCTGAGCTTACAGGAGAAGGGCAGGGTGGGAGTTGGGAGTCTCAGGACTAGCTGGGTGAAAAAATGGAAAAGGCCGGGCAGTAGAATGCATGACAGACAAAGTTCTCTCTGCCACAGAAGGGAGTGTCCTGACTCCTGACGCAACAATGGCACAACTCTAAACCTTCTTTCACGAGCGGGCTTCTGTGATTGGGTGCCTCTGTCTGTAGCTTTCCTACTCACTCACTATGCTAAAAAACAATAGTGGACCGAACTCCAAAGTCTTTGCTGAAAGACTAGACTGCTAACTGTGGCAGCCATCTTGGGTTGCTCACGCCACTCTGTGTGTTACTAATATTGACTGTTTTATGGGAGCGCACTGGTGAATTCCACTAAGCAGTGGTTTGTGGCGTTTTAGCTGAACTCCGCACTCCAAGTGGAGCGGCTCAAACTCCGCAAACTTCACAGGCGAAGCAGAGTTTGCCACCCACCGCTAATCCCAAGCTGTTGCTTCATTATGGGATTTTGTTTCTTGGACAGGTGTGGACAACATACACAAAGTCACCCAAATAGTGCCTACATTGCAATTAGGACAAAGCCAGGCATATCAGCTTTGCCAGTGCTTATGCAAAGTGGGTACTTGTCTGAGAATGGTGCATATGTAAGGCAGCCAAATAACAAAATTGTAATGATGACAATAGTTCTATTCGCTTGGTAAATAATAGCATATAGTATGAGTATGTGTGTGACAACATTAACGTTTTGAACCAAAATAACACACTGAAATTCAAGGAATTCACAGAAAGTTAGCTGAGCTAACTATAACCTGCACCCCGGCCATACATTGCTTATGACCTCACATATTAAATCACTCATGTCATGTTCTATGACATCATTTATGACATCACAGTGATGTCATCAATGATGACATTTGTAACTGGTACATTTCTGTGTTTTTTTAGTTTAAAATGTTAATGTTTTCACTGACATATTCACCTAACTATAAAGTTATTTTAACCTTTGATTTTTTCAGAGAATTTGAAAGTAAAAAAAAAAATATTTTTATTACACCTAACTATAACGTTAGTTTAACCTTTGACTTTTCAGTGAAATTCTAGTTTTTTTTAAACGTAAAGAATATTTAAATACGATCCGTAAATGCAACCCCGCAGCAGCCTTCGGCCAACCTTTCACATGCAGCCTACCCCATGCCGCACACAGTATTTGGCCGTGCACGGCGGGTGGTGGCCACAGGGTCTGACTCTGGGTATTTCATACCACTGGGCCTTTTTTTATTATAGGGGAATGGGGCCACCTGGCTCCCCTCCCCAAGCCTCTTTAGGCCCTGGGCACCCCATCCCCCAGGTCCGTACAGATATTTTAAAAGGGGGAGTGGGCCACGACGCCCCCTTTCCAAGCCTCTTTAGGCCGTGGGGACCCCATCGCCCAAGCCCGCACATTTATTTAAGGAGAGGGACACATATGATCCTGTTCCTAAGCCATTATCGGCCCCAGGGACTCCATTCCCTGGACCTAGTGTAATTTTCAGGGCCCCCCGTCATTTGAGAATACTAGCCACAGACCCCATCCCCAGGATGATATCCACCTTGGGGACCCCATTCCTGGGGCCCAGTGAGATTTTCAAGGGAAGGGAGGCCCACCTCCCCGGGCGATTTCAGCCCGGGGACCCTATTCCCCCAGATGACTCAGACTTAAATTTGGGTGTCCTGGCCCCCACCCAGGTCCCCTATCATACTCTTGTTGGGGGTGGTGAGGGGAGTCCCAAGGCTGCCAAGGACTCGAGCCGGCTCCCTGCATACAGCAGGATCCAGCATTTCTCCCACTTACATGGAGCAGCTCCTACTGCTGCTTCCGCCGGGAGGGAGCAATAGTTTGATCTGTTTCCCTGTCCACTTCAGTGCAGAGAGGGAAACCAATTAAAAGTTCGCTACCAGTGAGTGGGAGGATTTTCAAAGCCCCCACCTGCTGGAGACTAGGTGTTTGCTCTTGCTTGGCTGGAGATTGAAAAATGCTTCCGCAAGCGAGACCAAACACAGGTTTCCCAGCAAGTGCCATTACAGACACGGCAACCGCTATGTTCTGGGGTGGGCTCTCCGGGACATAGCTACTGAGCCATCTCTGGGGTCACCGTGCCATTAATGGCTCAGTGAGGGGGGCTGTGTTGCTCCCCTCCCCATTTTGTTACCCTTTGTCCCCAGGAGTATGCTCGCCGGGCCTTTTGAGGCTTGGGGAGGGGGGCTGTGTGGCCCCCTCCCCATATAAAGTATCTTTAGCCCCAGGGGTGTGCTCCCTGTGTGCTTTCCAGGCTCAGGAGGGGGCCTCATATCCCCCACCCCAGATAAACAAATTTCAGCCCCTGGGGTGGGCTACCTGGGAGTTCTGCAGCCTCTGGGAGGGGGGCCATGCAGCCCCTCTCCCCTTCATGAATACAAGCCATGGGGCCTAGGGGTTCAGGGCATCCCTACCCCTGACCCCTATACTATTTTATTTTATTTCATGACCGGCGACTAAGTCCTTGAGTCCTGTAATGGCTGCCTGCAACATTTTTCTCATATAGCTGGCAGCCAATCAGAGCACTTGCAGAAGTCTACCTCCTAATGAAGTGAGATGGCCAAGGGAAAAATAAGCTCCCTGGACCATTCAGAATCCTCTATTTTTAAATTGCCGCTCTCTCGAGAGACTTGTGTAGACCCAACCGTCCAGATATTTGTCAACCTTAATTTCTCAAACACTACTGAATGGATTTACACCAAATCACAAAAAGCACAATCGCGGACCAAGATCTAGCTTCCTGCCAAATCTGGTATAATTCCATTGAGTAGTTCTTGCTGTATCCTGTTATAAAGAGGTCTTTTGAAAAAGGCTTGGGTATTTTGCATTTTGGGACACCCTTTTTTCTCGCCACCCACTTGACGGAATCCCCCTGAAACCTTCCAGGATGGAGTTAAGGTGGATGAACTTTTTTTGGAAAGTTTTGTGAAGATTCATCAAACAAGCCCAAAGTTATTAGCAAACCAAAAAACTTTCTTTCTATGGAAAAGTAGACCTAACTATAACTACCAAGTTTTGACCACCACTGGGTAATATATATGTTTAGGTTTGCTAATATCTTTGCTGCCTTTTGTCACTTGCTGGGTCAAAAAAAACATAATAGGGACCTGTTCTTAGTGTCTGCGGTGTGTTGCCGTGAACAGGTGAAGGCCATGTGTGGCTGGGGGTTGACTGTCTACAAGAGGTTCACTTGCAAGCCAACTCCTCATTGCGCAAAACCAAAATCCAAGCTCGACGGGGGGTTGGCCAAACATATGGTGCTAAAATTGTCAGAGAAGACGCTTACCTGTATCTCTCGCTCTTTTTGACGACGAGCTATCCCCAGTCCACCCGAAAACTGCTCGGGGTCCAGAACTAATGAAACTCTGTTACCCAAGAAGTCTCCGAAGGGAAAGGGGGAATGGGAGAAAGAGAGAGAGAGAGAGATTGTCCTCCTGGAACCGGGTGCTGTTCTATTCTGGGGGTGCTTGACAATTGCGCATACAGGAAGGGCTCACTACCAACCGAAAATCAGTAAGCTGAAGAAATATAGAAATACGAGTAATGAATACACTTTAATGGTATACACAATAGCATCAATTAAACAGTGATTATTACATGTACCTAGGTTAGGGACTCTCTAAACAACTCTCTCTTGAATAGTACGTAATGTGACACTGTTGTTATTTTAGTTCTGCTGGGGCTTCTGCAAAAGAAAACAAGCTAAAACATATCCTCCACCACCAAGACTTTTGAAACAAAGATTACCACGCTTCCTAGAAATTACCTCTAACATTTAGCACATAAGTGATCTACAGTGTCCATTAACAATGATTCAGAGTCTTTTTAGGCTTTCAATCAGTTCTATCAGCCTTCCAACACAATGTTCTTCTGGATTATTCCTCAAGAATTTTGATAAAAGAAGCGATAATAAAGTACTGTTCAAAAGTCTTTGTTATTCATCACACATAGTCTGTGTTCTTGCTGTGCTGCCTGACGTTGTCTTTACTTATGCCAGAAGTTGTCTCTACGCAGCAAACAAATAAAGAAACTCACCGAGTGACTGTAGCTTTAAATTGGACTTATCTGTGTTTGTTTGTTTCCTGTAGGGGAATGATGATGTCACCGGAAGCGCTGCGACGGGCCGCCGATCACCGGAATCAAGAGGATGCTGTCTGGAGTCAGCTGGAGTCAGCCTGGTAAGTTTACAGCAGGATAGCGGAAAGGAATGCCTGGAATGCCGTCACCCGAACCGAAAAGCCAATCTCAGGAACAGATGCAGTAAGCGCGTGTCTCCCAGAACAACGAGACCAAGCGCGTGTGAGCTGATGCGAGCGGTTTAAATACTTTCGCTTGCTCACGTTGGGAAAGGGAAGCCAGGTTTCCACGTGTTGACAGTTGACACGTGAAACGTGTTTTCTGTAGCTTGTGCCCATGAGTTCAATTAGTTTTCCCACGTGTCAACCAACGATGGGAGGTTCGATGCGAGGAACGTGAACTGCAATCCCTCCTGGCCATAGTTTACACGTGCTGATTATTTAAATAAGGAAACGTGTTTCTGAATACAAACAAAACACGAAGCATAAATGAAAATATATTTCTGCATACAATTATAATGCTTCTTTACAGTAAAACGTGTGTCCAATGAACATATGTTTCTGCATACAATTAGGATACTTATTTACAGTAAAACGTGTTTCCTATGCCTGGTTCACATTTTAATCAGATAATAATAAATACTCATTTATGGCCAAGATAATTCAACATGCCTGTAATTAACCACATGTCCTTATACAATCAGGGTTTGACATAAACCAGGGCCTGAGTGCCCATGACAGTTCTACCCCGCAAAGGCCGTCCTACAGGTTTTGGTTTAGCGGGATGAAATGCATGAAATTGTCTAATTAGACGAGGGGCATGTACATTGGCAGCAGGTTCCCAGGAACGTTCAGTTACATCGTATCCTTTCCAATCTATGAGGTGATATAATTTTCTGATTATTCTTTTGGAATCTATTATTTTATTAACCTCATATTCTAGGTGATCACCTATGATGATTGGAGGAGGAGGATTATCTTTCCTAGTACCAGGATAAAACGGCTTTAGAAGGGAAACATGAAATGTTGGATGACAGGGATATTCTGGTGGGAGATCTAACTTCATTGTTACTGGATTTATTACCTCTTTAATACTAAATGGACCGATAAACCTTGGTTGTAATTTCCTTGGACCCTCTAATTGAATATTGCGGGTGGATAACCATACCATGTCCCCAGCCTGATAAGATGGTTCAGAAGAGCGATGTTTATCAGCTTGTATTTTAACTTGAATTTTATTTTGTGCTAAACACTTTCTTGCCTTCTCCTGAATAACCTGTAAGGTTGTTAGTTTGTCATATACTGATGGTAACAAAAGGTCAACATCTGGTTTTTGAGTTGGAATACTACGGGGATGATGACCAGTAGTGAAATAAAAAGGAGAGCACCCCAAGGCGGAATGAATGGAATTATTATAAGAGAATTCCGCTAAAGAAAGGGCTCTATCCCATTGAGAGGTTAGTGTCATGGTAAAACATCGTAATGTTTGTTCAAGATATTGATTCACCTTCTCGGTCTGCCCATCTGTTTGAGGGTGAAAAGCAGATGACAAGGCGACTTCAATTCCTAGTTGATCACAAACTTTTCTCCAAAATTTTGAAACAAATTGGGGACCTCTGTCCGACAAAATCTTACTGGGCAAACCATGTAATCGTACAATGTGTTGAATAAAAATGTCACAAAATTCACTCGCAGTTGGTATCTTTTTTAGAGGAATAAAATGACCCATTTTAGACAATAAATCTACAAAAACAACGATTGTGGTGTAATTATTGGAAACTGGGAGATTGGTTATGAAATCTACACTAATGGTGTGCCAGGGAGTTCTTGGAATAGGTAGTGGGTGCAAAAGACCAGCTGGAGCAATGTTCGTAGATTTATTTCGAGCACAAACTGGACATCTTTTGATATAGTTTTGGATATCTGTTCTCATAGTGTCCCACCAGAAGTTTCTTTCACATAACTCTTGAGTCTTGTGTATACCTGGGTGCCCAGCTAACCCTGAGTCATGATGCCAAACTATTATTTGATCTCTTTGTTCTTTTAATGGAATGAACAATCTTTTTTTGTGAAAAAGAAAACCGTCCTGTACGGAATTATATTTCTTTTTCTCCCAATCATCCTGATTGATTTTCTGAGACTCTTTCTTAACTATGTCCAGGAATGTATCTGAATTGGTTAAGGCTACAACACGTTCAGTTGGTATAACTGTTTGAACCTTAGCGTCTGATTGTTTAGAATCTTTTTCATTTATCCTAGATAAGGTGTCGGATAACACCTGTTTCTGGCCCGGCCGATAAGTGATGAGGAAATCAAATTCACTAAAGAAATGAAGCCACCTCATCTGTCTTGGTGTTAATGCCTTCATAGAGGTGAAGAACTGCAGATTCTTATGATCTGAATAAATGATCATGGTGTGTTTTGCTCCTAATAAATGATGCCTCCATTCAGAAAAAACGTTTTTAATAGCCAGCAGCTCTCTTTCGGCTATTGTGTAGTTTTGTTCAGCAGGTAGGAGTTTTCGTGAATAAAATGCTAAAGGATGAAGATGACCGGTCCTTGGATCTTTTTGCATTAAAACTCCCCCTACTGCTGTTTGAGAAGCATCCGCCTCTATGAAGAATGGTTGATCAGGATTGGAGTGTATCAAAACTGGTGCTGAAGTAAAAGCTTTTTTAAGAGTTTGAAAAGCTATGTTAGCGTCCTCTGTCCACTGAAAAGCTTGCCCCTTTTTTAATAATTGAGTAATAGGAGCAACTATTCTAGAAAAGTTTGCAATAAAACGGCGATAAAAATTAGCAAACCCTAGTACTTTTTGTATGTCTTTTGTTGAATTTGGAACAGGCCAGTTCAATATGGCAGCTACTTTCTTGGAATCCATAGTGATACCGTCAGGTGAAAGAATATAACCTAAAAATTCCACAGAACTAGCATGGAATACACACTTCTCAGGTTTGGCATAGAGAGAATTGTCTCTTAACCTTTGTAAAACAATTGTAACATGGTTCACATGTTCCTCTAAATTTTTTGAAAAAATTAAAATGTCGTCAATGTAAACTATTACACAAACATCCAAAAGATCATGAAAAACCTCGTTTATGAAATACTGGAATGCCGCCGGGGCATTACATAGGCCGAACGGCATTACAGTATATTCAAACAGACCAAACTTAGTCCGGAAAGCCGTTTTCCACTCATCCCCTTCTTTGACGTGTATTAAATGATATGCGCCACGGAGATCCAACTTGGTGTAAATAGTTGAACCCTTTACCTGTTCCAAAAGGACAGGAATCAAGGGAAGGGGATACCTGTTTTTGATAGAAGCCTTGTTGATAGTACGATAATCAATACAAGCCCTCAAATCTCCGGATTTCTTCGCCACGAAGAAGAGTGGCGAAGATACAGGTGAAGTGGAGTGACGGATAAATCCTTTTTCTAAGAGCTCATCAAGATAGTGTCGTAAGTATTGATTTTCTGGCTCAGTAAGGGCATAGATACGACTGCAGGGTAAAGGAGCTCCAGGTATTAAATCAATCCTACAGTCGTAAATTCTGTGAGGTGGGAGTTTAGAAGCTTGCACTGGATCAAACACGTCTAAAAAATCGTTATAATCACTTGGGATTAAAGCAAGGTTAGCATCGATGCTAGCACAATGTAAAGGGTGGATAGGATCTTGAGCTTCTTGGTAACAAGTATTTTGGCAAAAGGCCGAATCCAATCTCACCGTTCAGTGGACCCAATCAATACTCGGGTTATGCTTTTCAAGCAAAGGAATCCCTAGAATTATTCCAAAAGTCGGTGTATCAATTAAATCGAACATTATTTGTTCCGTATGTCCATTTTCACTGACTACAGTCAAGGGAGTGGTATGAAAGCGAATCATGCCAGAAGATAAGGCAGATCCATCAACGGCCCGTACTGGTTCTGGTGCAGATTTAGGCAATTGTGATACTCCTAATCTTTGTGCTAGCTGGATGTCAAAAAAGTTTCCTGTTGCTCCAGAGTCTAGAAGAACAGGTAAAATATGTCTTTGCTGCACGGTAACAATTATTGTCATTAACAACATCATGTGTCTTGGGGTATTTTTAACAGTATTGTTTATATGTTTTGAGATCTTGTTATTCTTTTTTCTCGGAGAAGCGATCTCTGTTATCTCCGAGATGCCTAGTTTTCCGATTCCAGTTGGTCGGATTGAGCAGCTGCGATAGTTTTCTTAGTTTGTGGTTTTGCTGTGCATTCCCTGGCAAAGTGCCCTGCTTTACCACAATAAAGGCATAATTTTTCCTTACGTCTCCTATCCTTTTCTTCCTGTGACAAAGGACTTCGAAGACCTCCAATTTGCATGGGTTCCGGCTCACTATTCTTTGTTTCTTTGTCTTTTCTTTCTACTTTAAACATAAGTGATCGGAAATCGGACTTGGTTTTTTCCCCCTTCCTTTCACTTAATCTATGATCAAGCTTAACAACCAAGTCTACGAACTCGGTATAATCTTCAGGTAAATCTTCAATGTGAGCCAAGGAATCTTTTAGGTCATCTCTTAAGCCTCTATAAAACAAAGAGGTGCGTTTACCTTCAGGTCAACGCGTTTCAGCAAGGAGTCTGTTGAAAGTGGTTACATATGTAAGGAGATCTTTAGTGCCCTGCCGGAGGTTTAAAAGCTCGTTATCACTTGATTGCAGGAAAACATGCCGTGCAAACAAGCGTGTCATTGTTTCTTTAAAAGTAGTAAAATCCTGTAAAAGGGGGTCATTGGATTCTATTAATGGAATAGCCCAATTGGCTGCCACCCCACCTAAATAGGAAATTACAAATGCTGTTTTAGCAGAATCAGTATTAAAGATTTGCGGTTTACAAAGAAAATGCAGCTGGCACTGACTCATAAATGCCGCAAATCGAGTATTGTCCCCATTGAAACGTTCTGGGTTAGCCAATGGGACAGGAGTAGGGGAAACCACAGTCACCTGTAGATTATGTCCAGCTTGTTGAGTACTAAGAGGGGGGTTCTGTGGAACAAACTTGGGAGGGGCCAAAACAGGACGTGTACCTAACAACTTCGGATCCCTCCATTGAGTAAACCCTGCTCGGCTTTTCGCTAATTCTTCCCTTAATAACTGATTTTCTTGTTTTACTTGTAGCATTTCCTCTTGCAATCCTCTAATTATTTCTGTGAGTTGTGAAAGCTGTGACTCCTCACCTAGATACTCCATTGTTTTGATCGTCGTCAAAAAGAACCCCTTTTTTTTTTATAGGCTTGGTCTTCTGTCAGAGAAGACGCTTACCTGTATCTCTCGCTCTTTTTGACGACGAGCTATCCCCAGTCCACCGGAAAACTGCTCGAGGTCCAGAACTAATGAAACTCTGTTACCCAAGAAGTCTCCGAAGGGAAAGGGGGAATGGGAGAAAGAGAGAGAGAGAGAGATTGTCCTCCTGGAACCGGGTGCTGTTCTATTTTGGGGGTGCTTGACAATTGCGCATACAGGAAGGGCTCACTACCAACCGGAAATCAGTAAGCTGAAGAAATATAGAAATACGAGTAATGAATACACTTTAATGGTATACACAATAGCATCAATTAAACAGTGATTATTACATGTACCTAGGTTAGGGACTCTCTAAACAACTCTCTCTTGAATAGTACGTAATGTGACACTGTTGTTATTTTAGTTCTGCTGGGGCTTCTGCAAAAGAAAACAAGCTAAAACATATCCTCCACCACCAAGACTTTTGAAACAAAGATTACCACGCTTCCTAGAAATTACCTCTAACATTTAGCACATAAGTGATCTACAGTGTCCATTAACAATGATTCAGAGTCTTTTTAGGCTTTCAATCAGTTCTATCAGCCTTCCAACACAATGTTCTTCTGGATTATTCCTCAAGAATTTTGATAAACGAAGCGATAATAAAGTACTGTTCAAAAGTCTTTGTTATTCATCACACATAGTCTGTGTTCTTGCTGTGCTGCCTGACGTTGTCTTTACTTATGCCAGAAGTTGTCTCTACGCAGCAAACAAATAAAGAAACTCACCGAGTGACTGTAGCTTTAAATTGGATTTATCTGTGTTTGTTTGTTTCCTGTAGGGGAATGATGATGTCACCGGAAGCGCTGGGACGGGCCGCCGATCACCGGAATCAAGAGGATGCTGTCTGGAGTCAGCTGGAGTCAGCCTGGTAAGTTTACAGCAGGATAGCGGAAAGGAATGCCTGGAATGCCGTCACCCGAACCGAAAAGCCAATCTCAGGAACAGATGCAGTAAGCGCGTGTCTCCCAGAACAACGAGACCAAGCGCGTGTGAGCTGATGCGAGCGGTTTAAATACTTTCGCTTGCTCACGTTGGGAAAGGGAAGCCAGGTTTCCACGTGTTGACAGTTGACACGTGAAACGTGTTTTCTGTAGCTTGTGCCCATGAGTTCAATTAGTTTTCCCACGTGTCAACCAACGATGCGAGGTCCGATGCGAGGAACGTGAACTGCAATCCCTCCTGGCCATAGTTTACACGTGTTGATTATTTAAATAAGGAAACGTGTTTCTGAATACAAACAAAACACGAAGCATAAATGAAAATATATTTCTGCATACAATTATGATGCTTCTTTACAGTAAAACGTGTGTCCAATGAACATATGTTTCTGCATACAATTAGGATACTTATTTACAGTAAAACGTGTTTCCTATGCCTGGTTCACATTTTAATCAGATAATAATAAATACTCATTTCTGGCCAAGATAATTCAACATGCCTGTTATTAACCACATGTCCTTATACAATCAGGGTTTGACATAAACCAGGGCCTGAGTGCCCATGACAAAAATATTACTTTATGTTTGAAAAAAACTAGAAATTCATTGCAAAAAAGCAATATTAGGATATTTTTGTTAGATATTTTGCTAGACTTCATGCTGTGCCTTTCTTTGAGATTCTCAGCAACATGGACCAAACAGCTCTGGTTGTCTCATGTATCTGTGATACTGTAGCATGTGTTTATCTTAATTTTGTCAGCTGATGTTGGAAGAAGTATTTAATTAAAGAGCATTTACTAAAACTGCTCATTGAGAGCAGCCAGAGCTGTAAAGTAATGATGAATAGTGTTGGATGCCTGGATTAGATTGTAATAATGACTCTAACTGTATTTTCTTTTGCAGGCTTTCACTGCCCTGATATATGTCCACCCAGATGGATTGTGGCTAACGGACTAGCATTAAAGGAGGAATAAGCAAATCAAGAAGATATACATGAAATGCCTCCAACTTCAAAATTATGTCACATTTCACAACTTCTAACAACCAATGTATGTGCCTAACACCAATGGGAAGTGGTGCTCAGAATGCAGATGTCTAAATCTACATTTTACGCTTGTACTACATTCTTCAGCTGCTCCGAATATACATTTTGGGTGCTGCATTGTTTTTTTTCATTACACTCATTGCCAATTTGTGGGGGTTTATGATATGGATATTCAGCAATCACCAAGCATTCCTATGTCTAATCCCTGATGGATACAACTGTTTCATTCACTGCCACTGTCGAGCTGCACTTGGAATTCACCTGGAAGATTTCACATTTCATATTTTGTCACTATGACGACTGTAGGCATGTTATAAGTCATCATCTATAAACTTGCAGGGTAGTTTTCTATCATTTGTCCATCCCTATGCTTGGCAACAAGCCAAGCAGTGCTTTTAATGCAAACTGGCACTGATATAAAAAAAATATTCTTTCAATCCCTCCCACCTGCTTGCAATGTATGTCCACCAAAGGGTTTGTAGTTTTAATTTAACCAAACTCTTCTACATACTGAATTGTGTAGATCTAAACTCTGGGATACTTTGATCAAAACTTTGCACTGTGTTTGCATCACAAAAATGACGCATACTGGTGCAAACTATTGATTTGGGGATTTACTTTTCAGCACTTGTTTTGGACTGGAAAGTAGGCCCAAAGTAACTCTTTGCACTATTTTGCTCTATTTTGCATCATGGGAGCGTATCGTGGGTGAAACAAGGGTGTTCCCATGCAATAACTCATGGAGTTTTAAGCACAACCTATCTACTGACAGTGATAAACAGGGATCAGCCCCAAACAGATATGCCCCCTAAAGGCAGGCATAACGTTTTTGCAAAGATTTCCTTTCTGAAAACGTTTCTAATTTTGTATGTATGCTGTACTGTACAAAGTTTGGTAATATATGTTTAAGAATAGTATTTTGTACTTGAAGGGTACACTTTCTTTACAAAACCTATGGTTGACATCAGAGGTACACCCTTGCACTATTGTGCAAAAGTGTGACTGTTGGTGCCGGGCAGCTTAAAGTACACTAGGGTAGGGGGAGAGAGACAACTCTCTTTCATGCAATGCAGAAGAGAAGCTTTTCCCACTGCACTGCGTTGATTGGAAACTTAGGGCCAGATTTATCATACTTACATGCAACGCAACATGGCAAGATATCTTGCTGCACTGCGCTGTGCGAAAGGGAGAGGGCAGGAAGGCACCATATTTAACTAACTATGATGCATTCCTGTCCTTTACTTGCGCTAGCGCACAATGTGCTGCCTTGTGTCAATGTGGGTATCCTTGCAAAATGGTGCAAGGGTGCCTGCGGTGCAGGCAGGATTGTTTTCGTGCAGGAAGGGGCACCTTCCTACTAAAAAAAAAACATTTTAGGTAGAGTGCAGCACATAAAGAAAGAGGAAATAATGAGAAGAAATAAAGATATTTCCCCTCGTTATGCCTCACCTGGGTAGGTGTAGTATTTTGATGCATTCCCAGGTCTAACACTAATGGAAAATCTGGAAATGCGACAAAATCCATGGGTGGAAGCGTGGGAACACCCACCCTCAGCCCATGGATCGCCTTCTTGGGGCAGAGTAGCTCAAGGCGCTGCTTTGCATTACTCGAGATTTACCAAGCACTGCAAGACAACCCAAGGTGGCATTGCATTGCTTGGTAAATCTGACTTTAGTGTTGAGTTGCTCTTGCATCACCTTGCATGATGCAAGGGCAATGCAACACTATGATAAATCTGACCCTTAGTAAGTCTCCCCCTCTGTATTTCAAATGTTTCTTCTACCAAAATCATTAACATTTTAGGGTAGCTCTTTACAGGGACTGCCACAACTCTCCAAAAATTCTGGAATCAAATTACGTTTTTACAAATTTGTAGATCTAACTACTGATACATGCAACACATATGCTAAGGGATGCTAAGAATTTGTTAAGAGGTGGTGACATTTCTATTGTATCTTTGCATGGAATTCAGGATCCTGCTCGACTGTGATCCATGGTCATGTGGGTGAAAGTTTGAAAACCTTCTTGTTCTGAACATTTACAAGCTATCTGTAGGGCTTGCACCACACAAACTCATGGACATCATTTAGGGGTCACTTGGGTTGACTATTAGTGTATTAAAAAAACTGGAATACATTTAGCTGGACTATACTATCCGGCAACTGAGGCAATAAAAAATGCTTTAAAAAGTATGTTGTGTGTGCGCTTGCGGATGAGAGTGTGCTTCTGTAAGAGAAAGTGTGTGTATATGTGTAAGCATGTGTGTCTGAGTGAAGTAAAGGTCAAATGATGTGTCCTGTCACTTCTGCTGCCCCTGACATTTTGGTGAATTGACATCCATGCACACACAGACAGTTTTGTTGCTTGTTTTTGCAGCAGATCCCTAGGATTAAACACTGGTCTACATACGTGCTCAGAATACAGTTAGTCATGTTCAAATTATTTCAATTTCCCTCTCAGAGAATTGCGTATAGGTGGCCCTTCATCAACAATCAGCTTTTGCATGTGCAGCATCCCTGATATATGTATGAAACTGCTGACAGTGGTATCCACGTTAAGTCATGTTTGTTTTTAACTAAGAGCAGCATTGTTTTTTTTAATTCCAACTAGCTGTCATTATTCCTAACTCACTATCCCTCCAAGCTCTTGTACCACTGCCTAAACAATGTGTCTACTAATAAATATATTTGTGATTCTACATTGTGTCATAGAACCTTTCTTTTCTCTCCCATTCTATGCTCACACTTATGGATATGATTACACACATGACTCTGCTTGTGCAACCAGCTTGTTACTTTTGGTGTATTTATCCATTCCAATATCTAGTATTCCACTGAATCCTGTGAACAAATATTAAAAAAATGCCTTAAACATTTATGTGAAATCTCTAACAGTGAATAAAATAAATGCAGCATATTAAATATTTGCAAAACATTATGTTTGCTTATATTTCTATTTCTTGACTCATTTGATTGTTTGTTTATCTATTATTCATTCTTCCTCAACTGTTTTAGTCCTTCCTGTATCAATGATTATGTCTCCCCTTTTGGTTTTATCGTTCCGCTCTCTCCCAGCAATTCTCATAATTCAGATGCCTAACACACAACCATTTGCATTTGCAGTATCCATCATTGTCACTTACCACATCTAATGAACAGAGCTTGTTCTCTCTATGCCCCTATGCATGCTCAACACTCATTGACGGTGGTCTTCAAAACTAGAGGTGGCTCTACCTTTACCGAAATGGGGAGGTTTTCACATAATGGAACACAGCATTGGTAGTCAGTCATGTGTGAGTTTTGTGCATCTAAAAACATCTGAAGGGTTAGTGCATATTGTTAGGCTTGACATCCTTGCCGTGATTTTCCCCCTAGCATTTTGCCTTCACCCCTACTGTTTTGATGGATTTGTTTTTGTTGGCTTTAGTACTCTGTGCACTTTACCACTGCTAATCAGTGCTAAAGTTCGTGTGTTCTCTTCTTCAAACATGGTAAAATTGGCCTAAACGTAATTGACACATTTAATTTACATGTAAGTCCTTAGGAAAAGGTACTACATGTACGCGGGGTCTGTAAATTAAATCCTACTAGTGAGTCCGCAGCACTCGTTCAGCCACCCACTAAAGTAGCCTTTTCAAACATGTCTCAGGCCTGCCACTGAAGCCTGCAGTGTAGTTTTAAACTGCTACTACGACCTGGCAAAATATACCTTTTGCCATTTTTAAACCTTCCCTTTTATTACATATAAGTCACTCGTTAAGTAAGCCCTAAAGACTCGTAGGGCTGGATACCTAGGGCTCCATTAGGATGGCGGGCGGACGAAAACCTAGCGGTGCTGGGACTGACTGCCAGCAGTGCGGCGGTCCCACACCACTGATTAGGATGCGATCGCCACCCTGGCGGTCGCATTCTGTATATTTTAACATTTAACTTTTAACTGCTGTAAGCAGCACCCGCCGCAATGCCAAAATGGCATGTTGCACTTTGGCATGCACAACATGGCAGGCACCGCCCAGTGCCTGCTACCTTGTACATGGCAATGTAGGGTGGTACCATAGGTAACCCCCAAGTGCAGCCCCCCACACCACCTGGGGCCCGCAACGGGCCCTCAAAGCAATTTCCCTCGGACTTTCATTGCGGCATCGCCGCCATGGAAAGGCCTTGAAAACAAAACATCATAATATGGATGGCGGTGCCTGCTGGGCACCGCCACCAGATTGTTGCCCAAGTTTGCCCGGACGGCAATCGGAACGATTGCCGACCAGCGGAAAAGCGGCAGACAGACTTTCCGTCCGCCGTGGTAGCCCCGCCATGGTAATATGACGGGGGTAAATGTAGTTGGGATGGCGGGCGGATCGCCACCGCCGAGCCAGTGGTGGCGATCAGCCCGCCATCCTAATGGCCCCCATAGTATTTAAAAAGTTGGACAGATGGGTTTAAGTTGTACATGTTGTGGTAATGAAAAATTCCTAAAGTTGTTTTTCACTGCTGTAAGGCCTATCTCTCCCATTGCCTAACACAGGATTACCTTATTACATTTAATAAGTGATAACTTTGGATTAGGAGCAGATAGAAATGTGGTGTTCACACTGAAATGAATTGTAATTTAGAATCCTATTTAATGTAAAAGTTAGATTTTAAATAAAAATTCTGAAAGTGACACTTTTAGAACGTTTGCATTTTCTAGTCCTAACCATTAGTGCTTTATGCCAGTGTCCTGCGTCCCATGACTGTGAATGACTCTGCTGGGGTTTGTGTATTCATCTCAGACAGTGACACAAAAGGGGACTAGATGTGGGCAGGATGGGCCTTCCTTCCAGAATGGTTGGTATAGAGCTGTTACCTACCCAACTTATACTTCAAAGGGTTTACTCCTCGCACATACAAGGAACCTGACACCGGCTTTTTGTCACCCCAAACTTCTTGCCACCTTGGCAGGGAAAAGAAGACCTTTCCAGGACCAGATAAGAGGGTAACAAAACATCTAACATGCTGCTCTACCTATCTGAGTTATGTGAATGCTATTTAGTCGTTACATCAATAAATCACTCAGGTTAGACCATGTATTTACAAAAATGAATGAATAGATCAATTATTGCGACAACATTTTATTCTTGTCTTGTTGATATTCAGAAACAGTAAATCTGTACCAAAGTCAGTTCTTATTACATAATAAAATATATACAACATCAATATTGGCCCTGAATAGTAACACTTTCCATGGACAACCTTACATACCACATTCATACAATCAAACATTCAGATACCCATTCAAACCGTGAATCCACACTAAACATTCATCACCAAAAGTTCTGTCTGGGTCAAAGAAATCGTCCCAAAAATAAGTACAATATCAACGCTAAAATATCTTTAAGCGGCAATCTAATTAGTCATGTTCGGTCCACTATTTGGTGGGTTGAATACCAGAGCAAAAGTAATATATCTTAGTGAAACTAATTTGAGAACATGGGCTAAATTGACACACATTTATTTAACAAATCTAAGGGTCAAGAAAGGAGATATGAGGGTAACACAGGGAAATCCCCCACTTCTAAGGCTGGCACCAAGTATAAATAATGGACCCCCAGAACACCTCTTCAGAATACTCCTCGACATTTGGAAGGCTTCAGAAGGACTCCAAGACCCCCTGGAGGACTGCCCTGCTGCTGTCATAAGACTGCCCTGCTGCTTGAAGGCCTGGCTTGCTGCTTGTAGGAGAAGTGGACCATCTCCTTGAACCCAGGACCATCAGTAGTGACTCGAAGTGCTAGTTACTGGCCTCATGTGTGAGCTACTCAGTTTTAAACAAGCTCTAGAGACCTGCGCCTGGCTTTTACTGCCGTGAGTCCTAAACCCCCAAGTGATGCCGCTAGGTCCCGGACTCTTGGAAGGGGTGTTGGTGGTACTGCTCCTACCTAACCCTAAAACATAGGAAATAGAAGAAATTTCACACAAAAGTACCCTTAAACTTGTTAACACGTCAAAAATTTTTATTGAAGGACGAAAATATTGAGATTATTGTTGTAGGTAGTATGTTGAAAGTAGTTCTGTTGTCCCAGTTGTTAGGTACAAATAAAATATCTTGATAATAGTTTTATCTGCTCTGTATATAGAGGTAGAAGTTTGAATATCAAGAGCAAGGTTCCATTATCTAACATTGCACTCCAGAAAAGGACATGGTATAGTTAAGAAATACTATATATATATATATTATTAAATTACATGATTTTTTATAAAATGTATTTTTATGATGATTTTTAACCATCGAAATAAAGATTTACTGAACTTACTGAACTACTATATTGTGACAGTGTTGCAAGTCAGAAATAATGTTACACAAAGCTCATTAGAGAGTAATGGTATTGGTTGTGAACTAAAATACTGTTTTGTAAGGAGAAAACTGAGGAAGTGTTATACATGCAGACAATGTGTAGCATTTACACACGAGTGAGCAGCAGGAGTAGGATGGTTTTACTGTCTTCGGTCTGGGATTGGTGCAGAATCAACTGCTAGTCTAGTGCAGAGTTCAGGATTTTTTCAGAAACAATCCATTAAACCTACCTGGCAAAACTATAGAAAATGCAGAATCACAGGGTTACCTAATAATGTTTTATAGCTCTCACACAACATGATTACAAAACATTACATTGCACATACTTTAAAATGCTTTGAGCTGAAAGAGCAGCACTTATTATGCCAGTGATTGCTTTCCAAATGTTCTTTAACCTGACCTTTCATTCTGAAACCCATATGGTTAACATCAGTATAAAAATAATGTTTTGAGTGTGTATGCCTTGCCTGCTCCCTAACTGTAGAGTCACATTCAATGGGTACTCAAGGAACGTCCGAGGCTACCAATCACTTATTCCACACTGTACAAAAATCCAGTTAGTACTGGTTTTGGTTGTCGTATTGCTATATTTCCAAAATGACTTAGTAGAAAATATCTGCATGCTACTGACAAGTCATTAACAACACACTCAGGTTACTAAATAAAGGCGTGCACACATATGAACTCATGTGTAGAAATTCAGCAAGAAGGCTGCTCTTCAACACTGAACACTTACATTTCAGATGAGGGAAATGGTTACACAGTTCCTACTGTGCTTGGAAGGAGACTTTTAACATGGTGAATTCCACTCAGAGGCGGATCGGGTTGTGATGGCACACTTTAATGAATCCAGAGGGAATCTTCCTCTGGTTGCTTTTATAAAATGGCTCCTTAGCCCCACAACTGGGGTGAGAAGATGGTTTCAACAACAAAATGGCATAACAGGATAGGTTGCACTCCAACAAATATTGAATCAGGACAGGCTTGAGTTATTTGCCATTTGACTCGGTCTGTACTCATTACCAGGTTCAAAACATAATTACCATGTCCCAATATTACAGAATAAAGTCCTTTTCATTTATTTTCATACAGGATCAAATATATTAGGTATGAAGCTCTATTTTTAGCACAACAAGAGAACATAATAGAGAAACAGAGACTACATGAAACACACAATCAACTGTTCTATCTACTCTCTTTATGCAGGAATTCTTCCAGTAATTAAAAATTGTTTCCAAATTCCTTTGGCCTATCCACCTATAGCACATAATATGATCTGTAAAAGAGGAGTCTAAAGAAAAGAGAGTGGCTAGATGATGTAGGTGAGAGTCATTATTTGGTGAATAAAAAGAAGAGAAAGACAATCAGCATGGGGTATCAATTTTGAGTAGGTCAAATAAGAGTGAGTTATTTACTACACCTGATAAATACTGCAGTCATTGGTACCTTTCAATAGATACCTCCTGTTTGAAGATTTTCACTAGGAAATGAGGCATACCGTTTGTGCATGTTCGGTTCCGCCACGATGAATGGCTAAGGGACCAGTTCATGCTGAAATGTAGGACTAGCAGGGCCCAAGAAGAATACTGGTTAAAGGTCTATTTTCTTGTAAGTGAAGTTTTGTAGTGGTTAAGAAAATAGAACATTTATATGCATAGAGGTCATCAAGAAAGAAAACAATGGTAAAGAAAAGGAATCCACCTAAAAATATAATGGACAGTCTATACAGGTGGTAGTGAAGAAAAACGCTTCTTAAAATACAGGTGGGGCAAATTCAAAAGGACTCTGTAAAGGTGTAGAAATAAGGTCATATGGCTTACTGGAGGACATGTCTATTGTACACCATGCAAAGGAACGGGGTAAAGAAGTAAATGAAGTAGTTGAGTCAACAGAGCCATCTGTACTCCAAGTAGGGAGTAAACATTGTAACTATCTAGCCCAAAGACATAATGGAAGTAAAGATTAAAATGCTTTTTGACTCAAGGACATAGCTAACGTTGCTACTTTACAAAATAAATCAAAGCAAAGCCAAGAATAATTTGAATGGCAATGAAACTGAAGGTACCTGATGCATTTCCACTTGGCTATAAGGGTCTACCCATAATAAATGTTTTTTGTTTTAAGTTAAACTGGTAGAGGAAGGTATTTGAATATTTAGGCATATGTTTCATAAAAGAGAGACTGTTTATTGAGATGGCTTCAACAGAGGCTACCAGAGGTGATGCTGAACCCAAATGCTAATAATCAGATACAGATCAAATGAATAGAGTGTACAGAATCAAATTTGATAGATGAATTTCATGAAGTGATTGCTGAATCCCATGGATGTATTGTGTTTCAATTTAGATGCCCGTACATAGGTTTCCGTGAATCATGTCCTTATATAGGCACAATTTGCATTGCCCTTATTTAGGCATAGAATCCCAGTCCTTATTTAGGCATTTGCCATGCTATCCAAATACAGGCATGGTCACCTACATCCATCCATCCCACGTCACAACGAGTTCTTAGAAACCAGAACCTTAAGCCATCGGGACTTTCCCTAGCTAGGATTATTGATTTCTTCAAGAACTCATCGATTATGCATGAACTACTATTCCTTAGGGGTTCATCCATGACGTTTTCCTCTGCCCGACTTTACGTCAATGCTAGCATTCCTAAATACCTTCCAGGTATAAATATACCTTCCCTACCCATGGCAAACCAAGGCACGGCACGGCTCGGCACGACTTGACTGCACAGTTCGCCACGGCAAGTTCGGAAGAGACCATATCCCGGCCTGATGCACTGACCAGACGCTGTCATCCCTGCTCGCAGAGAATCCAGCTTCCAGTGTTCTGACTCCCTTTGCGGGGTGTTAGAGTTTGAGATCCAGAAAGAGATTCACACCTCTCTCATTCTAAGGTATGGTGTTGACAAGAACCTAGAGGGACTCTTGGCATACAAACTTAGTATATATCATACTATAGGAAACAGCACCTACTCTTATCTTGTACTACACTTAGGTTAGGTACACTGGGGTAGAACTATTTAGAAGCATCAGACGAGTATTCACTTTTTAGCCTGTGTTATTTATGTATGTATATATGAATATATGTCATAGCTAAAAGACAATGCTATTGCAGTATTATTTCTTCCTACTGCTTACGCTGTGCATATTATATCTTGCTTACTGTCTAATGATTGTAACAGCTCATATCTCTTACATGAGAAACAAGACTGTTCAATAAATCCCTTTTATTGAAACGCCCGTCTATCTATTTCTGTGTAACTCTGAAGAAACTAAGCATGTACGATTGACTGAGTGAAACTGTTATCTATTGTTTCCACGATTCTGAGACGCGTTCCGATTCTTAGGGAAGCAAAGTTGTCATGTTTATGCGGTTTTCAGAAACTACTCCCTTCTTGTTCATTCGAGAAGTTTCTAGTGACCTCTGAGTTAGCTGGCACACACAAGTAATTAAGTTTAATGTACTCGATAGGAGCATACTGACCTTAGTCCAATGCAAAAACTATAGTGTATATTATTCCAATGCTCAGAGCCTATAAGTGAAATAGGAACTATACTACATGGCGCCCAACGTTTGGTAAGGCACTAATTTAACGCTAGATACTGAAGTAACTCAGTCGTGCTTTTCTCAGAGACCCCTACTCATAATTCTCCATAAGACGTCTGGAGTGGCTAGGGATAATATCAGCCATAGCTGAGTAGGACGAACATCCTATGTATTAGCTGTTTGGTTTGTTCAACGTTGAAGGATACAGTGTTTCAAAATATTGTGCACCCTATCTTTGTTTCCTTGAAACTTGCTCTACATTTTCAAAAAACAATGTCCCAAAACGGGGATAATAATAATGAAGCTGCGACTGACCAAGTCGCAACAGCTTTTAATGCTACAGGTTTAAATGAAACCGATGAGAGTGTTATAAACATCCCTCCAAACTTAAGGAGAGCCATCACTCTAAAACTTATAAAACATGGCCTAACACCAAGAGGTGGTAGAGCAGTTTTTGTGATAGAGGCACATGAATCTTTTCAGACAGAGGTATTCTATTCGTGGATTACATTCCCAGAATCAAATCCAGTAACACCTGATGAACCACCTGAGGAATACATTTCCTTCGAGGATATTGAAATTCCACTCACATACCAGGAGCCTCAGCTCTGGTTCATAGGCGTCCCAAAACATTACAATCACATTACCGGGCTCGCTCCACTAGGTAGACCAGGAGCAACATAGCCGATTTGAGCCGGCTACACACCTCTTCCTGATATCGAAGACATGTCAGACGATGAATTACTCACTCAACTCAAGGAGTTAATAAAAATTTACAGACAGTTAGTACAATATGTCATGCGGACTTTAACAGTCCAACCACCAATAACATTCCAAATCAAACCCCTCACCAGGGGAATACACTAAAGATTACTCCACAGACTTTACATGTATTCATGGGTAAAATGCCCACAAAACGTGAACAAATTCCATTCTGGATAGCTCAAAAAATTTCTTAAATCGAAGCAGTATTTCCTAACACTAGCCCTTATGAGAAACACAGAATCTTAACAATCTGTCTACCAATAGGGATCACACCACATCTGGAAGACTGCACCACTTGGGGCACAGTCTTTGCTGGCATCTATACTAAAACACATGGTGTTCCGTCTATTTTGGTAATACCTGATGTCCTGAAACAAATTCAAAATGAATACGGGGCAGAGCCTGCTCTGAATCTAGGTATGAAATTACTAAAGAACTTCGACCATGTCTCAACAATATTATCTAATACTAAAGGGGATGCAACAGCAGTGGTGATCCACCAAAAATTAAGGGAATTTGATGTAACAGAACATCAACATGAACTACCCAGAATAATAGAAAGATCCTATGAAGAATAAGGCAGAGACAGTTTGGGTGGAAAACTAGTTAAACCACAACTGTCTGAGGGTCCTGAAAAGAACTCAATTAAACACAACCCTACATCTTCTAAAAAGAAGTGGGAAAACAACAAACAACATTCAAAAGAGAAACAATCTCAATCCCGAGGTAGGTCTCCTCAAAAGGAGCCCTCTGACAGGAGGTATAACCTCAGGAAGAGGGATAATTTGAAAAAACCTGACAGGTATCAAGATACTGATACACGTTCCTCTCGTACCTTTCAGACATCCTTGCAGACATCCGAAAGAAGATGATGGTCAGATCATAAAGAAGAACGCGTGAAGTCCAGAGACGATCAACACGTTTAGAAAAACAAACCAAAACCTCAATTCACTAAGAAAAAGGTAGCAGGTCTGAAGATCAGACATGCCGAGAATTCTGAGAACACAACTCAAGAATGGAGAAAGGGCTCAGACAATGCTGAACAGTGCAGCAGAAGTAACACTAGCTCGCCAGAACATGAAGGAACTTCTGGAGATAGTGGACTTGAATGAGTACATCACAGTTGAGACCTTGGACACCATGGTTAGTTCTCCACAAATGTTATATGAAATAACACTCCGGATGGAGGGAGACATACCAAGAAAAGTGAAAACACTCTTTTGATAAAAACTTTCAAGGGGTTATGACATACTTCTAGCAGAACAAGACTGGCCACCACAATTTGTCAGGGAGTGCTCACATGGCGAAGACATCATTATGCCAGACTTCTTCAACCATGTTACTATAAATTTAAAATATACTTATGCCAGGAAATGGGCAGTTGCCCAGGCTCCAACATTATACAAAAATCATGTAGGATGGGATGAGGACTCACCTCACCATAAAATCCAATTAAAATGTCAACCTACTGCACAAAGACAGTACCCAATTAAGCAAGAAGCTAAAAAACAGGTCAGGGAGATCTTAGATCAACTTGAATACCAAGGGGTGATTGAAACATGCACCTCATCAATGAACAATCCTTTGTTTCCTGTTTCCAAACCAGACAACACATATCATCTAGTTTTGGATTACAGACACCTGAACACTTGTTCTAAAACTTTTGCAGTACAAAATGCACACAGTACAGCACTAATGAATAACATTGTGCATAAAAAATATAAAACCACATTGGATATTTCTAATGGTTTCTTTTGTCAAAACATAGCACCTGAAAGTAGGTACTTGACAGCTTTCTCAATAATGGGGACCCAGCGTCACTTTTGTCAACTCCCACAAGGGTTGATGATATCTATCTGACAGACGATGACCTGGATAGGCACTTGAACAGGGTAAATACCATTATACTGGGCTTCGCTTCTGAGGGCTAAAAATTCAATTTAAAACAATCAAGAATTGCCCATCTCAATGTCCTATTCCTAGGATATGAGCTTTCAAGTGAAGGCAAAATCCTGGCAGCTAACTTTTTAAAAAAGTGTGCGCTGCTCCAACCTCCAAAAACGCTGAAAAACTTACAGTCGATTCTAGGTTTCCTGAATTTTGGAAGAACTTACATTCTAAATTACGCAGAAAGGGTTAAATCTCTCTACGAATTAATCAAACCTGATTTCAAAAACAAAGATTGGACACAGGAACACACAGGAGTCCTATGTTCACTTCAAGCTGACATGTTAGCAACAAATCACGTACAAACCTGCGTAAATACACGCAATTTAGTGATCCAAATAATTTCGGGTCAATGCGGATTCACCTACTTAACTTTTAATGAAGGTGAAAAAGTACCAATTGCATGCAAATCACATTTGTATACACAAGCGGAAATGCGCTTAACTTCGACAGAAAAAATTATGACAGCAGTTCAAACTGCTGTAGCAAATGAAAGAGCTCTAGCTCAGGGGAAACACATTATTGTCGTGACTCCAGTTCCAGCCTTGGAGGCAGTTACAAAAGCGAGCATTCCAAATGCAAAAGCTTTACATCCAAGATGGATACAATGAGTTAATTCTCTTGCTGCAACAGATGTTGAATATGTTTTTGATCCTAATTTAAAAACACAAGCATTCCTGCAATACGAACAGGAATGTCCTCTGCCTATTGAGATTCTCCCTCTTGACCAGTATGAATTTATCATTTATACTGACGGATCAGCACAACCCGTTATGGAAAGTAAGCAAGCTTACAGTGCAGCATGTGCGATCGTTAAAGGTCGTATGCCTAATGGTAAATTCCGACTGATGGTCACTAAAACACAATCTCTAGGAGATTATACAGCTCAGCGAGCTGAACTACAAGCGTTCAAATTGGCACTTGAAAATACTGATCGCGGATTACCAACACTTATAGTGTGCGATTCTTTTTACTGTGTTCAATCAAATAATGAATATTTACAGAACTGGCTTCAAAATGGTTTCAAAGATGCAAAAGGTGGCACAATCAAGCATAAAACACTTTGGCAGCAAGTAGTTCAGTTGCAAAATGGACTAAAAAACACTCATAGGATACACACGCTGAGTCATCAACGTGATGGCGTTCACGTTGCAGGTAATTCATTGGCTGACGAAGCCGAAAAGGGGACTGTGCAAACGGCTTCCTTAGCTGCGATCACTCGTTCAAAAATGAAAATAGACAGTGAGATATTGTTGGCTGTCAATGCTTCAAGCAAAAGCAGTGGTGCAGCGTTACCTAAAAAATTTCCACTCAAATACTCGTATATAATTGATGCGAACAACTTTCCGTTTGCTTGAATCCTTGGAGTGGGGGATAGGGTAATTCCAAACATGGAACGTAGATTAGGACTAATACTAGCAGCACATGAAGGGATAGCCTCTGCCCATGCAGGTGTTTCCGCCACAGTATCGTTATTAAAACAGAGATATTGGTGGCCCGGCATTAGGAAACAGACCAAAAACTATGTTTTGGAATGTGAAATATGCCAAAAGATGAAAGTCTCTACAGTAAAACTTCCTGTGCAGACGCCCCTGTTAATTTCAGATAAACCATTAGCTTGTGTTTACCTGGATAACTGCGGTCCCTTGCAAAGGGATAGTAACTATAAATATATCATGGTCGCAGTGGATTCATGTTCAAGGTTCCTATGGATGTGGCCTCAGCGCTCTGCTGACGCTCGAACTGTTATAAAAGATTCGACAAGAATGACCATCCAAAGCCAGTAGAGCCAGCTGCACCAGGACGGGGGACGAACAAAACGAACCACATGGGATGGAGAGTAGTATACCAGCCATTCTTCTTATTATCACCAAGACTTTCTCTCCTCTCCAACCAGGCCCAATAAATCCCACTGCAGTGGGATTTATTGGGCCTGGTTGGAGAGGTCATTCTTGTCGAATCCTTCCATAACCCCAACATCTCCCTTTTTTCCCTCTCAGCATTTCAAACTGAAAAAAGATACGCATGCAGGAAGATATCAGTACTTGCAAAGCTGGGAAACGTACAACCAAGTTGGTCCAACACTTTAAAGAGGTCAGAAATGGACCAATGGAATTTCAATGGCCAGTACTGGCGAAACTGGACTGGGGGCCGATGGAGCAGAGATGGCTCTAGCGAGGAAGGAAGCTTGTTGGATTTTTTCAGAACAGACTTTAAATAAGATACTGACCTGGAGCCTATTCTTCATCATTAACCTGTTACCACACTGAGGAACACAGTTTGTGGCCCAGAGCGGTATTGAGGATACTGACCTGGAGCCTATTCTTCATCATTAACCTGTGACCACACTGAGGAACACAGTTTGTGTCCCAGAGCGGTATTGAGGGTATTTTATTATGATTCACCAACTTTCACGTGCACTTAATTTTAACAATTTGGTCCTGACGAAGCGCTATCGACCTCTTATAGGCGGTAGAAGCGCGAAACATGTTGACCTATGACTGACCTATGACCTATGACCCCAGGGCATAGCATGCATCTAGGGTCATAATTTTCCAGCAGTCCAAAGCCTGCTAAGGGTACATCTAATAAAATTTGCTGCATGATGACCCTTTTTTTACATATTTTTCACACCATCTAGCACGCACTTCATTTACCCTCCATCAACAACCCACTCCCCACACACCCACATGCACCATCCGGCGGTCCTCAAAAGATCTCCGACAAAGAGACCCTTCGCGGGGCCCGTAGGGAATTGCAGCGCCGGCCCTACGAGGAGCAACCGCCCGATGATGAAGCATGACACCCTTCGGGGTGTGTGAGGGCAATAGAGGACAAAGAGTGGTCTTCCAGTTTCTTGAGTGGGTTTCTAATCTAGGAAATTTTCACACTCTGCTTTTCTTCCTTTTTCTCTTTTTTAGGGCTTGGTGACTTTGTGCACCCGCCCATAGGAACTTTGTCCTCCTGGTGTTAGATATCGAATTTAGGGAGCATGGACACTGGACCTCTTTTAGCTCCTAGATCCCCCCCTCTTTTTGTGATATATATTTACCTTACACACACAGATGTTGGAGTGGGGGGCGTGAAGTGTTTATTAGCGGTACACACTGAAAATCCAATAAGCGGCTCACTCATATGTCGGGATATTAGTTTACACGGGGCCTGTAGCGGTTCCACTGCAAATGTATCCTGCCACCTGCAAGGTTCACTGGCCGCTGTGATTAATCCAACGTTTGGACAACTTTCAAATGGGAGTTACCTCATGTTGAATGATCAGAGCTGTTGTGGCATGTTGCCAGGTATCCCATATCTAGTAATGGTTACTTCCAGGGTCACTTGCTCTATGCAAGTCTTGTCCCCCCAAATAGACACAGTCAGGGAGTCGCAGAAATGTTGGGACGTATCTTAAACATGTCTAATACGAGTTGTATTGTGCATGTATTTAAGACCGTATGTTCAGGACTGTTAACACCTTTTAAAGCAGTCCTCGGAATCATTCCAAACTTCATGCACTCGGTGTTTGGAGGTCTGCTGCCAATTCTAGCATTTGTTGCAGGAATCCTGTTTTTATTCCTACTGCTACGCAATGGCAAGCCACTCCACCAGCGTCACTCCCAGCACCTTGGAGAATGCTCTCCTAGAAAGGAAGTGTCGTAAGCGCATAGTGCAACAATTGGGTTTACCTCGTGTACGAGAACTAAATACCACATGGTTTCTGTCATTCAGACCAATCTGGCAAGATTGCATCTTACCTGTTATACGCTGCCTGCTTTGCGGTGAAGAATGCATGCTAGACATCTGTCTAACACTCCCATCAGTCATGCCAATGGATATCGATACTCTGCTGAACCCAATAACGGCCCATGCTCTGTGTTGTCCCCAGAGGCTACCGATCCTGATGACGGCATTCATTGAGATCTCACAGACACATCATGCTACTGCTGAGGTACGAGATGGATCAACAGGCACACAGGTAACACCGGCAACGAACACTGCTGCTGACGATGCATCACATCTATGTGCAGTTAGTCTTCTAAACTAGGTAATCAACCTATCACCGACAACGGTAGAT
Source organism: Triturus cristatus (assembly GCF_964204655.1). Classification (NCBI taxonomy): domain Eukaryota; kingdom Metazoa; phylum Chordata; class Amphibia; order Caudata; family Salamandridae; genus Triturus; species Triturus cristatus. The sequence goes on along the minus strand of NC_140591.1, from coordinate 1,070,676,503 downwards.
GATTTTTTGTCTACAGGATTAGAGGATTTATGCTTTCTCCAGCATCTTCAAATAACTTTTGATTTGGCTCACAGTGTATCATGTAATCTATGAATTCGGCCTTCAATTTATTTATTTTTTCAAAACAAAAGACTAAATTTGGAACTTTCCTACGATCACCTTTTTTGTGAATATTGACTTTTTCTTTTATGTCTACAAACTCTGCTTACAGTAGAACTATTCTTAGAGGACAGACTTCTTTGAAATACTCCCAGGGACACATTGTCAAGTTTCTTCGCATTTATGTAATCATGACATGAAAGGGCTCTGAACTTTTTTCCTTTCTGTACCACTAGACCATTTCATTACATATGTGTATATGTTTCGGTTCATTCACTTAGCATTCACTGTAAATATATGCTTAGAATGAAACATTGCATTCATATGTACAGCAACTTTGCATTTCATGTCGAGCAAAGGTTTTTTAACAAAAGACTTCTTTTAGTATGCTTTTACAAATGTTTTTAGTGAACATGTGATACTCAATTTTATGTGTTTAGCATGTTTAGCATTTAGTAATATCGATCATTCGTCAATGGAGTGGGTGTTGTGTTTCAATTAAGATGCCCGTACATAGGTTTCCCTGAATCATGTCCTTATATAGGCACAATTTGCATTGCCCTTTTTTAGGCATAGAATCCCAGTCCTTATTTAGGCATTTGCCATGCTATCCAATATACAGGCATGGTCACCTATATCCGTCCATCCCATGTCACAACGAGTTCTTAGAAACCAGACCCTTAAGCCATCGGAACTTTCCCTAGCTAGGAATATTGATTTCTCCATGCACTCATCTATTGTGTATGAACTACTATTCCTTAGGGGTTCATCCATGACATCTTCCTCTGCCCGACTTTATGTCAATGCTAGCATTCCTAAATACCTTCCAGGTATAAATATACCTTCCCTTACCATGACAAACCACGGCACGGCTCGGCACGACTTGACTGCACAGTTCGCCACGGCAAGTTCGGAAGAGACCATATCACGGCCTGACGCACTGACCAGACGCTGTCATCCCTGGAAGCAGAGAATCCAGTTTGAGACCCGGAAAGAGATTCCCACCTCTCTCATTCTAAGGTATGGAGTTGACAAGAACCTAGAGGGACTCTTGGCATACAAACTTAGTATATATCATACTATAGGAACCAGCACCTACTCTTACCTTGTACTACACTTGGTTAGGTACACTGGGGTACAACTATTTAGAAGCATCAGACGAGTATTCACTTTTTAGCCTATGTTATTTATGTATGTATATATGAATATATGTCATAGCTAAAAGACAATGCTATTGCAGTATTATTTCTTCTTACTGCTTACGCTGTGCGTATTAGTTCTTGCTTACTGTCTAATGATTGTAACAGCTCATATCTCTTACACGAGAAAAAAAACTGTTCAATAAATCCCTTTTATTGAAACGCCCATCGATCTATTTCTGTGTAACTCTGAAGAAACTAAGCATGCATGATTGATTGAGTGAAACTGTTATCTATTGTTTCCACGATTCTGAGACGCGTTCCGATTCTAAGGGAAACAAAGTTGTCATGTTTATGCGGTTGTCAGAAACGACTCCCTTCTTGTTCATTTGAGAAGTTTCTAGTGACCTCTGAGTTAGCTGGCACACAAGTAATTCACTTTATTGTACTTGATAGGAGCATACTGACCTTAGTCCTATGCAAAAACTATAGTGTATATTATTCCAATGCGCAGAGCCTATAAGGGAAATAGGAACTACACTATAGATGTCTCAAAAGGTATGCCCAATAAATACAACTAATAAAAGGGGCAACACCAATAATTAGGAGGGTAAGGGGAATTCCATTAAATGTATGGGAGAGAGTGAGGAATGAGTTGGAAAGATTATAGAAGATGGGAATCTTAGACCTAGTGGAGGCCACTGAGTGGTTGGGCTGTGTAGAAGTGGCCCACAGGCCTGGAGGGGAAATCAGACTCTGCATAGATCTAAGAGAACTCAGCAAGAATATTGTACTTGATAAATATCCACCTCCCAATATAACTGTAGTGGTGACATTGTTGCAAGAGGCCAAGGTTTTTACCACACTTGACCTAGTCACTTCATATTGTCAGGTCCTTCTGCATGAAAATTCATGTGACCATACTACCTTTGTGACACCATTTGCCACATACAGATTAATTGGAATGCTGTTTGGGCTGGTAACAGCTGTGTCAGTGTTCCAGATAGATATGAGATATTGGTGGGAGACATTGAAGGAGCATTTTTGGTTCAGGACTATGTGTTAGTTTAGTGGTTGGTTAGGACAATGAAGAATACAAGAGAAGAGTGAGAGTAATGTTGGATATTTTATAAAAGAGTGGCATGATGTTTAGGGCGAAAAAGCATTGTTTCAGTAAAAGTGAGATAGACAATTTAGTCCATTTGATCTCAGAGCTGGGGGTAAAGCCTGTGGAGAGTTTGATGATGAGTACATAAAGGCTGGTGACTCCAACCAATAAAGAAGAACTGCAGATCTTTTTAAGGATTGCAGAATCCTACAACAGGTTTATACAGAACTTACTTCAAAAGCCACCAGCATGAGGTTTTTACTGAAGAAAAGGGCAGAGTTCAAATGGGATGAAGTGCTTGAAAATGAGTTTAGAAGCATTAAAACAATTTGAAAGTGCTCCCAGTCTTCAAGATGCAGTTTACAAAGCAAGATATCTGGAGATGCCAGTAATAGGGGTTGAGGGCAGTTCTAATGCAAGAAAATAAGACTACTGCATTTGGTTCTGGGCCCTGAGAGAAAATGAAAAGAACATTTCAGTCATTGGAAAAGAGAAGCTGATAGTGCCAATAGGCAATTAGGAAATTTAGAAACTTAGGAACAAAATTTCCAATGGAAACTGATCAAAAGCCTCTAAAGAAGACCTTTAACAAGACAGAACTTAGGGGCATATTATTAAGACACGGCGTTAAAATTATCGCCGCTTTAGTGGCAGAAAACTGCCGCTAAAGCGGCGATAATGGGCTTGATAATATGCCCTGGAGATTTCCCATAGAAGCCCATGTTCTGGTGTCAACATGGGCTTCTATTGGGATTCTCTGCGGCATATTATCAAGCCCATTATCACCGTTTTAGCTGCAGTTTCCTGCCGCTAAAGTGGCGATAATTTTAATGCCGTGCTTGATAATATGCCCCTTAATGATGTTTACTGTAGAATTTCCGAGTGGGCCCTCTTGATGCAGGAGTATTATTTGAAATGTTTGCAAAGAGTGTGCAAGGTCACCATTGACTGCCTGAGTAGGTTGTTGAAGGAAGGAATATTAAGAAAGATGAGGAGGAGATCAAAGAGGGAGTTGCAGAGTGTTGAGGTAATGTAGGGATATTAGAAGCTTATCAAAAGAAATTTGGCAATGTGGAAATTATAAAATATGCAATATCGAAGAGTGTTTGCAAATGGATAGGGACAACATTGCCTTTTTTAAAAGAATTGGAAGGAACTTCAAGCATACTGTAAAGTGAAGAAGAATCTGGTAACTGTGAATGGTATCCTGTTTAGAAGTGCAAGGATACTATCCCTGGAGGGCTAAAGGGGAAAACTGCTTACTTTTTCTCACAAAAGAGTGTGAAATTAATGTAGGGGGCTAAGATTAGATAAGATGGTTGAAATGTTGATTGTGTGGTGTTCTGAATGTGAACTAAGTGATACAGTCAGGGAGGTTATGACTTCTCTGATGGTTTGCAGAGATATTCCTAAGGAACTGTGGAAAGAAGTATCAATCATCATGGAGGGAAGCGTGTAGTGTTGTATTTTTGTGGTGATAGAACTGTTCTCCAGGGGACCACAGATTGAATTAGCTCCATATATCAGCACCTGCTGAGTGACTTGATTCATGGACCAAGTTTTCATTAGGGAAAGGTTTTCAGAACTATAATCACAGGCAAGGAGGCGCAACCTGATATATATAGACCAATTCTCATGTAAAAGGGGTAGCAAACACAATATTTAACTAGCAAAGCATACTGATTTGAACAGGGTAAGCCGAGAACAGCACCATTGGCATTAAATGAAGGAAATATAATCTGACCCTTTCTCCAGGCTGGATGGACTGGAATAAAGGCGTGTGGGGAAAAAGGGAGTGAAGATGTGAAGAGCACAGAACTATGGTGACCATGAAAGACTATTGTACATAAAAGTGGGACGTGTAGAAAAATAAGGTTTCCTTGTCCAGTTACAAGGCTCTAACAGATATTATCACGGTGAAATGCCTAACTGCCCTATGTAGAACAACAAAGAACAGATTACAATACTAATGCTAATATAGCAGGAATAGTACATGCTAGTAACATATTCAAACTACTAATTTTAATAGGTAATATAAATCCACTTCAATATTGAAGTCACATTTTTGATAAACATTAAGGAAAAGTAATCTTTAAAATGTTATCATTAACCTCACTGAATTGTCAGAAAGCTAATTAGCATGAATCTCTGCCAGCTCCCATGATGTGTACAAAAATAGGAATAAGTGAGAAAGAGGTGTGAAATGCATCCCAGGAGAAAGCACATGCTGACCTCAATGGGCAGAAATGGCTCCTCTGAACTCTACAGAATATTGACAGCGGAGGCCTTGGACATCCTGTTGATAACACATGATCAAATCCTGCTTGACAGGTCTGGTGAGCCACATGTAGCACTTGGGGTGCACTTGAAAGGTTGAATAACAGGATGCCAAGATAATTCTGGTTTATCCCCTGTGTAGTTGCTGAAGGTCCTAGCTTTTCTCATACCAGCTGTTGGACATTGTACTCTCTGCAGGGTCACCCCCAAACGTTTTGCCTTTACCCCTCATGTTTTCTGAAGCCATTATTGCTGTCTTTTTCAACACTATGCACTTTACCACTTCGAACCAGTCCTAAACTGCGTGTGCTCTTCTCCTAAATCATGGTCAAATTGGCTTAGATCTAATTGGTACATTTAATTTACTTCTAAGTTCCTCATATATGGTACCATGAGTACCCATTAACTGTAAATTAAATGCTACTAGTCGGAAGCAGCACTCATTGTTTTTGATTGAGAGCAGGTGGAAATGTCATGTTTGGATTCAAATGAATTGTAATTTACAATCTTCTTTCATTGGAAAATCAGATTTTAGATTGCAATCTTGAAAATACCACTTTTAGAAAATATATTTTTTCCTGCCCTAAACTTTCTGAGGCCTTCTAGGAGTTTCCTGCTGCCTGGGCCTATTTATGGCTCCCCCAATATGAATGTGTAGCTGTTCCCGGCCAACTGACATTTCAAAGGGCTCCCCCAGAACACTCACACCAGCCTTTTGTTACTCTAGACCTCTCGAAGCCTAGGCAGGGTAAGAAAGGAGAAGGAAGGAACTTTCAAGAACCAAAGCGTGGCACCAGGTATAAATATTGGACCACCTGAGCCATTCATCTGTTCACTCCTGGACCAGTGGAGGACCTGCAAAAGAACTGCCTTGTACTTCAGAGGGCTGCTCTGCTACTTGAGGCCTGCTTTGAACTTCAGAGGACTGCCCTCCTGATATCAGAGGACTGCCCTGCTGCTGGAACCCTGCTGTGTACCCTCAGAGGACTGCTCTGCTGCCTTAGGCCTACCTTTGCGCTTGATCCCAGGACTTCCATTCTCACTCCAAGGATCAGTAGGCTGAAATCCTTTTGCTAGCTACAGGGACACAACAAGCTCCAGAGGCTTCTCTGCAACTGCCCAGCTGGTCTGCTGCAACTGGCGTTACCAGGAGGGAGCTGCCTGAGCCCTGCTGGCCTCTGCTGGAGTGAGATCCCGATCCCCAAGAGGTGCCGTCCAAGGTCCTGGAGCCATGGGTGGCACCAGTTAAGCTCCTCCTGTGAAATCCTGAAGATTTGAACTCTGCACACTAGATTTTGAGAGAATAACTTTTTCAGCTGAACAACCTAGTCCCTGTATCTAGCCCAAACTCTATCGTTGTTGGCGTAAACTTGCGACTTTGTTCCAGTCAAGTGCGACCAGATACAGTTAGACCTTTCTCCTTCTTGGTACTATTTTTACTTAAACATTTAAAATGAAACCTTTAAAATTGATTATCTCCAGTTCTACTGATTTCATTTTTGTAATGTTGGTCTCATGTTATTCATACATTTTTACTTTATTGTTCTAATTTGGTCTGGGATCTTTATTTTGTTGTGTTTTCAATTTGTTACTCTTTGTGTGCTGGATAAATATAGTGCCTCTAAGTTAGGCTTGACTGCTTTTGTGCCAAGCTTCCAGAGAGTTAAGCACTGATTATTTTAATGACTTTTGTGTTTAACCGGACAAGGATTGTTGTGGCTTGAGAAGGGTTTTCATCCCCTCAATCAAAACCCCAGTATCTTACACCAGCGCTATTTAGAACAGGTTTATAAAGCCACTGTTGCATTATACGTGGCATGTGCATTTCTCATTCTGTGCACCAGTTGCTCCTTCAAATCCTAGTTAGAATCACTTCTCATTTATTTATTTATTCATTTTATTTAGTAATTTTTGTAGTTTCATATAGCTTCAGCAAACCCCGAACCTGAACAGCTATAAAAGTTACAGGACAGGTGGATCAAGCATTCAATAATCAATGTGCACAGATTTAGAGAAGAACATAACATTACATGATGCTACATAAATCATAATTAAAAAAGAATACAAATTAGAGGATCTGTAGAGTAGAGCCTCATGGATGCTTCCAAGGTGATCAAAACAGGTTCTTGATAGAGTTCCCAGTGTGCCACTGGGAAGTCATGCTTTTGTTACAAATGCTGCCAGATAAGATGCTATGAGGGAGAGGTACAGATGACATTCTATTTGGAGGTGTTGCCTGAATAACACCAGGTTTTTAGTTCCTTTTTTTAATAGATCATATGACTCTGATATCTATGGGGATTGCATTCCATGTTGTGGGAGCGCATCCAAATAAAGGCCGTTTCAGAATTGGAGATGATTTCAAAGCTGGGATCTCCAATAGATAGTTATCTTCACTTCTCAAATCACATTTTCTGCCTGAAATGTGAAGTTTATTAGCAAAAACATTTGGTATGCCCTTTTAAACTAACTGCCTTATGGGTGATATGAGCTGGTTTGAAGGTATTATTTGCTTCAATGTGGGGGGGGCACATTAATGCAATAAGGATTACTGAGTCTGGTGTACCTTGGACATCCCTACTAGAGACTTCTCACCATAGTCCTATCTTGCCAGGAATAGTGCCTGGATTTGGTCCCTATGTGTAGCCTGAGCTGATTTTGGACTCATTTCATAATATTGTTCATGTACTCTTAGAGATTCAGATGTTTGACTCGGATAAAGCCAAGGGATTTTTCAAAGTAAACAAAGGGCAGGTTATAGAGGTGAGGTTTCATTACATCACTTTCTTACAGAAGTGCTGCTACTGGGGGTTAAGAAGGATTGAATTTAAAATGGTGCATGGACATCCAAGACAGAATGTTGGCTACTGCCAGTATGTGTTCTTGGGAGGTGATTTTATGTAGAGATGTGTTTTGTCAGCATAAAAGTGAAAGTTTACCTTTCAGTGTTTAAGCAGGTGAGGGAAAAGTCTATATAGATGTTGAAGATTGTTGGTGAGGCTATTAAGGGGGTCATTATGATGGCGGAAGGACCGCCACCGCCGGGCCGGCAGTTAGGGACCTTCGCCATCACAAAGCTCATTACCCACCGCCACATTAGGATGGCAGTGGGTACTACGGCAGACGGAAAGTCCGTCTGCCGCTTCACCGCCAAAGCCAACCGTCCCGATTGCCTGGTGGAGGGTGCAGGGCACCTGAAATGGTGGTGGTGCCTAGCAGGCACCGTCCACCAAATCAGGATGTGGGTAAACAAAGGCCTTTCCATGGGGGCGATGCTGCCATGGAAGGCTGGCAGGAATTGGGTTTGGGGGCCTGTTGCAGGCCCCCCTTGGGGGGGAGTCACTGCAGAGGGGGTACCCTTGGCACCCCCCCTCATTTCCATGCACCAAGTGGCAGGCACCCCCCCTCATTTCCATGCACCAAGTGGCAGGCACCACGTGGTGCCTGCCACATAGTGCATCCAAATTGTGTGCACGCACTTTTGACATTACGTGCGGTGCTGCAGCCAGCAGCACGGCCCAGAATGTCAAAAGCCCAGGATGCACCCACCAGTGTGGCGGTGCATGCTAATTGCAGTGGTGGGACTGCCGCATGTCTGGCAGGCGGTCCCAGCAACACAACAATGGCGGGCGGACTGATGCCCGCCGGTCATCGTAATGAGCCCCTAAGACTTGTGGGCTACCTGGATAAAGTACTACTGTGATGGAGAATGATGTGTTGATTTAATGTTTTGACTTCTTAGGAAGGTGCCATAGTTTATAGTACTGAAGGCCACTGAGAGGTTTAGAAGTATGGTGGGACAGGAGCTCCCCGACCATACTTTATCCAGTAACTGAAACCCTTTCATGAATAGTGTGAGTTGGTTTTCCACACAGCGTTTTCAAGGACTTTCACCAGAAATTGTAGATTAGACACTAGATGGTAGTTATTGAGGTCTTCTGGATTTGCTCTTGGCTTTTTTAAGAAGCAGACTGACTTGGCCTACCTTCAGACAGTCTCGGAGTGTCCCCTAAGTCAGAGAGGCACTGAAGAGGTTCAACCAACACGGAGTCACCACGTGGCTAATGTCTTTTAGGAAATTGGTGGGATAAATATTCCAGCATGGAAGTTATAAGATGATTTCTTCAAAAATGTGTATATTATATTTGTTTCTTTCCATGTGAAGGAGTGTCAGCTTCTTAGATGTAGGTTTTTGTCTGCAACGCTGTTCCATAACTTGGTGAGTTTTTCTCTCTGCGTTCAGTTCTTTTAAAATAAAAATGGAATATGTTTTAATATTTTGTCTTCTCTAGGATCTTAAAGAAAGTTGATATAGGATTTGTGACATGATTGTTGAATATTGGGATATGAAGTCATTCACATCAGGTGATTACGGAAATGTCTTGAAATACATGTTTGGTTCTTTCAGAGATGATCCCTTTGCCGATGTTTATTACATTTCTGAATCTTTGTTTAGGTCTTACAGGTTGATCTGAGGATAGAAATTTCAGGGCATTCATAACAAAAAAGATGAGAGTGGTCTAACTAGTTGACTGGTCTTACCATGTCTATTTTAAACTTTTGCCATGGGTAGTGGTCTGTGAGGTTCCTGTTGGTGAGGTGTGGGAATAGGAAAGGCACTGATGGATCATTCTTATTATCCTAGTGTTGAAGTCTCTCTTGATTGCACTTTTTGAAAAGAGATCAATCAGCTTCAGTGAAGAATGAGTTGTTTCCGGATGGACTGTATATGACTTCTATCTAAGTGGTTTCTGCTCCACTAACTTTACCTCAATATTTAGCCATTCAAAGGGGCATATTATCAAGCAGCGATAATGGGCTTGATAATATGCCGCAGAGAATTCCAATAGAAGCCCATTTTCTGGTGTGAACATGGACTTCTATTGGAATTCTCTGCGGCATATTATCAAGCCCATTATCGCCGCTTTAGCGGCAGTTTCCTGCTGCTAAAGCGGCGATAATTCTAACGCCATCCTTGATAATATGCCCCAAAGGTAGTTAACTGGTCTTTTGGTAGGCTTCTCCATTTGATGGAATCCTATTGATAGCTGATAATATACCTCGAGTTTTACCTGCTCTGTTTACATGAATGATGTCACAGCCTTGGTGGAATCAAAAAGTCAAATTGTGATTGAGGTGTTTCTGTAAGCCATGTTTAATTTAAAAAGATCATGCAAGGTTGTGAGGTCCAATTACACATACTATCTCAAAGTGGTGTTTTACTGTAGATCTGTAGTTGTGGAAAAGGCATTTCATGGAGTTGTTGAAATTGTGTTGGTTATGGCTACTAACATTGATTATTTCCTGAAGGTTCTCAAAATGTATGCATTTTGAATGAATATGCCACAGTAGGCTTTACTGGCCTATACTAAGGACAGGGCCACTGGAATTATGCGATTGTGCGGCTGTGGCGTTTTTTGCATAATTGTAGATTTGCTGCATTTGTGACATATTCCATCATCTGCTGCATGATCTGCAGATTTTAACAAAAAAAGAAATTGTTTCTAGCCCAAACAATCCAAACATCACTAAAAATACAGCAACACGTACTGCCACACTATATTTTGAGTGTTAAACAGGCTCACGAGGACCAATGAATCCCAGACAATGTTAACAAGTGCAAAATTACAAAATAATGAAGTAATACTATCACAAAATGTCCCACATTATGCCGCATAATTTTCATTTTCCTGCCACATAATGTAATCAACCCTGTTGCATACTTTGGCCCTCTACTATCATACAACTCCAGCTGCTCTAACTACGGGCATGTTATATCTTTCTGGATGGGCATTGAGAGTTTTCACAGTCTTTAAGAGGGTCATCACCTAATATTCGAGAGGGGCATCTTATGTGTGATGGTCACTGCTATTGAAGGGCTTGGCTGGCATAAGAGTGTATTCCTCTGGAAGAAAAGGTGAAAATGTTGAAGTTTTGGCTCCCCGTGACCGCAGACAGGCCTATTAGACACAGTGTAAGGAGTGACGCCTGGGGATTGGGCTGGGTGTTGCAGCAACGATCCGTGTTTTACTTTGTGAATTTGCATGTAATTTTTAAAATCATTTTGCTGTTTTGCACTTTGAAAATCGTAATAGTGTTGAGCACTTTTAGCTCCACGTATATTTTTTAGCTGATCACAGTTTTTAAAATACAAACAAATACACGACTACAGACGACTGTACTGGCTTGTGGTGTTAGCGATTGCTGGGTGCTGGTACATTAGGCATTTGGGCTCACCTTCCTAGGCGACCGTGCTCGGCTGAGCTGGCGCCGCGTTTTTAGGAGGTTTGCAGTCTAGTCTTTGCTCTGTGGCGGCTATATTACGTCGCACTGGAGCGACCGCGCACCACTAGACACAGTGTAAGGAGTGACGCCTGGGGATTGGGCTGGGTGTTGCAGCAACGATCTGTGTTTTACTTTGTGAATTTGCATGTAATTTTTAAAATCATTTTGCTGTTTTGCACTTTGAAAATCGTAATAGTGTTGAGCACTTTTAGCTCCACGTATATTTTTTAGCTGATCACAGTTTTTAAAATAAAAACTAATACACGCCTACAGACGACTGTACTGGCTTGTGGTGTTAGCGATTGCTGGGTGCTGGTACATTAGGCATTTGTGCTCACCTTCCTAGGCGACAGTGCTCGGCTGAGCTGGCGCCGCGTTTTTAGGAGGTTTGCAGTCTAGTCTTTGCTCTGTGGCGGCTATATTACGTCGCACTGGAGCGTCTGCGCCCGTCCGTGCCTCGGTCGCGCCTTGCGCCACAGATGATGCCGCTCCAGTCTCTATAGCTTGCGAGGACAAGGACAATGTGCGGTATTGCTACACTTTAAAACAGCTGTATGAGTTAGGCAAGTGTAGTTTGGCAACGGGGGTGCCGGGGTCAACGTCTTCGCCGAGGAATGTTGCTTTCCCATCATATGAGGAAGGGTTGAGCTGTGGCCTTCTTAATGTTAGGTCACTCCCTAAACACGCTACAGAAATTCAGTTGTTAATCGAGGAACATAATTTAGATGCCGTGTTTATGACTGAAACTTGGCTAGAGCCTGGGCTGGACCTGGAACTGGGGTCTGTGTGCCCCTCAGGATTTAAAGCCTTTCACAAGCCAAGATCTAGTGGTAGGGGGGGTGGAATCGGGATCATATATAAAGAAATGTGGGACTTCTCGCCACTGGATATAGATGAGATTATGCACATGGAAACCTTGGGCTTCTCGCTAAAGGATAGGTCCGGTCATTTCCTGACTGGCATAGTCTGCTATAGACCCCCAGGGGCTGTAAGTTAACAGTTACAACAGCAATTACTTGATGTGATCAGTAATCTGGCACTTACTCACCAACGACTGCTGTTTCTGGGAGATTTTAATCTCTGGCCCAATGTAAAGTTGAGAACAGCCTATAACAACATTATTTAATCATGTGCCAACCTTAATTTGCCGCAATTGGTATTGGAGGCTACCCATATTGCTGGCAATGTGCTTGACCTGGTGTTTGCTGGGGATAACGTGGTGGCCATGGACAGTATTCTACCAGTGGACTGGTCTGACCACCATTTGGTCAAATTTCGAATGTTGTCGGTCCTAAGAGGTAGGCCCCCTACCAGGCAGGAAAGGAGTGTCCTGGTTAGGGATTGGAAGGGCCTTTTGAGGAAAGCACAATCAGTGCCACTTTTTGGTGCGGTCCCCATCTTTGACCCAGGGAAGTCGGTTGATGAAAACTACGGGGCGCTGTGTAGGCATTTGGTAAACACCATTAATCTGCTTGCTCCTCTGAAGCGGCTCAGGAAATGGGGATCCCCCTCTGCGCCTTGGTTTTAGGAGGAATTAAGGAACTTCAAGATCCAGTGTAAACATGCAGAGAGGCAGTGGCGCAGTCATTATTCAGATAATGATAGGATTATCTGGAGGGATCTTTTAGCCAGATGCAAAAAGCTATAGCAACCACTAAGGCGTCGTATTTTGCGGACCTTATATTAAAGGCACCTAATAGTGTGAAATGTGTTTTTAACATTTTGAGAGACATCACCAACCCAGAGTGCATGGGTAACAAGATTACTCCTTCACAGGAGTTATGTGATGGGCTGGCAGCCTTCTTCCATAATAAAATCAAAGGAATTATTGAGGGCCTGCAACCTGACCCATTGTTAAGCACTAGGGTTGGGGTGGAATCATCGACAGTTAACCCTTTCGGTTGGACGGACCCTGGGGAAAAACTGTCTTTGGTAGGGCCTTTCCTTGATCACTGGACTTGCCCCTCCGAGGAGGAGTTCATTAGGATGGCCAAGAAAGTGTGCTCTGGTTCTCCGATGGATCCTATTCCTCAGAGATTTTGGAAGGAATTGGGTTCTGAGACTTTTCCGCATCTTTACCAGGTTGTTAGTCAATCACTCAGTAGTGGAGTGGCTCCGTCTCGCTGGAAGGATGTGCTGGTCTCCCCCTTGTTGAAGAAACCTTCGCTAGATCCCTCCTGCTACGGGAACTATCGACCTATCTCCCTGTTGCCTTTCCCGGTTAAGATAGTAGAGCGCCTGGTTAGTCAGGAGCTCTCGGGTTTCCTGGAGAGCAACTACAAGTTGGAGGATAATCAGTTTGACTGAGACCGCACTGGTTACCGTTTTAGACGATCTTCAGATGCGTGCGGATAAGGGTCACTCTGCAACATTGATATTGCTAGACCTATCCGCCACATTCGATACGGTAAGCCATGACACTCTCTTGCAAAGGCTTGAGGAGGTGGGAGTTACAAATTTGGCCCTGAAGTGGCTTCGCTCCTATCTATCGGATAGACGGCAGGCAGTATTTCTGCCTCCGTATCAATCTGATTTCCTGCCTAACAAACATGGTGTCCCTCAGGGATCCTCTATCAGCCCGGTCCTGTTCAATGTATATATGCGACCACTGGTTGAAATCATTAAATCTAATATCATCAGGGCGGTCAATTACACTGACGATACACAATTGATCGTTCCATAGAGGGGGATCATGCGGATTCCTTAACTAATTTCCATAAATGTATGTCAGAAATGGTGTCTTGGCTGAAAAACAATGCTCTGCAATTCAATAGTGCTAAAACTGAGATTCTGCACTGTGCAGTGGGTAAAGTGCCACAGGCTTTGCCCTCTAATTTTTGGCCTCTTCCCCTGGATACACCTCTGGTCCCTGTGAAGACTGTGCGTAATCTGGGGGTCAGCTTCAATGAGAAGCTGAGCTTGGAGACGCATGTTAATAAAGTGGCCTCGAACTGCCACATGATCATTAGAGGCCTTCGTAAAGTTTTACCACTTCTCCCTTTAAAAGTCAGAGGCACAGTGGTCCGATGTACTATTCTTACTCGTCTGGACTATTGTGATGCCCTGCTGCTTGAGTCCCCTGGCTACTTGATTCAGCGACTTCAGCGTATCCAGGCAGCAGCTGCAAAGCTTGCCCTAATGAGACCGCGCAAAGCATCTAGTACCAAGGCATTAACAGAGCTACATTGGCTCCCTGTGCAACAGAGAATTTTGTTTAAGTCTCTGTGCATAGCTTTTAAAGCTCTTCATGGGCTTGGCCCTGGACCGCTGCAACGTCTATTTGGCTGGTATGTCCCCACGCGCAGCCTGCGCTCCTCAGTAGCCAGGCTGGCCAGGATTCCAAAGACGAACAGGTCTACCCTGGGGGGGTCGAGCGTTCAGTGTTGCAGCCGCCCGTCTGTGGAATAGTCTTCCTTTAGAACTAAGACAGGTTCAGGAACTGACACTATTTCGTAAGCAGATTAAGACCTTGCTCTTCCCTTGAGCATAATTTCACGGGCTTTTCTGCCCTTTGTTAGTTGCCGTTAAGTTTTCTTCACTGTGTCTTCAGTGCCAGGATGCCCGTAGGGTTACAGTGCGCTCTATAAATGAAAATACATACATTAGTGCTGAGTCTCTTATGCCAGTGATGACTGCCTACAAGTAGCTCCAGTGAACCTGACTCTTTGCGGTACAGTGACCGGCAGAGACTAACAGCAGTGGGAGATCTCCACTTCCCTCTAAAGTAATGACAGCCTGTGGTGACTGACAACGCGTAGCTCCAGCAATGACCTTCTTCGAAGTCTGTCTGTCTGATCGTGCTAAAGCGTTGACAGCCCGCACCACCCGATCAGCTCTTTGTGAGGCTCTCCCTGCTCCTCAGGGCATCCTCCATCGAGAGCGAAACTCTTTGCGCCTGTCTTTGGAAACATAACTTTTTCAGCTGGGCTAACCTGTTCCCTGCAGCCAGCTCACACTACATTGTGGTTGGCCTAAATTTGACACTTCCCTCAATCTCAGGGGTGTAACAGACAGCCCCCAGTCTTCCATTCATAAAGAGGAGGTTTATTTAATTAACAAAATACACATGACATTCCAAGGTTGGTATCTTTGGATATATATTATTTGCAAACCCAAATTTTACTTTATTGGAATTAGGTTTAGTAAGACTATGGGTTAATAAAAAATCTTTAAACAATGGGAAACATATTCAAGTTAATTACCGCATAAAATTTAGACTAAGTGGGTTCTACCCATCAAATATATTATTTCCATGTTTGATTTTAGTAGGGTTGAAGGTCATTTAAATTAATTGAGAAGCAGGCTTAGTTTAAAATATAAGGTACATGTTTTTAGCTAACTAAATGAACTTATTATACGGTTTGTACTAGATTGAGGTTTATAATGAATAAAATATTTAAATTAATATAATAAATTAATTTTGAATTAAGGTTAGTGACAGTATTCATTTGAGTTAAAGGATAATTAATACATTAATTAAATGCATACAATATTTAAGTGTTAGTTTGTTTTAGTGTTAGGCAAAGACCAACATTCTAAAAAGTAATTGAAATTAACTCAATTTGAGCAAATTAAGGATTAATGCTAGAGTTAAGATTAGAGTAAGGCTAAGTAGAATATGTTAAATAAATGTTATGTATCTAAAAATATATGGGGCGAGTAATAGGTTCAGGGTAATAATCAGCATCTTATTATCAGATAAAGTTAATGCAAGGTTGAGATCAGGTCTATATAGTAGGGCTGCAGTCATGGTAAAAACCATTAGTAACCTATCTTGACAATACAGTGTTCATCGATGTACAGCCATTGGAATGTCAATATTGTTGTTGTGAATTTGGTGGCAAAGAACAGAATATCTATAACTGGCAGAATGTAGTTAACCAAGGTGATAGGCCAATTGTATGTTTTAGTCCTCTTACATAAATTCCCAAGTGAGATATATTGTCACTATATTCACCAAATGAAGGTTATTTTCTCCATTAGGATTGCAAAAACCCAACTACAGAATGGTGTCAGATTAAAAAGAAGAAGGCTAAGTGTATTCTCATATTACCAAATTCCAAGTAAGCTATTATCTTATTCTGCTTTGTAATCTATTTAAATGTTAAAATACAAAGATTTTAAATATATATGATTAAAGATGGTGTTGTGTTTTTTAATGGTGAGGGCTAAACATGCTTGTCAGGTTTAGCAGTAGGTCTCCATACTTTGTTGTGACATATTCCTTTATTGCCTACTTTAGGTCTGTGGATTGTGCATAGGATTCCTACTATTTCCAGGATCCAATTAATCTGTAACTTTATGGGAAGCCTACCATGAAGCGATCACTGGAAGTGCTGGATTAAAGCATGATGTCTGCAATAGTTTTGGGATGCTTGGTGTCTTAAATAGATGGAGCCGAAAATCTAGTATATTATCACCTTGCACAATGGAACATGTTGTTTTTTACCAGTGACATTTCAAAGGAATGTGTTGCTTTCGGTTGGAAATGCTGCAGCATCGGTGGACTTCTCTAACTAACTACAGAGAGCAACACAGCCCAGTAATATAGCACAAAGCAAAATAACAACACAGAATCACAACACAGAAAAGCGATCAAAACAATCACACTTAAACCAACACAATAATCCAACATAAAATGATAACAGCACAAAAACAGTACAAAACCCCACCACAACCAAATGCAACACAATAACACAAAACAAAGCAACACAGCAACACAAACTGAAAACACAACACAAATACACAACACAGCAATACAGAGCAAAAATGGCTCAGCACAAAAAGCTGTTGCAGCACTCTTAAGCAAAAGAAAATGAGGCAACATGGCACAGCGATAGAACAAATATAGCAACACAATACAGCACAATTACGCACTAGCACACTTTTACAAAAGCACAATATACCAAAAGAAACACAACAAAAATAACAAAAGTACAACCACAACAAAATATTTTTGGCCTCTCAACACAATATTGCAAGACAAAAATACAATGCAAACTAACACAATTGCAAATTTGTGCTGTTGTATTTTTTTGTTTTGTTGGTGTTACATTGTTTTGTTGATATTCAAATTCAAATTCCAATAATCTTTATTCGGATATAAAATATCCATAGAAGCACATGTCAAAAATACCAGCAACAATACAAATTATTATAAAAGAAGCACAATATAAAAACAATGAATGGATAAAGACTTTCAGATTGCATTTAGGGGGATAACATTAAAAATGTAGAAAGTTTATGACCCTGACATATAGCAGCATTATGTTGTTAGGTACAATCAGATGTTCAGCAGGTAGCAGCATATTATAGTACAGTGCAAACAGATGTAAACAAATTTTAGCAGCATAATAATAAAGTGCATTTAAATTATAAAGTATGATCTGGCATGCGAACAGCCCTTTCTTTCAATACCCATACCATGAAAAATATTTATAAGTCCTTACGGCTAACAGCGTAGTGGGCTCAGGTACACTTAAGTGTGTTACAGAGTGCTCATAGAAGCACATGAGCGAACTGCCACTCTCATAAAAGAACTTACACAAAAAATCTGATTGTCACACTCAAGCTTAAGAATTTCCATGTACGCTGTTCTATAATCAATATTGGCAGTTGCCTTAAAATAGGGGATCAAATATTGTTTAGTATATTTTTGATACAAAATTGCAGAAGAATAAAAAATGTAACATCGTTTGGTTCCTACCAGTACCACAAGGGCAGGACATTTGCTCAAGATTGATGTTAAAGCCCAAAGGGAAGCTCTAAGGCAAAAGAGCAAACTTCTCTCCCAACGGCCTGTGTTCTTCAATAGATACTTAGCTGGCATATAAGAT
Organism: Triturus cristatus; assembly: GCF_964204655.1. Taxonomy (NCBI): domain Eukaryota; kingdom Metazoa; phylum Chordata; class Amphibia; order Caudata; family Salamandridae; genus Triturus; species Triturus cristatus. The sequence goes on along the minus strand of NC_140591.1, from coordinate 1,070,658,759 downwards.
CGAGAGCTATTAGCATCTACTAACGACATATACCTAACAACTGATGATTTTGAGAGCTCTGTAGCATATCTTGCATTGTTATATAATTCGTATAGGGCATCCTTGAGTGCCTTTATATGTATTCCCTCTAAAGCAGTTGGGTTTAAAAAAATGCGTTCTATGTTCACGCTGCTCAGACTTTTTCTAACAGTGGCAAGCCAAGGTATGCTCCCTCCTTTATCGCATTTTAGACAATCTGCTATTATATCCCTCGTCAGGGTTGCTGCCGGGTTTTGCCAAACTTTTAGCAAAAATATGGCTGGGAGAGACCTGATATAATCTTCTATATAATACAGATTTAATTCCTTGTGACACACAAAGTGTGAGGAGGAAATTGGGGCCCCTAAAAGTTTCCAGCAGAATCTGTTTTCCTCTCCCTGAATTCCATTGCAATTTGTAAAACCCCAAACTTCTGCGCCGTAAGTGGCAGTTGGGAATACACTGTGTTTTGTACATTTTGATTCTGGATATTACTACCTCAGCTTGTTTGGGTTGCGGGAGGCTCAGGATCGAATTGGTGCCTTTTAAAAATTTACTTTTGCTGTGGGCAGCATGAGCTGCCCAAAACCCATTGTCGGAAAATACTAACCCCAGATATGGGAAAGTGCTAGAGCTTAATAAATGTTCAGGACCTGAGGTTATTGAGTAAATTATGTGCCTTTTTGGACCACAAGTCGTTATAAAGGATTTTTTAAAATGAGTGCAAAGGTCTAAATTAGCTACAAAACCCCTAACTAAAGTGCAAAGTGCGTTCGGAGTGCGTCCCATTAGAACCGCATCATCCGCATATAGTAGGGTGGAGAGTGCGTTGCTATTGATTCTCGGGACGTCATTAGTAAGTTCTGACAGTACATTATATAGGATAAATAGGAGAGGGGCCAGTACGCACCCCTGCCTGATCCCTCTACCAATATTGATGTCCCTTGAACCCTCCCCGTCGTTGCTGATCCTCACCTGTGCCTTTAAGTCCCTGTGCAAATAAGCTAAAAAATGAACTAGATCCTCATCCAGCCCATATTTTAAAAGGACCGACCACAAGCGTGATCTGTTGACAAAATCGAAGGCTGAGGTAAGGTCCATAAAAGCCAGGTAGATGGGCGACTTCTGGGCTATCGTATATTTGTGTTGATATGCTGTGCTTTATTAGTGTCTTATATTATTGAGTTATGTTGCTATATTTTCACTGTGTTATCTTGCTGCTGTTTATTGCATTTTGATGATTTGTTGTTTTGTATATTTGTTGGTTTATTATTACTACTTAGTTTTTTGTAGTTGTGTTGTACTATATTGCTATTATTATGGTGTGTTATTATAATATTGTATTATGTTGTTGTAGTATTGCTGAACCTCAAGAGCAGACAATTCAGCAGATACATGCTATACCAGCCCCCAGGTCATACAAAAAGCCCACTCAAAAACATTTTGTGGTCCAGTCCCCTGGCTTTGGGCAAAGTGCAAAAAAAATGTTTGCTAAAAGTCTGACCCACTAGGCTAATTTTCTTGATTTCTTCAATGTTAGAAAAGATTTTAATCAATTTATGGAATACTGGGCTGAGTATGTTCAATTAATCAATCAATCAGGGAAATTGTAAGCGTGAAACTCACCCATGAGGGTCTCAAGGTGCTGGGAAGGGGGGGCAGCTCCGGTCAGTCGAAGAGCAAGGTCTTGACGGTCTTCCTGAAGATGTGCAGGGTGGGGGTGTGTCTGATGTTGTTCCAGGTCTTGGCCGTGATGTAGGAGAAGGTTCTTCCACCCGTTGTTGCTCTGCGGATGTGTGGGGGATCGGCGAGGATGACAGATCGGAGTGTCCTCTTGGGTACGTGGAAGTAGATTGTGTCATTGAGATATTGGGGTCTGGTGTTGTGGAGGCATTTGTAGGTGTGGGTGAGTATCTTCAAAGTTACTCTTTTCTTGACTGGGAGCCAGTGGAGGTTATGCAGGTGCTGGGTGATATGTTTGTGTCGAGGGATGCCGAGGACGAGTCTGGCTTTGGTGTTCTATATGGTCTGGAGTTTGTGGAGCAGAGACTTTTTGATCCCAGTGTAGAGGGCGTTTCCGTAGTCCAGTCTGCTGGTTATCAGTGCATGGGTGACGGTCTTCCTTGATTCAGTGGGGGTCCATTTTAAGGTCTTTCAGAGGATGCAGAGGGTGCTGAAGCAGGTGGAGGCGACAGCGTTGACCTGTCGGGTCATAGAGAGGGAGGAGTCGAGTACGATGCCAAGGTTTCGGGCGTGATCCATGGGGGTGGGGTGCTGCCGAGGGCGGTGGACCACCAGGTGTTGTCCAATGCAGAGGGGGATGGTCCAAGGACAAGGACCTTTGTCTTCTCCGAGTTGAGCTTCGGGCAGCTGCTGCTCATCCAGGATGTGACGTCCTTCGTTCCTTCCTGAAAGTTGAGTCTGGTGGTGATGGGGTCCTTGGTGAGGGAGAGGATGAGCTGGGTGTTGTCAGCATAGGAAACTATGCTGAGTCCAGGCTGTTAAACAATGGTGGCGAGGGGGGCCATGTAGATGTTGAAAAGCATGGGGCTGAGCGACGGTCCTTGGGTACTCCACAGTTGATTTTCGTGGGTTCGGAGAGGAAGGTTGGAAGTCTGATTCTTTGGGTTCTGCCGGCAAGGAAGGAGTGGAGCCAGTTGAGGGTAGTTCCCTGTATGCCGGCTTCGTGGAGTCTGGCGGTGAGTGTGCGGTGGGAGACAGTGTCAAAGGCTACAGAGAGGTCGAGTAGGAACAGGGTTGTGGTGTGTCCTTGGTCCAGGAGTGTGCGGATGTCGTCTGTGGCAGCGAGTAGAGTGAGTATGCTACATCAGTAACACCCTTTGGTGGATTTGGTTATAAGACAGTAATGGAAAACTAATTTCATATAATCACTCCAGTTTGATTGACCTACAAAATATTGAAATTGAAGATATTGTTTCCGTTAGGCAAAATAAGATTTCCTGCTTTCAGACTAATGCCTTACCAAGGTTGTAAATTATTCTTTGAAAGGGTAATGCAAACAAGAATATTTCATAAACAGACTCTCATCCCAAGCTGTGAGGCCCAGAGGCATTCATAAACTGGTGCTTGTACTTTAATACTAATGCAAGATGTGTGGTCATTTTATGCCACCGCATGTTTTCCCTGTTCATGTTTCACCATGCAATACCTGCCGAATCTGTGAGGTAAACATAAGGGAGAGAGGTAAAATGCCCAGAATTCAAACATAGTAACACCAATTCATCATGCGTTCAGTTATTCCCTTCTGCAAGACAAAGAATAATGCCATAATTTTTCCTTGTAAAAATGCTAGGTACAGTAATTTTTTTTTCCAAGTTGTAATGATATGAACAGCATTTTATTAATTTTACCTTTTTTGTTAGCCATCACATTCAGCTAGATTTGGTGAAAATGATGCAAAATTGTGGCAAATGTGGCACACTTCTGAACATTTTCATGTATGCATCTCTGTGTGTGTTATCAGAGCACATTTACAGTTACATACCTAGTGTAGGAAATCCACCTTTCTTGTATAGTCACTCTGTATTTTTTGCCTTTTTTCTGAACCCTATTTTTGATGACTAGAACTTTGTGCACTTTATCTCTGCTAAGCTGCTGTAAAGTGCCTGTGCTTCCCCTTTAACGTGGTTGATTTGGCAGAACCCTAATTGGCATATGTAACCTACATATAAGTCTCTAGTATATGCTACAAGGTGTAGCCATGGTCTGTAAGGTGAATGTCACTAGTGGACTGCAACAACAATTGTGCCATCTACTACAGTTACAGCGCAAAAATGTCTTTAGGCCTACCATTGTAGCATGACTGGAGAAGTTTAAAAACTGCATTTCAACCTGTTAAGTAAAACCATTGACAGGTCTAAGCCTTACTTTTAAACATTACTAAGTTACCCTTGAGTAGGCCTTTTTGAGCCCATAAAGCACGGTGCATTGTATTTAAAGGTAGATAATGTAGAACTTTAATATTAAATATGTCCTTACTGTGACTAGCGTCAAAAAGCTATTTTCATTGTAGAAAGAGTGGCCGTTCCTTAGAGAAACACTAGGATGCACTATTAGATTAGCTATCTATGGCTAGGAGACTTTCTAAGACATCATTCTTGAGCTCTCTGTAATATTTATCAAAATCCCTATTCATTGGCGAAGGTGGATTTTTAATAAATATTAATGAAAATGTACTTTTAGAAAGTTACATTTTCCCTCCCTAAACCCTCAGGAGGCTAATTTGCATTGTAACCAAAGAGAGGGAGCTAGAAGATGTTTTTATATGTTCACTCCACTTCCCTTTTCTATATACAGTTCAAAAAGCGAGGGACTACACTCAAAAGAGATATTTTAGTGTCTCTCAACCTGCTAAGGCATCTTTTTTATTTTTCAAAAGGACTCGCACTAACTAGGTTTTCTAGCTGCATGCTTCATCTTCGAGTCCTCACCCTGATACAACCCGTATCCGGGCAGGATCATCCTTGATCATTGAGGGAGCTCTTCTATTCTGCACAGGACACTGTAATTAAAATTGCCTAGGGATACTCTATGCTTTATAGTAAAATGTATTCCAGGATCCCCTGGCAAGGTTAAAAATTAATTGTGATGCTCTAGGAGAAATGTCTTTCCTCCAGCATATGAAGTCTACATGTTACAGCCACACCTTTTGCCACAACTCGTTAATTGGCTTTAATCAGGACCGAATGCTAGATTCCTATTTAAGACCCTGTTCTGGTATGCATTTTTACAATTACATATACCTTTTCATTGCTGTCAGAATGTGACTGTCACACTCATTAAAATATGTCACACATACAAACCATCCTGAATGACTTTAATTTTCTGTGGGTGAAGAGAGAAACGTTGTTAGTAATCAGAGCCAATGCTTCTTTGTTTGCTTTGAAACACACAGTAAGCACGACACACATCACATAATTAGTGAAGAAAAATGGTGTAGGCACACACATACACATTCATTAGCATAATATTTTTCAGAATTCCGTTTCAGTAGAAAAGTAGACTTTTTATAATATATATGTGAATTTAACCAATATTAGAACATTGGAACGTTGGCAGCTCCATTGAAGACAATGGAGCGCTCCGGGCTAATACTGGCTGGTATAAGCCCGGAGCTCCAACATTCCAATGATTGTCTTTGTTCACAGCTCTGGCTGTGAACAAAGACTTCAGGGAGCCGGAGGGGATTTGAATCCCCTCGCGCTCCCTGAAGGGCTTCGTTTTGTTAGAACATTCTGCCCTCTAGTGGCAGAATGTTCTAATAGCCTTATAGCCCTTCGTAACAGGGCTATACCGCTGTTAATGTCCCGCTGCTGTTGTTAAAGTCCCTCGCCTTCGGCTCGGGCCTTTAACGCTGCAGCGGGCCATTAACAGCCGGTATAGCCCGCTACGGCGGGCTATAAGGCTATATTAGAACATTGGAATGTTGGAAGCTCCATTGAAAATAATGGAGCGCTCCGGGCTTATAATGGCTGGTATAAGCCCGGAGCTCCAACATTCCAATGTTTCTTTGTTCACAGCTATGGCTGTGAACAAAGGCTTCAGGGAGCCTGAGGGGATTTGAATCCCCTTGCGCTCCCTGAAGGCTTTGTTTTATTTGTTAGAACATTCTGCCCTCTAGTGGCAGAATGTTCTAATAGCCTTATAGCCCTTCCTAGCAGGGCTATACCGGCTATTAAAGTCCCGCTGCTTTGTTAAAGTCCCTCGCCTTCAGCTCGGGCCTTTAACGATGCAGCGGGCCTTTAATAGCCGGTAAAGCCCGCTGCGGCGGGCTATAAGGCTATAATGCGTGTTTTGGTTAAGCATGCTGAAACAGAAAAACGATGAAGACAGACATACTTGTAAAGCATTTTCACTGGACCCCTTAAAGTATTGGGGGTGGGCCAACCTTATAGTCACAACTGGGGGAAAGAAAGTTAATATGGCCCATAGGTAAGAAAATCCCACGGTCCATAAATCTGGAGAAATTATTCTCCCTTGGCCCCTCCTAACCACTTACTTTTTGCTAAAGGTCAAGGCCTGTATGAAACTAGTTTGACTTCCAGTCCTCCGGAGGACTGGGATCAACCACCCAAACTGATTTGCACAAGGTGTGACTTTCCAGGTCTAAAAAACATACTTCTTCCTCTTGAGCTTCTCAGCTGCAGCAAATCTGTTTCAGTGGCCCTGGCGAGAAGGAATCCGGCCTCATGGAAATTATCGTTGGGTACAGCCTGCAACCTTTTTCTGCTAGAGGATTCTGAAAAAAAAATACGTCGGAATGTAATAATTTGATCTGGCAAAGGCACAAAAAGTATGCAGCTGATGAGAGGACTACTCTTGGAGCAAAATTTGAAGTTTCACGCTCTGAGCTTTTCTCACCCAAACCAACAGCTTCAGTTGAACCTCATCCAGCGGCTGACTGGCCTTGTGGAACTCATCTCAGATACGGCGTGAAACATCGCTCAGCTGGAGGATTTAGACATCCATTACAGAGACAAAGTCCTGGGGTAAAATCTCTGACTGGGATGAACCAACTTGTTGTATTCAACCGGCTCTCCATCGTGGTCGCCCTGAAATCGCTGCCTAGGTCCCAGTCAACCGTGACTATAGACTATCGTTGGTGCATTACTTTTTCATGGCACTTTGTCACTTAAATCTTTAAAAGTTCATACTTATGGTTTCCCTTGCTGAATTTTTGTTGTTTTTGTGTCATTTTTATTATTAATATTGTTCTATTATTATACATTTGAATGGGACTTTTATTGTTTTGTATCTTTCACTTCTTCATTGTTTTGGTACTTCCAAATGGTTAACACATTTTCGTTAAGCTAAGTCTGGTTGCTCTGTACCATATCTACTAGGGGTTGAGCTCAGGTTTAAATTACTGAAAGCTGTTACTGGACCTAACAGGTTAGTGATGTTATTACTTCTGGTAGACTGCCATCCAACCCAAATAATAATTGACTTTGTTACAGTATGTCATTCAGACTTGGAACTTGGCACCATACATACATGCGCAGTCATTAAGGAAGAGAAGGTACAATATCACACACAGACAAATATGGTCTGTGAGACATTGTACCTTTGACCTTCTGAAAGGTAAATTCCGTAGCCTTCAAATAAGTGGAAGTGCACTGAAGTATGCATTAGAGAACTGCTGTGCTGTGTTGGATAAAATAGCAACCAGGAAAGGACTTCTAAATGAACCAGAGGATGATGATTCTCTTGATGAAGAATTCCACTTCCTGCTCATCATGTAAACTCAGGTCAAGATGCCACTCAAGCTGCAAAAGGAAGGCACACTGGACAGACATCATCAAGACTTATTTCTGCAAAAAGTCTTTAATGCATTATTCCGTTTCATTTATTAACATAAATGTTCTCTTTATTCACAAGAGAAATTCGAAAATATAACAACATGTAGATCTGGATATAATCAATTATATTCAACATGAAATTACAAAATAAACATTTCATTTTCACATGGGTCATTTTCTGTAGTATGATTATAACACTTTCTGCCTCTTTCTGTCTCTGCCTATACTTGCCTTCTCTGCACCTGCACTAGTTCCAGACCTAGGGGCCTATTTATGATCCAGTTTGCATCGCTCTTGCACCACGCAACATGGTGCAAGAGCGACACAAACCTTACATGTGATTTATGTAGCCAAGCAAGACCACTTTGCGCATGCCTGAGTGGCTCCATAAATCGGGAGTAAGGCAATGCAGCACAAATTAGTGCTTGCCTTATTCTGCCCTAGGAAAGTGTTCCATGGGTGCTGCATGGGTTTTCCTACACAACTCCATGTTTTTTTACTGCATTTGCAGATTTACCAGAACTGGTAGACCTGAAAATGAGCCCAAAAAATATGCCTTCTCAGGTGGGGCATAACAAGGAGAAATATCCAGTGCTTAATTTGAGCTGGTGATTTCCGGTGCTCGGCACCTGCACTTAATTACCAGCACGGGTGCTTATGATAGTCTGCCACATGGTGGCACTGTCTGCCTCATTTAGTTATGACCACAACAACAACTGTTTACTTATTCAATTAACCTTTACAATGACTTGTATCTGTGTTGGTACTTTCATTGGCAGTGCTGACACAGGCAATGGGTGGTGTAAGCTGTAGTGTCCTCCAGATGAGGGCCCTGGCGCAAACATTTTTACAAATTAAGTAGGGCCAACACACAAATAGTACAGGTTAGCCTGTCCACTAACCTCCCAAATCCCTTTAGTCTACCTGCAAGTTATTATTTTCTAAGATGTTGAATCCGGGACTTTTCATGGATTACTCCACAGACAGCAGTCACTGCTTCAGCTACTGCCTCCCTTTGAGATGCTATTGTCTGATGACCATCCTGCCTTGCCTTCCTCAGGCTCCTGACATTTTTCCCAAGGCCCTTTGGCCTCATTCCTCCATATGGTCACGGAACTCTGAAGTGACTTGCAATATCCTTATAATGTACGGCAAATGGTACCTTGAACTTTCTATAATGAGTACATAGATACTGATTGATCGCCTTCATTTACATCCTTGGTTTGGTTTTATTGGCAAAAAAACGATTTTCTTACGACTTTTAAAATGAATGAATATTTACAGAAGTCAAGATTTTAACATGAAAATTTAGATTCAGAACATTTTCTGAACTAAAGTTGGTAATTATATTGAGAGAATTACAGGGTGTTTGCAGGAGGTCGCTATTTGTATCAAAAATATATTGGTTTTTATATTATCACTGTGCATTCATTCTGAAAAATAGCTCTGATTTTAAAGCTTCTGCAGTTTCCTTGTGGTAGAACTGCAACCACAGCACTTGACCAGTACTGCAGTCTCCAGACAAGCTAAGAAAATTAAACCGCTGTGTACTTTTCTCAATTGCTCTCAAGTTCAGAGTAATTGACAAAGAATAAGGGGCATATCTACAACATACTGCGATAAACATTGCAGTGCGCACTTAGCGCGAATTTGTTTAACACCGGCTATCGCCGGATAAAATCGCCGAGATAACGCGTTATTATCAACGCATATCTCAACAGCGATAAAAAATCCGGCGATAGCGGGCAAATGTGCAATTATCGCGGGAAATCCAGCGATAAAAGCACAGCACTATGGCAAACCTTGTTGATAGGGCAGGGTGTGCTTAGCCAAAGTATCCACCTTCCATAGGACACAATGGCTAGGTAAGATTAAAAGCAGGCGTAATGAAACCTGCGATAAGCGCGGTTAGCGCTACTTTTATTATCGCTACGCAGGTTAGCGAGCAGATTGCTGATAGGAGAAATGTCTGTTAGCGACATTTCCAACGTTATTTTGGTGAGGAACGCCAACTTTGCATATCAATAGAGATGCAAAGCTGGCCGTTAAGGGAAAGGGCGCAGAGGCATGGAAACACGCGCATGTCCATGCTGATAGTGCGATACAATTATCGCCGATTTTCGCTGATATGCCCCTAACTTTGCTTTGTTCAGTTTGTAATTCTACTAATGATCTTTACAAAAAATGTTTCTTATTCAAAACCTGGCCCTGAGAGAGCCTTCTAGTGTTTTATCGCCATTAGCTAGCGTTGTCCTTTGAAGTTTAATGCGGTTAAGATTCTATTTCATTAGGTGTGAACATGCGGAGGGCAATCACATTCGTCAAGAAAGCATATTTTCCACTACAGTTTTTGTAATGTATAAGTAGTGTTGATAGAACAGCCTACAATCCATATATGTTTAAGCTTAGCTTATGATATAATCAGATATAACATGTTACTGATTATTACCCAGCTAACGATATTCATTTTAGCATCGACAGGATGAAAGGCTGAGTCGACTTTTCCAGAATTTTTACCCATGGAACACTGGCTGACCTCCAGCTCCAGGCTTTTGGTGCATTATCGTGCTATCTCCTTTCGAAAATCGTTTTGATCCTCGCAGGAACCCTGATTCGGACCCAATCATGAGTTAGTACCCATGCTGCAATTCAGATTACTTCACAATTACCGCAACCAGGTGAAAAACGTCATTGCAATTTTTTTTGTGGTAAAACCACACCATTCTAAGGGGCATATTTACAAGGGCATTATCGTCGCTTTAGCTGCACTTTTTGCCGCTAAAGCGGCGATAATTTAATCGCCCTATTAACAAGGCGGCGCTAACATGCATTAGCGCATGTTAGCAGCCGTTTTGGTATCGCCTCGCTTCGCATCGCTAATGAGATGCAAAGTAGGCGTACCTTTCAGGGAACAACATGAAAATTACATATTTACAAGCCGGGCCAGTACTCGCGTAGGGAAGAAAAAAGCTGCGCTAACCACGGATATAGGGGAACACTAATGTCTAGAAATATTTTGACTTAGCCATCTGCATAATGGGAGGTGGATTGTAAGGTTACATCCACCTCTCCCTACTAACAATATGTCCATCAGCGCAGTTGTAATATCGCTGGTTTTCAGGTGATATTGATGAAAATTGCCGTATATCGACGTATTTCACATCGTCTGTTTGGAAATCGTTGCAAATATGCCGCTAACATGGCGATGTGAACTGGTGATATACTGCGCATTCAAAATCGCGCTAAGCGCGCTTGGCGATGTTCAACGTGAATCGCTGATAATATGCCCCTAAGATTTTTGCAACCTAGATTAAGGAATACTGCATTAGTTCTAGAGCTTAAATTCAACCGTGAATCTTTGATGTAAATGTTGTGTTTTGAATTGTGCTGATAATTGTTATTGCTGTGAACAAAAAAGATTTGATAGTCCTAGGTGTACACAACATTTTTATCAACCAGTTTAAACCCTGGCTATTTAATTCCTGAATTTCACATTACCGGAAAATGTTCACCATTTAGCAAAAGAGGAACATTTGTTGTGCGTTGTTTTTTTTGAGCGAGTTAAATCAAAACACTAGTGAAATATACTCGAAATACTGGTAATTTTGCAAACACTATACATATTTTGCAGAAGGCATACAGAAACTGCGCACATCCCGACAACTAATTCACAATTCTGTGAGGTGAAATTCAGGATGGCTCAACGGTACATCTGAAACCTCGAGTGGGGCAGTAATACCACTTTAGATCATTATGAAGCCTCAAGTAGCTATTTTTTCAAGCTCAATGTATTGTATTTTTAATTAGCATTTGTATTGTGTACAGGTTCCAAATGATATGTCATCAGAGTGCGTCATACAATAATGAGGGTGAATCTGCCGGCGTTTATTACCCAGAATGCCCCTGAAAAGGAGACGCATAGTATGCCGCTAAAATGTCGATGCAGTTGGTCGGCAGCCCAAAATGTCATGATGATTACACCAAGCCCCGACACAACAAACAAAGCACCACTTTAATTTTAAATTAGATGCAGATTGCCAACGCAGGTTCTTCTTACCTCGGTTTTCTGCCGGATTGCGGGAATATCGCTTTCATCTGCTCTCTTGAAATTTTCATTAAGGGCGGCTTCGGCTACCTGCGGCCTGCTCCGGCCATGTTTAATGATATCTGCTAGGCCCGTCTTCTGCGCACCAGCGGGGGCTTCGCTAAATTGGTCAGCCGCATGGAACACAAAGCTCGCCTCAGCTTTCTGTTCCGGAGTCTAATATACTTTGGAATCAAGCGTGTTTGGCGAGGCTCTTGAGAAGTCTTTAATATTCAAAGTGGATTCATCATCTCCCGTGCCCGGTGATACCGTCAGTAGAGGCTGAGCGCGGTGGCAGCCCCTTTACAGGGAGACTTTTAGGATAGTCTCCAATTGTGAAGGATGCTTTGATAAACCGGGCTCTGGGCCTCGCAGTTTATCAAACACGTCTAAGCAGTAAATTAGAAAGTGAAAAAACTGATTAAGTCGTTTAATGGTGTCATTAAAGTAGAACCGCGTTTCAGCAGGTTGATGCCATGCTGGGTGCTGTTCTGTGCTCATCTCTTAGGCGCATTACGGCGCTCGGTAATGCGCTTCTTTAATAAAGTGCAATTTTGAATGGCCACTCAAGTGTCCGCGGCAATAAAGATAATGGGTTCCATCAAGAGGTGACGTCATCCGTCTCACTTAAATTTTCTGAACATTACAAAGTGCGCACAATTTCCATTAAAAAAGAATCAAAAACAGGTTCGACATTTTGGTTTACAGTTAGCCACCACTGAGCAGTTTATTTTTCAGAAATAATTTATAGGTGACTTTTATGCCATTTTATCCAAGACTTATAGGCAGAAGATTTTGACCCAAAAGCAGTCTAACAAATAATCTCCAGCAGGCATACAAAGCCAGATTTAGCATTGCTGGGTAACAGAAACCCTTCAATATCTAAAGGGGATGCTAAATTCAGAGGAGAATTAACAGCAGAATGTCACTCAGCATTGGAATAGAAATGAACACATTACTCTACATTTCCTATAATCTTAGTCCTCACTGTTACAGTCCCACTTCCTTGAGCCAGAAGAGGCCAGAACTTCCAGAAACAAATATTTTTTTTAGTTTTTATCCCAATCCTCTTCTGCTTCCTTCCAAATAGCCACAGCCTTCTTCCCCTGCTCAGTGAAGAAGCTGCAGTGAGGGATAAATAAAATTAGAGAGGGAGGGAACTAGGACTGTGACAGGGAGGACAAAGAAACAGGGTAACGAAGTTTAACAGAAACTAATATGTCCCATACTCTTTCACCCGTCCTTCCTGTCACAGTCAGTACCGTGTGGAGATATACCAAAGATCACGCTTTTCAGAACTTACTCAATGAACTCTCAGCTACTTTAGATCCAGTAGCTTCTGCATTGCCTGGATGTCTCAAATCCGTTGCTGCAACAGGTGTCAGTATTGAAAGATGTGAGAGCATTGTGATGTGGCATCCCTTGACTGTGTATGTACCACATTCTGTTGAACTATGCACCAAACCGAGACCTGACATTGTTGATGAGCCACTTCCTGACCCCGATGAAATTTTCTTCGTAGATGGCTCATGTCCAAGAGACAATGTTGGTCAGTTGAGAGCAGCATTTGCTGTATGTACCATCACAGGAGTCGTTGAAGCTGCTTGTCTAGAAGGAGTACACTCCGCACAGGTAGCTGAAATCATTGCCTTGACTCGGGACTGTTTGGCGGCTGACCAGATTCGAATAACGATCTACACAGACAGCCAGTATGGTTTCGGTGTGGTTCATGACTTTGGACAGTTATGGTCACAGAGGGGATTTATGACATTGTCTGGTTCACCTATTAGGAATGGGGAGAACGTGAGACAGCTGTTGGAAGCCTTACAGTGCCTAAAGGAAATTGCAGTTGTGAAATATGCAGCTCATGGGAGGGGGACAGATTTTGTTTCACTGGGAAATATATATGCCGATGAAGTTGCCCGTTTCTGTGCAGAGCAAGGATGTATATTTACAGGAAATTACACAGGAGAGAGCCAAGAAAGAACCAAGTTCAGCATGATGTTAGCCATGGCAGACACTTGGGAGGAACTAAAGCGCTTGCAAGATGAGGTTACGGAACTGGAGCGTGATGGATGGGTCAGATCAGGATGTGAGAAAGGAGATGTTGATGTTTGGGTTTCAAGTGATGGTCGAGCAGTGTTACCAGAACCTTTATTGAGCCCATTGGCAAGACTGATACATGGTGCAGTACATCTTGGTAGAGATGCAATGGTGCGAGTGTTTAGACAGACATGGTACAACCCAAAATTTCGTGCGGATGCTGAAGCAGTGTTTCAGAGGTGTGTTACTTGACAACAGATGAATACTGGAAAGAAGACTGTGGTTACTTTGAGTCACATTGGGAGGTCGGGAGGACCTTTCAATAGGATGCGGTTGGATTTTATTGAAATGCCCAAGTGTAACAGGTTGAGGTATATTCTGGTGGTGGCGTGTGTTTTCGCACGATGGGTGGAGGCTTACCCAACACGTAGGTGTGACATTCTCACTGTAGCTAAGCTGTTGTTGAGGGCGCTCATCCCGAGGTTTGGTTTTCCGACCTCTTTGGAATCAGATAGGGGGACACATTTCCACAGTGAAATCATGAAGTTGCTTTGTGCCGCATTGAATGTGGACCAGAGGTTACATTGCAGTTATCGACCAGAGGCTCCTGGGATTGTGGAGCAGGTTAATGGGAGTTTGAAAGCTCGAATGGCAAAAGTGTGCACATAGACGTCTTTGAAGTGGCCTCATGCAATGACTTTTGTGCTCAAGAGCATCCGCAGTGTTCCAGACAGGAGAACTGGGTTGTCCCCGCATGAGATCCTGATGGGGAGGGTGATGCGATTGCCAGCAGTACCAGCTACAGCTTTAATTAACATCACTGATAACTTAATTCTTGATTACTGCAAATGACTAGCTGACGTGGTCCGTTCTGTGTCCCACCAGGTGCAAGCAGCAACTGTTCCGGCTTCGAGTGACCTATGCCACAATCTGTGTCCTGGGGACTGGGTGCTTGCTTCTAAGCACGTGAGGAAGAGTTGTCTGGATGTTCGTTGGTGAGGCCCTTACCAGGTAATACTGGTAATGAACACAGCAGTGAAGTGCGGAGAATTGCCAAACTGGGTACATGCCTCCCATACCCGCAGAGTTCCAGCACACTTGGAAGAAACAGTCCTTCTTGTGAATGGAAATCCAGCTGATGTGGCAAGGCCACATGAGAGGGCAAGTCAAGCTGTAAGGGTCGCTGAAGCAGCTGGTTGTGCACCGGAACAAGCTGAAGAGGGTTGTGTCAATCAGAACCCTGATTTTGACTCAGATAAAGGAGGTGTTGCTGTGGGTGGAGTAGAGTCAAACTCAGCAGAAGGAGGAAGTAGTGCACAGTGTATTCAGGGAGAGAGCAGAAGTACGACCAGAGCAGAAGAAGTTTGACCTGCGAGACAGATGCGATTGAATCTGCGGTTGGCACCTGAAAGAGACCTTGCTCCAGTGTCTGAGACGTCTGAATCAGAAACAAGTGATGGAGAACAGGCTCAAGGAGGTCCAAGAAGGTCGAGGAAAACAAGCGTGCATGTCAGAGGTACGCCACCCCAGAGTGGACGTATGTTGTGACTGATGCCAGGAGTGGTGAGCTCAGGGAGGCTGAGGTACGTGACTGTGGTCAGCAAGATTCCTAACGTGAAAATTGACGTGGGATTGGTGGTTCCAGGACTTGAAATCGAAGGAGTGCTGACTCTAACGGTTCAGAATTCTCCACTTCTGAGTAGAGTTCGCCATCTGATATTGCACAGATTGACCTTTCCGACGTTTGGTTTTGAGCTGCCAACTCATGTAACGATAATTCTTCGTCTTGAACTTTTGCAGCATGTTCTACAGATTTTGGAAGCTGATCTTATTTTAGACTGAGAGTGAACTTTGTTGTAAATAAGAGTCTACAAAGAAGATAACCTAGGTCCGAGTGGAAGAAGAATAAACTTAGGGACTTTCCGCAGAGACAACAAAAGAGAGCTAGGGAAGTCTTTTGTGGACTGTGTAAATAAGGAACTGAAATTTTAAAGGGGATTTTCAGCTTTCTGGAGTACCGTTCAAACTGGTTAGTACGCGACGTGTGGAAGAGAAAAGAGACTCTTAAGTGTTTGCTGCTGAAACCAATAACTTTTGAGAACTTTCCTGAAATCATGGAGGCTGGAGATACACCTCGTAAATTTGTAGGTGGAGTGATAGTTTCCATAATCATAGTAGTTGTAGTTTCATATATAGTCCCACATGAGCAGGCAGTGGAGGTGCAAGGGACCCCTACATCCACCACTCCTAGCCAAAAGGAGGTCACCATAGGAGCTGAAAGAGCTTTACTAATCAAAGAGAGTCGTAGATTTCACATGGATTTGTCTAGAGGTCATTTTAAGCTTAATGTGTATGCCAGGCTGCTATATGAATATGTGGACGCGATGGATGCAAAAGATTGCTATGTGTGTATGCCGTTACCTGCTTCAGTGGATGAGGGCATTAGGTATCACCACCTTCCACTGACGTTTGGGATTTCATGTAGTTGTTGCTCAGTATATTTTATGAAATACGTCAATTTGAGTATTTCTTTTCCAATTACGATGCAGTGCTTCTTGAGGTTCCAGCTTACAAGCATTTGAATAAGTACGATTACTATAAACAAGAAGATAAGCTTAGGAAGTATTTCATACCATCTTTGGAACTAGATACAGCATATGCCCATAGACACAATCTAACATGCTCATTGTCAGATGTAGAGAAAAGGTTTGTGGATCAAGTAGAAGATAGATATAGAAAGCTAACACAGACACGAGATACAGTAGACAGTCCAGTAGATTGGACCGAAGAAGAAAGGTCACACAGAGCAAAGGGGAGTTATGGTCCTATAGAATTGGACAAGCAGCAGAGAGGAAAGTTGTGTGTGAGATGGTATCAGACCTATTATAAGAAGGTCCCAGTGGGACAAAGTACGTGTGTCACATATTCACCATGGATGATTCTGCTAAGAACTTTCTGCAAGGTTCTGTACAAGTGATACCAACTTTGTATTATGTGTGTGGAAAGAATGCTTATGTTAGGTTGCCTGCGAATTGATATGGTACATGTTATTTGGGGATTATTTTTCCAAAGATTTACCATGCAGAGGATTTGGAGCTTTTAGAGACTGGACAGCATTCAAGGGTAAAAAGAGCTGAGAGTGCAGGAGCAGTGATTGGAGATGTGTTTGGAGCAATAATACCAAGTTTGGGAGTGATTTTGAATGATGTGAAGATTAGGAGATTGGCGACTGTGGTTGGTGAGTTGTTGATGAATACAGCAAAGTCGCTGTTACTTGTGGATGGAGAGATGTTGTCGATAAGGACAATGGTCTTGCAAAATCGTCTTGCTTTAGATGTTTTATTGGCAAAAGAGGGTGGGGTCTGTACATTTTTGAAAGTTCAAGAGTGCTGTACTTATAAACCGGAGAATAGCAAAGATCTGGAGAAATATATAAGCAACATCACTACAATCCATCAGGAGATAGAGGATTTGACTGAAGAGGGAGTTTGGGAAAAGGTTGGAAAAAGATTCAGTCAGGTGGGAAGTTGGTTTGCAGATTTGGGGAGAGGTTTCCTTGGCTATGTGTTGAGACCTCTCATCATCATTGTGGTTTGTGTGGTTTGTTTGTGGGGATTTGTCAGAGCTTATAAGTGGTATAAAGGAAAGAGGGTCAAGAGAGCTCTTAGGGAGAATGAGATGAGAATATGGAGAGACTCCGACGGGGGAGGATGGCAACGAGCTCTGTTTAGGTCGGTTCTTTCTCCAAGGAAGATGTGTAGAGGTGTGATGACACTGGTCATCAAAGGGGGGAACTGATAGAGCACCGTGTTATCCTGAATTTGTAGGGGTGCATCATAATCACTGGTAGTCCGCACCCATATATGTAGAGGGAAAATATTACCATGTGGTTTATAAATGCATTACTAAGGATAGCATATAATAGTGCAAATAGAACCGTAATCATGTCAGTTATGCAGATCAATGTAGTGTTAATCGAAAATGTATTTTGGATGGTGCATAATGAATTAGTTCACGTGTAATGTGATGCATTAGGTTTAAACGTGCACCATATTAAAGTCTGCACGTGTAGCTTTGCTCATTTATGTATGAAGTATAAAGAAATCAATGCTTTTATTGTGAAGTTAGAAATGTGTGTTTAAATGCAAAGGCCTGACTGCATATGCGTTTAAGAGAAAGGCCTATTCGTTCTTATGTTAGCTGAACATTGTAGGCCGGAAATTGTTTCCCTTGGAAAGGCTCTGGATTTTTGAGAAAGTCAGCAGATCTCAGAGAGTGGAAAGTTTCTCGTTCCCATGTTTTTGTTGCCGGTGCAAGGACACCTAGCTCGTTAGGAATACTAACCCTTTGTTTTAGGAGTTAGGATGGTAGGAGAAGCAACTATGGGAGTATACTGGAATGCAGATATGATACTTTCAGCGGAGAAGGTGCCTGGGACCCAAGGTCAATCTAACCGTCTTTGGATGAAGTACGAGTTTTGGTGGAAAAATACAGAAGGAAGACCTGGCTGAATAGGTGTGATGAGGGCGTGTTCTACTATTTTGTGATTTTGAATTAGAGACAGTGCCCCGAGGGTTGCGCAGTTGAGGATTAGATGGGAAGCTAGAAGGAGCATCTAAGAACGAGCTCTGTGGCTTCGGCTACTGATTGAGCAAAAGTGAGTGCACTTCTAAGGAAGTCTTCACTTCTGACACCTTTTTACTGTCTTGCCTGGGGAAAATGCTAAGTAGGGATGCCATCTTAGAGATAGTATAGGGATAGACTAATTAGCTTTTTCTTTTAGGTTAATGATTTCTAACATAGAGATTGGAGCAGATATCGGTTGCCTAATGCTCCTGGAGCTAACTATTCTTCTTATTCTGAGTCGGATGAGACTACTGCACAGGATATTCTTTGTATTAGTGCCCATTTATTTCCTTAACGTCGTGATGAGATGCTTGTATGTGCAATTATTTTTGGCTTTGTAATAAACCCTAAATTATGGAATTCGGAGTCAGTGATCTTTGGAGTATAAGTTGAAGTTAACTGGCTATCTTGAGAATTTTGATGATCTTCCCTTCACACTATTCAGCAGGTACAAAAAGTCAGTCGACCTGAGGATTCTTAGAGATGGTAAGATACAATTAGATAAGAATCCAGTTTTAGCAGCTGCTATTTACTTCATTTATCAGATACAGTGGTCTCTTAAAAAAAAAATACATACAAATAACCACAATACTCCAATCAGGATTGGGTCTATTCGTGTCCGAATGGATAATAGTCAGGATTTATTATCAAAAAGTGAAAGCACAAACATTACAAAAACATATAAAGTGAGCAGGACGTGACAGGGTTTCTGGAAATCAACAGATTTCCTTACCTCAGGCATAAAACTTAAAAGTGACTTATTGGTGAAAATAGGAAATAACAGCAGTCAAGGTAACAAAAGCATCTTGTGCTCCACATGGATCTTAGGAGTTAAGACGTGGTTGTTGACGACGTTTTGATCCCCAACAACGGTTATGGGATCATCATCAGGACTAAACAATAAAAAAATGCCTGGGAAGTTGCCTGGATGAGGCAGGGTAGAAGGGTAAGGGGAGAGGGGAGGGCAAGAGAGGGGTGGAAAAAAAGGGGGGATAGAATTAGCAAGGAGGTAGGCGACTGGATGGAATAAAGCACATACACCAATGTGAGTAACAAGGAGGTAAGGTGGCAGAGCACATACTAGAGACCCCGACTGGTATTATACAGGAAAAACAGTCAAAACTCTGTGCAAGTGAGGTGAGCCTGAACGACACTGCGGTCCAAATTATACCCTTAATAGAACACATAAGGATGGAAAAAGGTACCTAAGTACCACAATTAACACTATTGCCTATCTCTATACAATACTGTTTTACAAATGTAGCCACAGAAGACCACTTTGTGGCCCTGCAAATTTCAATGAGAGGAACAGCATCAGCTTATGCCCAACAGCGCTGCTACCCACATGGTGGATTTATCTTTGATGCAGCCTGGTGCCTGAACTTGCATAGAAGAATATGCTTTTTCAATTGCCTTTCATACCCACCTACAAAGGGATGTAGTCATTGGCATTTTGCCCTTGTTGGCTCAGCCATTGAAAACAAAAAGAGGACTCCATTTTCAGTAATCCGTTGTCTTATTCAATTATATTAGCAAAGCCTTTTTTACATCTAACAATACAGGTCCCTGATCCACCACTTCAGATTGAAAAACTGGAAGCACAATTCCTATGAATGCAACCAAGACTGAATATGACATGAGGATATTTTGTGAACAATGCCCTTATCTCACCTAACCGCTAGGCGAGGTAATGGCCACAATGAAAACTATCTTTGCTGAGGACCATTGTAGATTTGCTGCATCTAACATCTCAAAGGGGGGTCCTGAAAACATTTTTAGAACTGTGATCAAATCCCAAAGAGGAACAACTGACAGTTGAGAAGGCCTCTTAAGTCTAAAACATTTGAGGAACCTTTTAACCAGAGGTGATAAACCTTTTTAAACCCCTCCTATAAAAAATCCAGGATCTTAAAAGAATCACTAGAAGTAGTCATTAGGTTCTTGACTGAAACCACTTCTGAATGTTTTCCGTCCTTTAATTACAAGGACACATTGGATGGTTTTCTCAACTCTTGAGTACAAACAACTACTTCGCTAGAACAGCCTACATTTTGTAATCCAATCTTTTCCAATTCCACTCTGACAGGTTTAGAACTTATATCGCTATCTGGTATAAGAGAAGATGTCTGAGAGGAGGAGTAGACAGTGGGAAACACACACATTCTTGCTTCGTCAGTTGAATTAGAAACCATGTTCTTCTGGTTTAGAAAGGGGCTATCACGAGGAACTCTAGCCTACTGACTTGTGTTGACTGTCAACACTACTGGTATTGACAGAACCAGTGACATCCTTTTGAGAAGATTTTCTGGATTTAACCACCAGCTGAGGTCCTGCACTTAGGACTGGGATACCATAATCAATGCAATGTTCTTCAGAATCCTGTGTATCTGGAGACCAATGGGCTAAATCGTGGTGTAGAAGGAGCTTGAAATAGAGATGCTGCCAAGGGAGCACTACAGTTGACACTTACATTCAATCAATCAATCAATCAATCAATCAATCAATCAATCAATCAATCAATCAATCAGGGAATTGTAAGCATGCTACTCACCTGTGAGGGTCTCAAGGCACTGGGGGGGGTACGCAGATCCGTTCAGCCGAAGAGCCAGGTCTTGAGAGTCTTCCTGAATGTGTTCAGGGAGGGGGCGCATCTGATGTCTGCCAGTAGCTTGTTCCAGGTCTTGGCTGCAATGTGAGAGAACGATCTTCCGCCTGCTCTGGCTTTGTGGATGCGCTGGGTTTTAGCTAGTGCGAGGTTGGCCGATCGTAGGATTCTTTTGGGTACGTGGAAGTTTATTCTGTTGTTGAGGTATTTGGGTCCGCTGTTGTGTAGGCATTTGTAGGTGTGAGTGAGGATTTTGAAGGTGACTCTTCTCCACGGGAAGCTAGTGGAGTCTCCGCAGGTGTTGGCTGATGTGTTGGTGCCGGGGGATGCAGAGGACGAGTCTGGCTGCTGTGTTCTCTATTGTCTGAAGTTTGCAGAGTAGGGACTTGTTGATGCCGGCTTAGAGAGTGTTTCCATAGTCCAGTCCTCTGGCGATGAGTGCGTGGGTGTCATGAATAATGATCCCGCATACACGTCACGATCATGTACGTGCATTTGAGGCGTAGGAATTAGCGTTTATTATTATTATGCACCAACACTCCATACGTTATATGTGTTAAATGATTTACACTATACTTTTTTGGAATTGTTCACCTGTTTGAATATGGATGGTAAAAGCTCTGAGTATGTTGACTCTGGTTCTGGGTGATAGTGGCAATTTTGTGGTACTATTTTGGGAACTTTACATCCTGTAGCAGAACCGTTCTAACTTTGTAGTGTTTGGTTTTACAGAAGTATTGTGTCACACTCTGAGGATTTCTACCGCTACCGATCATAGCGGTGAAGTGCATGCATTTGAGGAAGCGCCATTTCACGCACCGTCATGCTGGAACGAGACGGTACGTGATAGCCGTTTAAGGTGTGGCTGGGTTGTAAAAACCATACCCACCTTCCAGAAGGCGCTTAGCCTTCCGCTCGTCTTCAGGACAGAATCTGCTTATTTGAAGCTCCTCGACTTACCTGATTGCCGCACAGCAGACTTCAACGACTTTAGACCTCAGCTCTGGAAATCTTCTTTCTTCTCAACGACGGCAGGATCTGCAATGGGGAAAAAGGAAGAAGATAAGTAACTTTTAAATCTTTGGCGCCCTTCGCAAGAAAGGTCAAGTCACAGACTAATTTTTGGAACTTCTACTTTTAAAAGAAGAAAGAATCGGACTTGCTCTTAGTAAAGACTTTTAAATAATTCTTCATTCTTGGAACTTAGAATTAAGAAATGTATGAAGATGTTTTGACAAAATGTTGATATTTAGAATGTGATGGTGGGTATTGGGTCAGGCTTATTTTTGAACCTGAAACATTTTGAGATCATTTGTAGGATGTTGTTCTTTTGCTTATTTCTTTTCTCAAACCAAATAGGAACAGTGCGCATGAGTTTTCACGAAAATATTTAAGTAAGTCAGATTTTGTAATTCAATAGAAAGAAGCAGTGCTCAAAATGTATAGAAGGTTCCGTGGTGTTTACTCTATTGTTTCCTTTTCAGCTGATTACTACTAAACCACACAAGACATTGCCTGTTCCTCAAGTTCCACTCATCAAAACCACAGAACAAGAAATACGGGACATAGGCCAGACAACCACTGCTCGCAGGTAGGATCTATTCCTAAACAGAAATACTCTTACCTAAATCAAAGAATAACTGCAGATACCCTAAAACACTATCCTAAAGTAGATGATTAAAAATTTCACTTGTTGCCTCGCAGGTCGACATCAAGAATTCAACAACGTCCAGTATCCTGTCCTCCTCCCTTATTTCTAACTTTTAACTTGATTGTGAGTTACATCACAAGTTATTATTTAGTGATTTGGGAAGTCGGTCCCTTGCTTCCCTGCAAACCTTAACTATGCCAATACAAGCAAGATAAGGTAGGAGACGGCGTAGTTTCTTGACAGTGGGTGACTGTCTTTCTTGACTTCGTGGGGATCCATTTGAATTTCTTTCAAAGGATGCGGAGGGTGTTGAAGCAGCTGGAGGTGATGGCGTTGACCTGTCGGTTAATGGCGAGTGATGAGTCAAGTACGATGCTGAGGTTTTTGGTGTGGTATGAGGGGGTAGGTGGGCTTCCGAAGGCGGTGGGCCACCAGGTGTTGTCCCATGCTGAAGGGGTTGTTCCAAGGACGAGGACCTCTGTCTTCTCTGCGTTGAATTTTAGGCAGCTGTTGGTCATCCAGACTGTGACGTCTTGCATTCCCCTCTGGAAGCTGAGTTTTGCAGTGGTGGTGTCTCTGGTGAGGGAGAGGATGAGCTGGTTTGTCGTCGGCGTAGGATACGATGTTGAGGTCGTGGTGTCAGACGATGGCTGTGAGGGGGGCCATGTAGATGTTGAAGAGGGTTGGGCTCAGTGATGAACCCTGTGGGACTCCGCAGGTGATTTCCGTGGGGGCAGAGAGGAAGGGTGGTAGTCTCATCCTTTGGCTTCTTCTGGTGAGGAACGATCGGATCCAGTCCAGGGCCATTCCTTGTATGCTGGCGTTGCGTAGTCTGTTGACTAGTGTGCGGTGGGAGACGGTGTCGAAGGCGGCAGAAAGGTCGAGGAGGATGAGGGCTGCGTAGTGAACTTGGTCCAGGAGGGTGCGGATGTCATCTGTGGCGGCGAGTAGGGTGATCTCGGTGCTCTGCTTGCTTCAGAATCCAGATTGGGACGGGTTGAGGATGGCGTTCTCTTTGATGAATCGTGTCAGTTCCCTGTTGACTGCTTTCTCTGTTACTTTGGCTGCGAAGGGAAGGAGCGAGATGAACCGGTAGTTTTTGATGTGGGTGGGGTCGGCCGCGGGCTTCTTGAGCAGAGGCCTGACTTCTGCGCGCTTCCTGTCATCTGGGAAAGTGCCTGTTGTGAAGGTGGTGTTGATGGTCCATGCAGTTTAGGTGCGATGGTGTCTGTGGCCCTGTGGTAGATGTGCGGGGGCAGGGGTCAGTGGGGGCCCCCAAGTGGGTGCCTTTCATGATCGTGGCGGTGTCCTTGGTCGTGATTGGTGTCCAGTTGGAGATGGTGGGCTGGCTGGTGTCTCTGGGGAACATTAATCCCAATACCAGCCTTCAGGAGCACAAGAAAGTGACAGAACAGCAGCTTGTAAAGTTTGTGATTTTGATTCCAGCAAGAAGACTCAACCACTTCTCATGTGAATAGATCCCCAGTGAAAAGTCTCATGAAGCGGGATCAGATTCAACTTTTTCAGATTTAACACAAATCCCAGACTTCTGTGAAACCCAGAGACTCTATCCACGTTGAATTGTGTCTTAGAAAACAAAGGGGAAGACATTATCCAGGTAGGGCATAATTTGAATACCTTCTAAATGCAAAAATGCCACCACTGGAGCCAGTACCATCATGAAGATTGTTTGAGCTGACGAGAGGCCAAATGGGAGGTCTTTGAATTGAAAATGTCAGTCTCCTGCCACAAACCTCAGAAATTACAGATTTTTTCAATGAATGGGAACATGAGATTCATCAGATAACCGTCTTCTGAAATAAGAGGAGTCACCTCTTGCAGAGATGTTAATCTGAATAAGTTCACCTGCTTTAAGTCTTGTTCCAGTTGATATGTAGCATTTGGTTTGGGGACCAATAATAAGATTGAATATATCCTTTAATTTTATTTAGGTATAGAGTACTTTCGTGATTGCTCCCTTAGCTAGAGGATTTGCAGTTCCTTTTAGAAGAGAGACTTTTTTCCTCTTGCGCTTTCAGAATCTGTATTTCTTGAAACAATGGTTGTAAGCTCCCTTTTAGCTCTGTAGAATTATCACTGTTAACAATGATAGGGCCTTTACTAGCTTCTTCCATGTGTCATAAAACCGGAAGAGTTTGCACTTGTCATCTTCCCTTGATAACCATGGCTTAGGAGGTTGAGATCGAGGTTGCTGGTACCGCACATTTGCACAAGAACAGCTTCCCTGCCATGGCCTCAGCCCCAAAAGGAAGGACGCGCTAGCTGACTTAACTACATTGTGAAAAAGGATTCTTTGCAGGAAACTATCTGAAAGGTTGTAACATTTTCTTATCCTCTGCCATCTTCTGAATCAACTCATTAAGTTCTGTCTCAAAAAGCTTCTGCCCTGAAAAAGGAAGACAATGATTCAGGAACACTGACCCACGCCAAGCTCCCACAGTATCAGACATTACAACTTCTTTGCTGCTATTGAAGCACCTGTCACAGTTGCAGAGGACAATAGGGAATCAAATGTCATGTTGGATAAAACATTTGTAGTACTTCCATATTCCCTAGAATTACTGTGGGATCCTTCACTTCATGAAAACAGTCAAATAAGGGCTGAATATCCTTTTGCACAATTTGTGCTGCATTTGTTACATATAAGCTTGGTTTTATAGCAAACTGTAAATTAACATAGCCACGCCTCAGGACACTTTCCATTTTTTTAAAATACTCAGTCAATAGAGACTCCCTTGACAATACTAGACAGGATTCAGTTCACCTTCAGTACTTACACAAAATTATTATCAAAATTCTCCAAAGGGTATGTTTTTTTAAAAGTAAGGAAATTGGGCTTATCTATATCTGTCCACTCTTTAAGGACAATATTCTTTGAGACATCAAGGAAGGGTAGATACTCTTTACTGTGCAGTCCATATTGAGCCTAGCAGCCTTTATCCAGTAAGCCTCTCTTATATGCACCTACATCTGCTGAAAATGGGCTCTTTGAAACTATTTCTCCTTAGGACCAGTGTCCTCAATAGCACAGTAGCTGGTTCAGTCATGGCTGCAGCCACTCTCTCCTGTATGAAAGACTATGAATGTGTTCTAGTTAAAGATTTGACCTCCTGGTCATCCTCCATTTCTGTATAGTGTCTCTTTTGATAACTCTTAGCCTGCGAGTGCCCCTAACCATGGAACAGGCTACAGCTCCTGTTTGTGGGGAGGTTTTATACTAATCAAATCTCTTTTGTACTACTGAATATCAACCCCCAGAATATTGTGGGCCAAGAATATTGAGGACTTAATAACGAGGGACAAAATATCAAAAGCTAAATGCATACAGGGAAGTATAGGTTTATTATTCCTAACTCCACATCTATGTACCTTGAAGATTTATGTACTGCTTAGGTAACATTATGTGAGTTAGCCTCAATGTCGTGCCCAATCAATATTCTGAGGCCAATTTCAGGGTGCACAGCTAAATCTCTTCACGAGATCTGGACTACATATAAACATCCCACGTAATAGCTGCCTCTCCTCATGCATTGCTTCAGCACACCATAGAAGATAAATTTTTCCCAAGCTGAAAAGGGGTTGACCAGAGCTGAATGGCTCACCTCACTGAGAACTCCCCCATCCCAGCATATCATGTGGACGATGGGCACATGACGACCATCACCCCAAAGTGTGCGCTCTCTAAATCAAAACGATGTCCCACAAGGTAGAAAGTAAGGACAGTATTACAGTGTCAAAAGTAAAAACATACTCATCACTGTCAGCTTTTTCTGATGAGGAGACAGAAAAGAAGCAGGGACAAGGCGTTTGGGAAATGGCTATTTCTAAGTAAGCGAGGGGGAACTTTGGGTAAAACCCTAAGGAAAGACTACTCTGACTTGAGGAGACAGGGTGCCTCACCTGGTACTGACTGAGACAGGAGGACTGGTGAAAGGGTAATACAGAAGAAATTCCACAGTTTTATTCCCTGCTAAGATGCACACTATTTTTTAGAAATCTATAGATTTTCTCTTGCCTATAAACATTAACTGAGGTCCAAAGACATGTTTTGGGGGTGACAGTGTAAAAATAATGTAAACATTTGCACCAGATGTGTTTGCACAAATGAGTATAAGCCTCATTCACACAGATTGGTGTACGGTAAGCTGTGGGTAACTCTGGTAGTACTCCAATCTTACAAATCAGTTTGAAGAGTAAACCAGAAGTTCTCCAGGCATATTCCTAGCTCACATTTGGAAGTAAAAAGTATATGAAGACGCAGCAAAATCTTTGTGAATTGGGACCCACTTTAAAACTAGGACTGTTTTTTTTTTACAATTATTTATTTATTATTTATTATTCCAGAGTCACAGTAAAATCCTGACAGAGGTTATACTTCGCAGGAGTGTATGATAGTAACATCAGTACATTTCGTTCAAGGAATAGAGCTTATTCTCAGCATCAACCTCACAACAAAAGTACATGTTACCGATGCGAAATTTTAGGCAGCACTTGTCTAAAAATAAACGAAACACATAACATATCACCCCCCCTCCCTCCCTAGGGTCGCATTAACATTCCTACTCGTATCTGGCATTCAGGGTCAGGAGTGAGTGTTGTACGTCTTCTACACTCCCTGGCACTGTGATACACCCATGTGGTGATGTTACCGAAGAACCAACATGGCCAGCCCATAAACCCTCCCCCCCGAGAGAGGGGCTCCATGCCCTCACGTCATCTTCAAGTTTTTCATCTCTTGGAACCCTTTTCATCTGAATTAACTCTGCTGTTGCCCACTCCCTCAGATCTCTAGCCTAACTTTCCACTGTGGTGGGCGTCGAGCTCATCCACCTGATTGCTATTCTATGTTTGGCTAGTACTAGCTCCAATTGAAGGAATTTCCTTGTGAACTTTTTTCCCTTAGGCCTAGGGAGTAGTCCTAGTAATAATTCGCTAATGGAGTGAGGTATCGTCCATTCTGTAACTAGTGTTAGGCTTTCTATCACTTTCCCCGAGTAAGATGATAATTCCAGGTAATCCCAAGTCATGTGCATAAAATGGGCATCCGGACTTCCACACCTGGGGCAGTGGGTGGGGTGGTCCGGATATGTTCTGTGTAGAACATGTGGGGTTTGGTGCACTATGTTATATTGTGTGAGTTTGAACCTAGCATTGGAGCTAATTTGTTTGACCCCCTCATGCACCCTCCATTCCATCTCTGTTAAAGGTTCATCTAGGATCGTGTCCCATTTAGTGTGAACGGGGAGAGGACCAGTGGAGATGTCCCCCCTAAGCGCCCTATAAATATAGGAAATGAACCTATGCCCACCCGCCAAGGAAGCGATAGCCTGTAGGGTAGCCGTTATTGGCAGCTCCTGAGAAAACATAGGCCACACTTCGTGAGCCACCACCGAGATTTTTGCGTACTGAAGGTATTGTCCCCTGCCAAAGTCAAACATGGTTTCCCCCTCCTCCCTAGTGAGGAACTGTTGGGCAGCATACAGGTCCCCCATCATGTGACATCCTCCCTCATTCCATTTACTGAATGACATGGTGTGACCTATCCGTTTGAATGGTAGCAGAGCCCACAGTGGGGCATCTGGAGCATAAGGCACTCTTTTCACCACAGTCTTAACTGCAGCTTCCCAGGTTATGGCCACGTGATGAATAATATATGGAAGCCGGGCGGGCACCCCCGACCCCAGCATGAGGAGCTCAGGGAGATGGATCCCCCTGTTTGCACCTGCCAGTAACCGCTTTTCCCAGTTATCATGTTCGTCCAGCCAATGCACTGCATGCTGGAGCTGTGCCGCCATATAGTAGAGTTCCAACCGCGGGACCTCAAGTCCACCCTGTTCCCATGTCCACTGTAGTGTGTCTAGTTTTACCTTCTTCCGTTTGGCTCCCCAAAGCAACTCCACCAGGAGGCGGAAATATGTCATTGGTATTTGATAAAGTGAGTTTTGCATGGCATACAGACATCTTGGTAGGATCACAATTTTGGCCAGCGCCATCCTACCCATCAAAGATAGCGGTAGACCCTGCCAAAAAACGATCGATCTTTGGATGCCCTCCACACATCTCCCAAAGTTGAGCTCCAGGTAGGCAGCCGGCGTGTGAGCCAATTTAATCCACAGCTATCTGACTTCGTCACAAAAAAAGCTCATTCCCACCAAGGGTAATTCACATTCTTCCTTCCCAACCAGATGGCCCATGGGGAAGAGCTTGGATTTCCCTGGATTGAGGCGTAGTGCTGAAATCTCCTCAAATCTGACCAATTCCCTGAGAAGCACAGGTACTGTCTCTCCGGGGTGGCGCAGATATACAAGCGTATCGTCCGCGTACATAGACACAACATGGGCAACACTGCCCAGGGGTATCCCCCACCTTTCCATCACAGTCCTAAGGGTAATCGCCAGGAGCTTCATCGTGAGCACGAAGAGAAGTGGCGATAAGGGGCAACCCTGTCAGGTACCTCTTTGTAGCTCGAAGCTGTCTGACACCTGATTACGTATACACACTCTAGCTGTACATCTATTGTATAAGAGTTTCATCCATTCTATGTACTTCTCCACCAATCACATCCTGCCTAGGAACATCCACATATAGCTCCATTAGACTCGAAGGCCTGTTGGATGTCCAGAAGGCATAGCGCCTAGCACTTCACTTGTAGATGTGGCGCGTGCCAAATATGTGCAAGTCTACGCAGAATATGCGCAGTATTATGACCAGGAATAAACCCGGCCTGGTACGGGTGGACCAGCCGGGCCATTTATGGCAAGAGACATTTAGCCAAGATGCCACTAAGAATTTTGCCATCTATATTCTGGAGTGGGGCCTGTAAGAGCTCGGGGAGAGGAGATCCCTATCTGGCTTGGGTATCATAGACACCAGGGCCTCCATCATGGTGTTATGAAGGTCCTCACGAGCCAGGGCTTCATTGCACACCTCAAGGAGATAGTCAAGCAGTTGTGGGCCAAATGTTTGATAAAACTCCACCAGGAGCCCATCACTCCCGGGGCACTTCTCTGGTTTCAGCTTTTTAATCGAAGCTAGTAATTCCGCCCTAGTGATTGGTGCCCCTAAAGATTGAGCATCTTCCTTCCCTAAAGTGGGAAGCGTCATCCCTTCGATATATTCCCGAAGTACGTGGGGTCAAACTTGGAGGGCAGGTGTACATGTGTGTTGTAGGTGGTACACGAATTCCCTCAAAATAACATCTTGTGTGTATATTATGGTCCCCTCCCCATTTCGGAGTTGTAAGATAAGTTTGTGTAAAACTAGGACTGTTTATTAGTTTGCTTAGCATATCTTCTATTACCCCTATATTAAATGGAATACAAGTTTGGCAATTTCTTCTGCACTTATAAGGTCATTATTTTCTATACATTTGATCATCAAGGCTGCAGTTAAAAATAACACAGTGGTAGTGAACTCCAAATACTGGTATAAGCCTGCAGCAATCAACATTCTTATGCCGTAATCTACTCATTCATATGTGTTGTTTTATAGAAAGGTAGGAGAGGGAAAAACATAGAAGCGAGTGGAGAATAGAGACATTCCACAATACCCTCTTGTGACTCCCACTATAAATCTTATAGAGTGAGAATCTACAGCCCTCCCGTTACTTTGCCTTGACAAATTGGAGGGTCAGAGCAATCTGGATGGGTAGGGGAACACCTCTTTCGTTTTTAGAGACCACGTAGTGCCCAAAAGAAAAGTGAAGTGAGGTAATACGATTGTTGCAAAAAGCCAGATGAAGCCCTCTCCCATTTCATGTTTGGGTACATCAGGCTTCATTTAGTTTTTCAACAAGTACAACAACTGCTACAGGTGACTCAATTGGAGATTAGCAGCAATAGTCACAAACCACCACACACGTGTCCCTTTGCTACCTTAAGAGTGTAGAAGTTTTCACCTGAAATATAGTCTAGAAGAATGTGTTGGATAGCAACGGGGTGGTAGAAGGCTAGAAGTATGTCACTGACATGAAGGATTAAAAACAAAATCCCCTTAGTTTTATTGCTGTGGAAGGGATATCCCAGGATGTCTGCTTTATAGACTGTCACACAATTGTAGTTGGTCTTGGTGATGCATGAGGTTAAAGCAATGACCAGCATTTTTAAAGACTCCAGATATTGGAGTGCAGTTGTAAGGGCAACATCATTGTTGAGCTGTATTATTCATAAGATGGGGAGGGTTTATGTTTTAAAAAACAGTCTGTATGATACAATAGTCCAAGGAACTGTCAACTCCAAAAAGACCCTCCTCAAACGCAGAAGCAAACCCCATAAGGAATGCAAGCCTCATCGGGTGAGTGAGGCACAGCACAGACCACTGACACTTTATTATGTGTGAAAAAGGACGCTTCATTGAAACGTTCTGGCTGGACATTCCAACTCAATGCTTTACACTTTCCCGATTTTTTCACTCCATGCAGGCTTCACAAGTTACCCACAATCAAAAAGATTACATGCAATTTGCTGCTCATCATGCACGAAGATCTTTAAGAATGTGTGTCTCTCTGCATATTAGTATGACTGCCAGAAATCAGTTTATTCATGCACTTTGGTGAAACCCTACTATGGCGCTTTTCATTGCCACATTCCATAATGAAAGAGCAGAAGATTTGCTTGCTTCTTTTAATGCTCATACATGGAACATATCTGGCATTTGTGGGCCCAAATTACAAAGCTTGTGCTGTGATCTACTCTACCAGAATGCCTGAATTCTAATAGTATGCTAGGAGTACTGCTGGCTCACTACTGAAATTTATGAGTAAACCAGGAGTGCTACAAAAGTTAGGGCCTGATTTAGACTTCGGCAGGCGGGTTACTCAGTCACAGTTACTTCATATTACAAGTGCATTATATCCAATGGCACTTCCAATATGGTGGACTGAATGTCCATCTTGTTGTGACGGAGTAACCCATCTACCAAACTCTAAATCAGGCCATAAGTCCCATCTGCTCCTAAATCCAATCTTTGTATATTGGGTAGCTAGTTTTTTACTTTTTGGTATACAAATGCAGTGGTTTAGAGTGGCAAAATACAAGCACTGTTAAAACAACAATACTTCCCTAAAAGAACAAGCTTGCATCATAGATAATGCAGACATACTACATGTACTTAGATGTACTTCCACAAATGCTCAAAAAACAATTAAAGTGCCTAACAATAGCCCACAGTGTTTTCCCAAAAGAACTTCGAGAGGTTTATAATTCAGTTTCAAAACATTCCTTGCAGGCTTAACAGGGACAGATCCATGGATAATAAAGAGATGAAGAAAGATATAAACTACAGAGATTGGATGAGATTGGATGAGAGGAAGGGAAGGTCAGAGATAGGGAAGGAAAGAGAGATAGAACGACAGAAAATAATTGACTAAATAATGAAACCAAGTAAGAGTAAGAAATACTAAAAAGGATGTAGTAAAAAAAGAGAGAGGCATAGAGAGAGGTTGAAGGTTGTTGCAGGTTAGAGTGAAGGAAATAGAGGATGATGGAAAGACATAAAGAGAAAAGGAGAGAGGGTAATAAGGAAGGAGACTGATAGAGAGCAGGCTAAGGGTTAGAAGTTAAAGTAGGACTGATAGACAGAGAGAGAGAGTGTGGGGCAGAAAGTGAGAAAATTAGAGCAAGGGACAGAAAGAGAGGCATCTCATTTTTGTTGGATTGAATGACGGAGTCCTCTATCTCTGTTGTCTGCCGGAGCCGCCCTGCAGGGTTGGGGTCCCCCAGTATGGAGACATGAACTTTACCGTGCTGCGGACCGTGGGGGCATGATCCGCATCCCTCATTGCCAGACCAACGGACTTCCAGGGAAATTCTGGCGTGAGTGATGAAAGGGAGAAAAGAGGGGTCACACCTCTCTTGGACATATTCCTATGCCAGGTACTTCTAAATAATGACGCTGAAACCGTGATATCATGCACCCAAGAAACAATACTTACTCTGTTTTCCAAGCAGGAGATGACAGCACAAGGCAGGATTGAAGGCTATTTGGGTCGAAATTCACACTAACTGCCAGTGCAGACCAAATGCCAAACAAATGCATCTTGGAACTTTGAGTGCAACGAGTGAAAGTCACATGGCTGTTTTAATCAAAGGAGCACTTGCTTTTTACTATGATGTCACCCACCTGTGATCAATGCAAAAGCTGAAACGCGTAGGGTTATCCTGCAGCAAAATGCAATAAATACCTGCGCAATCGAAACCGGGCTTGGCATTTTGGCATTTTTTCTTTTTTGTTGGATATATATATATATATATTCACTGAAAAAAACAAAGGTTTCAGGGGCGTTATAGTTAGGAATTGGCATTTAAAAAACCTTAGAAATTCACTGAAAAAACCATAGGTTTCAGGGGTGTTATAGTTAGCTGGACATTTCCCTCGTGCAAAACCCTAGAAATTCCCCTGTTATAGTTAGTTCAGCTAACTATAACTTGCACCCCCGCAATGCACTGCTGATGACGTCACATATTACATCACTCATGACATGGTCAGTGACATCACTGATGACATCTCAAATGACATCACTGATGACATCACTGATGACGTCATCCATGTGATAAATTAGTGCATCTTCTCACACCCTAATTTGACCTTTGATACACCGACTCAAAATGTCATACTCCAATACCAATAGCTACATACCCACTCATTAAATCTTAGATCTACATACACCTCCACTCACTCACCTGTACAGTCACTCATACTTACAGTCACTCCGTACAAGACTATCATATGCATTTATACACCTATATAGACACTCACACACCGCCAATCATCCATTGAGGTACTGACACACCTAGTCAGTCATGCAAGTAATTAAACACAGTCGAATTTACTCACCTATACAGTTAAACACACTCAAGTTCACTTACTCATAAAAATAGTACCACATTCTTAAGCTCTTATACAATCAATGATACAAGCACACACTCATCCATACAGCCACTCTCAAAATCACACACTCTCACATATACCCACTCATATACTCTTACACACATATATACTGCCTTTCACATATGTAGTTAGTCACACATGTACAACTGAGATATACATTCAATCCCTAGCACACCCATACATACACTCACCCAACCATACAGTTCATCACAGATACACTCTTAAAACCATGCACCCATAGAATCACGCACTCACACATCTATGCATAGAGTCACACACACCCTACCCACACAAACACTCAGGCACTCATACAGATACTCAGACAACCAATCAATAACCCATATAGACACTCATATAGGTATTCACAAAACCATGCAGCCACTTATACACATACACACAGACACATACAGACATTCACACAGTTTAGTCACTAGTCTGCAGTAAGATACATTTAATGACTCACTTATAGAGTCAGTTACGCACCTAGAAAATCATCCATTCACACACTTGTACACCCACTCATTCTTCCACAGGTTCTTTCACTATAAATATATAAAACATATTTAAACTTTACAGAAACACACAGTCACTGGATGACGTCATCAGTGATGTCATCAGTGATGTCATCAGTGATGTCATCAGTGATGTCACTGACCATGTCATGAGTGATGTAATATGTGACGTCATCAGCAGTGCATTGTGGGGGCGCAAGTTATAGTTAGCTGAACTAACTATAACAGGGGAATTTCTAGGGTTTTGTACGAGGGAAATGTCCATCTAACTATCACACCCCTGAAACCTATGGTTTTTTCAGTGAATTTCTAAGGTTTTTTAAATGCCAATTCCTAACTATAACGCCCCTGAAACCTATGGGTTTTTCAGTGAATTTCAAAGGTTTTTTAAATGCTAATTCCTATCTTTAACTTATCTCTGAAGATATCATGTTTAATGATTTTGATTGGATTTCTTAATTTTTCAAATTCAGTGTGTCAATTTCATAAATTTTTTTTATAATACTTTTTTATCACCATTTTTTAAACTTATTTTTTCAATTAATTCTTTTAAAAATTAAAAAATATCATTTGAATTTAATGGGTTTTTCAAACATATTTTTTTATATTTTTCAAAATATTTTTGAAACTATAAGTTCAAAACTTTCCCCGTGTTTTTGGATCCGCGCACCCTATGCGCACCGTTCTCGATCCCTACGCGTTAGCATCCGTGCACGGTATGCATCAGGTACGTGTTTAGTGCGCGATTGCAATGCAACCGGTACGCGACTCCCAGCCTATGCGCGACACGTTCGATGTACGTAACGTGATGTTTACGCGCTTCCGCGATGCGTCATCTGCGTCTATGACGCGGTAGGTGCGCGAATCCTGCGAAATATTTAACATTAAAAAAACATATATATGTATTTCATGTGAATATTAATTGAAGACAAACTCTAAACTAGTCTTAAAACTAATATATTTTTACATCTAATCCTATAATGTTTTCGAATTCAATTTCGTGGATGCGTGCTGGATGCGTGCTGCGTATGCGCAGGGTGCGCGGATCCCATGTGACCTGCAAAAAAAGAGATTTGATTGGTTCATTACACTTCCTGTTCTAACTATTGAAAGACCCCACCCAATTCAATCATTCTTCTTTCACCTTCTTTGGAGGAGCATCTCTTTGCAGAGAAGAAGATATTTTAGACTAAGTATACACTTAGCTCTAACTTTTTTCAACTAAAAATGGCTTCAGGGCAGCAGGCATCACCTGCATCTCCTCACTCATCTGAGGATGAATTTTTGGTGGAGGCACCACCCAAAGAACGTTTTTCTTCAGTGGTGTGGACATTTTTTACTTTTCCCGAGGGGCAGAATAAGACCAATGCCACCTTGGTCACGTGCAAGATTTGCAAAAGAGTGCTGTCGCGAGGGGATCCTAACAAGAAATACTGGTGCAGCACGGCAAGTATGATGAAGCATCTGAGGACCCTTCATCCAAACAATCTTGCACGACAAGAGTGCAAACGGATGAGAAACACTCCTGCTCCTGCGCCTTCCACCTCATCGCAGCCGAGCACCTCAAGAGTGCATCCATCAGCACAAAATTTGGACATCCGTCCTCAATTTCAATATTTAAAAGTGCTCTGCGCTAAGTGCAATGCGACTTTGTGCTACGGTGAGCAGTCGATCGATCTGATCTGCCGCCGGCAGGAAAGTCACATTTGCTAGGTTTTTTTTGTTGTTTTTTTTTGTTCCCTGAAGTTCATTGTTTGGTTCCTCCTGTTTTTTTTGGGGTTTTTTCCAGAAAAACCAAAAAATAACAAAATTGTTAGAAAAACCCAAAAAAATATATAAAAGAAGAAAGAAGAAAAAAAAAGTTCTTGTAAGAACTAACTTTCCTGGTTTAAAAAAAGAGCTAAATTTCATTGTTAGTGTGTGAAAGTGTAGATGAATGTATGTGTAGTACGTAATTGAGTGAATGAATGCATTAGTAGCATATGGTGAATGTATAAGTGCAGAACTATGAGGATGTGCTGCAGCATCACACAGTTACCTCTTTAACTGCAGTGTGCTGTAGTACTTCCATAGCACAGGGATGCAACATATGTACATAAATATGTTGCAAATCTATGCTTCTCTCTGCACGGTTGCTTAAACTGCAGCCATGTGGTGACACAGACACCCTTGCACCATAGTGCAAGGATATCTCTGTCATGTGCTCTTTGTATTTCTACAGGAAGACACACCTTCCTGCACAAAAACAATGAGAAAATGCATTTTTCTCCTTCAATGTATGCTGAACATTTCAGCATGCATTGAAGATATAAAAATGTGGAGAAATTAAAACAATTCTCCTTGTTGTGCTTTCCTACACCAATTTTAGAATGGTGCAGCATTCACACACATATCGAGATTTATGATTACTGATAAATCTAGACATGTGTCTTGTTCTATGAGTATTCAGCGCAATCCTGCACAACAACACTTATAGAACACCCTTTCAACGCAAAGTGGTGTGCATAATGAGGTTGTATTTACATGGAGTAGAAAAAGTACACAGAGTGCCTTTTCCTCTCTTTGTAAATATAAAAGAGTGTCTTGCGCAATAACTATGTTACAAAAAGTGACATATTTCCAGTTTTAAAATTCCTTGCAAATGATAGAAGGTAAGCACAGAGTTTTGTCTGCAAAGATGTTCAAAGAAGAATGATTGAAATAATTGTGGTCCTTCAATAACTAAAATAGGAAATATTATGAACCCCTCAAATCTCTTTTTTGCAGGTCACATGATATCTGATTATGGTCAGATTTCAAAACTACATAGGTATAAACAGAGTGTTTTTAGAAACATGTTTCAACTTTGTAGCTTCTTGCAGACCTCCTCATTCTGCATATTGAGACTTAGTTAAACTTACCTTCACAGTAATAGGAATAAAAAATGGTATACATTTTTTTCAGATTTTCAATCCAATCTAAATTCATATAAATTTCTTATTTTAAAATTTGGATCTGGGAAAGTAAAGGAAAAATTTTTTTTAACATGTAATAATACATTTTTTACAACACAGCATCATTTCCACAAAGTAATTTGTTTGCCTTTTTGGCTGTTCTCAGAATATATTAAATTTCACTAAAAATAATGATTTCAATCGTACTCATCAATTAACAGCGGGCAAAAAACAAACAATCACAAAGATTGTTAAAAAACAACAACATGCTATTCTCAACAAAATACCACAAGATACAAATCACAGATATATAAAATGCTCACAGCTAACAATATTTTATAAGTTTAACTTACAAAAACTGTAAATGTTGTCGCTTTAAAATATTCACCGAATCTAAGGATGAATTTTTGGCGGACGCACCACGCCCACAACGTTTTCCTTCAGTGGTGTGGAAATTTTGTACTTTTCCCGAGGGGCAAACAAAGACTTCTGTTGCAAGGGGATCCTAACAAGAAATACTCATACGGCACGGCAAGTATGATGAAACACCGAAGGACCCTTCATCCAAACAATCTTGCACGAGAAGAGGGCAAACAGATGAGAAACACTCCTGTTCTGTATCTGTAAAAAAGAATCACAAATAAATGTATATTAATAACTTCCACATTTATACTATTCCATTACTGTACAAACACATTTTATATAAAAACTGACTAAGAAACTATAGCCCTGAACCACAAGTGTGACCATTGTTAAAACACTACATGCATAGTGCATACTACTTTGAAGCAGTTCATGCCCTAAAGCCTACCTCACTAAAAGACTACATGCTAACTGACTAAATGGTTACAGTACTATAAGGAGACACGCTGGGTGAGTGACAGGGTGTTTGCTAGAAGTGTATGAATACTAACTGGGGAATTGAAGGTGTGAAAGACAACTGTGTAGGTGATTAGAGGACTGCATGCATACTGCATAGGCATTTAAAGCAGTCCATGTGCTAAGGCTCACTGCATGAGTACTTGGGTACTGACTGAATGATTAGAGTACAGCAAGGAGAGTGCCTGGGTGAATTTATAAGTGGTAGGCTTTTGGCGCAGGGAATGGATTAGTACTTGGTACCGAATGGGTCACTAGAGGAGTGCAAAGGGAGCAACAGAATGTTTGCTGGACTGTATGGATACTGACTAGGGAATTGAAAGTGTGAAAGACAAGTGTCTAGGTGGTTAGAAGACTGCATGCATAGTGGATAGGGGTTTGCAGCAGTCCATGTGCTAAGGCCTGGCTCAGTGCATGAATATTTAGGCACTGACTGAATAATTAGAGTACTGCAAAGAGAGTGTCTTGGTGAATTTATAAGTGTTTGGGTTTTGGCACAGTGAATGGATTAGTACATGGTGCTGAATGGGTCACTAGAGGACTGCAAAGGGAGTTACAGAGTGTTTCCTGGAAGTGTATGGATACTGCCTAGGGAACTGAAAATGTGAAAGACATGTGTATAGTATGTTAGAAGACTGCATGCATACTGCATAGACATTTGAAGCAATCTATGTGGTAATGTATGGTTCACAACATGACTACTTGGAAACTGACTAAATCATCAGACTACTGCTAGGTTAGTACCTGAGTAAAACTTTTAAATTGTCAGTTCTGGCACAGTGAAGAGAATAGTACATGGTACTGCACTTTAGTGTCAAACCCTGACTCATTTTATCAATGCATAAGCAAAGAATAGCTTCTAAAGCTACTAAAACTTGACAACATGACCGATTTTAAAACAGTTATCTGTCAGCAAGTACACTATGTTACCAAATGCTTCTCTCACAATGGTTCCCAAATGCACACAGACTCACAGTGTGATTCTAAACAAGCAACACTATCCCTAG
Source organism: Triturus cristatus (assembly GCF_964204655.1). Classification (NCBI taxonomy): domain Eukaryota; kingdom Metazoa; phylum Chordata; class Amphibia; order Caudata; family Salamandridae; genus Triturus; species Triturus cristatus. Next base: position 1,070,620,174 of record NC_140591.1, on the reverse strand, counting down.
CAGCTTACCAAAACTCATTCACTACTGTGTAAGGGGTAAGGGGACTGCACACAATCTACATATTTCAGTACTGCACTTTGGTGTCAAAGCATGAATCATTTTATCAATGCATTACCAAAGACTGGCTTCTAATGCTACCAAAACTTGACAACATGACAGGTTTTAAAAGAGTTATCTGTCACCAAATACACAATGTTACCAAATGCTTCTCTCACAGTGGTTCCCAAATGCACACATACTCACTGTGTGATTCTAGACAAACAACACTATCCCTTGCACTATACCAAAACACATTTCTTCATCTAGAAGGACTACTACATTTTAATATAGAAACATAACTCATTTCACAAATTCATGAACAATGACTGGTTTCTAATTCTACCAAAATATAAAAACAGCACAGTTATCTGTCTGCAAACACATGAAAAACACAAATGCTTATCACAGAATGGTGCCTACATGCACACACACTATCAATAAGATTGTAGAGAAAAAAGTACTCCATACACTTTAGCAGGAGAAATACATTAGTCTGATTAAAATCAAAATAGTCTACATACATCCCCTCATAATTAAATAACTCACCTTTCAAGTTGTTTTGTAGATTAAGAAGTATATCAGTCACACACCAGATTTTCTTTTACAGAATCTCTGCACTGTGCACCTCTCAGCAAAAACAAAGAATGGAAAAGTTTCCCTTTCATTTTCCACACATATACATGTAAACATCAAATCACAATCCTTCACACATAAACTCAAAAGCAAACACACATTTCTGTTGGTTAAACATTTCAACCCTTTCCAACTGAAATACATTTCAACCCTTCCCCCAATCTGCCTTCTGCCTGTTACTATAGAAACAGGTCATGGAACACTGCACTGAGCACACAGGTCACAAGTTCAGCACACAATGTTACTAAACAAGACAGCAAGTGTGCTTGACTTTTCAACATATCAGCTTATCATATATAATGTTCCTTACAATCTGTTTTTGTTAACCAATAAGAATCATACCTTTAAAAAACAGAAATATACACCCTACCTTTCAGTGTAGAAAGTAGTCATACAACCAATGATTTCTTGTCTTTTTCAAATTTTTTTCCCATGGATCCGCGCACCCAACGCAAGAGAATCTGAGCACCCAACGCGAAAGGATCGCCCTTTAAAAAAAAAAAAAAAAGGGGGCCCCAGGGGGTCCTTATGGGACCCCTAAGCACCGCTAAAGGGTCAGAGTATTTCCACTCTGCCCCCTTTATATGTTTTACACACTTATTCCCCTTGCTTCTTCAGCCTCGCTTCTACCGAGGCAGAAAATGGCTGCCAACAGTTCCTGGTTTCGAATGTAGAGAGACACTCGACAGCCAATTAGCATTCAGCGCGCGATCGGGAGGGTGTGCGCTTGGTTCGGGGAGGGTGCGCATACGGTGCGGGTAGGTCCACGGATCCTCCCCAGCCATAGATATTTATGTACTTTTAACTCTAATTTTCTCAGGAACTACTGAACAGATTCACACCATTTATGCAAAAGGCATGAGTCTGAACTGAGGACTACCTCTTTGCCAAATTTGGTGTCATTCCGTTCAGCGATTCGGGCTGTAGCTGCAACAACAGATCCTATGGGAAATTGCATGGGGAAAACGCGTTTTGGGACCCCCCTTTTTTCAAGGCCCCTGCTTGACGAATCACCACAACACTTTCAGGGTAGGAGCGGAGTGGAGCTGGCCAAAAGTTTGGAAAATTTTGCGAGGATTCATCAACCGGCACCAGACTTATTGGGAATAGAATGTTGCGGATTTCCTATGGAAATTGGTCCTAACTATAACTATCTACTGGCAACCGCCAGTAGATAATATATATATATATAATATATATATATTATAATATATATATAATATGTATATATATATATATTCACTGAAAAAACCATAGGTTTCATGCACGTTATAGTTAGGAATTGGCATTTAAAAAACCTTTGAAATTCACTGAAAAAACCATAGGTTTCAGGCACGTTATAGTTAGGAATTGGCATTTAAAAAACCTTAGAAATTCACTGGAAAAACCATAGGTTTCAGGGGTGTTATAGTTAGCTGGACATTTCCCTCGTACAAAACCCTAGAAATTCCCCTGTTATAGTTAGTTCAGCTAACTATAACTTGCACCCCCGCAATGCACTGCTGATGACGTGCCTAGCTGTAGTTTTTGAACCATAGCTCTGCCGGCACCTAGGGAAACCTAGCAAACCTATACATTTTGGAAAACTAGACACCCAGGGGAATTCAGTATGACTGCCTCCCACCAGGTTCTGTTACCCAGAATCCCTTGCAAACCTAAACAATTGCCAAAAAAAACACATTCTCCCCACATTTCTCTGGTGGAAAGTTCTGGAATCTGCGTGGATCCACAAATTTCCACCCACCCCGCGTTCCCCAAAGTCTTCCGAGAAAAATGGTACCTCACTTGTGTGGGTTGGCCTAGTGCCCGTGACAGGAAACGGCGCAAAACGCATCGTGGACACACCTCAATTTCGCAGTGAAAAATGAACCTTTTTTGGCAAAGTGCCTAGCTGTAGTTTTTGAACCCTAGCTCTGCCGGCACCTAGGGAAACCTACCAAACCCACACATTTCTGAAAACTAGACACCCGGGGCATTCCAGGGAGGTATGGCTTGCGTGGATCCCCCAAAGTTTCCTTACCCAGAATGCCCTGCAAACCTCAAATTTAGCTGAAATAATCACATTTTTCACACATTTTTGTGTGGGAAAGTTGTGGCATCACCGGGCTGACACAAATTTCCTACCACCCAGCGTTCCCCTAGGTCTCCCGAAAAAAACAGTGCCTCACTCGTGTGGGAGGCCCAAGTACCCGCGACAGGCAAGGGCCCACAACATAGTGAGGCGACATGAAAATTGCCTACCTCAAAACGACCTGGTTTTGCAAGGAGAGTCACCTGGGTTTTTGGCCCGGTGCTCGGCGGCCACCTAGGGGAACCTACCAAACCCACACATTTCTGAAAACTAGACACCCGGGGGATTCCAGGGAGGTATGGCTTGCGTGGATCCCCCAACGTTTCCTTACCCAGAATGCCATGTAAACCTCAAATTTAGCTGAAAAAAAATCACACTTTTCACACAAGCTTAATGTTAATTACTTGTAGTACTTCTTTTCTACTTTATCTAAAAGTAACTGATGCCCTTTTAATTAACAAGAATATGGGGCAACACTTTTACAAACTAAAGGCAACAAAAAAAGGCAGGGTGTGGCCACGCTTAAGGGATATTTTATGAATTGCGTTTTTTATTTGTCACCCCTCTGATATATACAGCTTCACTTTCCTAAGATAATATATTTGTGATTGCTTAATAAAAATTGTTTCAAACCTAGACTGAAATTTTTGCAGCGCAACCAAACCTCCCCGTCAGAAAAGTAAACACCACATTCTAAGTAAATAGTGCTCCTGGGAAGTATCCCACTCGCGAACTTAATAAAAAGAAGACCACAACACACTCTGTTATTTTCCCACTGTGATTTGTAGGCCCCACGCAAATTATATAAATGGCCCTTAAAATATATAAAAAACTATTTTTACCTTCACAGTCCCTGTCCACCACCTTGTGACCACTGTACAGAGTTAGTAGTGTTCCTAGCCTCCCCTCTACTACTTCTTTTTTTCCCGTACTCCTTTGAAGTGTGTCACAAAATGGCTGACATCAATGAACCGTTCCCTGCCAATAAGGAGAAAACTTGTACTCGGAACCCTTTAGCCAATAAAATGTACATGGTGTTCCGCAGAGGGAGCGGGAATGGCTGTCAACACTTCTACTTTTAATGCTTCACAGCCAATTAGTGCCGCCGGAGCCGGGAATCGAACTGTGAACGCTGTTGTTCGAAGTCAAGTATCATAGCTGCTGCGTCACACTTTTTCCACACTTAGATGTTAATTAGTGCTAACTAAATTTTAAACATTGTTAAGTTGTAACTTATAACACACTACTGTTACAGTTAGTTTTTCACTACAAAAAGTATGCACTTTTTTTTAATTTACTTAAAAACAATATAGGTTTCAGGGACATTGTAGTTAGAAATTAGTATTTATAAAACCTTTGAAATTCACTGAAAAAAACCATAGGTTTTAAAAACATTATCGTTAGAAATTAGAATTTAAAAAACCTTAGAAATTCACTGAAAAAATCATAGGTTTAAAAATGTTATAGTTAGAAATTAGCATTTAAAAAACCTTAGAAATTCACTGAAAACCCACAGGTTTCAGGCACGTTATAGTTAGTTGGACATTTCACTCGCACAAAACCATAGAAATTGCTCCATTATAGTTACTTCAGCTAACTATACCTCGTGCACCCGCAATGCACTTCTGATGACATCACATACTACATCATTCATGACATGATCAGTGATGACATTAATTCAAATTAATTGATAAAGTATCAATGTTAAACAAAAACGGAGGTCACTTCAGTGCATACATTGACCTTATTCATGATTCTTTTATGTATAAGTACATTACCACTGGGTATAGTATCCCTTATGGACGCTATTTATATCATAATTTCAAGCAGCTTCTTTTTCAATGTAAAATGAGAGTGTTTATCAATTGGGAACAGTCTCTTTCCTAATCTAGATGTACAAAAAGTTCTTCATCATTGTTCATCCCTCTCGGGGTTTTTTTGTTTTTTTTGTTTAACATTGATACTTTATCAATTAATTTGAAGTAAAAGAGAATGCGTATAAAAAAGCACTGGTAAATGGTACTACACCATGAAATAGTGGAAAGAATAATGTCTCGCATAAAACTTCCATAAAATGAAAGCTAAATACGCTACACATTGTGGAAATATGTGGCAAACATTTACACATGTAATATTTTCTGTTGTTATTTTCATTTTTAACAATTGTAAATTTAAACTACAACTCCCATAATGCCACATTGAGGCAAATATGGGATATATAGTAGAAACAAATGATTACTCACTTACCATGAACAAAGCCGAGAGTAGGCTGAAACGCGTTGGTCTGAGTGGAAAATGCTGAATTAAAAAGCTAAAAAGTCAAGTTCTGAGTGCCGCGTCTCTTGTGTAAAAAAATAAATAAAAATAAATAAATAAAAAAATATATATATATAAATATGTTTTTTTCACAAAAAAACACAGGTTTCAGGCATCTATATATATATATATATATATAGAGAGAGAGAGAGAGAGAGACTGATGCTGAATCATCTGGTGGTGTGGTCTTTATAGATCAATTTCACATGGGAGTCCTTGTGTAATTAGGTTATTTCAAAATTTGAGGTAATTAAATGCTTTTGGGAAAGAAATGAACTGCTATTGTATTACTTCTGCTTGTGATAGTTGGTCACAGTATCTGTAGCACAAAATAAAATGTAGTGCATGAATATCTATGATTAATAAAAGTCAGTTAATGGAGCTTACTGTGAATATGTTTGTAAAATTAATGCTGTTCAAAAGATTAAATAATGAGGTGGTAATCCAAGTAACATATTGTCACTGTATAAAAGATCTCTGTGTTTTTCGGAGAAATAGAATTTATTTAACCCAGACTGAAGTTTGGCAGATAAACACGTGTTCCTGCCAGATGGTTACCTGCATATTTAGATTCTGATAACAGTCTTTAAAAAAAACATTGCCAACAAATGGTGAGGTATGTTTAAGCATGTCTGGTGATATTGTTACTCCTTAAAGTTAATTTCCATGAGAATAATCTAATCAAGCATTCTTTTTTTGAGTTTTGTATATTAGAATTTACTGATAAAGCATTTGTTAGTGACAACTACAAAGTCTGTTACTGTCAGAAAACGATTCCGTCTGAGATAAGAACTCCTCAGAATCCAGGCACAGCAATGAAGGGTCCACCTCCAGACATCCCCAACTCTCTGTACTGTATACACAGAGCGTTGAGGCGATCAGGTGAGGGAAGGAAAGGGAAGCAACAGTGGGGAAAAAAGGACCTGTAAACACAAAGAACAATACCATCAAAACAAGAACACGTAAAAGGCTACTCTCGGTAATTTCTCACTAGTCTCTATCTATACTTGGCTACGATGAAGAACAACCATCATTCATATGCAACTGGAAATCTCTCTTTCTTCTGATCAAGTATTAATGTCTACAAGACAGAAACAACAGATTATTCTACATCAGCAAACACTACTGACTCCTCAATCAATGAATCTTCATGCAAACCCCCATACGTACCATTCACTAGTACACTTTAACCAAAGTGAGAAGATGTCCAAAAAGGCAAGCAAAAAGACACTAAACAAAGATGCTGGTATATGTACAGTGAGTTTGTATACTGGGTGATACGGAGAGATATCTCCCCTTCTCCAAATTAATTTGTTCTCCAGTATCAAGGCAAAGCAAATACCAGAGCAAATAGTGATCTCCGTCAAAGAACAGATCAGGAAAGCAACCGTTGCTCACCAGATAAAGTTCAGGTTCTTTGATACAGTAATTAAGGAGCACGCTAGGTCTAAACAAAAATAGAAAAGGCAAAGTATATTCCTCAGAAACGGTAATGCGTGGTTAGTCTCACCACTGCACTGTGCTCTGACTTTCACATGATAATCCTGATAGCGGGTTTCTCCTCTTGCCGAATCGGTAATGTGTGGTAAATCCTCACCACTACATTCTGTTCTGGCTAACAGCGTCATTCTTAATTGCCAGGCAGGCAACAAATCCACTAGAAACATATGTGGCAGCGAACCTACCTTCACCGCTGCACGCTCAAGAAATGACAACAGGATAGCAACCAGATTACCTCGCTGGAGAGCAGAAACCTGATTCTTCAACAGAGTACTTCCACCAAATCCTGGGGAAGTTATCCAAGGGAACTTCATGCTTAGCAAGCATTTAGCACGATGGGTCCGCTAAGCAGCTTCCAGCAGCCACCTTCCTCTCTAGACCGAGAGACCGTGCGTGTGTCAGCCGGATTATAACGCCTCTCCACTGCACCAAGGATTCCTGGGAAATGTAGTTTCATGTCCTTTATTCTGTAGGCGCAGCCATCGGTCTATTTCCTGACAGTAGGCCCTCCTGCCAGGTGCCTCCTATGACCAGGCTTGGTGGGGTTCCTCCGGTGGAAAGAGCGGATCACGGCAGGAGCATGCACATTCTGCCATGGTTCCCAAGAGTCATCCTCCACAGAGTACCGTTTTAAGGATATCAGATACCAAAGTCGGCCATTACGAAGCTTGGAATCCAGAATTCTTCTGACCTCGTATTCCAAACCCCCAGCACAAGACCCTTGGGGGGGGTGCACGCCATCTCGCCTTTGCAGCGGGTTTTAGAAGGTGGCAATGAAACACAGGGTGTATCCGGCGGACTGGCAGGCTACTAGGTCTCCAAGTTTTGGACTGGCGGTGAGAACTTCCCCGCCCCACTTTACCTCCTCATGCCGAAGAAGCCTTACCCCACCCAGGGAATGGTTTGAAACAGAGTATATGCATAATACGTTACTCATTACCTATCCAGGTACACGCTACCTCATCTACAGGTTTTGTAGCATTACAGGGTGTCTTTCCCTGACTCTACTTTTCCTTCACTATTTCTTGACGGTCCTGATGAAGCGCTGCGGGATCCACTAGGGACCCATGTAGAGCGCGAAATATGTCGACCATTTTTATCTTTAAACTTCACTAGTACACCACCACACGGGTTGAGAGTAGAGGGACTATATGGGCTGAATCCCCTCTATAACCAGCATAAAGTGCAGCTCCATCCCTGCACTGTGTTTTTTAACCTAACCCAGAGGACTCACCAATAAATCCACTAGGGTACCGATGGGTTATTTTAATCACACGCACTATCACCACTTGGCCCCCATACCCTCATGCACAACTACGGCTACTCCTTAAAAGATCTCAGACAGAGAGCCCTCCAGTAGGGCCCGTGAGGGACAGCTGTGCCACCCCCACGAGGAGCAGTGCCCAATGATGACGCTCTACACCTGAAAAGGTGTGTGAGGGCACAACATATACTGGAGTACAACTCCCCACTCCCACCCATTTCATCCCCTGTGGAGCAACACCTTTTACCTTCCATTTGCTCGCTGCAACCGCAATAGGCTGCTGCCCCTATACTTCCCTTTAGGAACTGGAACCACCTACATTTTGTTACATGTATCCGGAGAGTGCCTGGTAACTTCAACTTGTATGCCACCGTATAAATCTGCTTCACATATGGACCAATGTATCTGGGGTGGAACACACTGCGTAGTTTAAACTGTATGTTTTTTATCGACAACCACACTCGGTCTCCAACCTGATACTGACGCCCTTTCCTTCTGTGGCAATCCTCCCACCTTTTATAGACTTGCTTAGCTTTTATCAAATGCAATCTTGCTTTCTGAGGCATAGCTTGTAAGTTCTTTACATGGTCTTTAACTGTAGGCTGATTCACTATATCCTCTGGTAAAGTGACGGGTAGTGTCCTTGCGTCATACCCCAAATTTGCCAGAAACGGTGAGGCCCCTGATGAGCAATGCCTGGCATTATCGTAGGCCAGTTTGGCCATCCACAGCAGAGTTACCCAGGAGCCCTGAGCCTCTTTCGCATAACACGGAGATATTTCTTCAGAGTCAGGTTTAATTTCTCCGTCTGCCCATCTGTTTGTGGATGGAAGCTCGTTGATAACGTGGAATCAATCTGCAAGGCCTTGCACCACATCTTCCAGAAACTCGCAATGAATTGGGTCCTCTATCCACCATGATCACTTCGGGTATTCCATGAAGTCGTATAACATTACTCATTAACAACTGTGCTGTTTGTCCCGCAGTAGACAAGTCCTACTTTAGTGAGGCTGTCAATAACTACTAGGATGGCTGAATATCCCTGATTCAGGGGCAATCCTGTTATAAAATCCCGGCTGATATTCTGCCAAGGCCGTAGAGGGGGAGGCATGGGCAAAAGCAGTCCTTTTTTCTTGGAGTTCTCTCCTTTTGCTCTGGCACATTCTTCACACTGAGAAACCCATTTAGAGATATTTTTGGCTAAAGAGTTCCACCAGAAATGGTGTTGTATCAACTGAGTTGTTTTGAGAATTTCAGGATGTCCTGCCAACAGGAATTCATGGCACCAAATGTAGGCTTTCTTCTGTAGATCTGGGATAGGCAGATACAATTTGCCTCTATAAAACGGCAGCCCTTGCTTCACTGTGCAGTCAATGTCTTGTGCGGCCCAATCCTCTCATACATGGGCCGTTTTATGGTGATGTACTTCCTCCAGAATGTTTTCCACCCTCACGGCACATAGCACCTTCGAGGGTTTAATGATTGCGTCTTCGCTTTGGTTGATAATGTTTCCCACCAAATCTTGTCTGGATAAAGAGTCTGCCTTACGGATTTAGAACCCGGCCAGAAAGTAACCACAAACTCATATTCAGCAAAGAAGAGCATCCACCTCATCTGCCTCTGTGACAGATGCCACGCCGTCTTCATGTACTGAAGGTTCTGATGGTCTGTGTATACCGTGATGGGGAAACGTGCCCCCCAAAAGTACTGCCTCCATTCCTGAAACGCCTTTTTAATCGCTAACAGCTCATTTTCAGCAATGGTATAGTTCCTTTCAGCCGGGTTCAGTTTCTTGGACTGGGAGGCCACTGGATGCAATTGTCCGGTGTGTTGGTCTCTTTGGGAGAGTATGGCACCATAGCCTCATCAGAGGCGTCGGCTTCTACCACAAACAGATGCTCCAATTTGGGAATCATGAAGACAGGTGCAGTGGTGAATGCTCTTTTCAGAAAAAGTAAGGCCTCCTCCACTTCACTAGCCCACAAAAATGGAACGCCCTTTCTTAGCAACCGTGAGATGAGGACATCAACCTGAGAAAACTGATGAACGAATCTGCGATAATAATTAGTAAATCTCCAAAAACATTTGACGTTTTTTGGGGTAGGCCATTTTTGCACAGCTTGCACCTTACGCTCTGCCATATGTAACCCTTCTGGACAAAGCATAACCCCCAAGAATTCTACTTCTTGCACTCCAAACTCACACTTGCTAAGTTTGCATTACAAGTGGTGTTCTCTCAATTTCTGTAGCACCAGGATAACCTGCTCTCTATGTATCTCCTTTGTAGCAGAATAGAGCAGAATGTCATCGATTTAGACCACTGCAAAGTGATCTACATACTCCTTCAGAACATCATTAAAAAAATACTGAAATGCCGCTGGGGCATTACAAAGCCCGAACGTAATTACAGTATACTCATACAAGCTGTATCGAGTCTTAAACGCAGTCTTTCATTCATCCCCCTCACGTATGCGGAGAAGGTGATAGGCACCCCGTAGATCCAGTCTAGTATACACCTGGGCATCTCGCACCTGATCCAGTAACACCGAGATAAGCGGCAACGGGTATATGTTGCGGATGGTGTTTCTGTTCAACATACGATAATCGATACAAGCGCTCAGATCACCATTCGCCTTAGCTGTGAAAAAAAGCAGAGAGGCCGTCGGGGACCTGGAAGGCCTAACAAATCCTATCTCAAGATAATGATCGAGATATGCTCTCAAAAGCTTGGTCTATGGCTCTGACAATGCATACACCCTACATGCAGGAATGGTAGCTCCCTCCACCAAATCAATCTGGCAGTCATATTGTCGGTGCGGTGGAAGTTGTTCTGCCTTTTCTTCGCTGAATACATTCACAAACTGCTCATAGTCCAAGGGTAGCACCATCTCATTCTCAACTGCTGTGACCACAACAAAAGTGTATGTCAATGCTACCACCTGAGTAGAGACCGCCTGTGTGAAATGATTCCGACATTCCTCTGAGCGAAACCGAACTGCCCTTTTCCTCCAATCTAAGGTGGGATTGTGATAACATAACCAAGGCATCCCCAATATCACCTCATACTGCGGTGCCTCTACGATATTTAAAGACAGTTCCTCCACATGATGTTGGTCAATATCTGCAACCGACAAAACTATGGTTTCGGTTTTCTCCGTAAGGAGGCCAGACTTTAGAGGTTTGACATCAACTGCCAGCACCTCTTCAGGCGTCTCACGAGGTACTCTCCTTACTGCCAGTTTAGATACCAAACCAACATGACCAACACCTGATGCAATAGGTGATTACATTCCAGACTCATAGGGATCACAATGTGTGATTCGGTGTCTTTCACTGCAGCAGTAGATAATGATGGTATTCTCCAACCTTGGGCTGCTTCCCCTTCTGGTCCAACCATCGCGGTTTTGTCTAACTCAGAATGTGTGACCGAGACAGCCACCTTCCTATTCCTAGCCCAGGCACCTGAAGTCTTGGGTTTTGAGGGTCAATTTCTTATGTAATGCTCTTTTTTTCCACAGTACATACACAATCCGTGTACTCTTTGACTCTCCCTTTCTTCTTTAATTAATGGAGCTCTAATTGCCCCTATTTCCATTGGCTCTGCCCCGGCTTCATTGTTTAATGCAGTACTACGGGGATTGGTGTCGGACCGATAGTAAGGTCTCTCTACCTTTTTTCTCCTTCCCCCTCTCTCTGAAATCCGTCTAGCCAATCTCAAAGTCAGGTTAATTAGATCAGTACAGTTAACAGGTTGGGGGTCAATTTGGGCCAACAAGTCTTTCATGTTGTCCCTCAATCTCTGATAGTATAGAGACATCCTCTTCTCCTATGGCCATACGGTTTCAGCCAACAACCAATTAAAGGACGTGAGGTAAGTGATTAAATCATTTCTTCCTTGTTTAAGATGTAACAATTCACGGTCAGCACTAAAAGTGGTGGCTCTCCTGTCGAACACTCTCTCAAACTCGGCTCTAAAGGCTACCCAGTCTGATAAAACCGGATCATTATTCCTAACTAAAGGGACGGCCCAACTTGCAGCATCACCGACCAAATACTAAATAGCAACCACTACCCTAGAATGATTGTTGGGAAAGGAGGCGGGTTTGCAAGAGAAATTCAGCATTATCTGAGTTAGAAACACCTGTATCTACATCCATAGAGATTCCCACCATCCACCATCCGCCTGGGAGACCGGTTGCATAAAGTTGTGATTCCATCTTGGAAATTCTTTGTAAAAATGTCAATCTTTTCCCAAAACAACAAGTTCCTTCCCACAAAACACAGTGGATTTCATCACTACATAGAAAATCTGGAATTTGATAAATGTAACCAAGATTTGGTTACCACAGATGTTGCCTCCCTGTACACAATATCCCTCAGGAAGAGCCTCTGAAAGTGATTCAATCATATTCAAAGAAGAGACAATCCACACCAGATTCCCACATAATTCATTCTTCAATTAGCTAAAATGTGTCTGAGAAAAAACTATTTTCTCTTTAGTGGCAATTTTTTTCCTGCTAATATTAGCTACTGAGATGGGCTGCCCATTTGCTCCAGAGGTGGCAGTTCTATCTGTGACAGAATTTGAAGAAAGATTCATATATAATAACAATTGATACAGTGATAAGATCTCATCATGGTATTGGTACATTGATTACATATTTTTCATACGGATGGGAATGTCGGATGCCCTACATACCTTTGTAAATTGGCTCAAAATATGTACAGCTGATATTACATTCAACAAGACATTTCACAAAATTACTATAAATGTTCTAGACTTTAGAGTGATTCCCCTGGATGGTAAATGTACCACTATTCTACATATCAAAGACACTGCTAGAACAGCCTTCTGAAATACAACAGCTGCCACCCAATAAATCTTAGCGATAATTTATTCTTTATTCAAATTGGAGAGTCCATCGAAACTACTCAAGAAAAAGAGCAATACTTCAAACATGCAGAAGCACTCTGTGCTAAGCTTATTGAAAGGGGATATCTGAGGAAACTTGTGAGGAACTTCATGAAAGAGCCTGGTTTATACCGCATGAAGCACTCCTCACCAAAAAAGAGAGAAAACAACTGGAAACAAGGATTTGTGTCACTGCTTTTTATCCAACAACTAACCAATTCAAAAAAATAATTTGCCAATATTGGCATATACTGTATAGTTTGAATATTCCTCAACTCATGTTTGCCATTAAAAAAGAGGAAGGGTATTCAAGATCATAATATTCGATCATATACACCACTAAGAATCTCAAGTCAACGATTCACAAATTGTGGAATCTTTAGCCACTAGAAGGCCACCATAGACATTCGGAATGGTCAGGATGTGACTAGACAATAGAAGACACAGTGCACAATTCATTTAGGACAACACATAAAGTCTTTATGAACTGCACAAGCAAACATTCCATCTATGCGATTATATGTCTGTGCAATAAATTATATATTGGCCAGACCAGCCAGCAAATTTGGAAAAGAACCAGTCAGCATAAATCCTGCATCAAATGTAATGTCATGGTGAAACATTGTAGAAAAAAAACACAGAAAAAAATTACTTCAAGTGGACAATCCTTCATGCCATAAAAAAAAGAGATGTGCGAGGTGGCAATAGTGACTAACTACTTCTTCAAAAAGAAGCTACATTTATTTTAAAATATGACACAATCTCATCTGGACTGGGCCTTATTGTGACTTTGCCAGTGTTTGGCTGGGACTGTCACTGCCGTGGCACAGGAAGACTGCCAAGGCTGTGGTGGTCCCGCCTGCCGGATTACGACTATAGTCCAGGGCGGGTGGTGCTGCAGCAGTCTCAAGGCGGTGGTATGTTGGTTTCATACGAAAGCCTAAGAAGCATACCACCACTGTGAGATACCCTGCAGCACGTACCTGCAGTGTGTGACATGCACTATATCATGCAAGCCACACTAAGCTGGAGCAAGGGTGCAATTCCAGGTTGGCACAACATGTGTCCCCCGCATGCACCCCCAGGCCCAGAATCAGTATGGGGCCCTATTAGTGCCCCCTCTCCTGCATGTCTCCCACCCTTTTCATGGTAGGGTCCCAGCCATGAAAAGGGCGATGGCTATGCAGGTCGGAATATGCTCGGTGGTGTCTGCATTGGCACTGCCAGCATATTTAGGCTGTTGTCAGACTTCCACGGCAGTAGGATTCTTGATGCCAGTGGAGGTGGCGGTCTTGTGGTGGGTTCCACCAACACACCCCTACTAGGGCAGACGGGTGCTGGTGGTTGGACCGCCACCATGAGTACAGGGGTCCAATCATCACCGTACTTGTAATAAGGCCCTTAATGACATCTCCGAAACAAAACAAATTTGATAATTCCTAAACCACCAAGAGCTATTTAATTTGGTGAAAGGTGAGCATGAAGTGCACAGTAAGTTTGGGGATACTTCCTACAATGTGTAATTTACAGAAATAGTATTCTACAATAATTCACAGGGACAAAGTTTTGTAATATGTTTCATAATGAGTGACTAGACGCTGGGACAAGAACAGCTGGACATGGCGAAGGGATAAAAATGATTACATTAAAGGATCACCCAAGAAACATAATTTTCATCTCCAATTGTAATTGTTAAATCAATGTTTTACAGCTTTCTTCACTGGGGAACTACATTTACAAACATTAGGATGCAGCTTCTATTTATCCCCCCACACACAGTCCGTACTACATATCCTAGCATCCCAGGTGCAAAATGAAGCAGGGAGAACTCTCCTGTACAACCAATCACTGTGCGAAATAGCTCTTTTGATTACCAGCCATATTAATTTACTTGAGAAGCCCACCATCGGTCTGGGAATACCAACACACATTGTCCGTGTTAAAAAAATATCTGTAAAAGTGCTCTACAGCATACTGGTTTCCTCCCATGCACAAATGGAAAGATAGAGAGATTTGATTCTCTTGTCCTTGCTCGGTTAAAATGCCTCCGGACAAGTGAGGTTTCCCCACTTCACCTGAAGTATGGTAAGGACCACTTGTCAAACAGTCGTTTTTTTGGATGTAAAGTCTGCATAACCTCACGTTTGTGCATGCCTATGAATGTTAAGTCCCAAAATATACTGTGAGATTTTCACAAAGCATAATCTCTTTTTTGGGGGAATCGAAGAGCTCTCTTTCTATTGGTAAGATCAGTATGTGATTTGGTACACTTTATACACGTTTTCATTTCACCATCGAAATATATCATTTTTTAAGCTTTGCGTTCTAGGGATTTCCAGCAATTCGACCCCAAAATGAGAGCACAACGGACCTAAAAAACTATTGGGAGAGACTTACGATTCAAAGTACTTTACATGTCTTAAACTAAGGCATTTTCAATTGCTTCATTTTAGCTTTTGCAGAACAGAAGGAAGTCTTATCTGCATTACATTTCACAGTTTTGCAAGGAGAGGTCATCTTTCCGTAAGGATCTGTAAGTGGATATTAACACTAAGACCTAAATTACAGAGTATATATGTGTGTTAGTTCTTATGAGGAGAATTAATAAAAACAAACTATGTGTATTTTTTCCTTTCCCTCATGTCCTCTCCCCCACTCTTTTTACCTTTAGATATATTACCAGCTCTTGTCCCGAGGAGACCTCGTAAGCTTATGAGGCTGAAACGCGTCAACACCTACATGGCCAAGGAAGTGTAATTCAAATGAACTTTCAATATCATGACTGGTGAAGGGGTTAAATTGATTAAAATACAAATATGCCATTCACCCTTTTGTCCTTGATATGTTCATTGAAAAATGTGTGGGACTTAAAATGGTGATTCTTTCACAGAACCCACTGCCCCAAAATAACACTAGGACTGGTGTTGAAAGACTGAATGGTTTTTCATTTACGAATGGTGTTTAGTATTTTTTATTAACACTGGTGTGGGATTGCTTTATTTAACATTGTGTTTGGGGTCACTATGTATGCATAATCACAAATTGTCACACTTACTGATGTTTGAATATTTCATTTGCTCAAAGTTGATTAGAACGTCACATTTTTGAAGTAATTATTATATAAAAATGAATGTGGTATTTGCATCTGTCAAATGACGTTTTAAAGAGGACAACATGTTTGTTAAAGAATTAAAGAGACAACGTCATTAAAAGCTCTATTCATGCATGTACAATAGATTGAGGTGTACTGTATGTGGTATGGGTCACTGGAATTATGCGACTGTGTGACTGTGGCAATTTTCACATAATTATAAATTTGCTGCATTTGCCACATGCACCATCATCTGCTGCATAATCTTCAGATTTTAACAGCAAAAAGATTTTGTTTCTAGCTCAGATGGTTCAAATGTTACTAAAAGCTCAGTGACTTGTGTTGCCGAGCAGTGGAACACCCATTCAGAGGTTGCCTGGTCACCTTTCTGTTGCTGTGTTTGGGTGGTAATCTGGTACAAATGACTTGCAGGGAATGCCTAACAGTCTTCACAAGCTTCGCAGCGAAAAAAGACACTATGGCTGAGTGCGATCGCTGCTCAGGAAGCGGGAGGATCCGGGACCCGGGAAACCTCAGTAGGTGCCATGCGGGTGCAGCTGCACGATCAAAACCTGTGACTCGAGGAGCGCACTCCTCCCGCTTCCTGAGCAGCGATCGCACTCAGCCATAGTGTCTTTTTTCGCTGCGGTGTCCGCAAACTTGCAGACACCTGGTCCACACACCTTAGCGAGTGTGTAGGTAATTAACCTTTTTAATTTTTTCACCCATCACGTGGCACCCTTCACTTTGCCACTCACTGCACTCACTGGTCCTGACGAAAGCCCCTGATATCTCGATGAGGGCTGAAACATGTAGACCTACAACACATACAACTATTAGAAACTAATTTCTTTCATAGTTGCACCACATAGTTTTATTTTTAACATATCCTGAGCCGCCAACAATAAAATTTCCCACGGCAAGGATTCTCAGAGATATTTTTAAACCTTCACTACATCACACCCTTGCACCACACCAGCTCCGCTGTAGTCAGGCGTCGTAGCACAACCGGGGGGCATTCGGCCACCCAGTTGGGACCCCAATGATGAAGCATGACACCAACTAGGTTGGTGTGTGAGGGGTCTTTTAACTTACCTAGTGGGTTCCCATGCACTGTCTGACAGTGATTGTACCAACATCTTTGGGTTCGTCCAACTTTGATAAAACTGATATATATACAGGGAATACGGACGCACCGTATGCCTCCCTAGCTCTCTCATTGTTCTCTACATGTTATGGACGTACCCTATGAGTGCAACCTCCGGGGAGGGGGCTATTTTTAGATGTGTCATTTGCGACAGTGTTTCAAAAATGGCAACCGAAAACTCCACAATCTTGGGGCAGGTCCATGTCAAATGGGAGAAATTGGCATAAGGGCTGTTGCACTTCCTACAGTTGTGCGACCTGGAAGGGTCAATTGTGTGAAGTTTAGCCGGGGTCATGTGCGCCCTCCATAAGTATTTCAAGTGTATCAACTTATGCCTGCTGAAATTCCCCTAGTTTGTGCACAGCAGAAGGCCCATTGGTCATCCAGTATAGGATGACCTAAGTCCGCCTCCCAGGCAGCCCAGATCTTCGTAACATGGCACGGGATTAGCATCATACAGGTCTTATGTAATTTAGATATCAATCGAGTCCCGTCAGGGTTAGTAATGACGAGAGATAGAGGTCCGAAGGACTGCGGCTCAAGCGGGTGTTCCACTATTTTAGCACGTAGTGCCCTGCGCTGGTAAAAATAAACTGGTCCATAAAGGTCAGTTTAGTCACCCGGTTTCTGCCTGCATTATCAAACAAATGCCCATCCGGGAACAAATCGCCAAACTTTACCATGGAATGGGATTAAAGTACCTGGAGAACCAAATTCTCTGACAGGAAGCCATGGATTGTGTGCTATTGGGATGTCGGAGAAATACAGGGAGCCATGTCCTGTGATCCGCGAGAGTTTGCGCCACGTCCAGCTAGTGGTAGATACAGTCTGAATTTCCCTAGGGTTACGAGGAAAACCCTGGGGCAGAAGGGCAGAAAGCGATGTCGGAAGTGCCAACTCAGACTCAGGTTTCCCATATGGAATGCGCGCGTCTGGATGGTACCAAGAGTGGGCAAAACTGGCCTGTGCAACCAGATAGTACAATCTAAAGTCTGGGACCCCCAGTCCCCCCTCTCATATGGCAAAGTCATAGTATCCCACCGTATCCTAGGTAGGTTGCCCCCCCCAAGCGAGCCAGATCAGATGTGGTCAGAGGGTCTTGAAAAAGCTATCCGGAAACGGTATGGGAATGTTGTGGAACATGTATAGAAATTTCGAGAGAACTACCATCTTCATAAGTGCAATTTTGCCATACATAGAGAGTGGAAGTTTTAGCCAGCGTTCTATCTGCGTGTCAAGGTTATGTATAACTGAACCCTAATTTAGCCGCAACATCTGATCCGTCTCTCTATGTATTTGTATACCTAGATACCTGACCACGTCATGGCACCATGTCAGCGGGAATTCGCATTCCCATTCAATGGTGCCTGTGGTCAAAGGGAACAATTCAGATTTACTCCAGTTAACACCCAGTCCAGAGTATCCACCAAAACGAAGAACCTCTCTGATCAATGGATCTAAATCAGTTGAGGGCAGCTGCCATATAAAACAATGTCCTCAGCATAGAGTGACAGGTATAAGGGGCCCGTATTGAACTGTATACCTCTGTGGAGATACTTCTCCTGAAAGTGGTGAACCAGGGGGTCTAGCGTCAATATAAAAAGTAATGGGATAACGGGCAACCTCGTCTGGTGCCACACGAAAGAGTAAAGGGGGGTAAAGTACCATTCATGCGGAGTCTGGCAGTGGGAGAGGCATACATCAACTCCATGAGTTCTATGAAATCCTTGGGAATGCCTAGTTTCCTCATTACGGCCCATATAAAAGGCCATTCCAGTCAATCAAATGCCTTTTTGGAGTCCAACAGCCGGAATCTCTGGAATAATTCTATGTATTACTGTAAACAATGTATGGAAATTCAGTGCAGTGGACCGATGGGGAACGAAACCAGATTGCACTGATGATATGATGCGATCCAAGAGAAATGCGAGCCTCAATGCAATCATGTTGGCTAGGATTTTATAGTCTAAATTTAGCAGCGATAGCGGCCTGTAGGAACCGCAACTCAATGGATCTTTGCCCGGTTTGGTAATAACACAATTACGGCTTTGCGCGGTGTTGGCGGCAATAATTTATTTTCATGGGCTTCAATGTATATCTCAAGGAGATAAGGTGCCAGTATATCTTTATAATGTGTATAAAAAACGCCAGTGAAGCCATCTAATATAGGCGCTGTAGTGCCGTTCAAGATATCTATGGCGCCTAGAGAATGGCTCCGCCAAGAACTTTTGCATATAATCCTCATGCCATACCATAGCAATCTCATCTAAATAGGCCCTGCAGTCGTCCTCGTCTTGCTGTGCGCGCATAGTGTATAAAGTTATGTAATATCTACAGAACTTATCTCTGATCTCTGCTGTGTCCGTGTGGAGCTGTCCATCCTCTGACTGAATAGATGCAATGTAAGTCTTCCCCACACAAGGCTGCAACAGCTGAGCCAGCGTGTCACCCGGCCTGTCCTCCTCTCCATATTGCCTAGCAGTGGAATATTTCCCTAGGAAGTTTGTTTCGCTCTCTGCCATCTCCCGGAATTCTGCCAGCAGCAACAAGCGACTGGCCAGCTTAGTCGGGTCTAAGCGTATAAGCAGGTCCGTGTCTAATGCTTCCAGCCGGTCCTCTAAGCGAGTCAGTGTGCCCCTCAATGACCTCACAACCCCAGAGTGTTTTGTGATAGATTCCCCCCTCATGTACGCTTTAAATGCCCCCAAACAGTCACCCATGTGCTGACAGAGCCCACATTTAGATCAAAATAAGTCATTATGCACTCTCGGATTTCCGCTGAGAATACCGCATTGTTTAAGGCCTGCTTCGGAAACCGCCGCTGACACTCAACACCCTCTGGCCTGGAGATCCGGATATGCATACAGACCAGTGAGTGATAAGAATACGTTCTAGGTAAATGGGTCATGGTGCGAAACCAAGGAACCATGGTGGGGGAGACAAGCCAACAGTCAAGCCGTGCACAAGTGTCGTGGGGGGCTGAGTAATTTGTGTAAGCAAAGTCATCTGGGTTGCTCATGCGCATGCGTCGATGAGACCAATAGAGTCATAGATGTCACTAAGTACCCTGTTGGCTCGGGGTTTTGTGGCAGGGGAAGGTGCTGTGCTATCTAGGGCGGGTTGTAAAAGCAGATTAAAATCTCCCCCTAAGCAAAGATTTTCAGCACCCAAGGGGAGCAATAAGGCATGCAGAGAGTGAAAAAAACCAGGGTCCTCCACATTCTGCGTGTAAATACACATTAAAGTAATATTGTATCCCATCAACCTCCCCGTCGCCAATGTGTAACGACCCGCCCTATCCGTGGTCACTTTATGCAAGTGGAAGGGTAGATGTTTGTGTATAAGTATGGCAGTTCCCCTGGACTACGTGCTATAGTTAGCAAAATAACAGTGCGCACCCCAACCACAGGCAAATGAAGTAGGAGTGGAGGGGGACAAATGTGTTTCCTGTAGAAAAACCACATCTGCTTTATGGCACTGCAAATAATATAAGACACGTTTACCTTTTCCTATATTGTTCAGACCTCGCACATTCCATGTATAAAAATTGACATCAGAAATAGAGGAGAGCCTACCCACCATCGTCACAAGTGGCATTAATTTTGAAGGGCATGAATGTGTCGACATGTGCACGTGGAACATCAGAACAAAACAGTCTAACAGGAACAAGTAAGACCAAAGATCTAAAGACAACCCCACCCACCCACCCATCCCCTCAATTGGAAATAAGGGGAAAACCCACAATTCCATAATGGTAGCAAGCAAACCTCAAATTTACCAAATAAAAACATCACAAGAAATGTGCAATCGCACAGGGGGAGAGGCAACGCCTCACCTTTTCCCCGGAAACCTAAAAACATGCATTGTAAATAGAGTACATTAGGGCCAGAGCCCAGAGTCCACAATCATGAACCATCATGAGCTGTAAATACCTGGAAGAAAAAACATAAAGTCGAATACACTTTGATACTTATCAACTTCCCACCATGGAAAGGTCCTTAGCTCGCAAAAAACAGTTCTATGCTGGACCCAGTGTTTGGCATCGGTGGCGATTGCTCTGGTGTGGGCGATTTTCTCAGCAAGCCAGCATTGGAGCGGAGGTGAAGAAATTCATGAGCCTCAGCTGGAGTGTTGAAGATCTTAGATCTGCCATCGACGTCAACCTTCAGACACGCTGGATATAGCATTCCATACTTGAGGCCGGCCTTTCACAACGTGGCCTTGACCGTTGCAAATTTGCAACGGGACTCTTGAACCACCGCCCTGAAGTCTGGATACAAGGAAATGGAAGAGCCTTGCCAGTCCAGCGATCCATGCTCCTGTGCCATCCGCAATGCCATATCTCTGTCTCTAAAGATCAGGAGCCGTGCCAAGAGGGGGCGAGGTGGATATCCAGGATTGGGTCGTGGACTGAGGGTCCTATGTGCCCTTTCGAAAACACAGGTTGTAGTGAAGGACTCCTATCCAAACAAGTCAGCTAGAAGGCCCTCGACGAACTCATCCAACCGGCCCGTGTTCGTAGACTCTGGCACGCCCATGATGTGGACGTTGTTGTGGCTACTCCGGGCTTCAAGGTCCTCATTCTTCATTGCAACATTCTTTTGTAGACATTCCATCCGCTCTAACTGTCTCACTGCTTGGGCCACGCCATCTTCCAAGTCAGAGACCCTGCCCTACACTGTGTCCAATCTTTTATCATGCTGGTCCAATTGGGCCCCCATTTTGTTTGGGCATTTGTGGAGGGTGTTGAAGCTAAAGTCTAGTGCACGGAAGCCAGCCTTAAGTTCTGGCATGAGCGCCTCGCTTACTTGTGCAACCGCATAAGGCGGGGGAGCAGCCTGATTGCCACCTTCAGCCATCGTTGTGTGTGTTGAGTCTGCACCCCCACCTGTCTTTTCGAAGGTGAGTTTCCACTGCTTCGGGTACCCTTTGCCCATGGCCTTGGAGTGGGGCTGCAGGGTAGAATGCCACAGCAGTAAGGCAAAAAGCAACCTGGACAATCGTGCCAGCCTAATCAAGCAGCCGACTTGAAGGATAAGAAAGAAGCTGGCTCCCCAATGCGCCCCCCGCTGATCCCAAACGCGGTCCCCAGCGAGGCCGTCTAGCTGGCGTGCTCTAAGTCTTCCAGGCCTCTCCCGCTGTTGAAGCAAAAGCCACTGTGGTCAAGGTGTCATATGGGAAAGGGGCCAATGTAAAATCACGCTCCTCCAGTAGTGCAGCTAGGCGAATCGCAATCACAAACCCATCCAGGGCATCTGCATCATTGTAGGCCATAATCCGCCCACCGGAGGGCGCTGTGGTGTGCCCAGATGTGGAGTAGAGGACCAGGACTGCAGGAGAGAGATCGCGCTCTGCAGCAGGGCCACCGGCCTCCACCGCGGCACCAATGAGGGACCCAGCACGCTGCCAGCTCTGATAACTCATTTGCGGGATTATCCACTGCCATCCAGGAAGCCCACGCCGATCCCAAGCACCAGGAGGGGGTCCACAGCAGCTGGTGAGGCAGCACAGCCCAAACGTGAGCCCTGCAGTTCTCCGATGCAAGCAGTTGGGGCGCACGCTGTTTCAAAAGGGGCAGTGCTAATAGCCCGCTACAGCAAGCCAGCCGCAATAGAGGCCGTGGCTCGTTCCTGAGGCGCAGGTCCCTGTACGCACCTTACAAGCGGAGCAGCCCCAGGTCTCCAGGCATCAAAAGGAAGACACCGCTGCAGTCAGGCCGGCCCAGAGGAAGCAGTCACTGCCACGCCATGGCGCATAGCAGAGTGTGGGCTCTGATGGAGCAAGGACTCGTATAAAAGAGACTTGCTCGGATGCAATCTTCTCAGATAACTCGTAATACCGTATAATTGTGTTTTGTAAATACTAATAATACATCAAAAATTCGTACATTTAAGCTTAGGGGAAGCTTGCCTATGTATCGTACTAACAAGTAACCCGAGAGTGACTAAAAATGGCTGCTAACGCGGGAATCTTTACTGCGTATGCGTCAACTACATCAACGTAGTAATGACGTGCCTATGCTTTGGAGGGAAATCTTTGCAGCTGGGCAATCGCTTTCAAAATGGCTGCTTGGAACTCACATTTAATGCGCATGCTTTTGCTGAAACTAAACCCTGCAAATTTAATAAAATGCTAATGTGAAAGATTTATATAAGTAAAGGGGGTTAGAGTAGAGATAGATGGTATACAGTGAATTCATTTTATTTTGAATTTAATATGTCTCTTTCTGACTTCTTTATTAGTTCGTATTTTGGGCCTCAAAGGATGACCGGTGTCCATACCCCACGTGGCCTCCGCACATGCGTACTTGTAACCCGCCAGGGACCATGACAAATGAATTTGAAACTCATCCAAGGCCACGACCTCTACTTGTCCTGGGAACGGAATCATCTTCCTGACTGATGAATGAAGAGATTATTAAATTGTATAATTTTGATCAATAAAAATGTGAACTCGGGTGGGAAATAAAGCATGGAAAAGTAAATTAAGGGGCAGGAACACTTAACAATGAGCTTAAAGAAAAATATTAAACTTAGCGTGGTGTGATGATCATCTCCCCCTTTTCTGTCCAATCAGAGTTAGGAGTTTCATAAATTTTAAACATTTAGGGGTGGTACATGCCATTAGAAAGGTATAATTGAGGTAGTTCAGTTAGTCAGTAGAGATCACAGATCAGAGAACACAGAAAACAGACTGCAGCAATACCAGAATGCTGAGAGACCGAGATGCTGTCCGAGAATTAAAAGAATATTGAAGAGGATCCATTTCCAGACTTAGAACTTTGAGCCAATTAATTAGAAGAACATCGCAGAAGAATCGAGGAGGCACATGATAGAAAAAGGTCGCGGAAGAATCGAGGAGGAAGATAGTGTCAGAGAGGGGTGCGACGCAGGCGTTGTATCTAGAAGAGGTCAATCTAT
The DNA here is from genome assembly GCF_964204655.1 of Triturus cristatus. Lineage (NCBI taxonomy): Eukaryota > Metazoa > Chordata > Amphibia > Caudata > Salamandridae > Triturus > Triturus cristatus. The sequence goes on along the minus strand of NC_140591.1, from coordinate 1,070,596,281 downwards.
CCTGTCCCTTAATCCTGCCCTGAGCCTTTGTCACCTGATCTGTCCCAGGAGACCCATTTTCAATTCCTTGGCCAAGGGGTTAGTTTTCACACCATTCTAGGTACCTGTAATTCTGTCTAGTATGTCATTGTACTGCTCTCTCTGTTTTCTCCCTATTCAGGTTCTGTCATCGTAATAACTTTGTTTAATGATTATTCAACTTAAATTTTATTCCCTTCCTCTCCTTGGAGAAGACGGTGTTCTAACTGTATTTTGGTTCTTGTCTCACATGAATTAACTAGATAAACATTTAAAACTCTCCTGAGTCTGTGGTTATTTAAAGAAGGTTTATTCTATGTCAATTTTTACCGATACTGTTAACTAAAAGGTCCATTGACCGGAAGAAAGTACATTTGGTCTGAAAGGTTTGGTAAGAAATGATTAAATAAATTATTCTTACAGGTATTAGTAAAATAAATTGACCCCAGCGGTATCTACTGGCCTGTGTGAGTGTGTGTGTATGTGGGCCCAGGTGAGTATGTGGTAGTTGAGTACCTGAGGTTGGTAACCCGCTGGATGAGCTCCGGGATGGTCGTTGTCTCTGTGGAGTGCGATGGAGCTCCGAGACTACACGGCCATCTTGGTCTGCGGTCCGGCCATGCCCCCTAACTAATATATAACAAAAAAATATAATTCATACACATTATACATAATTAATAATCAATGGAATAATTAACAATATTTTAATAATTAACTGTTAATTAATTATTACTTAATTACCTTTTCACCTATACCCCTAAAAACCCATCACAAATCAAAAAATATAATTATTACACAATTTTCATAATTATTACTCAATTAAATCATACATTAGAAATTAATTGTTAATTAATTATACTTAATCATCTTCCGACCCTATACCCCTACAAACCTAGCAAACTGCTATGACACTATAAATTATTATTAGTAATTCAATGTAAAATTATAAACCACTTAAAATTACAAACTATATTTAAAAATTTGACTAACAATTATATGAACAATATTTACACATAAAATGAATATATTTACCAAACACATGACGTTAATTGAAAAACAATATTATACATCATTATCATTGAAAATAATATTAACAACAAAGATATTCTTGAAAACGATATTACTTACTTGAAAAACGATATTCTTGACTAGATATTTCTGCATCACAATATTTTTGTATCGCAATCTTTTTTTCTGATGTTTCTGCAACTTGATATTTTAAACTCAATATTTTGTCAAAATACCTTACAGCACACATAGAGGATAAGGTAGCGAAGTGGAGTAAAGCAGAGTGCAGGGATTCCAGGTATTTAAATATATGAGGTGGTAGAAGGGCGATGGCAGACATTTTTGCATCTGGATTTGAAGGAAAGGCAAAGGGTCCCCTGAAGGAAATGGAGTAGCACAGCAGAATGGCAGGTATCGCTTTACAAATTCAATTTGCGAGCTTAAGGTAAATCCATAAATGATTCAAGGAGGTACATTTTATTTGAGGGAAGAGTACATTTGCATGATGTTCCATGATTTATCCTCCTTGCACATCTTATGCTTTTGAAGTCAGTTTAAAGCATAAATCTGGCAGGGGGTAGTAAACTACATCAATTTGTGGACAACAAAGGGGTGTTTGCTACCAGACGTTCTAAATAATATGACAGATACCTCGAGTTTGCACTAATTTTTCATGTTGTTCCTTGGAATCATTCAGGATCCGAATGCGACTTTTCGGCACAACGGTGGTGCGGGGTGCAATCCGCTGCACCACCACTCCACTGAAGGTTGCCCCACCCACCAGATTACGATTTACGAGTAGTCTGGCAGGCGGGCATCATGGTGGTCCCATGGCGGTGCCTCTTTTAAAGGGCGGTGCCTTTGAAAAAGGCACCGCAATGGGACCGCCACTACAAAGTTCCTGCTTGGCGTGGACTCGGAAGTCCATGCCGTGCAGGAACCTATGTTCATGCACAAACAGGGGCACATGTCATGCCCCCCTGTGTGCATCCACATACGATAAAGGCACAGGGGGCCCTGTAGGGCACCCTTTGTTTCCTCTCTTCCAGGGTTTTCATGGTGGTGAAACCGCTATGAAAACCCTGCAGAGAGGAAACTCGTAATCTGCTTGACAGGACCGTGTCAGTCGCGCCAAGCATATTGTGTCCTTTGACCACCGCTCCAACGCCAGGGAACAACAGTTCCCTGGCGGAGCCAGCAGTCCCAGGGTGGTCCTATTGGCCATGTCATAATCGGGCGGTCTGACAACCCGTGCAGTGGTGGCTGGTTTCACCACCGCCCGCCACCACGAGCATGGCGGTCCTTGGACCACCAGACTTGTGATAGGGCCCTCTGTGAACAACGATTCTGTTGTTGATAGCTAGCCATCATGAATTCAATAGGTTTCCATTCCTACCTTATGAATAGTGTTATGTAACAAAAAACACGTGTAATGAGACCAACCAGTCTAAATGGAGGGAAGAACCTGAACTGTCACAGATGAAAAGCAAATCGTTGTTCCCTGCGCCAGTCATTGGATAGTAAAGTGCTGTTTTTTGAGGCAGAGGGAAGAGGATGCTCGTCATTCGTGGGTACCTCTCATCCCACCGGTATTAGGAATGCCAAAAAAACTTGTCCCTGGGATGTCGAGGATCAGACCTTTCAGAGTTGATTGAAGTATTGTTCGTTGGGGAAAAACGTTATTATTATTTGCCCTATGTGAGAGGTGACTGCAGTGACATTTAGGTTATTTTAAGTTGTGGGTGCCCACTTATTGCACATATTGATGGTAAATTCACTGCTCATGTAGGATGAACCTATGGTTGAACTAATGAATAGTCAAAGAATTGGGAATAAATCCACACCAAGTGGTAAACATTTTCACTCCATGAACATGTAGCCTTTTTTCAGATCACTTTCAAATACTTTGGGGCATATTTATAATAACTGACGCATCCCTGCATATCAGCAGGGATGCGCCAGTTATTTTGCGCCCCAGCTCCGCCACCATGGATGCACCGCATTTATAATGCGGCGCACCATGGAGCAAAAACGGCACAGATGCGTCACGCATCTGTGCCGTAAAAGTGGCGCATTGCTGGAGTTGCGTCGCAAGCGCGATACAGCTCCAGCAATGCTCTGGGGGGCCCTATCTGCACAATGCTGCGTCAATCCTTAAGCCTGCTTCAAGCAGGCGCAGGGTTTTGACGCAGCATGGGCTCAAAAGTGACTGAGTGAAATCTTGTAGATTTCACTCAGCCACTTTTAGGAGGCGTTCCTGCGCCGGAACGCCCCCACCTGCCCTGGAACGCCTACATGTGGCGCAGGGCTTTACAACGTGACGCATCTCCCAGATGCGTCCCGTTGTAAATACCCCGCACCATGGCGCAGGATTTGCGCCGCTGCTGCGTCACAAAAGTGAAGCAACGGCGGCGTAAATGAGGCGCAAGTCAAACATAAATCTGCCCCTTTATATTTTTAAATCTATCACTTTTAAATTACCGATCCCATATGTCTGCTTGTAACCCTAACTGGAGCACAATAAATTAGATTTATACATGTGTGGTGTCAAACACGAGCTTTTTAGTTCTTAGAGTCCGGTTTAACCTTGCCACCCCAAATCTTTTTCATAGTGAGAACGAGAAAATGCTTTTAAACGTGCCTCAGTAGTACATGCGCAAAGAAATGTATACAGTTACATAGTGTATGTGAAATCAGGACATTGACTTGCTGAAGCAATGATTTTATACTCCAATTAAACTTAAATACTAACGCGGCCTTCTTCCTATAATCACCGTTGGCGTCAGACGTCATTTTTAGAAGCCCTTAGGGTATTCTATTCCTTAATTATTCTTCAATACCCAAATCAAGCATCCTTTAATTGTTGTAAATTGAACAGTGTTCCAAGGCAAACAAGGACAGCGAGAACTAATCAATGATTCCGTGCGTGTCTATTGGAAAGTCACTGCCATTAGATCAAGCAACAAATCCTCGACGCCATTAACTCTGGCGGAATGCAGGGAAATGTGCGCGTGCAGCTCCTTGTTATCAGTCAGAACCAGGAAGCAGCCGGCAAGGCATAATTCCAAAGGTGTTGTAGGCACGTGCTAAATTGAAAAACCACAGTGCAGAGCCCCAAAGCTTTTCTTAGGAACACATCACGATGGTTGCCCTACACTATTTTTCATTCCACCTCTTGCCTCTTCCTTCCATCATCCTACACTTCCTGTCGTCCTATAGTTGGTTTTTCCTTACCTGTTTCGCTCTTTGTTGCTGTTTTCCTACATGGCTACTCTCCTTTTTAGGTCTCGCCTGACCCAGCGCATGCGCTGGTCTGGCGAGACTTATTGAGAGGGCTCCAAAAAGTGCTACCAGGCCAGCCTAGAGCTACAGTGCATGTGCGCGGGCACGCGCGCCGCGCTTGACCGCGATTACTTTCACTTTGATGTTTGATCGTGATTGCGATCACTTTCACTTTCGCGGCCGCACGGCCGCTTGGCATAGCCAATAGGTCTCGCTTTTGGGACCTTATAAGTATTTAGTTATGCAACTGTTGCATGGCTAAACACTTATAAGGACCCAAAGGCGAGACCTATTGGCTATGCCAATGCTTGGTCTCTCTTACTCGTGGTCAAAGTCGGATAATGAAAAATAAGACCAGATCCCGAAAATGTGTGCCCATGCCAGCCGACCAGCTGCAACCACTTGTACGAATTAAGCTTTTCGAAAGCATTAGGAAGAAATCATCACAGGCAATTTTGGCCCAAATCGTATTTTTTGGCGCTAATTTGTCTGAGGCAATAATCAGCTGAGATTCAGACAGAAGTTTGTATCATCAAACATGAGGTAGTAGTATATGAATTTAATTTAATCATAACATGCTATCATGGGTATAAATTTATGGTCGCAATGTATCTGGTGCTAACCCTTGCTTTCCCTTTAGAGCCATTAGTATTCTTACTGCTACCACTGATCTTGTGCGCCATGGCAGTTGCGACAGAGACAAAGGGTCTGATGTACAACTTGGCAGATGGGTTACTCCGTCACAATGGTGACGGATATCCTGTCCACTGAAATATAAATCCCATTATTTCCCATGGAATTTATATTTTGGTGGATGGGATATCTGTCATCGTTGTGATGGAGTAACCCATCTGCCGAGATCTAAATTAGTCCAAAGAGTAAGTTCTGTCTCATCAGTCCTACAATGCCACAATGTCCTTGAGGCAATCTTACTCCTGTATTTCAACACTAGGGGTCTGATTACAACTAGCTTGTTAAATTGCAATCCCTGCGCAAACAACTGTGATGTTAATTGCAAAGGGTAATGACCAGATAAACATAAAGGGCCTAAATATGACTTTGGGAATCTTGGAGTGGGCTGCCATCCCAGCGCCCCGCTTCAAGACCAACAAAGTCATCTGTACACTGCCTGCCGGATTACGAGTCAAAATCCAGCAGTCCCATTGGAGTCCGACCACCAGAGTCGTAATACGGCAGTCGGAACGCACCGCCACCATTGGTTTGGCATTCCATGGACTACCAAACTCATAATCAGGCCTTTAATCAAAATCAAAGTCCATCAGTGAGAGCTTTGTGAATCAATTTGTAACCATCCATGTCAAATATTGTCTCTATTGTAAAAACATTTGTACACCATCTCTTCAGAACAAAAGAACAACATTGCTTAAAAGTCCATCGGGTGCTAAGTGGGTGAAAACTACAAAAAGAACGGAGGCTGGAAGAGAAGCCTGAAATCATGCCATATGGATGTTAAATTGCCATTTTCTGAAACTACGAAGTGTAGTTTCTTGTTCCTCAACTTCTACACTCAACAGCATCTACTGCATTTTTATAATTTAATGGTGATTTCAATTTCAGATAAATCTGAGATGTGTTAAATTACAAATGACATTGAAGCACCAAATACCACAGTGTGTTATAATGACACAAAGCATGACCAGGTAGTTACTTTGAAAAGTGGGAGGAGGTGTGGTCTAGAGGCCCGGCTAACCGACTTTGCAACATGGCGGCCAGTTTCTATTTCCCACTTTGACCATAGAACAAAAATAGTGTGATTCTGGGCTACTGAATTAAGCTCGTTCTGCCTAAAAATTAAAAGTATTTGAAGTATAATATAAATGGTACATTACAAGTTGTAAAACAAAACTTAATGTATACAATCATTTCCCAAACCTGATGGATGTTTATATAAGCGGATATGTTGTTTTATGGTGGATTAAGCGTAAAGCTTACTGTTACTCTGATAGGGTGCCCTAGTGCTTGGAGGAATAAACACTGAACAGAAGGAAGCCATGGATACAGGGTGAAGGAAATAGTAAAATTTCCAAATGCATATAAAAAGCAATTTGATTGGGTATTCTCCGAAGTTCGCTGAAAAGAGAGATGCAGTGCCTGACAGCAAGGTGATAGAAAGGGTGACAGCCACCAATATGAGCTTGGTCAGTTTTAGAGCATTGCAATAGATTGGTCTTGACTGAATGAAGTGAGCTTGTGGGTCTGAAAGGAAAAGGTGAGCCTGGATATAAGGCATGATAACTGGTAATCAGCACCTTAAAAAAGCCAAAGTAATACTGATATCTATGATTGTTTCCCAACCCCCATCAAGGTGCTGCCCTCTGCTGGAGATTGCGCCATATAAATTCCAACACAAGTGCTGTTGTTTGCCAGATATGTCATGTACATCAGGTGATTGTACACAATCCAGTCTCCAATCACTACTTCATTGCCCAGTGATTAAATTGTGTAAAGTGGCACATAGATGTGAGAAAGCGGAAACTCTTTATACAAATTTTACATGATAACATAGAAATGTGCTAAAATATTAAACCTGAAAATACATAATAAATTAACGTTAGATAAAATGTGCCTTTATTTAAACGTGCAAATATGAAGAATGCTGTTTATTTTCTGAGAAAGCTTTAATTTCTATCATTCTCCACTTGCAAGGCCACACTATAAAATTATTCTGCTCTATCTCTTTAAGAAAATCAATTATTTTCATAAAAATAGTGATATCAAGTCATAATTGAACTCTAGGGCTTGACTTTTTGTTAATTGTACTGAGTTCTGAAAAAAGTTATTCCTTCTTTCCTCATACCATAAGACTTCACTGTACTTAGATTGTTTCCTTTGCCACATATGAATAATGAACAAGTGTATTCATGAAAAGAAAATGCTTGCTGTAGCTTACATTTCTTGATATAATTAGGACATATCAGAGTTTGTATGTTTCATTTCATAGAACAGCAGCTCATTGTAATACGGTGAGAAACCAGACAGCTAACACAGTAAGATTGCAAAAGGTTCTCATGAGAACCTTCGTAGATGTAACTTTTTTGTAATATTTTGTAGCAATTTCTTGCTGACTTCGTTCTGGTATGTATGTTTACTGTGGAAATCGAGGGCGAAGAGGACAGACCATCGGATGCCTCTCACCATTGGACGATGATGATATTTACCTGTTTTTGAAACATGTTTAGCTGCTTTCTATATAGGATGTGTTCCTAGCTAGAGAGGTAATATCACTCATCCAGACTCTTTGCATGCATCTCTAACCTGCCATTGCCATCAGCACCTTGTTGTCTGACTTGCCATAAGCTACTGCTTACGGTGATTTCTTTGTTTTTTCTTGTAGTTTTTGAGGAGTCTTTTCTGTTTTATGCTGATCATAGCTATTGCTGTGATTCCTTCCTTCTCTCACTTTTAGACGGTTGCAACTACAATTGTCAGGAGAACTTGGCTGAGTCTCCAGAACTGCCCTTTATGGGGATTTCGTTCTTCCTCTTAGTTATCTGAATCTGCTCAGAATCTACTTGTTCTTTTCCAGAAAGAACTCTTTATGGGTTCTTGTTAGGGTACAATAGGTCCTTTAGTTTAGAATAAGGATAATACTCTGAATGGAACATGTTGTTTTACTTTTCTATGTTTGTTCATACCAAATTTATTTCTTAATATTTCTGTAATCGATTTGCCACTAGTTTAATTAAAAACAACAAAATACTGACTAATCTACTACAATGAGAGAATAAACTTTTAAAACTTCACCAGGTCTCTCTTTATTGACTGAAAATCAAATGTAATTATTGATGTCTTTTGATGTGTAAAGCTCCATTTGAAAACAGTGCCAAAGATTTATTGGCCGAAAAAAGCATGGAACTACTAGCTTCTCTAAGTTTTGATGTGGTATCCTTTGTGGAATTTTTTTAATGATTTCTGCACTAGCAAATCTGGTAGCAGAGGAAGGATAGGTTTTACACCCTGAATGGAGCTACAAAACAGTACCCTGATGATAAATATAAAATTCCTGACTCCTAAATACAATGTCCAGAACTTGAAGAGCCTCCAAAGCGGTACTCGAAGGCCCATGTGGTTTCAAGGTGTGAATATTAATAGGGCAAATGTGATTTGGCTGTGATTGTATATTTTTCTCTGGTTCGGATGAATGCTGATTAGAATGAGTGTGTGAGGAACAATAGTTTGCTAATTCATTGAAAAAGGTGTTCAACAATTCCAGACTCATTGTAGTCATTGTAGTTGAAAGATCCCGGGATAAAATAATAATTGAAACCTTGTTTGCAGAGATTTTAAAGTGTTGTGTGTGAGGTACCATCACCTGCACTGGTAACATAGGGTGTTAACATAGTTTTGATTGATTAATATAGATCTTTGTTATTTGAACCTAATTGTGCAAAAGTGGTAAGTGCATTAATTTGCCTAATCTAAAACTGGTCGAGATTTCACTAACTAATGCTGAAGAGATTCTTGTGTCTTGATTTCTGTAGTAAGAGCAACGTTTGTAGTCTTGAGAAAATTACTCATTTAGGTACGCAAATAATTGTAAGGGAAGGTGAGCTTGTGAGGGATGAGATTGTGCGTAATAGAGTTTTGAGCTGAAATTGGTCAGTTAGTGTGCTTACTTGCTGTGATTGGCCGTTTTGGCTGCCTTGCACCATGGTGTAAGGGTGTCTGCGTTGTTGGTAGGATTATTTTTGTGCAGGAAGGGTCACCTTCCTGTACAAACATAATCCATAGAGGCGTTCTCCTCATTCTATGTGTGCTGCACAATGCAGCACACATGGAAAGATAAAAAAACGAGATGAAATGAAAACATTTCTCCTCATTAGGCCTGTTCAAGGGAGGCGTAAGGTTTTGGCACTGTCCCAGGTTTACGTGGTTTTGTTAATCTGAGACTGTGTCAAAATCGATGGGTGTTGCATGGGAACACCCAACGCAATGCCCATGGAATGCCTCCTTGATGCAGAGTAAGGCAAGGCAGCACCTTGCCTTACTTCATATCTATGAGGCCATGCAAAACTATGCAGGGAGGCTTTGGTTTGCCTCATAGACATGATTGAGAGGCCTCCGCCACCAGAATGTCAAAAATAGTGACACTTCAGCAGCGCAGGCCTCTTATAAATAAGCCCCATAGTGTCCTTATCCTCCACTTTAGCCAATGCTTCTCCGTATATATATGTTGGCAGTTGTGATATAGAGGAGCAAATCGCATCTCTGACAAAGCAGAGATTCTTCTATTTGGCACCCATGCCTCAAAATGGTACTCAACCTGGTGGCCACCTGAACTGGGAGACACGCCCATCCCCATATTGTGTACTAGAAATCTTGGTATTCTATCCTGTATTCCACAAAGTACTTGGGTGGCTTCCATCTCCTTTATGATAATCAGAGCTCTTTACAAAATGTTACCTCTCAATCCCCTCTCTTCACAGACTATGTAAATGTCCTCTATTTAGGTAGGCTCATTTTAAATTTGTCATGTGGGAAATCTCTGCATCAACACCTCAGACTACTTCACTGGTTTCCCATTCACAAGAGATGCATTTTAAAACTTTATGCATAGCACATAGGCCTTTACAAAACACAACCCTTACCTATCTCAGGAAAAGAATCTCTCCATGCATACCTGACTCATGTCTATGATCTGCTAATGCTCAGCTGTTCTGGGTCTCATGCATCAGGCGTAGTCAAGTTCAAAAGCTTTATTCGGTATGTAAAATACAACCATATAAGCAGAACAAAACACATAAAAAATACATAACATCCAATTAATACCTTATACACTGGACATGACTGAGAACAATATGTAAGCATTGTTAAAGTGCATAATGCTAATTTATCCACGAAGCATATACGTTACATTTTTAACAAAGTGCGTGTTCCATATAAGTGTCTAGTATGTGCAAATGTGCAAAAGATGCAAAGCCTAAAAACAAATCCAAAATACATCATACAGAATTCATTTGAGCTACAAGATGCATAAAAAGAAAAGAAAAGTCTGGGCGATACCTAAGTGTACAAAATACATAACAAAGTTTGACTAATCGGTACAGACTATGGACTTCCTTATATTTATGCATTTGAGCACATAAGATGCCACAAAAAAACAGGTATCAGGACTTTCCAGAGTTGTTAAAAACTTCATTGCTGATTTAGTAGAACGTATCTTGTGTTTTAAAAGGATAGGTTTTAAATAAAATTTCCTAAAATAACAATAAAATTTACAAAACAATAAAAAATGACAGCAGCTTTGTTTTGAAATATTATCACAAGGACACAGCATACTAGATTTGATCTTCATATCCGGGAATGAGACTAAAAGATGCACAATCCCTAACCTTAGACGGGTTAGGACAAATCTATGGGAGTTATAAGTCACAGTCGTGAGATATGTCTGAAAACCTCTCCTTAAGTCCAAATCAAGGTAGGAAGCAACAGTTGTTAAGCTACTGGACTGATTCTCTCTGGCAGCATTCTTATGTGCCAGGAACCTCAATTTTATGTCTTTTTTAGGTATCAGTACAGCTGCTTCAGGGTTCAGACGAATGTTACAATCAAACAGAAGGTCAAACCAGTAGTAAATATATCTCAGCCATGGTATCCGAGACGAATAATCAAGTTTCATACAATCCTTGATGATTGTTTGTGTAAATACCGTCTCAGTTTTGGACCAAATAGAGCGCCAAAGTAACAATGGACGTAGAGCAGCTAGGTCCATGATAAAGTCAATACCGGCTTCCATATGGGTTAAGATATTGGGAACTGAGGAGAGGGCACATAACAATTTCTTCAAAAATTTATTCTCATCATTCTGTAAATTATTAACAGGATGATGTCCCCATACTCCTGCCCCATATAAGGCAGATGAAATACACCTAGCTTTATAAATGGCCAGCATGTCTTTCGTTCTCCTTTGCCCTAATTTGGCTGCAAATCTAAAAATACTACTGGTATTTCTATTCATCTTTAACCTCACATTCTCATCCTCATTATTCCATTTCCCATCCCCGGAGAATGTTATCCCCAAATAACAGAAACTGTTGACCGGTTGTATCTTAATTTTATCGATAAAGAAGGAGGAATTAGATTTCACCCTCTTTCCACAGGTCATACTTAGTTTTATTAATTATCAGTTTCCTGTCTTTGGTGAATAACGCAAATCTATCTATTAAGCGTTGGAGGCCATTCTGTGTTCGTGATAAAAGAACCGCATCATCTGCGTATAATAAAATAGGAGTAACGCTTCCATCAATCACAGGGGCGTCTGAAGGCAATTTACTTAAAATTGAATCAATTTCATTTATAAATAGGGAAAATAAAAACGGTGCCAGGACGCACCCCTGGCGAATACCTCTTGCAACTTTAAAAAAGGGCGTACATTCTCCCATAGGACCATAACGTACTTTGCATGAAAGTCCGGAGTATAACCGAGCCAGAAAGTATACACACTCTTTAGGGGCACCTAGATCTAGCAAAGTGTCCCATAAGATGTTGTGATCTACAAGATCAAAGGCGCTACTTAGGTCTGCGAAACAAAGGAACCGATTGCCATCCTTAGCAACAGTGTATTTATGTATAAGGAGGTCTAAATTAACACACTGCTCCAGCGTCCCCAGACCTTTCCTGAATCCGTATTGTGCCTTTGAAATGATCGAATTGTCGATGGCCCAAGTCTCAAGTCTTTTTTAAATTATTCTGCTCATAATTTTTATAGATGCATCTAATAGTGAAATGGGACGATAATTACTTGCCTCAGACCTGGATCCCTTCTTAAAAAGGGGAATGATTATTGACTGGCCCCAGGAAATTGGCATCTGTCCCTCCACTGTTGCATTAAATAACCTGGTTAGAATGGGGGCCCACAAGTGAATCTCGGACTTATATAAATCCAGCGGGACCCCATCTGGGCCAGGAGCCTTGCCACCTTTGCTGTTGCTTAGACCCTCATAGACCTCGTCCAGGCCAATAGTCAGGGGCAGTCTTGGCCAGGTAAACTCATTGCCCTGATGGGAATCTAAAATTAACCTATCCGGGTTAAAAATATTTAAAAAATGATGCATCCATGTTTTACAATCAACGTGAGAAGTTATTTCAGGCACAGTGTCATTTTTTAAGAAAGGACTATTTATAGTGTTCCAGTATAATTTACTATCATTTGTTTCGGCCGCAAGACTGAGATTAATCCAGGCCTCCTCTTGGAGAGCTTTTTTCCTCTTGATAAGTGATATTTTATAGACAGCACGACAATTTTTAATTGCTGTGCTGTTGCGAGGTTTGAAGCTCAATGCTTGTTTTAATGCGTGGAGAGCCTGAGTACAACTTGTATCAAACCAACCAGTCTTGATTTCTTTTTTCCTTTTATATGGTTTTGTAAGTAGATTGTCAATGGTTTCATTAATTGTACACAGGTGGTCGAGTACAACATGTGGATGTACCTCATCGCCAATGCAATAATTTACTTCCATGTTGCATTTGCTTAAGACCTCCTCCAGTAATTCGTGTGGAACGACAGTTGTCCATTTAATCCTGAACCCATTAGGTCTTACTGCCTCGATGTTATTAAGACAATTGTTGGCATCCATATTTTTGTGACCCCAACTATGCAGTGATAAAGAGATACTGTTGTGATCACTTAAAATTTGCTCGTTGACATGCAAGTTGGAGTATGCACAATCATTAGACAGTAAAATATGGTCAATATATGAGTTAGCTCCTCTGCCAGTAAAAGTTGGACAGATTTCGTTATTACTATTTCTCGTACAACTTAACATATCCAAATCCAACTTGGCTAGCATCATATTTAGAGCAGTACCATACGCGCAATGTGGGAAATGTAAACAGTCGTTTTCCTCCGTATTACCAGATTCCCTTCTTAATCCACATGAATTACTCGAGGCAAAAGGACAAGGGCTTATATTAAAATCACCCACCCAAAGGACAATCGACTGATGGCCTGAAACTGCCTGAGTCCTCACAATTTCATTTTCTAGCTGAATCAGAATTTTACCTCTGTCAGCAGTGAATACATTATTATAAAAATTTATCAGCAACAAATCCTTCCCTGTATCAAACTCTAGACATAATACCTGAGAATAAACATCCACTGAAACACAACTTTTGGTTTTACAGGAGTTTAGTTTGGTGGATATTAAAGTCACGAGACCACCTTTGGCTCTTCCAGCGGTCGAGCTCACTGCATTCAAGCTATATGCTGAGTATCCCTCAATAAAGATAGGTTCCTCGCACCAAGTCTCCTGAAGACATATTATATCGTACCCTTTATCAATAAAATCCCTCCAAAAAGGGGAATCTAATTTCCTTTTCAAACCTGCAATATTCCACGTAACAACGTGGTAACCTGTGTTGGAATCACAGTTTGACACTATATAATCATTTGCTCGTTCTACAAGGCAGGGTTCTGGAATTAAAAGGGAGTCTGCAGCGGAGGGCAAGGTTGCAATCTTTGTCCGTTTAGTTCCTGAGCACACCATAACGGCATCCGCTTGATTAGTTTCAAATGGAGAGTGCGAAAAAGCAGTCGCCACTATATTAGGCTGTTCACTGGTGGCCTGTTTATCGTTCGACTTCCTGATATTATTAAACAGTCAGTCGTTTTCCTCCAACGACGACAAGGCAGAAAAACGGTTAAAAAGGGGGAGGGTATAATCCCTCGGCCTACAGAATGGCTCATTTCCATATATATCCCCTCTATTACAAAGCATCGGGACTCTCGGTAGCAAGTTAGGAGGATAACCAACCCCCCCTCTAATTAGACCAGCTGCATAGTGCTCAACCTGTTGATGCTGTGGTAATTGCTGGCAGTTCAAATAACTATAAAAATAACCCAAAGGTTTAGCAGAGACTGAATTAACTTGGTTGGGTAAGGAGGCGGCTTTTAGGAGGACAGTTGCCGCATGCTGTGGATGTTTAAAATTAACTATAATACAGTCCCCTCTGGTAGTTTTCCTGCCTTCCCCTATCCAGCCAACTCTGCGAGTAGACAAAATATCTTTGGAAAATGCCAGCGGAAAACCACAGTTTTTGTTGAGCCAGGCAAGGGACTTATTTTTTAACGAATCATGAGTTTCCTGCCTGGAATTAAGTATACTTGAGTCGACCTCAGGGACATTAATCAAAACCACTGCATAAGGTGCACACTGTGGTGGGAGATTAACGATATGATTTCTCTTGTGGTTAATAAAACCAGCATCTCCATCAGCTACAGGTTTTTGTACATTCTGTGGGCGCGCACATACAGGAAGAGATGTGCTGGATAATGGAAGTAATGAGGAAGAGGGAGGTACTGCTGTTGCAGTGGGTGGTGCATTTACAGACGGACTTAACTGCCTGCTGTCCCCCAAATTCGCAGAGGCTCCCTTACTATAGATACTAGACGTAGGTCCCAAGGCACCATCCATTGAACCGTGAACCCCAGGGGCCAGAACGGGCAATTTGGTGTTTACCAAAGGTCGATTTTCATAAGAGGCCAAGAGACCCTTTAAACAAGCTACTTCTGCAGAGACTGAATTTAACTTTACTAGCAGGGGGCTAATTAGGGCCTCTAGTTTTGACTCGATGATAGATACCAAATGGCCTATTGAGGCTGTATGAAGAAAAACCCCCTCAGCTTTATCATTGGTCCCCAGTATATCTTTTAACGAGTCAGATGTAGCCACCCTGCTCAGTTGGGTTGTACCCTGCTTTTTGGATTTGTAAGACACCGCCCTCTTCGCTGGGGCTTTCCTACATGCCCGCACTTTCCTCAGCAAGGGGGAAGGAGTTGGGGTGATTTTGGAACAAGAAGCTGTGGTCTGTGAGGGGGTAGAATCATTTAAAAAAGTAGATTCATCAATGCTTTCAACATTAACCACATCAGGGGGTACATCGACCATTAATTCTACAGTCTCAATGTCTGTATTACCCCTACAACTTTCTAAAGTAGATGTTTCAGTGTTAAGTGCTGATGTATCCACTGATGGTACTTCTAAGCTTGATCTGCCCAATGAGAGTCTCCGTTCTTTGTTGATCTTATTGACAACTTTTACCATATAATTATCCATGGTCCTCGTTTCTCCTGCACCAGACTGGTTAGTAGACTTGGGCTTCGGCATCATTACATTAAATCCAATAGCCTGTAACACAGGTATACGCGTAGAACAATACACTTACAGGTCCGTGGTGTCTGTAGATGATCAAGAGTCCGTGGCCCTGCCCTGCCTCTTCCTGCCCCGGACGGCCACAGACGGCCCGCCCTCTGCCCGGGCTCAGCCCGGCGACGCCCGCTCGCGCCCCGCGACGCGGGGGGAACCTCTGCTGAAGTAGCGCCTCCGGGCGCGCTTTCCGGCGGATGTGGGCGGGTCACTGGAGGGCTGCTGGAGACTGTAGTCCTCCTCCACAGCGGCCTCGGTGTAGTGGGAGGCGGCGAGGGAGACTACCTGCGACTCTCTGTCCCCCAGCCCTGGAGACAGGAAAGAACTGTTGCGTGGCGCAGTGTTGGCTGCTCAAGGTACGATCCCCCCGCTCCACCGGGGGAACCTCTGCTGAAGTAGCGCCTCCGGGCGCGCTTTCCGGCGGATGTGGGCGGGTCACTGGAGGGCTGCTGGGGACTGTAGTCCTCCTCCACAGCGGCCTCGGTGTAGTGGGAGGCGGCGAGGGAGACTACCTGCGACTCTCTGTCCCCCAGCCCTGGAGACAGGAAAGAACTGTTGCGTGGCGCAGTGTTGGCTGCTCAAGGTACGATCCCCCCGCTCCACCGGGGGAACCTCTGCTGAAGTAGCGCCTCCGGGCGCGCTTTCCGGCGGATGTGGGCGGGTCACTGGAGGGCTGCTGGGGACTGTAGTCCTCCTCCACAGCGGCCTCGGTGTAGTGGGAGGCGGCGAGGGAGACTACCTGCGACTCTCTGTCCCCCAGCCCTGGAGACAGGAAAGAACTGTTGCGTGGCGCAGTGTTGGCTGCTCAAGGTACGATCCCCAGGCGTAGTCATCTGGTAGGCCAGTCCTTCTTCTTCCTTGTTGCTAAAAAGGGGCATTTTCTTCCTAATCATTTGAGATGTATAACATCTTTGCCTCTGTTCAGGAAACAGCTTAAAACTTGTATTTTTTACTTGGAATATGTTTTTTTGTCTTTCTCTCTCTACTGTTTCTGTTTTTCAGATACCTTGGTACCAGAATGCCCAGTTGTGGGTATTAGAGCGCTTTATAAATTCACTATTCATTTATCCTTCCTTCATTAGAGAACTGTTGACAAATACATGTGTGAAAACAGTACTGCCACTAAAATGTGTTGTTTGCCATGCTACGTCTCAACTCTATGTTAGTGTCTTCTATGGTGACCTGCTAAAAGGTAATTATGAAGGTAAAAAAAATGGGTGAGGTTAAAAAAAGCTGCAAGAGTGAGATATCAGTTGTTCTGCTCAAAACATATGACGCAGGGATCCTTAGGATCAATAAGATCCCACCTAGATCCAGCTTTGGATTAGTAATGTTGCCACTTACTTAGTGCTGTGCTTATCAAGCTCAAATACTCTATTAACATGGTGTTTTTGATGTTTATAATGGCCCTGTAATGAGCAGAGGCAGAACATAGGGCCTCATCATGATGGCGGTCGAGAAGAACGCAGAAGGTCCAACCGTTGGGCTGACAGTCGGAAAAGCATCGGAACCATGGTGAGGCATGCTGCGGGTCGCAGCACTTGCCTCCACTATGCAGCACTTCCTGCACGTTCATGGCCCGTGTGCCATGCACCCTATGGAACATGGCGCACAGTGCACAGAGGTGAGTGGGGGTGCTACATGAGCCCCCATGGCCACTTTTCAGTGGCCCTCGACGGACGGGGTCCCAGATTTGGGTGTATTTGCATGTTCTGGTCAATACCAGGCACTTTCCCCTGCTAAACCTGCCAATATTTGTCACAAAACTCAAAATTGCTGTCTATGCGGTAACAGCAATTATTGCACATATCGCAATTAACCGGGTCGCTTGTAATTAGGGTCCAAGATTATGTTATGTATTGAAAACAACAGGTCTGCCTGTCTGTGGCCGAGAAATAAAAATGATTAATTAATGAACTATTAATGTTAACTGGGTAGGGTTCATTCCATCTGAGTGAACAGGACTAGACGTATGTTAATGTTAATTGCTGACATTAATGCTAGGATCACTAGAAATCCATATTAGGTTAGCTGTCTCCACATCTGTCTTCAAAGGCCTAATTAAAGATAATGCTACTCCTTTGAGCAACCATGAATTAAATTAGCTTCAGATCAGATTGTTATTCTTGGATTTTATCTAATTAATTGTTTGCTAGTTTGTTTTCAGTAGTATCAAAGTATTGCCTGTTTTTAGCTTTTGACAATTGTTCTGCACTTTATGACACGGTGTTTTTTAGAAGTGAATATGCGTTGCTAATACAATATCAAAATGCCATTTTGACATCCAGCGTAATTACTGATTATTACCTGTTTCATTGCAAATGTTCAGTGATTCCATTTTTGACGTCATCAGTCGCAGAAAGTGTGATTAGGTTCTATGGCACCTTCATTTCCCATTCTGTGCAACCACGGTCTTTTTAAATTTTATAATTACTAATTTCTTATACTTGTAATCAACAGTATATAGACAGCCTTGAAATTACAGGAAAATAGTGGTACATGGAAGGGTTTTATTATTTTTATTGTAATAATATTTTTTAATGTAATGTCCACATTTCTTTCGGACTTTACACTGGCTAACACGTATCAAGGATATATTACCACATAGCCATCCTAGGAAAAGTCCTTGCCTGAATCACGTCAGCGATCATAACAGAAGCAAAAAATGGTAATTCATGTTTATTGGTTTAAAAACTACCGATAAGGTGAGTTTCTTGTTTACATCTTAAATAGACGACCAGCCTTATAAATTCGCGAATCCTAGTCGTTCACACATTGGCTGTGAATTTGAAAAGCGGGTGTGAAAAGTACGTCAGGGGAACATTTCGTACGTTCAACATATCGTTTCGATTAGCACCATTAAGAGCTTTTTTTTCCATGCAAATTTAGTGCGAATCCATACATATGAAGGGCGTTTCACTGCTTATCTATTCAAAACCGTAACATGTTTTTGTATTTTGGCCGTGAATGCTGTCAACTAAGGTAATTTTACAAGGCATGAGTACACCTAGATAGTATATCTTTCTTGATGTCATTATGTCCAGCACGCAACACGATTTGCATTGTGAATATTAAGCATTTCAAATTATATTTGAATACAAATACATTAATTGTGCAGGAGGTGCACATTGCACAAATCTGTCCCAAAATAAATATATAATTTCGATTGTGTTAAACATGTGACCAGGTCTCTCAACAGCAAGGGCTGGCTTTTGGCATGGTGGAGCTGGGCCGAGGCCCAGGGTGCCAATCTTTCAGGGGACTCGAGAAGCTGCCTGCATTACTATCAGGCAAAGAGCAGCGTTTCTCTCACTTGACTCCATATGACTCAACCACTACTTTCAACACCCCATCAACACCCTGCCTTGCCCTTTAATCTTCCTCACAACCACTGCTTCAACACATCAATGATCCCTTCCCCCACTGCACAAAAACAATCCTGTCTGTAACACAGGCACCCTTGCACCATGGTAGTGGGTTCTGCGTAGTCGCTAGGCAGCACATTGTGCAACAGTGCTGGATAAATGACAAGATAGCGCCATATGATGCTAAGTGTGGCCTATTCCTACCCTTTCCCTATCATGTAGCGCAGCAAGGTGCGCACTGCGCTGTGTGACAATTTGTTAAATATGCACTAGAGTTTTGATTTTTAAGTGGATGACAGTCATCAGTTAAAGAGGTTGGTTTTCAGAACTTTTTGAAATGTCGTTAATCTGGCTAGTGGTCACAGAGCCCTGACCCTAAGCCTGGTGGTGGGATCCCAGAGGAACACCGCCTGTGGCCTCACGTTTTTTTCTTTAATTTTGCGGCAAATTCAAGGAGGATTCATGAATACTCTGCACTTATTTATTTTAAAGTGAGGTCTCCCCAGCTTGTTTTTTTCAAAGGACCCCCGGTGGGCCAGGTCCTTGAGGGTAAAAATATTTTTATCTTAGGGGAGGAGTTGTGCATGGCCCCCTCCCTAAGTCGCTTTTGGCAATGGGGATCCCATCCCCCGGGCCTGGCTGTTCTTCAGAAGGAAGAGGTGGCAAGCAGCCCCCTTCAAAAGGAACTAGCCCCACGGTCGAGGGGGATATGTGTATGTAGATATGAAGAAACAGAATAGTCTCTTTAGTCAAGGGAAACCATTTAGGTTTTTAAGAAAGGCCTCACCCACCAACCTAGTTGGTGGCATGCTTCATCATCGACCCCCACTAGGGGTACCAAATGTACCCCAAGTGTGCTGCGACGCCTGCAATTGCAGCGGAGCTGGTTTATTGTCAAGGTGAGTGTGCAGTGATGGTGAATTATTTAATAATGGGCCATGGGCAGCATTAAAAGGAGGCAGCTGATGGCTAAGGAGGTATCAATGGCCCCCACCATCCAGTGGGGTCAACATGTTTCAGCCACTTTCTTGGTCCTGATGAAAGCCAGCCCCAGTTTCCAGGCACTGGCTGAAACATGTTGCCCCCACTGGATGGTGGCAGCCATTGATACCTCCTTAGCCATCAGCTGCCTCCTTTTAATGCTGCCCATGGCCCATTATTAAATAATTCACCATCACTGCACACTCACCTTGACAATAAACCAGCTCCGCTGCAATTGCAGGCATCGCAGCACACCTAGGGTACATTTGATACCCCTAGTGGGGGCCGATGATGAAGCATGCCACCAACTAGGTTGGTGGGTGAGGCCTTTCTTAAAAACCTAAATGGTTTCCCTTGACTAAAGAGACTATTCTGTTTCTTCATATCTACATACACATATCCCCCTCGACCGTGGGGCTAGTTCCTTTTGATTTTCTACATTTGTACTCAGGGGAAGTGAACCAGCTTCCTTTTTTCCTCTCTCTCTCTTTGATTTATATAAGCAGCCCCCTTCCCCAGTCAGATATCAGCCCCAGGGACCCCATACCAAGGAGCCAGGCAATTTTTCACAAGGAGGAGGGGCACATTCGACCCCCCTCCCCAGGCTGATTTTGGTGCAGGCGGCCCTATCCCTCAGACACATCTGCAAAGGGAAGGGGGACCAAGTGGTCCCAACTTCCTGACCCACTAATGGCCCTGGGGGCCCCAACCCCAGGGCCAGCTCAAGCTATGTCCTGGGGTGCTTTGCGGGGGAAATTTCAAATCTCCCACCAAGCTAGAGCGAACACCAAGTCTGCTCCCAGTGGGAGGGAGCTTGAAAAATGCTCACGCCCGCTGGAAGGTCAATATACAGGATGCCTCTCCAACCAAAAATCACACATAATCAATTTGAGCTCGGAAGTTACTTTTATTAACTCCGAGATTAAACACTTGGGGGCATATTATCAAGCACGGCGTTAAAATTATCGCTGCTTTAGCGGGAGTAAACTGCCGCTAAAGCGGCGATAATGGGCTTGATAATATGCTGCAGAGAATTCCAATAGAAGCCCATGTTGACACCAGAACATTGGCTTCTATGGGAATTCTCAAGGGCATATTATCAAGCCCATTATCGCCGCTTTAGCGGCAGTTTTCTGCCGCTAAAGCGGCTATAATTTTAACGCCTTTTCTTGATAATATGTCCCTTATTTTTCTTTATATTCTTATTAAAAAAAAAAGTTTTTTTCCACTTTTTCTTGAAGACATTTAAGACATACACCTCAATGTGATCTGTGATATTTACAAAGACACTGTAAACAGACAGTAAAATATGTACATAATACACAATCAATTACTACAAAGTTCACAGAAAATTAGAACAAAAGACAGGTCAACACATATTAAACAGATAATATAGTATTGAAACTGCGGAAATTAGTACAAAAGCAAATCTACAGTACTTTATTCCAACTGAAACAACGGCGGGCCCTTCTTGCCGCACCTCACACCAGTTCTTGATATAACTGTGATGATTGTCGTGCAATCCACCCCAAACGCCAGCCGCTGAATGGCGCTACTGTGCTCCAGATCAAACGTCAATAGAAAATGAAAAAATGGGGGTGCACGAATAAGATAGTCCAATGAGTCAAAAAAAAATTCTTTAAACTAAATGTCCACTTTAATTTTCATTTAAATTTTGTAGGTAAAAAGATTGGTCAGCCAACGCGTTTCATTCCCTCAAGGGGAACTTCATCAGGGCTGTAACATGATAAAACAACATAAATATTACAAATAAATCATAGAACACAGGACTTACAACATGAACAGATAACCATATAGTATGAGAATCATACAGACAAAACAAATTTTCAACAACATTTAAAAGTGCCCATGGAATTACACAAATCGACATCGGACACATTTACATCACGATAAAAACGTATATACAAACAAATTTTTTGGGTAACGACAATTTTTGTTGTTTTTTTCTTAGTCTTTTAGAGAATTGTCAACCTGTTAGGTATTCGTAAACACCTATTAAATCAACCTCATCAGGTATTATGAACATCAAAAAGAAGTCAGAAAATATTTATGAATAATAAAAAAATAAAAAAATGAGAAAAGAAGAAAGAAAAGTGAAAAAAGAGAGAAAAGTGCAAAGTATTGTGAATGTTTGAAAAAAGAGGAAATGCAGTCCAATCCAAAGAGGTAAACATACCTTGAATCAGTATGTATTTTCCTGTGAGAGGACAAGTCTTATAATTTCCACGAAGTCAAGTACTTCAAGTTTCTGTAAAGAAGCATAATGACCCAATTCTTGATAACTGGTAGTCCATAACAGAGTGATATTGCTAATATAACTATAAATTATCTACTTACAATCTCTCTAAATTATCTACATAAAATCTCTCTAAGTGCATTCACTATATGGCGGCAGTGTAACAACATGAAAGTATGTCAAACAAATGTTCCAAAACGTATAAACCGGTGGAAAACGAAAACTGTGAAGTGCGCACAACAGCACTGAAAACAATCCAATCCGGTAGGCACAAAAGTAAGCAGGGCGCGCCCCAACCAACCAGTTGCACACACGAGAAACAAGTGAGGCACCCTCATTGATAATCATCATTAATACTAAGTTTGAATCAAATCTTGCCGTGTCGTACACAGAGTGCCCATAATCACACAAAATAACACCAAAAACATATGCATGAATACATATCCCAAGCGTGAGCTCTAGAATCGACATCGTGATGGCAATTGCTTTACTACCGAAACTCTAAAGGCAGTACATACGATAACCAAAAGCTACGAGTACAAGTTACAGTACGTTCCCACGGGCATAATCTCATTCCTACACGTGTAAACTTACCGGCAATAGCCTGGACAGAGTAATAGATGCGACGGCGTGTTCCTCGTTGCAGAGTAAACAGCCCGCCATGATGGATAAATATACGTGACTCCGCCCCCTCAGCTGAAAACAGCCAATCCAAGTGAATGTGAACCAGGGTGATGGTCCATTGGATCCAAATCTAAGTCAGTGTCCTTTAGTAAGTAGTTAAGAGAGTACCAGCATAATAGTGTTAACGGTATTTAATCTGAAAAGAATATCTAAAGGACATAATAAATTTAAAAATATTTGTCTTCCGAATTTTTTTAGAAGTGTGTGGATAGTTGTGAAAACGTACGGTATTAACGGTACGTCACTCCATTTGATCAGAATCGAAAACGCAAAATTGCAGAAATAATATCATATTAGTCGTGATTCATCTTAAAAACAGGGAAAAAGAGCAGGGATGTACGTGTGCATATATAGAAAAACGAAGCGCCATTTTGAAATGGGCAATATGTTCCGAACGCTTAGAAGTCTGTGGATAGTTGTAAAAACGTACGGTACTAGCGGTATGTCACTCTATTTAATCAAAGTCGAAAACACAATATTGCAAAATAATATCATATTAGTTGTGATTCATTTTAAAAAACAGGGGAGAAGAGCAGAGATGTTCGTTTGCATATAAAAAACGAAGTGCCATTTTGGAATGGGCAATATGTTCCGAACGGAGTTAGTAGATACATATAACCCGCAATGATTCAAAAGTATACATCCTATGTATAATAGAGTTTCTTAATCCATGTCATGTAAGAAGTAAGAAAGATAGGGTAACTGAAAGACACTGACGTTCTATTTAGAAAGGGAAACAATGGGGGGGGGGCAGAAGTGTTAGTCATCGGTGCAATGAAAAAACGGTCGCTATCTTGAAACAGACATTCTATGGGTAATTGCTTGCCATAGTAAAGACCTGTGAGCATGTCAGGTAAAATTCTGGCAGAAATAGTGCACAACGTTTTATATACACATAGGAGATTGAAAGTACCACCCATGCTGGATGCAGCTCAATGCATTGGGATAGAAAAAATGTCTCCAGTAAAATCCTGGTCAATTTCAATGGATACACAGACATTTAACAATCAATATACAAAATCATAAAGATCTGACTATAACAAGGCAAAAACGGATATCTAAGATTAGAGTATCATGCTCAACAGGAAAATTAACTACGCTAATCATTAGTAATAAGTAGCAATAAGAGGGGAAGAGAGCATGTAACGTTAATAGAACAGGGAAATCTGCACAAGTAGATTTTAATCAACCCTAATAGTGCTTAGCATGTAATATCCAAGTAACAGATGTTACGAGTGACCATGAGGGGGGTTCAGATGTGTAAGCGCATGGGTCGTTAATCATATCCCATCATGCATAAATGATGGGAATGTAGCTTCACAGCTACTTTTTGCATGTAAAATCAACAAAAAATGAATAAAAAATAAAAGTAGATCCTAAACGGATAAACAAGATAAGGAATCCAGACCCTTATCACACACAATGGGACCAGACAAGGTGTGAGAGAGTGCTAGGGGTATGAGTTAGGAACAGATATTAAAATATGTACCCCATGTATCATAGTCCATCACCACGTGTTTATAAAGAAACAGAGATAGAAGGTATGATGGAAAAAAAATAAGTCACTGGGGAGGGTTATAGCCACCGATTTGGTAACATCCATCTATAGTTGTGCCAATATCTGATAAACAAATATCCTTTTTTACACCATTACTGAGGATCGCAAAAGTTCCTGACCATTTGTTTCCGTACCTTAATCATTTTCAAGAAAGTAGTGCATTTCATTATCACTGTTAAATCCTTGAATAGCACTACGTAATCTGCAAATCAATTTTGCCTCACATTGCCTAAGCTGCAGTTCACGATCACCTCCTCTTTCTGCACTTTCCACATGTTCAATAGCATGGAACCAGAAATTGGCAAGACCCTCATGCTTACTCACAAAATGTTCCATCATAGGATATCTGGAGTCACGTTTGAGTATAGCCCTCCTATGTTCTTGAATTCTGATCTTTAAGCTACGTTTGGTACTGCCTACGTAAATGGTTCCACAAGGGCAACCAATCACGTAGACAACGAACATAGTATTACAATTAATGAAATTGTAGATGTTATAGTTTCGGGAGCCATTGTATGAAAAGTTCTTCATTCTATTGATCCCCAGTTCACAAATGTTACACATTGTACAGGTAAAGAAACCTTTTGGTTTGGATGGTAGCCATGTTAATTGATTGTTGTTACTTTTTCTAATGTAACTTGGGCATAACTCATTTCTTAGAGTTTTCCCGCGCCTATATGTGATTGATGGATTTATGTGAACCACTTTCTGTAGACCGGGTATCTCACATAGGAGATTCCAATGTTTCTTCAGCAGCTTAAAAATAGCACTGCTATGTGAGGTGTACTGGGTCACGAACCTGATGCTATTGTCACTATTCTTGTTTGTACTCCTGTTCTGTTTTTTTGTTGGTATTAAGGTGGTCTCCCTGGTTAGTGCACGTGCTCTTTTTTCTGCCTTTTCCACAATCTCTTTTTTGTATCCCCTGGACAAAAACCTTTTCTTAACTTGTTGGAGATTTGTGTCAAAATGAGATTCCTCACTGCAATTACGTCTGACACGTACCATCTCCCCATAAGGAATATTTTTAATAGTAGAGCTGGCATGTGCACTTTCTGGATGTAAAACTGCATTACACGCGGTGTCTTTGCGATATAAAGTTCTATGGATGTGCTCATCTTGTATATAGAATTGTAAATCCAAGAAATTGATTTTCTCATTACTGAATTCCATTGTGAGTTTAACATTAAATGGATTAGAGTTAAGGTATTCAAAATAGTCCTGAAGTTGTAGAACAGAACCCGACCAGAGGCAGATGATATCATCGATGTACCTCCCCCAGAACACGATGAATTCAGTCCAGGGGGAGGCACATCTTCCCCATGCATGCCCCCTCTCATACCATCCCATGAAAAGACAGGCATAAGAGGGGGCAAACCTGGACCCCATGGCCGTACCTCTCCTCTGATGGTACCAGACGTCGTCGTATAGGAAATAGTTCCTGTTCAGGACTAACTTCAACATTTCCATGATCATTTGATTTTGGTCAAACTGATCTGCATTCTCCCTGTCCAAATAGAATTCAACAGCCTTGAGGCCATACTCATGTTGGATGCAAGTATATAAACTGGTGACGTCAAAGGTGACAAATAGAAGTTCATCGGACCACTCAAAATCTTGGAATTTATTTAAAATGTCCTTACTGTCCTGAACATAAGAGGGGAGATCTAAGACATGTTTGTTAATTCTGAGATCAATAAATTCAGACATCTTCTCAGTGACGGACCCAATACCTGAAATGATTGGTCTCCCTGGAGGGAAGTTACCCTTTTTGTGCACTTTGGGAAGGATGTAAATACAGGGAAATCTGGGATTCTCTGTTTTGAGGTACCTGTATTCCTGTTCACTGATCAGACCCATATCTCTCCATTCCCTTAGCTTCAAGCTGATTTCTATAATCATTTCTCGTGTGGGATTGTGGTCCAGTCTGCCATAACATTCGTTGTCCCCAAGTTGTCGTTCTATTTCACATTTGTTGTCTTTTATATCCATGACCACAACGTTACCACCTTTATCAGATTCCCTAATGACGATGTTATTATCATTCTTCAACCTTTTTAGTGCTAGTCTCTCTCCATGTGTGAGGTTGTGTTGCTGATTGCTCATACACCCACTTTGTTTTTCCAATTGGTATAAACCCTCACTGACCCGCTCAGTAAAGATATCAATATTTCCATGATATGTCATTGGGGTAAACATGGACCTGGGATGTAACCCACTTTCTTTCGTAATGTTCTCACTAATGTCAAGATCATCTAGAATTGTGTGCATTCCCACCTCCTCCCCATCACTTAGTGACCGTAAGCATTGAATGTTTTTAACCTCCGCTATTGTGAGGTCTGTTTGTTTTATCTCATCAGAGAGTTTATTCGGAGGCAGTTTGTCTTTGAAAAAATCTTTTAATTTTAACATTCTGCTAAATTTGAAAAGATCTACATGTACATTTGTGAAGTCACCACCCTGTGTGGGGCAAAATCCCAGCCCTCTGCATAACAGGTTTGTCTCATCAGTATCCAATATTTTGCTGGACAGGTTAACCACTCTTAGATCGGAGTACTCCCCATCCCCCTCATTCGTTGTCATCCCAAGTCTTTCTACTTTTGTTTGATTTTTCCCCTCTCTGACCTTCTTAGTAAGTCTTCTGCTGCACCTTCCTTGCCCCCTTCTGCCCCCTCTCCTTGTCTTTTTTGCTGTTGTATCTTTTTTGCTTGATTGCCACTTATCTTGAGTCTGGTCATTTCTTTTTGGAAGGTTGTGGCTTCCGCCCCTAAAGGGTGTGCATTGGGATTGGTATTCGATGATGTGCTCCCAACAGATGACAGGGAAGTGCTGCTTACTGATCTTGTATCTTCACTAGCTTCCCTCGGTCGTTTTTTATCATCCGCCACCAAAGTTGTATCATATTTTTTGGTGAATGTATAGATCCTCCCCTCCCTGTAATCTCTGTCGTCCCGACTGATCTTACGTAGTTTCTTCTCTTTTAGATAGTTTTGATGACCCTCAATCACTTTTTGAAGAATGCCATAGTTTTTATCGATTAATTCCTTATTGCCACAAGTTTCAATTTCCTTTTCTATAGATTCAATCTCTGATAAGAGTTTCGCCCCTTTCTCTATGGCATGTCTGATCAAAATCTGCATCATTATCAAAGAGGCACCTTCTAAGTTAGCCTCCCATTCATTTAGCAATTCCTCGCTAAGGTCCTCAAACGTGGGAAAAATAAGGATACGTAACCCTCTTGGTACTTTCTTATTATCAATGTACTGCTGAAGGGTCACCCCATCCCACCACCTCGATAACTCCTGTTTTTTTAGGGCGTTCCAATTTCACAAATAAAGCACGTGGTCCCAATGTATTCTGTGTAGTGGGTCCTGTTTGTGGTAGGTTAGTATTCCTTCCAAATAAGTCCTGTGCCATCTCCTCTCTATTGTCATCAAACCGTGCCAATTTTGGTTCCAGATGATGTTGAGTGCTTGCTGGCCCAGAAGAACAGTATTCCAACTGAAACAA
This sequence comes from Triturus cristatus, assembly GCF_964204655.1. NCBI lineage: Eukaryota > Metazoa > Chordata > Amphibia > Caudata > Salamandridae > Triturus > Triturus cristatus. The sequence goes on along the minus strand of NC_140591.1, from coordinate 1,070,568,453 downwards.
CGGCGGGCCCTTCTTGCCGCACCTCACACCAGTTCTTGAGATAACTGTGATGATTGTGGTGCAATCCACCCCAAACGCCAGCCGCTGAATGGCGCTACTGTGCTCCAGATCAAACGTCAATAGAAAATGAAAAAATGGGGGTGCACGAATAAGATAGTCCAATGAGTCAAAAAAAAATTCTTTAAACTAAATGTCCACTTTAATTTTCATTTAAATTTTGTAGGTAAAAAGATTGGTCAGCCAACGCGTTTCATTCCCTCAAGGGGAACTTCATCAGGGCTGTAACATGATAAAACAACATAAATATTACAAATAAATCATAGAACACAGGACTTACAACATGAACAGATAACCATATAGTATGAGAATCATACAGACAAAACAAATTTTCAACAACATTTAAAAGTGCCCATGGAATTACACAAATCGACATCGGACACATTTACATCACGATAAAAATGTATATACAAACAAATTTTTTGGGTAACGACAATTTTTGTTGTTTTTTTCTTAGTCTTTTAGAGAATTGTCAACCTGTTAGGTATTCGTAAACACCTATTGTTGGACCCGGCCTCGTAACCTGGCTCTACTGGCCCCCACACCACCTAACCTGGTGCCGGCAGCCCCAATCCCCCCGGCCTAACCGGTCCTTTTCCACCAGAACACACGCACCCGACCCGGACATCCTCGTCCATGGCCTCTCTCCCTTCGGCCACCCTGGGTCCGCGTGCCCACTTCATGCACCAAGATGGCCGCCCGGCCCCAGCGCGACCCGGGCCTAGAGGCGCCACTCCGGCTGGAGGACATCACGCTTCCAGGGGATGAGAGAGGGAGGAGCAGTTTCTATCGCACCTCTGAACTCCCCTGGGACGATGGGTTTCGATCGACCCTCCGGCCTCCCTGAGGGCTGGCTCCACGCCTGCTGGGTGTCTGGGCCTCCTCCCCGACCCGGCCCTGAAAAGATCACAAGACAATGGCAGGAAACCCCGACAAGCGACCCCCAGGTGACAAGACCCCTGCCTGCACAGACTCCGGACATCAAAGAGGGGTCGACCTATAACAAGGGATGCTCTGGGGCTGTCCGGCAGTTTCGACGCTGGAACAACGTGAGCCCTGCTGAGTGACTCGCGGCTCCCTGAAGATCGCAAGACCTCCGAACGGAACCTGAGCCCTGCTGAGTGACTCGCGGCTCCCTGAAGATCGTAAGACCTCCGAACTTGTACCTGGGCCCTGCTGAGTGACTCGCGGCTCCCCGAAGATCGTAAGACCTCCGAACGTGTACTTGAGCCTGCTGAGTGACTCGCGGCTCCCTGAAGATCGTAAGACCTCCGAACTTGTACCTGAGCCCGCTGAGTGACTCGCGGCTTCCACAGACTCCACCGGTCCCGCCGGACCCCACGACAACCAGCCTACCCCCCAGCTCGAGGATTGTGAGCTGTGCGCCGGGTACATCCTTGCCTTGAACCTTTTACCAGAGACTGTCCCGCTACCCCCTATCCCCTTCCGAGACTCATTGAGCCCGTGCTCTCCTTGTACATATTTGCAGTGCTAACCTATTTGATAAAGATTGATTCCTAAGAACGCACGGTGTGGTGTTTCTGTGTCGTGTGGTGCCAGAAGTACGATCCTCGATACGAGATCCCTCCTCCTGAGGCGTCTCCCGCCAGTGCCCGGCTACGATACTTTGAGGGTGGGTCTCAGGGTAGTCAGGACCCCCTTTCCGGGCTCCTCTGAGGTCACTGTCTAACACCTATTAAATCAACCTCATCAGGTATTATGAACATCAAAAAGAAGTCAGAAAATATTTATGAATAATAAAAAAATAAAAAAATGAGAAAAGAAGAAAAAAAAGTGAAAAAAGAGAGAAAAAGAGAAAAGTGCAAAGTATCGTGAATGTTTGAAAAAAGAGGAAATGCAGTCCAATCCAAAGAGGTAAACATACCTTGAATCAGTATGTATTTTCCTGTGAGAGGACAAGTCTTATAATTTCCACGAAGTCAAGTACTTTAAGTTTCTGTACAGAAGCATAATGACCCAATTCTTGATAACTGGTAGTCCATAACAGAGTGATATTGCTAATATAACTATAAATTATCTACATACAATCTCTCTAAATTATCTACATAAAATCTCTCTAAGTGCATTCACTATATGGCGGCAGTGTAACAACATGAAAGTATGTCAAACAAATGTTCCAAAACGTATAAACCGGTGGAAAACGAAAACTGTGAAGTGCGCACAACAGCACTGAAAACAATCCAATCCGGTAGGCACAAAAGTAAGCAGGGCGCGCCCCAACCAACCAGTTGCACACAAGAGAAACAAGTGAGGCGCCCTCATTGATAATCATCATCAATACTAAGTTTGAATCAAATCTTGCCGTGTCGTACACAGAGTGCCCATAATCACACAAAATAACACCAACAACATATGCATGAATACATATCCCAAGCGTGAGCTCTAGAATCGGCATCGTGATGGCAATTGCTTTACTACCGAAACTCTAAAGGCAGTACATACGATAACCAAAAGCTACGAGTACAAGTTACAGTACGTTCCCACGGGCATAATCTCATTCCTACATGTGTAAACTTACCGGCAATAGCCTGGACAGAGTAATAGATGCGACGGCGTGTTCCTCGTTTCAGAGTAAACAGCCCGCCATGATGGATAAATATACGTGACTCCGCCCCCTCAGCTGAAAACAGCCAATCCAAGTGAATGTGAACCAGGGTGATGGTCCATTGGATCCAAATCTAAGTCAGTGTCCATTGGTAAGTAGTTAAGAGAGTACCAGCATAATAGTGTTAACGGTATTTAATCTGAAAAGAATATCTAAAGGACATAATAAATTTAAAAATATTTGTCTTCCGAATTTTTTTAGAAGTGTGTGGATAGTTGTGAAAACGTACGGTATTAACGGTACGTCACTCCATTTGATCAGAATCGAAAACGCAAAATTGCAGAAATAATATCATATTAGTCGTGATTCATCTTAAAAACAGGGGAAAAGAGCAGGGATGTACGTGTGCATATATAGAAAAACGAAGCGCCATTTTGAAATGGGCAATATGTTCCGAACGCTTAGAAGTCTGTGGATAGTTGTATTAACGTACGGTACTAGCGGTATGTCACTCTATTTAATCAAAGTCGAAAACACAATATTGCAAAATAATATCATATTAGTCGTGATTCATTTTAAAAAACAGGGGAGAAGAGCAGAGATGTTCGTTTGCATATAAAAAACGAAGCGCCATTTTGGAATGGGCAATATGTTCCGAACTGAGTTAGTAGATACATATAACCCGTAATGATTCAAAAGTATACATCCTATGTATAATAGAGTTTCTTAATCCATGTCATGTAGGAAGTAAGAAAGATAGGGTAACTGAAAGACACTGACGTTCTATTTAGAAAGGGAAACAATGGGGGGGCCAGAAGTGTTAGTCATCGGTGCAATGAAAAAACGGTCGCTATCTTGAAACAGACATTCTATGGGTAATTGCTTGCCATAGTAAAGACCTGTGAGCATGTCAGGTAAAATTCTGGCAGAAATAGTGCATAACGTTTTATATACACATAGGAGATTGAAAGTACCACCCATGCTGGATGCAGCTCAATGCATTGGGATAGAAAAAATGTCTCCAGTAAAATCCTGGTCAATTTCAATGGATACACAGACATTTAACAATCAATATACAAAATCATAAAGATCTGACTATAACAAGGCAAAAACGGATATCTAAGATTAGAGTATCATGCTCAACAGGAAAATTAACTAGGCTAATCATTAGTAATAAGTAGCAATAAGAGGGGAAGAGAGCATGTAACGTTAATAGAACAGGGAAATCTGCACAAGTAGATTTTAATCAACCCTAATAGTGCTTAGCATGTAATATCCAAGTAACAGATGTTATTTAGCCCCCGGGTGGGCCAAGTCCCGGGGGCATGACATTTTGTAATTGCAGGGGCCCAGGGGGACTCCCGCAGCCCCAGGGACCACCACCCCCCAGGGCTTTCCTTAAATATTTGCGGGAGGCACGTAGCACCCCGCAGTCCCGGGGACTGCCACCCCCCAGGGCTTGTTCTTTTAAATGTATGGGGAGCCGCCAAGGCCCCCCAAGCCCCGGGGACTGCCACCCCGGGGCTTTTCCTAAATATTTGAGGGGTGGCAAATGGCCCCTCACAGCCCCAGGGACTGCCACCCCCAGGGTTTGTTTTTTTAAATGTATGGGGCCTCCAAGGCCCCCTAAGCCCCAGGGGCCGCCACCCCCAGGGCTTTTCTTAAATATTTGCGGGGGGCACATGGCTCACCCGCAGCCCCGGGGACTGCCACCTCCCCGGGCCACTAAGTATTTAAATGTGGGGATCCATAACGGACCCCCGCCCTGGGGACCACCACTTCCCCGGGGCTTTGCCAATGTTGGGAGGGTGCTGCACGACCCCCTCCTGGAGCCCTCGGTGGTCCTTTGGACCTCCACCTCCCAGGGCCGGCTCCTGCAGTGTCCTGGGGTGCCCACCCCGGGACACTGCTGTTTGCAATGATAGGGCGGGAGTCGCGCGGCTCCCGCCCTGTCATTGCAAAATACTTTGCTTCATTGAAGCAAAGCAGAATTGCTTTTCCACAAGGGGAGCTGCATGTCAGCAGATCCCCATGTGGAAAAGCAATGCTGGCTCCTGCAGGATGAGGGGAGCCAGCAGGACGGTGGGGGCATTGGGGCTCCCCCCACAGATAGGGCCTGCCCCAGGGGATGGGGTCCCTGGGGCTAGAAATGGCCAGGAGGGGGCCACAAGGTCCCCCTCCCCAAATATAAAAAAAATAAAATAATAAAGGCCATAATGGTGGTCAGGACATGGGGGATGGGGTTCCCAGGCCCCCCCCCCAAAAAAAAGAAGGGGACCACACAGCCCCCCTTTTAAAAATGTTTTTTTTAAAACACCGCGATCATGCCGGAGGCCCCGCCCTTCCCAGCAACACTCTGCAAACGCACCTTGTGGCGTGTTTTAAATTGGAGAATTAATTCCCCTTCAATACTGGGGGTCCCTGGGGGCCAACTAGCCCACCAGATACCTCCAGTGAGCACCACAGGGTTGCGTTGCAGAAAGGTGGTCCAGGCCATGCCCCTTTTTACACCTCTCTGCAATGCAGCTCTGTGGCCCTTACTGGAGGTATCTGGTGGGCTAGTTGGACCCCAGTGACCCATAGGATTCAAGGGGACTTACTCCCCCAACTTAAAACGTACCACGGGGCGCGTTTGCAAAGTGGTGAAGGAAGGGGGCGGGGCCTGAGGTGAAATGTGTGCAAACACACCCTGTGGCGCGTTTTAAGTTGGGGAATTAATTCCTCTTCAATCCTGAGGGTCCCTAGGGGCCAACTAGCCCACCAGGTACCTCCAGTAAGCACCACTGTGTTGCAGAGAGGTGGCCCAGGCCACGTCCCTTTTTACACCTCTCTGCAATGCAGCTCTGTGGCGCTTACTGGAGGTACCTGGTGGGCTAGTTGGACTCCAGGGACCCTCAGGATTCAAGGGGACTTTATTCCCCAACTTAAGACATGCCACGGGGTGGGTTTGCACAGTGGTGAAGGGAAGGGGCGGGGCCTGAGGTAACATGTGTGCAAACACACCCTGAGGCGCGTTTTAAGTTGGGAAATTAATTCCCCTTCAATCCTGAGGGCCCCTGGGGGCCAACTAGCCCACCAGGAACCTCCAGTAAGCCCTTTTTTATACCTCTCTGCAATGCAGCTCTGTGGCACTTACTGGAGTTACCTGGTGGGCTAGTTGGACCCAAGGGACCCTCAGGATTCAAGGGGACGTCATCCCCCAACTTACAATGTGCCAGGGGGCACGTTTGCAGAGTGGTGGAGAAAGGGGGCATGGCCTTTGTCTACCTCTCACCAATCCCACTACGTGGGGCTTACTGGAGGTAAAAGGTAGGCTAGTTGGCCCCTAAAGGACCCCAGCAGTGAAGGGGACTTCAATCCCCATCCAAGAGCATGCCAGGGAGCACGTTTGTAGAGTGGTGGGCAAAGTGGGCATGGCCTGGTACGAGTACTCACCAATGCTGCTGTGTGGGACTGACTGGAGGTAATAGTTTGGGAAGTTGGCCCCCAAGGATGTCCTTGGGGGCCAACTACCCCTCTTGTTACCTCCAGTAAGTCCCATACAGCGGGATTGCTAAGACATCTTCTGAGGCCATGGCCCCCTTTCTCTACCACTCTGCAAACGTGCCTCGTGGCAGTTTACGGGATGGGGGATGAAGTCCAATTTAGTCCTGAGGGAGTTTGGGGGCCAAGAATCCCTCCTGGTACCTCCTGTAAGTCCTGCGCAGTGGAATTCCTGAGCATTGGTTGGATGCCCGGCACACTTTCTTCACCACTCTGCAAAGACGACTACTAGTTAAAGTACCATATATCTGCACCTCTGTCTTAGAGGTAGTTTTAATCCCCCTGCCCTATTATGTACTAGGGCCTTACAGAGGAGGTCTTGCTAATCACAGGGGTACCCCAACGCATAGTGTTCCCTAATGTATGTAGGTGTTTTCACTGTATTCTAAGTGTCTTTTAGCATAGCACTTGCTCCGGTCCTGGTTAGTCAGAGTCAGTTACCACCAGTACCTGTCACTAAAAAGTTGGGGGCGCAGGAGGACTTTCTTCTCCTCTGTTGGTTCTTTCTGCACATCTCTTGCTTCTTTCTGCACTTTTCTTTGTCTTTCTGGACTTCTGTTGCCTCTTTCTGCATTTGTCTTGCTTCTTGCTGCGCTTTTCTTCCTCTTTCTTCACATGTCCTAACTTTGTAGGCATAGTTAGAAATTAGCATTTAAAAAACCATTGAAATTCACTGAAAAAACCATAGCTTTCAGGCACGTTATAGTTAGAAATTAGCATTTACAAAACTATTGAAATTCAATGAAAAAACCATAGGTTTCAGGCACGTTATAGTTAGAAATTAGCATTTAAAAAAACCTTAGAAATTCACTGAAAAAAATCATAGGTTTCAGGGACGTTATAGTTAGTTGGACAATTCACTTGTACAAAACTATAGAACTTTCCCCGTTATAGTTAGTTCAGCTAACTATAACTTGCGGCCCCGCAATGCACTGCTGATGACGTCACATATTACATCATTCATGACTTGGTCAGTGACATCACCGATGAAATCACTGATGACATCTCAGATGACATCACTTATGACATCACTGATGACATCATCCACGTGATAATACAATGCACCTTCTCACACCCTAATATAACCTTTTATACACCCATTCTAAAATACAGACTACCATTTTTGAAACCAGAGACACACCAATACCAGTTACTACATACCCACTCACTGATTCTTAGGTCAACACACACATCCACTCATTCCCCCATACAATCACTCATACATACAGTCACTAATCAATACAACACTATCATATGCACTGATACACCTATACATACACTCACACACCGCCACTCATCCATGGAGTTACTCACACACCTAGTCAGTCATGCAAAGAATCAATCACATGCCCATTTCCTCACCTATACACTTATACACACACCACCTCACTTATTCAAACACATACTTACTCTCTTATACAATCACTGATACAAGTACACACTCATCCATACAGCCACTCTCACAGTCACTGACTCTCACGTATAGTCGTTTATATACTCCAAGTCTCACATACACTGCCTTTTACATATGTAGTTACTTGGACATGTACCACTGAGACATCCAATCTCTCACCAACACACCCATACACATACTCACCCGCCCATGCAGCTGTTTCCACATGCCCTCTTGAACCCATACACCCAGTGAATCAACCACTCACACATCTATGCACAGAATCACACACCTCCCACCCACCCACACAGACACTCAGTCTCCCATACAAATACTCAGGCAACCAATCAATAACCCATAAAGACACTCATGTAGCTACTGACCAACACATGCAGCAGCATACGCAACAACAGACATACTGATACACACATTCAGACAGTTTAGTCACTAACTCATGCATTCAGAAAGACACATTTAATCACTCACTTAGACAGTCAGTCACGCACATACTAAATCCTCCCTCCAGACACTTATACACCCACTCATTCTTCAATACACCTTGGCATATATATAAAACATATTTAAACTTTAGAGAAGCACATAGTCACTGGATGATGTCATCAGTGATGTCATCAGTGATGTCATTTGAGATGCCATCAGTGATGTCATCAGTGATGTCACTGACCATGTCATGAATGATGTAATATATGATGTCATCAGCAGTGCATTGCGGGGGCACGAGTTATAGTTAGTGGAACCCTTCCCAAACCAAGCACGCACCCTGACGATCACGCGCTGAATGCTAATTGGCTGTCTACATTCAAAACCAGGAACTGTTGGCGGCCATTTTCTGCCTCAGTAGAAGAAGCAGGGGGAATAAGTGTGTAAAACATATAAAGGGGGCAGAGTGGAAATACTCTGACCCTCTAGATCTGCTTAGGGGGTCCCAGAAGGACCCCCTGGGGCCCCCTTTTAAAAAAAATAAAAACGGCGAAATGCGCGTAGGGTGCGCGCATCCTATCGCGTTGGGTGCACGGATTCTCTCACGTTGGGTGAGCGGTTCCTAACGCGTTGGGTGCACGGATTCTCACGTGTTGGGTGAGCGGTTCCTAACGAGTTGGGTGCGCGGATCCAAGAAAAAAAAACTGAAATTTTTGGGAGATAAACATCAAGCTTAAGTGTTTTGTTCTTGAGTGGCTCTAAAAAGAGCCGTTGTGTTCATTGAGAGTTTTTGGTGCTTATAGGTAAGTACCTATACAGAGTCTAAAGTTGTTGAGGAAGACTCTGTTTCCTTCATCAGTAAAGTGTACTCCATCTCTCCTATACATCTCTTGCATATGAAAGCGCAGATTGTTATTGAAAATGGACCCCATTCTATAGACTCGGAGAAAAGCAGAAACAGATTTATTCACATGTTTCCTAGCTTTCTCAATCTGTGGACAAAAATGATCGGACCAGTTCCATTTCTACCCCAGTCAAAGTGCCTAGGTCATTGCCACCACAGTGCACTATTATGAGGTCAGGGTGTTGGATATGCATGAAGGATTTCACCAATGGCATCAATTGGTGCCACTTTAACCCTCTCTGTCCAATCCATTTAATGTCTACATTTGGCAAACCTAGGTCTTTGTGAATGCCTTTGTTTTCTGCATACCTTTGGCTCCAGAAAATATAGCTGTGTCCCACAATCCACACTCTAAGCATCTTGAAAGGAGGTCTGGATGCACTCAGATGGTCTCTGTAAATGAAATGGCAGTTTGGAAAGTAGGATTTTTCTAAAATGGTGGCTAAGATGCAGTTTTGAAAGAAGACAAGAAATCATTGGTTCTTTGACAACCATCTACACTGAAAGGTAGGGTGTATGTTTCTGTTTTTTAAACGCATGATTCTTATTGGTTAACAAAAAGTGCGTGAAAGTAACATTATATATGATAAGCTGATATGTTGAAAAGTCAAGCACACTTGCTGTTTTGATTAGCAACATTGTGAGCTGAACTTGTGACCTGTGTGCTCAGATAAGTGTTCCATGACCTGTTTCTATGGTAATAGGCAGAAGGCAGATTGGGGGAAGGGTTTAAATTTATGTCATTTGGAAAGGGTTGAAATGTTTAACCAATAGAAATGTGTGTTTGCTTTTGAATTTATGTGGGAAGGAATGTGATTTGATGTTTACATGTATATGTGTGGAAAATGAGAGGGAAACTTTGCCATTCTTTGGTTTTGCTGAGAGGTGCACAGTGCAGAGATTCTGTATAAGAAAATCTGGTGTGTGACTGATATCTGGTGTGTGACTGATATACTTCTTAATCTACAAAACAACTAGAAAGGTGAGTTATTTAATTGTGAGGGGATGTATGTGGTCTATTTTGATTTTAATCTGACTAATGTATTTCTCCTGCTAAAGTGTAGGGAGTACTTTTTTTGTCTACAATCTTATTGACAGTGTGTGTGCATGTAGAAACCATTCTGTGATAAGCATTTGTGTTTTTTATGTGTTTGCAGACAGATAACTGTGCTGTTTTTATATTTTGGTAGAATTAGAAACCAGTCATTGTTTATGAATTTGTGAAATGAGTTATGTTTCTACACTAAAATGTAGTACTCCTTCTAGATAAAGAAATGTGTTTTGGTATAGTGCAAGGGATAGTGTTGTTTGTCTAGAATCACACAGTGAGTCTGTGTGCATTTGGGAACCACTGTGAGAGAAGCATTTGGTAACATCGTGTATTTGCTGACAGATAACTGTTCTAAAACCTGTCTTGTTGTCAAGTTTTAGTAGCATTAGAAGCCAGTCTTTGCTTATGCATTGATAACATGAGTCATGCTTTGACACTAATGTGCTGTACTTTAATATGTAGATTGTGTGTAGTCCCCTTACCCTTTGCACAGTAGTGAATGAGTTTTGGTAAGCTGCTAGGGATAGTGTTGCTTGTCTAGTATCACACCGAGAGTCTGTGTGCATTTGGGTAAGGATTGTGAGAGAACCATTTGGTAACATCGTGTATTTGCTGACAGATAACTCTTTTAAAACCTGTCATGTTGTGAAGTTTTAGTAGCATTAGAAGGCAGTCTTTGCTTATGCTTTGATTAAATGAGTCAGGCTTTGATACTAAAGTGCAGTTCTGAAATATGTAGATTGTGTGCAGTTCCCATACCACTTCCACAGTAGTGAATGAGTTTTGGTAAACTCCCAGGGATAGTGGTTGTTGTTTAGAATCACACTGTGAGTCTGTGTGCATTTGGGAACCACTGTGAGAGAAGCATTTGGTAACATCGTGTATTTGCTGACAGATAACTGTTTTAAAACCTGTCTTGTTGTCAAGTTTTAGTAGCATTAGAAGGCAGTTTTTGCTTATGCTTTGATTAAATGAGTCAGGCTTTGACACAAAAGTGCAGTCCTGAAATATGTAGATTGTGTGCAGCTCCCTTACCACTTCCACAGTAGTGAATGAGTTTTGGTAAACTCCTAGGGATAGTGGTTGTTGTCTAGAATCACACTGTGAGTGCGTGTGCATTTGTGTAACCACTGTGAGAGAAGCATTTGAGTAGTTAATTTCTTTGAATATGCATAACTGCTTAAAAAATGTCCTGTTCTCAAGTTTAGGTAGACTTAAAAGGTAGTCATTCCTTATGTATTCACTGAGGAACTGTCCTTGCAATACTGTAAACATTCAGTTAATGTTCAAGTAGTAATGGAGTGAGGCAGGCTTTTGCACATGCATTGATTCAAATGCTTATCTACTTTGCATGCAGTTCTCTAACCATCTACATAGTTCTCTTTCATACCTTTAATTCTACAGTCAGTATCCATACACTTCAAGCAAACACCCTGTCACTCCCCATGTACTCCTCTAGTGACCCGTTCAGCACCATGTACTAATCCATTCACTGCGCAAAAACCCAAACACTTATAAATTCTCCCAGGCACTCTCTTTGCAGTACTTTAATCATTCAGTAAGTGTCTAAGTACTCATGGTGTGAGCCAGGCCTTTCAACATGCACTGCTTTAAACCACATACAGTATGCATACAGGCTTCTAGTGACCTACACACTTGTCTTTCACTTCTTTAATTAACTAGTCAGTATCTATATATTTCAATAAATATCTTGTCAGTCATCTTGCACTAATCCAGTGACTGATTCAGTACCATGTACTATTCTCTTCACTGCGCCAGAACTGAAAATTTAAAAGTTTTACTCAGGCACTGTCCTAGCAGTAGTCTGATGATTTAGTTAGTTTCCAAGTACTCATGTTGTGAACCATGCATTACCACATAGACTGCTTCAAATGTCTGTGCAGTATGATTGCAGTCTTGTAACACTATACACTTGTCTTTAACAGCTTCAATTCCCCAGTCAGTATCCATGTACGTCCAGCAAACATTCTGTCACTCCCCTTGCACTGTTCCAGTGACCCATTCAGCACCATGTAGTAATGCATTCAGTGCGCAAAAACTGAAATACTTATAAATTCACCCAGACACTCTTCTTGCAATAGTATAATCATTCAGTCAGTACCCAAGTATTAATGGAGTGAGACAGGCCTTTGCACATAGATTGATTCAAACGTGTTTCCACTATGCATGGAGGCCTCTAACTACCAACACAATTGTCTTTCACACCTTCAATTCCCCAGTCAGTATATATACACTCCAGCAAACACCCTGTCACTCCACTTGCACTTCTCTAGTGACCCATTCAGTACCATGTACTAATCCATTCACTGCGCCAAAACCCAAACACTTATAAATTCACCCATGCACTCTCCTTGCAGTACTGTAATCATTCAGTCACTACCCAAGTACTCATTCAGCGACCCAGGCCTTAGCACATGGACTGCTTTAAACCCCTATCCACTATGCATGCAGTCCTCTAACCACTTACACACTTGTCTTTCACACCTTCAATTCCCTAGTCAGTATCCATACAGTCCAGCAAACATCCTGTCACTCCCTTTGCACTCCTCTAGTGACCCATTCAGTACCAAGTACTAATCCATTCACTGTGCCAAAAGCCAACCACTTATAAATTCACCCAGGCACTCTCCTTGCTGTACTCTAATCATTCAGTCAGTATCCAAGTAGTCATGCAGCGACACAGGCCTTAGCACATAGACTGCTTCAAACACGTATTCACTATGCATACAGTCCTTCAACCACCTACACAGTTGTTTTTCACACCTTCAATTCCCCAGTCAGTATTCATTCACTTCCAGCCATCACCCTATCACTCCTTTTGTACTCCTCTAGTGACCATTCAGCACCATGTACTAATCCATTCACTGTGCCAAAACTCAAACACTTATAAATTCACCAAGGCACTCTCCTTGCAGTACTCTAATCATCCAGTCAGTGCCCAAGTATTCATGCACTGAGCCAGGTCTTAGCACATGGACTGCTTCAAATGCCTATCCAGTATGCATGCAGTCTTCTAACCACCTACATACTTGTCTTTCACACCTTCAATTCCCCAGTCAGTATATATACACCCCAGCAAACATCCTGTCACTCCCCTTGCACTTCTCTAGTGACCCATTCAGTACCATGTACTAATCCATTTACTGCGCCAAAACCCATACACTTATAAATTCACCCATGCACTCTCCTTGCAGTACTGTAATCATTCAGTCAGTACCCAAGTACTCATTCAGCGACCCAGCCCTTAGCACATGGACTGCTTCAAACTCCTATTCACTATGCTTGCAGTCATCTAACCACCTACACACTTGTCTTTCACACCTTCAATTCCCTAGTCAGTATCCATACAGTCCAGCAAACATCCTGTCACTCCCTTTCCACTCCTCTAGTGTCCCATTGAGTACCAAGTGCTAATCCATTCACTGCACCAAAAGCCAACCACTTATAAATTCACCCAGGCACTCTCCTTGCTGTACTTTAATCATTCAGTCAGTACCCAAGTACTCATTCAGTGAGCCAGGCCTTAGCACATGGACTGCTTCAAACGCCTATCCACTATGCATGCAGTCCTCTAACCACCTACACACTTGTCTTTCACACCTTCATTCCCCAGTCAGTATTCATACACTTCTAGCAAACACCCTGTCACTCACCCAGTGTGTCTCCTTATAGTACTGTAATCATTTAGTCAGTTAGCATGTAGTCTTTTAGTGAGGTAGGCTTTAGGTCATGAACTGCTTCAAAGTAGTATGCACTATGCATGTAGTGTTTTAACCATTGTCACACTTGTGCTTCAGGGCTATAGTTTCTTAGACAGTTTTTATATAAAATGTGTTTCTACAGTAATAGAATCGTATAAATTTGAAAGTTATTAATATACATTTATTTGTGATTCTTTTTTACAGATGCTGTTTTTCAACATTAAAATAGAGAAATCATGCCAGAAAAAGAAAAGAACAGAGACAGGAGGATTACTTGAAGAAACATCAACCACAAGTATTGAATGTACAAGATAATGTGGCTAAAAGGAAAAAATCTGGTAAGATCACAAAGCAATTTATTAAAAATGTTTGTAGGACCAAACAGAATGTACATAATGCTGGAACTGCTGAGAATTATTCAAGTAAGGAAAAAATTCAAAATAGGAGGAAAAGCAAAAAAGCAAATGGTCAGTCAAAGGAGATAATGTATGTTAAAAGAAGGCAAAATCAGTATAAGGAATTACGCAAAAAAATATTTTACAAGAGAGTAGTGCATAATTTGCTGAAAGATGTGAAGAAATATCAAAAAAGAGCTTTATTTTATAAAAAGAAGAAGCATATTGAAAACATTGTGGAAAAGGCTTTTTAAGTAAAAAGGAAACTATTCATTTTAGTGTTAAACAGAATTCGATCACTAGATAAACCAATCCATGTAATGAAGGCCAAAAGTAGGAGGAAAAGAGTTATTAATAAAAAAAAGAATTGTGATTTTTTTTGGGAGAATGGAAACACAGTTCCAGTTTAGAGCCTTTTTTTAACGAAGAGAGTTATTCACTGAGCGAAAAATTATTGTATGTAGTTGACACCAGTGGTAGAGGTTATGAGGTTAGCGACGGTTATCCAATTGAGAAAGAGAAAATGGTTGAAAGAAATGCAGAAGGAGTGATAGCTGATAAAGTTTTAGGGAGACGTGCTAAAAACCCTGTGTACACTTGGGATTGCAGTAGTATTTGCAGTGTACGACAGGAATCTATTGAAAAATTATGTAGTTTTTTACAAGCCTATACTAAAAAAAGTGTAAAACAAAAGATTAAGCTGTTGCAAGGACTAGACCCTTGCAGAGTGAGAAAACATACTGGTTTGCAAGGTCATTCTCTGGCTTGTCTTTCTAGGAAAGTTTGTCAAAGTGTTTTTCACCATTTCAGAATGCTGGCAGTACATCATACTCAAATGCGGAAGTTAGTGAGAAGGTTGTATTATGCAAAAAGTCCAGCACTAAAGTTAAGTGAGTTGAACAGTGCTGTTTTGCGTGGGTCAGTATCAGATGTGAAGCAGGTCTGTGATGATATTGAGTTTTGTTACTTTGGTCCTCAGCAAGAGAGTGAAGAAACTGACACATTAGTAGAACAAAATGTTGAAGACAATGTACATCCCGTAATTACAGAAAAATTTGAGAATGAAATCACAAAGTTTAAGGTAATTTCAGGTGAAAGACCAAATGTTTCTTGTATTTGTTGTCGGCGAAGTCACTATAAAAATCCGACTAGGGGTGTCAATCTGTATTTAAAAAGTGAAATAGAAGATAATGATAAGTGGATGGAATTTGCAACTTATTTGTTGGTAGAGGATTGTTTTGATTTGGGATCTGAGCAGCGTATTTGCAAATATTGTTATAACAAATTAGATGAGAATAAAATGCCTGCTAGAGCTGTTCATAATAATCTAGAGTTGGTTGCTATTCCACCAGAGCTGATAGATTTAAATACGTATGAGTCTATTCTCATACAATGTGTTCACCCGTTTCAGGCTATAGTTCGTATGGAGCCCAAAACAGGTGAATTACCTCCATCAGAGTGGCAAAGAGGATTGAAAGGAAGAGTTGTGTATTTACCATTAGATTTAAGGAAAAATATTGAAACTATTGGTGTAGACCATGCAGAAAAT
Organism: Triturus cristatus; assembly: GCF_964204655.1. Lineage (NCBI taxonomy): Eukaryota > Metazoa > Chordata > Amphibia > Caudata > Salamandridae > Triturus > Triturus cristatus. The sequence goes on along the minus strand of NC_140591.1, from coordinate 1,070,552,832 downwards.
GAGCCACTAGTCATTCTAGTTAATGGTATTCCTACTAAGAATAAGAAAATTTGGCAAGAGTTAGTGGATGTTAGAAAAGTGCAAAAGACATCATTGTATCTGTTAAAAAATAATGAGTACTATAGAAATGTGTTTGTAGGAGAAGAAGAAATAGATTTAGCAGAAGATACTGAAACATTAAGTGGACAAATAGAAAAAGTGGAAATGCCCAGATGTGAAGAAATCTATGAACATTACATTGTACATCCACTTCATTTCAAAGAGGTGATGGGGAATACAATTGAGTTGTTTCAAATTAAAAAAGCAACAGGAAGTCCCATGAGTGTATGGGAAGAGAGTTTGGAAGCTCGTTGTTTTCTGCAGTTGTTTCCAACAGGAAAAGGTGGACGATATGATGAACGTCCTGTGCAGATTCCTGCATCTGAATATCGGACAACAAGATTATATACAGAAGATCCAAGATTTCGACAATGTATCCCTTATATGTTTCATCTTCTGTTTGAAAGTGACTTGTCTGGACTTTCATATGCAGTAAATCACATTTTAAAAACTGGAATGCATCTTCAAAATGTAACTGCAAAGGATTTTATGGATAAAGTGCATCAGAGAGATGATCATTTAGAATCTCAGTTGATTAATCTGATGCCATGTCAGCGTGGGACTAATGAATATTGGTACCGTCGACATGGAGAACTGAAATGTATGCTACGGAACTTGGGAACTCCTACATGGTTTGTTACACTAAGCTGTGCTGAGTATGCTTGGGATGATTTACTTGAATTTCTTCGAGAGGCAATATAAAAAATATTGACTACAAGACACCTAGAGAATTGTGCTCTTTGGATCCTGTCAATGTATGCAGATATTTCAATCATAGATTTGAAGCTATGATGTCTTTCATCTGCAATAAAAAGAATCCTCCTCTTGGAGAAGTTGTGGATTTCTTTTGGAGAAAGGAGTATCAAGCAAGAGGTGCTCCTCACATACATATGTTGTTATGGATCAAGGACGCCCCCAAATTTGGAACAGATTCAGAAGAAACTGTTTTGTCTTTCATTGAAGATTACGCTACATGTGCTCTTCCCAATAGCAGAGAAGATGAAAACTTAAAACAACAAATCTTACAATTTCAAAGCCACAGGTGTGGAAAATACTGTCGACGAAAGTACAAGTCAAAGGATAAGTTCTATACCAAATGTCGTTTTGGATTTTCACGTCCTGTATTATCCAAAGGAAGAGTGAACAGTTTCATGTCAGCTATGCGACATACCATCACAAGAAAGTCTCCGAAAAACACCTACAACTTAAGAAGAAGCGAAGAATCGAAATACATAAATGACTGCAATCCATGTGGAATGCTAACATGGATATTCAGTATGTTGCGGACAATTCCATTGCTGTTGCTCGATATGTAACGTATTACATTACTAAATCAGAAAAGACTGAATTGACAGAAATGTGGGAAGAGATTTCTCACGAGAAGACTCTAAGTAAGAAATTATACAGTTTCAGTTTGAAGATGTTATCGCATCGTGAAATTGGAGCATATGAATGTTCAGATCGGTTATCATCTGCAAGTCTATATTCCAAAAGAAGAAGAATCATTTGGGTGAGTCTAGGTCTTTCAGGAATGCGAAATCGGGTACTGAAATCTGTTCAAGAAATTGAATATTCAGCAGAAAATGAACCAGAAAGTACAGATATTTTGAAAACGAATATGTTGGACACATACTACCCAATAGAAGTCATCATCTTGAGAACATGTGTCTCTATGAAGTGCTGCAAAACTACACTTTTAAACGGAATACTACAGAGAACATCAACGATGGAAAATATGCAGTGATTGGTTCCGAAGGATGTCTGGTGAAACAAAGGAAAGGAAATTTAATTAATCACAGGAAACTGAGTTGCGACATTGCTAACAAAAGGCAATTTTACTATTTAGCCCTTTTGCAAATGTTCAAACCATGGCGTTCAGAACTGGAATTACTTGGAGATTTTCCCAGCTATGAAGATTCATTTAATGCTTCTAAAGATAGCATATAATGCAGTGCTTTCGCAAATTATGTCAAAATTTTGAATGATGAAATTGATCAAGAAGCTACAATTGCAGCTGAGATTGCTAGAGACCGTTCTCAAGACAGTCAAAGTTCTGCTGCACTGAGTCAAGATCCACTAGGACAACCAATTGTTGAAAATGAAGCAGCGATTGCAATGAATGAGGTAGAAACAGCAATGTATCAAGCTCAAGAAGATGCAATACAGATAGGAAACTTGGAAGAAGAACTAAATGTTGAACAGAAACAAATATATCAGCAAGTGAAAGAGCAGATTGACCATGGATTACTTCATGAAAAGAGAGGGTGCTCATGTACATCCTTTCAACCTATCCGAATGTGTGTGAGTGGTCAAGCTCGAACAGGAAAAGTTTCTTAATTAAAGTAATTACAAGTTATCTGCAGAAAACAACTGATTCGCATTTGTCTTGTGTTGTCACTGCTCCAACTGGGTTGGCAGCACATAACATTAAAGGAATTACTTTACATCGTTTACTAATGCTGCCAGTAGAGCATGAGAACAAATTGGAATACCACAAGCTATCTGGAGAAGCTTGTTGTGAAGTTTCAAGAGTCCTGAAGAAGATGAAACTTCTCATTATTGATGAGGTGAGCATGGTCTCAAACTTGATGCTTGCCTTTGTGCATTTAAGAATGCAGCAAATTCTTAAAACAGAGTATGACGTGTTATTTGGAGGAAAACACGTCATAGTTTTTGGAGATCAACTGCACCTGACTCTGGTAAAAGGACAACTGGTATTTAAAACACTTGCCCATGAAGATACTAGAAAGTCTCTTGGCAGTGTTGGTAATGTGAACATTTGGACTCATTTTGAATACAAAGAACTGACAACAAATATGCGACAGGCAAATGATGCTGAATATGGAAGTATTCTTCAAGATATAAGAATTGGAATTCTTTCAAAACAAGGCAAACAAGCTTTGGAGAGTTGATTACTTTGCAATGTCTTTCCAAATGAAAATGCAGTTCCTGCAAAAGTGTACGTGGAAATTGCTAAAAATAAATCAGTGATTTGCTTAATGCCAACACTGCGTGAGTGTTCCATAATCAACGAAGAATTATTGAAACTGGAAAATGAAGAAATTGTAAAAATGGAAGCCATCGATAAAATACTGCATGAAGGAATCACTATTATTTTGACGGAAAAGTTGAGATCAAAACTGGATTCTTTAGAAAAAAAAATATCTAAAACTGCTAGTTTAGAAAAGACACTATAAGCGTGTGTAAACTGTCGGTTAATTTTAAGGCGTAATTTGGATGTAGAGAAAGGTTTAGTTAATGGTGCAATGGGTAAAGTGGTGGATTTTGTGAATTATCAGAAAAAAGAAGGAATTGAATTTTTAAAAATTAAATTTGATCAGATTGATGAAGTTAAAGAAATTGGTCGTTGTTCAGTTTGCTTTTTGCTTGTTAAAGATTTATATGTACATAGGAAACCATTTCCATTTTCTCTGGCATATACAGTGACTATTCATAAATCTCAAGGATTAAGTGTAGACAGTGCATTGGTGAACATTGGATCTACTGTATTTAAAGAGGATATGGCATATGTTGCTTTGTCAGAACATTATCTGGTTTGTTTTTGATTGATTTTGATGAGACAAAGGTTACTGCAGATGCAAACTGTGTAAAAGAGTATAATAGGTTAAGAAGGGCGTATGCACCAAATTTAGGTCAATATCCTGTATTTGAAAAGCGTGTGGTTGGTCGGTCGATAAAGAAGGTTAGAGAATATCTGTTCTGAAGGTGTGAAGAAGGGAAAAGAACAAGATAATGTTGTGATTGCAGGTAAAAAGAAATTGGACACTGTTGAAGAGATTGTTGGTTATCAGTTTGAAAATAGTTCTGGTGTCAACTGCTATGCTAATGTAGTGGTCAATGCTGTTTTTTATCTGGAAGGTTTGCAAGAACAAATTATGCAAAATCAGAAAAAAAGATTTTGTTCTCTGTTGCATTCTGTTTATGAAAAATTGACAACAGATAGAAGTAAAATACCATCTGTTTCAGATGTTCGTAGTCTTTTGGATGTGTGTTCTGGTTTTACACAATTTACACAAAATATCCAACAAGATGCTCAGGAATTTTTAATGTATATGCTTACCATTTTTGAAAATGAAGGTGTAGAAATAGAAAATATTTTTGGCCTTTCTTACAAATGGGAACACCATTGTGAAAATTGCATGTATACATGTAGCAGGTATGTAGACACTGAGAGATTTCTGTATTTAACATTACCAGACTGTAAATCAGTGTCTTTCAATAAATTAGTTGAAGGTGCAAATCAAAACATGGAGTGTAGCCAATGTAAATCAGAAATGTTATCCACATTATTCCTAACAAAATATGGAAAATACATAATTTTAATGATGCAACGTTGTATAGCTGACGGAAGAAAATTGGATACTTTAATAAAGCAATTTGTAGCAGCACAACTATCAATATCAGGAAGGACTTTTATAGCAATTGCAATAATTTTCCATGATGGTCTTTCCACCACATCTGGACATTACACTGCCTATCTAAAATGTGAGAAAGGCTGGACACTTTGTAATGATTCTCAGTTGGTTTTTAAACAACATTTGCCTAGGGAATTACAAAATTCCTACCTAATATTTTTAAAGTCAAAGTTTTAGGAAGATAATTCACTCTCTGAGGAATTTAATATTATAATTTAATAGGACTACCATTGGACAATTTACATAAAGAAGGAGTGCAAAAATACCATTTGGCCTCAAGGAAAGGTATATTTTTGAATTATAGACTTTTTGGTGGTTATTGATTCGGTGAATATTTTAATGCGGCAATATTTACAGTTTTTATAAGTTAAAGTTATAAAATTTTGTTAGCCGTAAGCATTTCATATATGTGTGATTTGTATTTTCTTGTATTTTACTGAGAATAGCATGTTGTTTTTTTTTAACAATCTTTCTGATCGTTTTTTTTTGCCCGCTGTTAAGTGATGAGTACGATTGAAATCACTATTTTTAGTGAAATTCAATATATTCTGAGAACAGCAAAAAAGGCAAACAAATTACTTTGTGGAAATTATGCTGTTTAGTAAAAAATGTATTATTACATGTTATAATTTTTTTTTCCTTTTCTTTCACAGATCCAAATTTTAAAATAAGCAATTTATATGAATTTAGATTGCAATGAAAATCTGAAAAAAAATATATACAATTTTTTATTGCTATTACTGTGAAGGTACGTTTAACTAAGTCTCAATGTGCAGAATGAGGAGGTCTGCAAGAAGCTACAAAGTTGAAACACGTTTTTAAAAACACTCTGCTTATACCTATGTAGTTTTAAAATCTGACCATAATCAGCTATCATGTGACCTGCAAAAAAAGAGATTTGAGGGGTTCATAATATTTCCCATTGTACCTATTGAAAGACCACAATCATTTCAATCATTCTTCTTTGAACATCTTTACAGACAAGACTCTGTGCTTACCTTCTATCATTCGCAAGGAATTTTAAAACCGGAAATATGTCACTTTTTGTAACATAGTTATTGCGCAAGACACTCTTTCATATTTACAAAGAGAGGAAAAGGCACTCTGTGTACTTTTTATACTCCATGTAAATACAACCTCATTATGCACACCAGTTTGCGTTGAAAGGGTGTTCTATAAGTGTTGTTGTGCATGATTGCACTGAATACTCATAGAACAAGACACATGTCTAGATTTATCAGAAATCATAAATCTCGATATGTGTGTGAATGCTGCACCATTCTAAAATTGGTGTAGGAAAGCACAACAAGGAGAATTGTTTTCATTTCTCCACATTTTTATATCTTCAATGCATGCTACAATGCTCAGCATACATTGAAAGAGAAAAATGCCTTTACTGATTGTTTTTGTGCAGGAAGGTGTGTTTTCCTGCACAAAAACAAACAGCAAATGACACAGATATCCTTGTACTATGGTGCAAGGGTGCCTGTGTTACCACATGGCTGCAATTTAAGCAGCCGTGCAGAGGGAAGCATAGATTTGCAACATATTTATGTACATATGTTGCATCCCTGTGCTTCAGAAGTACTACAGCACACTGGAGTTAAAGAGGTTACTGTGTGATGCTGCAGCACTTCCTCATAGTTCTGCACTTATACATTCACCATACGCTACTAATGCATTCATTCAGTCAATTACATACTACACATACATTCATCTAAACTTTCACACACTAACAAAGAAATTTAGCTCTTTTTTTAAGCCAGGAAAGTTAATTCTTACAAGAACTTTTTTTAATCTTCTTTTTTGTTTTTTACTTTTTGGGGGGTTTTCTGAACAATTTAAAAAAAAAAAAAATTTTTTCTGCAAAAAAAAAAACAGGAGGAACCAAACAATGAACTTCAGGGAACAATAAAAAAAACAAAAAAAAAACTAGCAAATGTGACTTTCCTGCCAGCGGCAGATCAGATCGATCGACTGCTCACCGTAGCACAAAGTCGCATTGCACTTAAAAATTGAAATTGAGGACGGATGTCCAAATTTTGGGCTGATGGATGCACTTTCGAAGTGCTCGGCTGCGATGAGGTGGAAGGCGCAGGAGCAGGAGGGTTTCTCATCCGTTTGCACTCTTCTTGTGCAAGATTGTTTGGATGAAGGGTCCTTAGGTGCTTCATCATACTAGCCGTGCCGCACGAGTATTTCTTGTTAGGATCCTCTCGCGACAGTACTCTTTTGCAAATCTTGCATGTGACCATGGTGGCATTGGTCTTATTCTGCCCTTCTGGAAAAGTAAAACATTTCCACACCACTGAAGAAAAACGTTCTTTGCATGGTGCCTCCTCCAAAAATTCATCCTCAGATGTATGAGGAGATGCAGGTGATGCCTGCAGCCTTGAAGCCATTTTTAGTTGAAAAAAGTTAGAGCTAAGTCTAAAAAACATCTTCTTCTCTGCAAAGAGATGCTCCTCCAAAGAAGGTCAAAGAAGAATGATTGAATTGGGTGGGGTCTTTCAATAGTTAGAAGAGGAAGTGTAATGAACCAATCCAATCTCTTTTTTTGCAGGTTACATGGGATCCGCGCACCCTGCGCATACGCAGCATGCACCCAGCGCGCATCCGCGAAATTGAATTAAAAAAAATTATAGGATTAGATGTAAAAATGTATTAGTTTTAAGACTAGTTTAGAGTTTGTCTTCAATTAATATTCACATGAAATACATATATATATGTTTTTTTAATGTTAAATATTTCACGGGATCTGCTCACCTACTGCGTCATAGACGCAGATGACGCATCGCGTTACGTACATCGAACGTGTCGCGTATAGGCTGGGAGTCGCGTACCTGTCGCCCTGCGATCGCGCACTAAACACGTACCCAACGCATACCATGCGCAGATGCTAACGCGTAGGGATCGAGAATGGTGCTCATAGGGTTCGCGGATCCAAAAACATGGAAAAAATATATAAAATAAAGTTCTGAACATATAGTTAAAGAAATATTTTTTAAAATATGTTTGAAAAACCCAATAAAAACAAATAATGTTTTTAAATTTTTAAAAGAATTAATTAAAAAAATAAATTTAAAAAATGGTGATAAAAAAGAATTTCAAAAAAACATAATTAATGAAATTGACACACTGAATTTGAAAAATATAGAAATCCAATGAAAATCCTTAAACATGATATCTTTAGAGAAAAGTTACAGATAGGAAACAGCATTTAAAAAACCTTTGAAATTCACTGAAAAAACCATAGGTTTCATGCACGTTATAGTTAGGAATTGGCATTTAAAGAACCTTTGAAATTCACTGAAAAAACCAAAGGTTTCAGGGGCGTTATAGTTAGGAATTGGCATTTTAAAAACCTTAGAAATTCACTAAAAAAACACATAGGTTTCAGGGGCGTTATAGTTAGCTGGACATTTCCCTCGTACAAAACCATAGAAATTCCCATGTTATAGTTAGTTCAGCTAACTATAACTCGCGCCCCCGCAATGCACTGCTGATGACGTCACATATTACATCACTCATGACATGGTCAGTGACATCACTGATGACATCACTGATGACATCTCAAATGACATCACTGATGATATCACTGATGACATCATCCACGTGATAAATTAGTGCATCTTCTCACACCCTAATATAACCTTTGATACACCGACTCAAAATTTCAGACGGCCATTCTCAAAACCATAGATACTCCAATACCAATAACTACATACCCACTCCTTGGGCCCGATTCACAGAACTAACTTAAGACAAAATCCTAAACTTACTACTTTTGGTATTCACAGAAGTTAGGATTTTGTCTTAAGTTTGTCTTAAGACAAACTTAAGACAAACTTAAGACAAACTTAAGACAGACTTAAGACTGTCTTAAGTCTGTCTTAAGTTTGTCTTAAGTTTGTCTTAAGTTTGTCTTAAGTCTGTCTTAAGTTTGTCTTAAGTCAAACTTAGGACAAAATCCTAACTTCTGTGAATACCAAAAGTAGTAAGTTTAGGATTTTGTCTTAAGTTAGTTCTGTGAATCGGGCCCATTGACTCTTAGGTCTACATACATCTCCACTCACTCACCTGTACAGTCACCCATACTTACAGTCACTCCGTACAAGACTATCATATGCATTTATACACCTATATAGAAACTCACACACCACCAATCATCCATTGAGGTACTGACACACCTAGTCAGTCATGCAAATAATTAAACACAGTCCAATTTACTCACCTATACAGTTAAACACACTCAAGTTCACTTACTCATAAAAATACTAACAAATTCTGACGCTCTTATACAATTACTAATACAAGCACACACTCATCCATACAGCCACTCCCGCAATCACACACTCTCACATATAGATAGTTATATACTCTTACACACATATACACTGCATTTCACATATGTAGTTACTGACACATGTACAACTGAGATATACATTCAATCACTAACACACCCATACATTCTCTCACCCAACCATACAGTCCATCACAATTGCACTCTTAAAACCATGCACCCACTGAATCACCCTCTCACATATCTATGCACAGAGTCACACACACCCTACCCACACAAACACTCAGGCACCCATACAGATACTCAGACAACCAATCAATAACCCATATAGACACTCATATAGCTATTCACAAAACCATGCAGCCACTTATACACCAACACACAGACACATACAGACATTCACACAGTTTAGTCACTAGACTGCAGTAAGATACATTTAATGACTCACTTATAGAGTCAGTTATGCACCTAGAAAATCACCCATTCACACACTTATACACCCACTCATTCTTCCATAGGTCTTTCACTATAAATATATAAAACATATTTAAACTTTTCAGAAAAACACACATTCACTGGATGATGTCATCAGTGATATCACTGACCATGTCATGAGTGATGTAATATGTGACGTCATCAGCAGTGTATTGCGGGGGCGCGAGTTATAGTTAGCTTAACTAACTATAACAGGGGAATTTCAATGGTTTTGTACGAGTGAAAAGCCCAGCTAACTATAACGCCCCTGAAACCTATGGTTTTTTCAGTGAATTTCTAAGGTTTTTTAAATGCTAATTCCTAACTATAACGTGCCTGAAACCTATGGTTTTTTCAGTGAATTTCAAAGGTTTTTTAAATGCTAATTTCTAACTATGCCTACAGAGATAGGACATGTGAAGAGAGAAGTAAAAACGCACAGAAAGAAAAAAAAGAAATGCAGAAAGAAGCAACAGAAGTCCTCAAAGACGAAGAAAAGTGCAGGAAGAAGGATAACGTGTAGAAAGAACAAACAGAAGAGCAGAAAGAAGCCTTGTTGCAAAATCATCCTGTACCCTCAACTTATTCTGACGGATATCGATGGTGACTGAGTCTGAATAACCGGTCCTAGAGCCAGTGCTATGTTAAAAGACACTCAGAATGCAGTGAAAACACCTACATACACTAGGGAGCACTATGCGTTGGGGTCCCCCTGTGATAAGCATGACCTCCTCTGTAAGCCACTAGTATATAATAGGGCAGGGGATTAAAACTACCTCTTAAAACGCGCCACAGGGTGTGTTTGCACAAGTCACCTCAGGCCCCGTCCCCTCCCTTCCCCACTGTGTAAACACGCCCTGTGGCCATTGTAAGTTGGGAGATTAAGTCCCCTTGAATCCTGAGGGTCCCTAGGATCCAACTAGACCACTAGGTACCTCCAGTAAGTGCCACAGAGCTGCGTTGCAGAGAGATGTAAAAAGGGGCACGGCCTAGACCACCTCTCTGCAATGCAGCGCAGTGGCGCTTACTGGAAGCACCTGGTGGGCTAGTTGGCCCCCAGGGCCCCTCAGGATTGAAGGGGAATTATTTCCCCAACTTAAACGCGCCACAGGGCGTGTTTGCACACGTTAACTCAAGCCCCGTCCCTTCACTTCACCACTGTGTAAACACGCCCTGTGGCCGTTTTTAGTTGGGAGATTAAGTTCATTTGAATCCTGAGGGTCCCTAGGGTCCAACTAGCCCACTAGGTACCTCCAGTAAGCGCCACAGAGCTGCGTTGCAGAGATGTGTAAAAAGTGGCGCGGCCTGGACCACCTCTGTGCAACGCAGCTCAGTGGCGCTTACTGAAAGCACCTGGTGGGCTAGTTAGCCCCCAGGGGCCCTCAGGATTGAAGGGGAATTATTTCCCCAACTTAAAACGCACCATAGGGTGTGTTTGCACACGTCACCTCAGGCCCCATCCTCTCCCTTCCCCACTGTGTAAACACGCCCTGTGTCCGTTTTTTAAGTTGGGAGATTAAGTCCCCTTGAATCCTGAGGGTCCCTAGGGTCAAAATAGCCCACTAGGTACGTCCAGTAAGCGCCATTGCAGAGAGGTGTAAAAAGAGGCACGGCCTGCACCACCTCTCCGCAACGCAGAGCAGTGGTGCTTACTGGAAGCACCTGGTGGGCTAGTTGACCCCCCGGGTCCCTCAGGATTGAAAGGGAATTATTTCCCCAACTTAAAACGGGCCACAGGGCGTGTTTGCACACGTCACCTCAGGCCCCGTCCCTTCCCTTCACCTCTGTTCAAATGCACCCTGTGGCCGTTCTAAGTTGAGAGATTAAGTCCCCTTGAATCCTAAGGGTCCCTAGGGTCAAACTAGCCCACTAGGTACCTCCAGTAAGCGCCACAGAGCTGCATTGCATAGAGGTGTAAAAAGGGCCATGGCCTCAGAACACCTGTCTGCAACGCAGCTCCCTGGCGCATACTGGAGATACCTGTTGGGCTAGTTGGCCCTCAGGGACCCTCAGTATTGAAGTGGAATTATTAAATCCAAATGGTCACACATTGCTAACCTACCTGCGTGTTACCCCAAAGAACTGTGGTCCCTGTAGTCAGCGTCGGCGGATACACCTATGCTCGTGTCGTGAGTGCAAGTGTGAATAGCGTTAGCCATCCCTGGACACGTGTTTTGAGGTAGTTGCCTCTCGTCAGCAGGGAGTAGGAAAGAGTGTAGGGTTGCTGTGTAGGCTGCTAAAATCATTATCAGGTAAAGTACCTCTCGTAGCAACGCAGGTGCGTAACCTGAGTCCGTCGACTTCCCGGCTCATGGAGCCACTAAATAATTAAATCCAAATGGTCGCACACTGCTGACCTACCTGCGTGTTACCCCAAAGAACTGTGGTCCCTGTAGTCAGCGTCGGCGGATACACCTATGCTCGTGTCGTGAGTGCAAGTGTGAATAGCGTTAGCCATCCCTGGACACGTGTTTCGAGGTAGTTGCCTCCCGTCAGCAGGGAGTAGGAAAGAGTGTAGGGTTGCTGTGTAGGCTGCTAAAATCATTATCAGGTAAAGTACCTCTCGTAGCAACGCAGGTGCGTAACCTGAGTCCGTCGACTCCCCGGCTCATGGAGCCACTAAATAATTAAATCCAAATGGTCGCACACTGCTGACCTACCTGCGTGTTACCCCAAAGAACTGTGGTCCCTGTAGTCAGCGTCGGCGGATACACCTATGCTCGTGTCGTGAGTGCAAGTGTGAATAGCGTTAGCCATCCCTGGACACGTGTTTCGAGGTAGTTGCCTCTCGTCAGCAGGGAGTAGGAAAGAGTGTAGGGTTGCTGTGTAGGCTGCTAAAATCATTATCAGGTAAAGTACCTCTCGTAGCAACGCAGGTGCGTAACCTGAGTCCGTCGACTCCCCGGCTCATGGAGCCACTAAATAATTAAATCCAAATGGTCGCACACTGCTGACCTACCTGCGTGTTACCCCAAAGAACTGTGGTCCCTGTAGTCAGCGTCGGCGGATACACCTATGCTCGTGTCGTGAATGCAAGTGTGAATAGCGTTAGCCATCCCTGGACACGTGTTTCGAGGTAGTTGCCTCTCGTCAGCAGGGAGTAGGAAAGAGTGTAGGGTTGCTGTGTAGGCTGCTAAAATCATTATCAGGTAAAGTACCTCTCGTAGCAACGCAGGTGCGTAACCTGAGTCCGTCGACTCCCCGGCTCATGGAGCCACTAAATAATTAAATCCAAATGGTCGCACACTGCTGACCTACCTGCGTGTTACCCCAAAGAACTGTGGTCCCTGTAGTCAGCGTCGGCGGATACACCTATGCTCGTGTCGTGAGTGCAAGTGTGAATAGCGTTAGCCATCCCTGGACACGTGTTTCGAGGTAGTTGCCTCTCGTCAGCAGGGAGTAGGAAAGAGTGTAGGGTTGCTGTGTAGGCTGCTAAAATCATTATCAGGTAAAGTACCTGTCGTAGCAACGCAGGTGCGTAACCTGAGTCCGTCGACTCCCCGGCTCATGGAGCCACTAAATAATTAAATCCAAATGGTCGCACACTGCTGACCTACCTGCGTGTTACCCCAAAGAACTGTGGTCCCTGTAGTCAGCGTCGGCGGATACACCTATGCTCGTGTCGTGAATGCAAGTGTGAATAGCGTTAGCCATCCCTGGACACGTGTTTCGAGGTAGTTGCCTCTCGTCAGCAGGGAGTAGGAAAGAGTGTAGGGTTGCTGTGTAGGCTGCTAAAATCATTATCAGGTAGGTACCTCTCGTAGCAACGCAGGTGCGTAACCTGAGTCCGTCGACTCCCCGGCTCATGGAGCCACTAAATAATTAAATCCAAAAGATCGCACACTGCTGACCTACCTGCGTGTTACCCCACAGTTCTTTGGGGTAACACGCAGGTAGGTCAGCAGTGTGCGACCATTTTGATGTAACTATTTAGTGGCTCTCTGAGCCGGGGAGTCGACGGACTCAGGTTACGCACCTGCGTTGCTACGAGAGGTACTAGACCTGATAATGATATTAGCAGCTTACATTGCAACCCTACACTCTTTCCTACTCCCTGCTGACGAGAGGCAACTACCTCGAAACACGTGTCCAGGGATGGCTAACGCTATTCACACTTGCACTCACGACACGAGCATAGGTGTATCCGCCGACGCTGACTACAGGGACCACAGTTTTTTGGGGTAACACGCAGGTAGGTCAGCAGTGTGCGACCATTTTGATGTAACTATTTAGTGGCTCTCTGAGCCGGGGAGTCGACGGACTCAGGTTACGCACCTGCGTTGCTACGAGAGGTACTAGACCTGATAATGATTTTCGCAGCTTACATTGCAACCCTACACTCTTTCCTACTCCCTGCTGACGAGAGGCAACTACCTCGAAACACGTGTCCAGGGATGGCTAACGCTATTCACACTTGCACTCACGACACGAGCATAGGTGTATCCGCCGACGCTGACTACAGGGACCACAGTTCTTTGGGGTAACACGCAGGGAGGTCAGCAGTGTGCGACCATTTTGATGTAACTATTTAGTGGCTCTCTGAGCCGGGGAGTCGACGGACTTAGGTTACGCACCTGCGTTGCTACGAGAGGTACTAGACCTGATAATGATTTTAGCAGCTTACATTGCAACCCTAAACTCTTTCCTACTCCCTGCTGACGAGAGGCAACTACCTCGAAACACGTGTCCAGGGATGGCTAACGCTATTCACACTTGCACTCACGACACGAGCATAGGTGTATCCGCCGACGATGACTGCAGGGACCACAGTTCTTTGGGGTAACACGCAGGTAGGTCAGCAGTGTGCGACAATTTTGATGTAACTATTTAGTGGCTGTCTGAGCCGGGGAGTCGACGAACTCAGGTTACGCACCTGCGTTGCTATGAGAGGTACTAGACCTGATAATGATTTTAGCAGCTTACATTGCAACCCTACACTCTTTCCTACTCCCTGCTGACGAGAGGCAACTACCTCGAAACACGTGTCCAGGGATGGCTAACGCTATTCACACTTGCACTCACGACACGAGCATAGGTGTATCCGCCGACGCTGACTACAGGGACCACAGTTCTTTGGGGTAACACGCAGGTAGGTCAGCAGTGTGCGACCATTTTGATGTAACTATTTAGTGGCTCTCTGAGCCGGGGAGTCAACGGACTCAGGTTACGCACCTGCGTTGCTACGAGAGGTACTAGACCTGATAAGGATTTTAGCAGCTTACATTGCAACCCTACACTCTTTCCTACTCCCTGCTGACGAGAGGCAACTACCTCGAAACACGTGTCCAGGGATGGCTAACGCTATTCAAACTTGCACTCACGACACGAGCATAGGTGTATCCGCCGACGCTGACTACAGGGACCACAGTTCTTTGGGGTAACACGCAGGTAGGTCAGCAGTGTGCGACCATTTTGATGTAACTATTTAGTGGCTCTCTGAGCCGGGGAGTCGACGAACTCAGGTTACGCACCTGCGTTGCTACGAGAGGTACTACACCTGATTATGATTTTAGCAGCTTACATTGCAACCCTACACTCTTTCCTACTCCCTGCTGACGAGAGGCAACTACCTCGAAACACGTGTCCAGGGATGGCTAACGCTATTCACACTTGCACTCACGACACGAGCATAGGTGTATCCGCCGATGCTGACTACAGGGACCACAGTTCTTTGGGGTAACACGCAGGTAGGTCAGCAGTGTGCGACCATTTTGATGTAACTATTTAGTGGCTCTCTGAGCCGGGGAGTCGACGGACTCAGGGTACGCACCTGCGTTGCTACGAGAGGTACTAGACCTGATAATTATTTTAGCAGCTTACATTGCAACCCTACACTCTTTCCTACTCCCTGCTGACGAGAGGCAACTACCTCGAAACACGTGTCCAGGGATGGCTAACGCTATTCACACTTGCACTCACGACACGAGCATAGGTGTATCCGCCGACGCTGACTACAGGGACCACAGTTCTTTGGGGTAACACGCAGGTAGGTCAGCAGTGTGCGACCATTTTGATGTAACTATTTAGTGGCTCTCTGAGCCGGGGAGTCAACGGACTCAGGTTACGCACCTGCGTTGCTACGAGAGGTACTAGACCTGATAAGGATTTTAGCAGCTTACATTGCAACCCTACACTCTTTCCTACTCCCTGCTGACGAGAGGCAACTACCTCGAAACACGTGTCCAGGGATGGCTAACACTATTCACACTTGCACTCACGACACGAGCATAGGTGTATCCGCCGACGCTGACTACAGGGACCACAGTTCTTTGGGGTAACACGCAGGTAGGTCAGCAGTGTGCGACCATTTTGATGTAACTATTTAGTGGCTCTCTGAGCCGGGGAGTCGACGGACTCAGGTTACGCACCTGCGTTGCTACGAGAGGTACGAGACCTGATTATGATTTTAGCAGCTTACATTGCAACCCTACACTCTTTCCTACTCCCTGCTGACGAGAGGCAACTACCTCGAAACACGTGTTCAGGGATGGCTAACGCTATTCACACTTGCACTCACGACACGAGCATAGGTGTATCCGCCGATGCTGACTACAGGGACCACAGTTCTTTGGGGTAACACGCAGGTAGGTCAGCAGTGTGCGACCATTTTGATGTAACTATTTAGTGGCTCTCTGAGCCGGGGAGTCGACGGACTCAGGTTACGCACCTGCGTTGCTACGAGAGGTACTAGACCTGATAATGATTTTAGCAGCTTACTTTGCAACCCTACACTCTTTCCTACTCCCTGCTGACGAGAGGCAACTACCTCGAAACACGTGTCCAGGGATGGCTAACGCTATTCACACTTGCACTCACGACACGAGCATAGGTGTATCCGCCGACGCTGACTACAGGGACCACAGTTCTTTGGGGTAACACGCAGGTAGGTCAGCAGTGTGCGACCATTTTGATGTAACTATTTAGTGGCTCTCTGAGCCGGGGAGTCGACGGACTCAGGTTACACACCTGCGTTGCTACGAGAGGTACTAGACCTGATAATGATTTTAGCAGCTTACATTGCAACCCTACACTCTTTCCTACTCCCTGCTGACGAGAGGCAACTACCTCGAAACACGTGTCCAGGGATGGCTAACGCTATTCACACTTGCACTCATGACACGAGCATAAGTGTATACGCCGACACTGACTACAGGGACCACAGTTCTTTGGGCTAACACGCAGGTAGGTCAGCAGTGTGCGACCATTTTGATGTAACTATTTAGTGGCTCTCTGAGCCGGGGAGTCGACGGACTCAGGTTACACACCTGCGTTGCTACGAGAGGTACTAGACCTGATAATGATTTTAGCAGCTTACATTGCAACCCTACACTCTTTCCTACTCCCTGCTGACGAGAGGCAACTACCTCGAAACAAGTGTCCAGGGATGGCTAACGCTATTCACACTTGCACTCACGACACGAGCATAGGTGTATCCGCCGACGCTGACTACAGGGACCACAGTTCTTTGGGGTAACACGCAGGTAGGTCAGCAGTGTGCGACCATTTTGATGTAACTATTTAGTGGCACTCTGAGCCGGGGAGTCGGCGGACTCAGGTTACGCACCTGCGTTGCTACGAGAGGTACTAGACCTGATAATGATTTTAGCAGCTTACATTGCAACCCTACACTCTTTCCTACTCCCTGATGACGAGAGGCAACTACCTCGAAACACGTGTCCAGGGATGGCTAACGCTATTCACACTTGCACTCACGACACAAGCATAGGTGTATCCGCCGACGCTGACTACAGGGACCACAGTTCTTTGGGGTAACACGCAGGTAGGTCAGCAGTGTGCAACCATTTTGATGTAACTATTTAGTGGCTCTCTGAGCCGGGGAGTCGACGGACTCAGGTTACACATCTGCGTTGCTACGAGAGGTACTAGACCTGATAATGATTTTAGCAGCTTACATTGCAACCCTACACTCTTTCCTACTCCCTGCTGACGAGAGGCAACTACCTCGAAACACGTGTCCAGGGATGGCTAACGCTATTCACACTTGCACTCATGACACGAGCATAGGTGTATCCGCCGACGCTGACTACAGGGACCACAGTTCTTTGGGGTAACACGCAGGTAGGTCAGCAGTGTGCGACCATTTTGATGTAACTATTTAGTGGCTCTCTGAGCCGGGGAGTCGACGGACTCAGGTTACGCACCTGCGTTGCTACGAGAGGTACTAGACCTGATAATGATTTTAGCAGCTTACATTGCAACCCTACACTCTTTCCTACTCCCTGCTGACGAGAGGCAACTACCTCGAAACACGTGTCCAGGGATGGCTAACGCTATTCACACTTGCACTCACTACATGAGCATAGGTGTATCCGCCGACGCTGACTACAGGGACCACAGTTCTTTGGGGTAACACGCAGGTAGGTCAGCAGTGTGCGACCATTTTGATGTAACTATTTAGTGGCTCTCTGAGCCGGGGAGTCGACGGACTCAGGTTACGCACCTGCATTGCTACGAGAGGTACTAGACCTGATAATGATTTTAGCAGCTTACATTGCAACCCTACACTCTTTCCTACTCCCTGCTGACGAGAGGCAACTCCCTCGAAACACGTGTCCAGGGATGGCTAACGCTATTCACACTTGCACTCACGACACGAGCATAGGTGTATCCGCCGACGCTGACTACAGGGACCACAGTTCTTTGGGGTAACACGCAGGTAGGTCAGCAGTGTGCGACCATTTTGATGTAACTATTTAGTGGCTCTCTGACCCGGGGAGTTGACGGACTCAGGTTACGCACCTGCGTTGCTGCGAGAGGTACTAGACCTGATAATGATTTTAGCAGCTTACAGTGCAACCCTACACTCTTTCCTACTAACTGCTGACGAGAGGCAACTACCTCGAAACACGTGTCCAGGGATGGCTAACGCTATTCACACTTGCACTCACGACACGAGCATAGGTGTATCCGCCGACGCTGACTACAGGGACCACAGTTCTTTGGGGTAACACGCAGGTAGGTCAGCAGTGTGCGACCATTTTGATGTAACTATTTAGTGGCTCTCTCAGCCGGGGAGTCGACGGACTCAGGTTACGCACCTGCATTGCTACGAGAGGTACTAGACCTGATAATGATTTTAGCAGCTTACATTGCAACCCTACACTCTTTCCTACTCCCTGCTGACGAGAGGCAACTACCTCGAAACACGTGTCCAGGGATGGCTAACGCTATTCACACTTGCACTCACGACACGAGCATAGGTGTATCTGCCGACGCTGACTACAGGGACCACAGTTCTTTGGGGTAACACGCAGGTAGGTCAGCAGTGTGCGACCATTTTGATGTAACTATTTAGTGGCTCTCTGAGCCGGGGAGTCGACGGACTCAGGTTACGCACCTGCGTTGCTACGAGAGGTACTAGACCTGATAATGATTTTAGCAGCTTACATTGCAACCCTACACTCTTTCCTACTCCCTGCTGACGAGAGGCAACTACCTCGAAACACGTGTCCAGGGATGGCTAACGCTATTCACACTTGCACTCACGACACGAGCATAGGTGTATCCGCCGACGCTGACTACAGGGACCACAGTTCTTTGGGGTAACACGCAGGTAGGTCAGCAGTGTGCGACCATTTTGATGTAACTATTTAGTGGCTCTCTGAGCCGGGGAGTCGACGGACTCAGGTTACGCACCTGCGTTGCTACGAGAGGTACTAGACCTGATAATGATTTTAGCAGCTTACATTGCAACCCTACACTCTTTCCTACTCCCTGCTGACGAGAGGCAACTACCTCGAAACACGTGTCCAGGGATGGCTAACGCTATTCACACTTGCACTCACGACACGAGCATAGGTGTATCCGCCGACACTGACTACAGGGACCACAGTTCTTTGGGGTAACACGCAGGTAGGTCAGCAGTGTGCGACCATTTTGATGTAACTATTTAGTGGCTCTCTGAGCCGGGGAGTCGACGGACTCAGGTTACGCACCTGCGTTGCTACGAGAGGTACTAGACCTGATAATGATTTTAGCAGCTTACATTGCAACCCTACACTCTTTCCTACTCCCTGCTGACGAGAGGCAACTACCTTGAAACACGTGTCCAGGGATGGCTAACGCTATTCACACTTGCACTCACGACACGAGCACAGGTGTATCCGCCGACGCTGACTACAGGGACCACAGTTCTTTGGGGTAACACGCAGGTAGGTCAGCAGTGTGCGACCATTTTGATGTAACTATTTAGTGGCTCTCTGAGCCGGGGAGTCGACGGACTCAGGTTACGCACCTGCGTTGCTACGAGAGGTACTAGACCTGATAATGATTTTAGCAGCTTACATTGCAACCCTACACTCTTTCCTACTCCCTGCTGATGAGAGGCAACTACCTCGAAACACGTGTCCAGGGATGGCTAACGCTATTCACACTTGCACTCACGACACGAGCATAGGTGTATCCGCCGACGCTGACTACAGGGACCACAGTTCTTTGGGGTAACACGCAGGTAGGTCAGCAGTGTGCGACCATTTTGATGTAACTATTTAGTGGCTCTCTGAGCCGGGGAGTCGACAGACTCAGGTTACGCACCTGCGTTGCTACGAGAGGTACTAGACCTGATAATGATTTTAGCAGCTTACATTGCAACCCTACACTCTTTCCTACTCCCTGCTGACGAGAGGCAACTACCTCGAAACACGTGTCCAGGGATGGCTAACGCTATTCACACTTGCACTCACGACACGAGCATAGGTGTATCCGCCGACGCTGACTACAGGGACCACAGTTCTTTGGGGTAACACGCAGGTAGGTCAGCAGTGTGCGACCATTTTGATGTAACTATTTAGTGGCTCTCTGAGCCGGGGAGTCGACGGACTCAGGTTACGCACCTGCGTTGCTACGAGAGGTACTAGACCTGATAATGATTTTAGCAGCTTACATTGCAACCCTACACTCTTTCCTACTCCCTGCTGACGAGAGGCAACTACCTCGAAACACGTGTCCAGGGATGGCTAACGCTATTCACACTTGCACTCACGACACGAGCATAGGTGTATCCGCCGACGCTGACTACAGGGACCACAGTTCTTTGGGGTAACACGCAGGTAGGTCAGCAGTGTGCGACCATTTTGATGTAACTATTTAGTGGCTCTCTGAGCCGGGGAGTCGACGGACTCAGGTTACGCACCTGCGTTGCTACGAGAGGTACTAGACCTGATAATGATTTTAGCAGCTTACATTGCAACCCTACACTCTTTCCTACTCCCTGCTGACGAGAGGCAACTACCTCGAAACACGTGTCCAGGGATGGCTAACGCTATTCACACTTGCACTCACGACACGAGCATAGGTGTATCCGCCGACGCTGACTACAGGGACCACAGTTCTTTGGGGTAACACGCAGGTAGGTCAGCAGTGTGCGACCATTTTGATGTAACTATTTAGTGGCTCTCTGAGCCGGGGAGTCGACGGACTCAGGTTACGCACCTGCGTTGCTACGAGAGGTACTAGACCTGATAATGATTTTAGCAGCTTACATTGCAACCCTACACTCTTTCCTACTCCCTGCTGACGAGAGGCAACTACCTCGAAACACGTGTCCAGGGTTGGCTAACGCTATTCACACTTGCACTCACGACACGAGCATAGGTGTATCCGCCGACGCTGACTACAGGGACCACAGTTCTTTGGGGTAACACGCAGGTAGGTCAGCAGTGTGCGACCATTTTGATGTAACTATTTAGTGGCTCTCTGAGCCGGGGAGTCGACGGACTCAGGTTACGCACCTGCGTTGCTACGAGAGGTACTAGACCTGATAATGATTTTAGCAGCTTACATTGCAACCCTACACTCTTTCCTACTCCCTGCTGACGAGAGGCAACTACCTCGAAACACGTGTCCAGGGATGGCTAACGCTATTCACACTTGCACTCACGACACGAGCATAGGTGTATCCGCCGACGCTGACTACAGGGACCACAGTTCTTTGGGGTAACACGCAGGTAGGTCAGCAGTGTGCGACCATTTTGATGTAACTATTTAGTGGCTCTCTGAGCCGGGGAGTCGACGGACTCAGGTTACGCACCTGCGTTGCTACGAGAGGTACTAGACCTGATAATGATTTTAGCAGCTTACATTGCAACCTTACACTCTTTCCTACTCCCTGCTGACGAGAGGCAACTACCTCGAAACACGTGTCCAGGGATGGCTAACGCTATTCACACTTGCACTCACGACACGAGCATAGGTGTATCCGCCGACGCTGACTACAGGGACCACAGTTCTTTGGGGTAACATGCAGGTAGGTCAGCAGTGTACGACCATTTTGATGTAACTATTTAGTGGCTCTCTGAGCCGGGGAGTCGACGGACTCAGGTTACGCACCTGCGTTGCTACGAGAGGTACTAGACCTGATAATGATTTTAGCAGCTTACATTGCAACCCTACACTCTTTCCTACTCCCTGCTGACGAGAGGCAACTACCTCGAAACACGTGTCCAGGGATAGCTAACGCTATTCACACTTGCACTCACGACACGAGCATAGGTGTATCCGCCGACGCTGACTACAGGGACCACAGTTCTTTGGGGTAACACGCAGGTAGGTCAGCAGTGTGCGACCATTTTGATGTAACTATTTAGTGGCTCTCTGAGCCGGGGAGTCGACGGACTCAGGTTACGCACCTGCGTTGCTACGAGAGGTACTAGACCTGATAATGATTTTAGCAGCTTACATTGCAACCCTACACTCTTTCCTACTCCCTGCTGACGAGAGGCAACTACCTCGAAACACGTGTCCAGGGATGGCTAACGCTATTCACACTTGCACTCACGACACGAGCATAGGTGTATCCGCCGACGCTGACTACAGGGACCACAGTTCTTTGGGGTAACACGCAGGTAGGTCAGCAGTGTGCGACCATTTTGATGTAACTATTTAGTGGCTCTCTGAGCCGGGGAGTCGACGGACTCAGGTTACGCACCTGCGTTGCTACGAGAGGTACTAGACCTGATAATGATTTTAGCAGCTTACATTGCAACCCTACACTCTTTCCTACTCCCTGCTGACGAGAGGCAACTACCTCGAAACACGTGTCCAGGGATGGCTAACGCTATTCACACTTGCACTCACGACACGAGCAGAGGTGTATCCGCCGACGCTGACTACAGGGACCACAGTTCTTTGGGGTAACACGCAGGTAGGTCAGCAGTGTGCGACCATTTTGATGTAACTATTTAGTGGCTCTCTGAGCCGGGGAGTCGACGGACTCAGGTTACGCACCTGCGTTGCTACGAGAGGTACTAGACCTGATAATGATTTTAGCAGCTTACATTGCAACCCTACACTCTTTCCTACTCCCTGCTGACGAGAGGCAACTACCTCGAAACACGTGTCCAGGGATGGCTAACGCTATTCACACTTGCACTCACGACACGAGCATAGGTGTATCCGCCGACGCTGACTACAGGGACCACAGTTCTTTGGGGTAACATGCAGGTAGGTCAGCAGTGTGCGACCATTTTGATGTAACTATTTAGTGGCTCTCTGAGCCGGGGAGTCGACGGACTCAGGTTACGCACCTGCGTTGCTACGAGAGGTACTAGACCTGATAATGATTTTAGCAGCTTACATTGCAACCCTACACTCTTTCCTACTCCCTGCTGACGAGAGGCAACTACCTCGAAACACGTGTCCAGGGATGGCTAACGCTATTCACACTTGCACTCACGACACGAGCATAGGTGTATCCGCCGACGCTGACTACAGGGACCACAGTTCTTTGGGGTAACACGCAGGTAGGTCAGCAGTGTGCGACCATTTTGATGTAACTATTTAGTGGCTCTCTGAGCCGGGGAGTCGACGGACTCAGGTTACGCACCTGCGTTGCTACGAGAGGTACTAGACCTGATAATGATTTTAGCAGCTTACATTGCAACCCTACACTCTTTCCTACTCCCTGCTGACGAGAGGCAACTACCTCGAAACACGTGTCCAGGGATGGCTAACGCTATTCACACTTGCACTCACGACACGAGCAGAGGTGTATCCGCCGACGCTGACTACAGGGACCACAGTTCTTTGGGGTAACACGCAGGTAGGTCAGCAGTGTGCGACCATTTTGATGTAACTATTTAGTGGCTCTCTGAGCCGGGGAGTCGACGGACTCAGGTTACGCACCTGCGTTGCTACGAGAGGTACTAGACCTGATAATGATTTTAGCAGCTTACATTGCAACCCTACACTCTTTCCTACTCCCTGCTGACGAGAGGCAACTACCTCGAAACACGTGTCCAGGGATGGCTAACGCTATTCACACTTGCACTCACGACACGAGCATAGGTGTATCCGCCGACGCTGACTACAGGGACCACAGTTCTTTGGGGTAACATGCAGGTAGGTCAGCAGTGTGCGACCATTTTGATGTAACTATTTAGTGGCTCTCTGAGCCGGGGAGTCGACGGACTCAGGTTACGCACCTGCGTTGCTACGAGAGGTACTAGACCTGATAATGATTTTAGCAGCTTACATTGCAACCCTACACTCTTTCCTACTCCCTGCTGACGAGAGGCAACTACCTCGAAACACGTGTCCAGGGATGGCTAACGCTATTCACACTTGCACTCACGACACGAGCATAGGTGTATCTGCCGACGCTGACTACAGGGACCACAGTTCTTTGGGGTAACACGCAGGTAGGTCAGCAGTGTGCGACCATTTTGATGTAACTATTTAGTGGCTCTCTGAGCCGGGGAGTCGACGGACTCAGGTTACGCACCTGCGTTGCTACGAGAGGTACTAGACCTGATAATGATTTTAGCAGCTTACATTGCAACCCTACACTCTTTCCTACTCCCTGCTGACGAGAGGCAACTACCTCGAAACACGTGTCCAGGGATGGCTAACGCTATTCACACTTGCACTCACGACACGAGCATAGGTGTATCCGCCGACGCTGACTACAGGGACCACAGTTCTTTGGGGTAACACGCAGGTAGGTCAGCAGTGTGCGACCATTTTGATGTAACTATTTAGTGGCTCTCTGAGCCGGGGAGTCGACGGACTCAGGTTACGCTCCTGCGTTGCTACGAGAGGTACTAGAACTGATAATGATTTTAGCAGCTTACATTGCAACCCTACACTCTTTCCTACTCCCTGCTGACGAGAGGCAACTACCTCGAAACACGTGTCCAGGGATGGCTAACGCTATTCACACTTGCACTCACGACACGAGCATAGGTGTATCCGCCGACACTGACTACAGGGACCACAGTTCTTTGGGGTAACACGCAGGTAGGTCAGCAGTGTGCGACCATTTTGATGTAACTATTTAGTGGCTCTCTGAGCCGGGGAGTCGACGGACTCAGGTTACGCACCTGCGTTGCTACGAGAGGTACTAGACCTGATAATGATTTTAGCAGCTTACATTGCAACCCTACACTCTTTCCTACTCCCTGCTGACGAGAGGCAACTACCTCGAAACACGTGTCCAGGGATGGCTAACGCTATTCACACTTGCACTCACGACACGAGCACAGGTGTATCCGCCGACGCTGACTACAGGGACCACAGTTCTTTGGGGTAACACGCAGGTAGGTCAGCAGTGTGCGACCATTTTGATGTAACTATTTAGTGGCTCTCTGAGCCGGGGAGTCGACGGACTCAGGTTACGCACCTGCGTTGCTACGAGAGGTACTAGACCTGATAATGATTTTAGCAGCTTACATTGCAACCCTACACTCTTTCCTACTCCCTGCTGATGAGAGGCAACTACCTCGAAACACGTGTCCAGGGATGGCTAACGCTATTCACACTTGCACTCACGACACGAGCATAGGTGTATCCGCCGACGCTGACTACAGGGACCACAGTTCTTTGGGGTAACACGCAGGTAGGTCAGCAGTGTGCGACCATTTTGATGTAACTATTTAGTGGCTCTCTGAGCCGGGGAGTCGACAGACTCAGGTTACGCACCTGCGTTGCTACGAGAGGTACTAGACCTGATAATGATTTTAGCAGCTTACATTGCAACCCTACACTCTTTCCTACTCCCTGCTGACGAGAGGCAACTACCTCGAAACACGTGTCCAGGGATGGCTAACGCTATTCACACTTGCACTCACGACACGAGCATAGGTGTATCCGCCGACGCTGACTACAGGGACCACAGTTCTTTGGGGTAACACGCAGGTAGGTCAGCAGTGTGCGACCATTTTGATGTAACTATTTAGTGGCTCTCTGAGCCGGGGAGTCGACGGACTCAGGTTACGCACCTGCGTTGCTACGAGAGGTACTAGACCTGATAATGATTTTAGCAGCTTACATTGCAACCCTACACTCTTTCCTACTCCCTGCTGACGAGAGGCAACTACCTCGAAACACGTGTCCAGGGATGGCTAACGCTATTCACACTTGCACTCACGACACGAGCATAGGTGTATCCGCCGACGCTGACTACAGGGACCACAGTTCTTTGGGGTAACACGCAGGTAGGTCAGCAGTGTGCGACCATTTTGATGTAACTATTTAGTGGCTCTCTGAGCCGGGGAGTCGACGGACTCAGGTTACGCACCTGCGTTGCTACGAGAGGTACTAGACCTGATAATGATTTTAGCAGCTTACATTGCAACCCTACACTCTTTCCTACTCCCTGCTGACGAGAGGCAACTACCTCGAAACACGTGTCCAGGGATGGCTAACGCTATTCACACTTGCACTCACGACACGAGCATAGGTGTATCCGCCGACGCTGACTACAGGGACCACAGTTCTTTGGGGTAACACGCAGGTAGGTCAGCAGTGTGCGACCATTTTGATGTAACTATTTAGTGGCTCTCTGAGCCGGGGAGTCGACGGACTCAGGTTACGCACCTGCGTTGCTACGAGAGGTACTAGACCTGATAATGATTTTAGCAGCTTACATTGCAACCCTACACTCTTTCCTACTCCCTGCTGACGAGAGGCAACTACCTCGAAACACGTGTCCAGGGATGGCTAACGCTATTCACACTTGCACTCACGACACGAGCATAGGTGTATCCGCCGACGCTGACTACAGGGACCACAGTTCTTTGGGGTAACACGCAGGTAGGTCAGCAGTGTGCGACCATTTTGATGTAACTATTTAGTGGCTCTCTGAGCCGGGGAGTCGACGGACTCAGGTTACGCACCTGCGTTGCTACGAGAGGTACTAGACCTGATAATGATTTTAGCAGCTTACATTGCAACCCTACACTCTTTCCTACTCCCTGCTGACGAGAGGCAACTACCTCGAAACACGTGTCCAGGGATGGCTAACGCTATTCACACTTGCACTCACGACACGAGCATAGGTGTATCCGCCGACACTGACTACAGGGACCACAGTTCTTTGGGGTAACATGCAGGTAGGTCAGCAGTGTGCGACCATTTTGATGTAACTATTTAGTGGCTCTCTGAGCCGGGGAGTCGACGGACTCAGGTTACGCACCTGCGTTGCTACGAGAGGTACTAGACCTGATAATGATTTTAGCAGCTTACATTGCAACCCTACACTCTTTCCTACTCCCTGCTGACGAGAGGCAACTACCTCGAAACACGTGTCCAGGGATGGCTAACGCTATTCGCACTTGCACTCACGACACGAGCATAGGTGTATCCGCCGACGCTGACTACCGGGACCACAGTTCTTTGGGGTAACACGAAGGTAGGTCAGCAGTGTGCGACCATTTTGATGTAACTATTTAGTGGCTCTCTGAGCCGGGGAGTCGACGGACTCAGGTTACGCTCCTGCATTGCTACGAGAGGTACTAGACCTGATAATGATTTTAGCAGCTTACATTGCAACCCTACACTCTTTCCTACTCCCTGCTGACGAGAGGCAACTACCTCGAAACACGTGTCCAGGGATGGCTAACGCTATTCACACTTGCACTCACGACACGAGCATAGGTGTATCCGCCGACGCTGACTACAGGGACCACAGTTCTTTGGGGTAACACGCAGGTAGGTCAGCAGTGTGCGACCATTTTGATGTAACTATTTAGTGGCTCTCTGAGCCGGGGAGTCGACGGACTCAGGTTACGCACCTGCGTTGCTACGAGAGGTACTAGACCTGATAATGATTTTAGCAGCTTACATTGCGACCCTACACTCTTTCCTACACCCTGCTGACGAGAGGCAACTACCTCGAAACACGTGTCCAGGGATGGCTAACGCTATTCACACTTGCACTCATGACACGAGCATAGGTGAATCCGCCGACGCTGACTACAGGGACCACAGTTCTTTGGGGTAACACGCAGGTAGGTCAGCAGTGTGCGACCATTTTGATGTAACTATTTAGTGGCTCTCTGAGCCGGGGAGTCGACGGACTCAGGTTACGCACCTGCGTTGCTACGAGAGGTACTAGACCTGATAATGATTTTAGCAGCTTACATTGCAACCCTACACTCTTTCCTACTCCCTGCTGACGAGAGGCAACTACCTCGAAACACGTGTCCAGGGATGGCTAACACTATTCACACTTGCACTCACGACACAAGCATAGGTGTATCCGCCGACGCTGACTACAGGGACCACAGTTCTTTGGGGGTAACACGCAGGTAGGTCAGCAGTGTGCGAACATTTTGATGAAACTATTTAGTGGCTCTCTGAGCCGGGGAGTCGATGGACTCAGGTTACGCACCTGCGTTGCTACGAGAGGTACTAGACCTGATAATGATTTTAGCAGCTTACATTGCAACCCTACACTCTTTCCTACTCCCTGCTGACGAGAGGCAACTACCTCGAAACACGTGTCCAGGGATGGCTAACGCTATTCACACTTGCACTCACGACACGAGCATAGGTGTATCTGCCGACGCTGACTACAGGGATCACAGTTCTTTGGGGTAACACGCAGGTAGGTAAGCAGTGTGCGACCATTTTGATGTAACTATTTAGTGGCTCTCTGACCCGGGGAGTTGACGGACTCAGGTTACGCACCTGCGTTGCTGCGAGAGGTACTAGACCTGATAATGATTTTAGCAGCTTACAGTGCAACCCTACACTCTTTCCTACTAACTGCTGACGAGAGGCAACTACCTCGAAACACGTGTCCAGGGATGGCTAACGCTATTCACACTTGCACTCACGACACGAGCATAGGTGTATCCGCCGACGCTGACTACAGGGACCACAGTTCTTTGGGGTAACACGCAGGTAGGTCAGCAGTGTGCGACCATTTTGATGTAACTATTTAGTGGCTCTCTCAGCCGGGGAGTCGACGGACTCAGGTTACGCACCTGCATTGCTACGAGAGGTACTAGACCTGATAATGATTTTAGCAGCTTACATTGCAACCCTACACTCTTTCCTACTCCCTGCTGACGAGAGGCAACTACCTCGAAACACGTGTCCAGGGATGGCTAACGCTATTCACACTTGCACTCACGACACGAGCATAGGTGTATCTGCCGACGCTGACTACAGGGACCACAGTTCTTTGGGGTAACACGCAGGTAGGTCAGCAGTGTGCGACCATTTTGATGTAACTATTTAGTGGCTCTCTGAGCCGGGGAGTCGACGGACTCAGGTTACGCACCTGCGTTGCTACGAGAGGTACTAGACCTGATAATGATTTTAGCAGCTTACATTGCAACCCTACACTCTTTCCTACTCCCTGCTGACGAGAGGCAACTACCTCGAAACACGTGTCCAGGGATGGCTAACGCTATTCACACTTGCACTCACGACACGAGCATAGGTGTATCCGCCGACGCTGACTACAGGGACCACAGTTCTTTGGGGTAACACGCAGGTAGGTCAGCAGTGTGCGACCATTTTGATGTAACTATTTAGTGGCTCTCTGAGCCGGGGAGTCGACGGACTCAGGTTACGCACCTGCGTTGCTACGAGAGGTACTAGACCTGATAATGATTTTAGCAGCTTACATTGCAACCCTACACTCTTTCCTACTCCCTGCTGACGAGAGGCAACTACCTCGAAACACGTGTCCAGGGATGGCTAACGCTATTCACACTTGCACTCACGACACGAGCATAGGTGTATCCGCCGACACTGACTACAGGGACCACAGTTCTTTGGGGTAACACGCAGGTAGGTCAGCAGTGTGCGACCATTTTGATGTAACTATTTAGTGGCTCTCTGAGCCGGGGAGTCGACAGACTCAGGTTACGCACCTGCGTTGCTACGAGAGGTACTAGACCTGATAATGATTTTAGCAGCTTACATTGCAACCCTACACTCTTTCCTACTCCCTGCTGACGAGAGGCAACTACCTCGAAACACGTGTCCAGGGATGGCTAACGCTATTCACACTTGCACTCACGACACGAGCATAGGTGTATCCGCCGACGCTGACTACAGGGACCACAGTTCTTTGGGGTAACACGCAGGTAGGTCAGCAGTGTGCGACCATTTTGATGTAACTATTTAGTGGCTCTCTGAGCCGGGGAGTCGACGGACTCAGGTTACGCACCTGCGTTGCTACGAGAGGTACTAGACCTGATAATGATTTTAGCAGCTTACATTGCAACCCTACACTCTTTCCTACTCCCTGCTGACGAGAGGCAACTACCTCGAAACACGTGTCCAGGGATGGCTAACGCTATTCACACTTGCACTCACGACACGAGCATAGGTGTATCCGCCGACGCTGACTACAGGGACCACAGTTCTTTGGGGTAACACGCAGGTAGGTCAGCAGTGTGCGACCATTTTGATGTAACTATTTAGTGGCTCTCTGAGCCGGGGAGTCGACGGACTCAGGTTACGCACCTGCGTTGCTACGAGAGGTACTAGACCTGATAATGATTTTAGCAGCTTACATTGCAACCCTACACTCTTTCCTACTCCCTGCTGACGAGAGGCAACTACCTCGAAACACGTGTCCAGGGATGGCTAACGCTATTCACACTTGCACTCACGACACGAGCATAGGTGTATCCGCCGACGCTGACTACAGGGACCACAGTTCTTTGGGGTAACACGCAGGTAGGTCAGCAGTGTGCGACCATTTTGATGTAACTATTTAGTGGCTCTCTGAGCCGGGGAGTCGACGGACTCAGGTTACGCACCTGCGTTGCTACGAGAGGTACTAGACCTGATAATGATTTTAGCAGCTTACATTGCAACCCTACACTCTTTCCTACTCCCTGCTGACGAGAGGCAACTACCTCGAAACACGTGTCCAGGGTTGGCTAACGCTATTCACACTTGCACTCACGACACGAGCATAGGTGTATCCGCCGACGCTGACTACAGGGACCACAGTTCTTTGGGGTAACACGCAGGTAGGTCAGCAGTGTGCGACCATTTTGATGTAACTATTTAGTGGCTCTCTGAGCCGGGGAGTCGACGGACTCAGGTTACGCACCTGCGTTGCTACGAGAGGTACTAGACCTGATAATGATTTTAGCAGCTTACATTGCAACCCTACACTCTTTCCTACTCCCTGCTGACGAGAGGCAACTACCTCGAAACACGTGTCCAGGGATGGCTAACGCTATTCACACTTGCACTCACGACACGAGCATAGGTGTATCCGCCGACGCTGACTACAGGGACCACAGTTCTTTGGGGTAACACGCAGGTAGGTCAGCAGTGTGCGACCATTTTGATGTAACTATTTAGTGGCTCTCTGAGCCGGGGAGTCGACGGACTCAGGTTACGCACCTGCGTTGCTACGAGAGGTACTAGACCTGATAATGATTTTAGCAGCTTACATTGCAACCTTACACTCTTTCCTACTCCCTGCTGACGAGAGGCAACTACCTCGAAACACGTGTCCAGGGATGGCTAACGCTATTCACACTTGCACTCACGACACGAGCATAGGTGTATCCGCCGACGCTGACTACAGGGACCACAGTTCTTTGGGGTAACATGCAGGTAGGTCAGCAGTGTACGACCATTTTGATGTAACTATTTAGTGGCTCTCTGAGCCGGGGAGTCGACGGACTCAGGTTACGCACCTGCGTTGCTACGAGAGGTACTAGACCTGATAATGATTTTAGCAGCTTACATTGCAACCCTACACTCTTTCCTACTCCCTGCTGACGAGAGGCAACTACCTCGAAACACGTGTCCAGGGATAGCTAACGCTATTCACACTTGCACTCACGACACGAGCATAGGTGTATCCGCCGACGCTGACTACAGGGACCACAGTTCTTTGGGGTAACACGCAGGTAGGTCAGCAGTGTGCGACCATTTTGATGTAACTGTTTAGTGGCTCTCTGAGCCGGGGAGTCGACGGACTCAGGTTACGCACCTGCGTTGCTACGAGAGGTACTAGACCTGATAATGATTTTAGCAGCTTACATTGCAACCCTACACTCTTTCCTACTCCCTGCTGACGAGAGGCAACTACCTCGAAACACGTGTCCAGGGATGGCTAACGCTATTCACACTTGCACTCACGACACGAGCATAGGTGTATCCGCCGACGCTGACTACAGGGACCACAGTTCTTTGGGGTAACACGCAGGTAGGTCAGCAGTGTGCGACCATTTTGATGTAACTATTTAGTGGCTCTCTGAGCCGGGGAGTCGACGGACTCAGGTTACGCACCTGCGTTGCTACGAGAGGTACTAGACCTGATAATGATTTTAGCAGCTTACATTGCAACCCTACACTCTTTCCTACTCCCTGCTGACGAGAGGCAACTACCTCGAAACACGTGTCCAGGGATGGCTAACGCTATTCACACTTGCACTCACGACACGAGCAGAGGTGTATCCGCCGACGCTGACTACAGGGACCACAGTTCTTTGGGGTAACACGCAGGTAGGTCAGCAGTGTGCGACCATTTTGATGTAACTATTTAGTGGCTCTCTGAGCCGGGGAGTCGACGGACTCAGGTTACGCACCTGCGTTGCTACGAGAGGTACTAGACCTGATAATGATTTTAGCAGCTTACATTGCAACCCTACACTCTTTCCTACTCCCTGCTGACGAGAGGCAACTACCTCGAAACACGTGTCCAGGGATGGCTAACGCTATTCACACTTGCACTCAAGACACGAGCATAGGTGTATCCGCCGACGCTGACTACAGGGACCACAGTTCTTTGGGGTAACATGCAGGTAGGTCAGCAGTGTGCGACCATTTTGATGTAACTATTTAGTGGCTCTCTGAGCCGGGGAGTCGACGGACTCAGGTTACGCACCTGCGTTGCTACGAGAGGTACTAGACCTGATAATGATTTTAGCAGCTTACATTGCAACCCTACACTCTTTCCTACTCCCTGCTGACGAGAGGCAACTACCTCGAAACACGTGTCTAGGGATGGCTAACGCTATTCACACTTGCACTCACGACACGAGCATAGGTGTATCTGCCGACGCTGACTACAGGGACCACAGTTCTTTGGGGTAACACGCAGGTAGGTCAGCAGTGTGCGACCATTTTGATGTAACTATTTAGTGGCTCTCTGAGCCGGGGAGTCGACGGACTCAGGTTACGCACCTGCGTTGCTACGAGAGGTACTAGACCTGATAATGATTTTAGCAGCTTACATTGCAACCCTACACTCTTTCCTACTCCCTGCTGACGAGAGGCAACTACCTCGAAACACGTGTCCAGGGATGGCTAACGCTATTCACACTTGCACTCACGACACGAGCATAGGTGTATCCGCCGACGCTGACTACAGGGACCACAGTTCTTTGGGGTAACACGCAGGTAGGTCAGCAGTGTGCGACCATTTTGATGTAACTATTTAGTGGCTCTCTGAGCCGGGGAGTCGACGGACTCAGGTTACGCTCCTGCGTTGCTACGAGAGGTACTAGACCTGATAATGATTTTAGCAGCTTACATTGCAACCCTACACTCTTTCCTACTCCCTGCTGACGAGAGGCAACTACCTCGAAACACGTGTCCAGGGATGGCTAACGCTATTCACACTTGCACTCACGACACAAGCATAGGTGTATCCGCCGACACTGACTACAGGGACCACAGTTCTTTGGGGTAACACGCAGGTAGGTCAGCAGTGTGCGACCATTTTGATGTAACTATTTAGTGGCTCTCTGAGCCGGGGAGTCGACGGACTCAGGTTACGCACCTGCGTTGCTACGAGAGGTACTAGACCTGATAATGATTTTAGCAGCTTACATTGCAACCCTACACTCTTTCCTACTCCCTGCTGACGAGAGGCAACTACCTCGAAACACGTGTCCAGGGATGGCTAACGCTATTCACACTTGCACTCACGACACGAGCACAGGTGTATCCGCCGACGCTGACTACAGGGACCACAGTTCTTTGGGGTAACACGCAGGTAGGTCAGCAGTGTGCGACCATTTTGATGTAACTATTTAGTGGCTCTCTGAGCCGGGGAGTCGACGGACTCAGGTTACGCACCTGCGTTGCTACGAGAGGTACTAGACCTGATAATGATTTTAGCAGCTTACATTGCAACCCTACACTCTTTCCTACTCCCTGCTGATGAGAGGCAACTACCTCGAAACACGTGTCCAGGGATGGCTAACGCTATTCACACTTGCACTCACGACACGAGCATAGGTGTATCCGCCGACGCTGACTACAGGGACCACAGTTCTTTGGGGTAACACGCAGGTAGGTCAGCAGTGTGCGACCATTTTGATGTAACTATTTAGTGGCTCTCTGAGCCGGGGAGTCGACAGACTCAGGTTACGCACCTGCGTTGCTACGAGAGGTACTAGACCTGATAATGATTTTAGCAGCTTACATTGCAACCCTACACTCTTTCCTACTCCCTGCTGACGAGAGGCAACTACCTCGAAACACGTGTCCAGGGATGGCTAACGCTATTCACACTTGCACTCACGACACGAGCATAGGTGTATCCGCCGACGCTGACTACAGGGACCACAGTTCTTTGGGGTAACACGCAGGTAGGTCAGCAGTGTGCGACCATTTTGATGTAACTATTTAGTGGCTCTCTGAGCCGGGGAGTCGACGGACTCAGGTTACGCACCTGCGTTGCTACGAGAGGTACTAGACCTGATAATGATTTTAGCAGCTTACATTGCAACCCTACACTCTTTCCTACTCCCTGCTGACGAGAGGCAACTACCTCGAAACACGTGTCCAGGGATGGCTAACGCTATTCACACTTGCACTCACGACACGAGCATAGGTGTATCCGCCGACGCTGACTACAGGGACCACAGTTCTTTGGGGTAACACGCAGGTAGGTCAGCAGTGTGCGACCATTTTGATGTAACTATTTAGTGGCTCTCTGAGCCGGGGAGTCGACGGACTCAGGTTACGCACCTGCGTTGCTACGAGAGGTACTAGACCTGATAATGATTTTAGCAGCTTACATTGCAACCCTACACTCTTTCCTACTCCCTGCTGACGAGAGGCAACTACCTCGAAACACGTGTCCAGGGATGGCTAACGCTATTCACACTTGCACTCACGACACGAGCATAGGTGTATCCGCCGACGCTGACTACAGGGACCACAGTTCTTTGGGGTAACACGCAGGTAGGTCAGCAGTGTGCGACCATTTTGATGTAACTATTTAGTGGCTCTCTGAGCCGGGGAGTCGACGGACTCAGGTTACGCACCTGCGTTGCTACGAGAGGTACTAGACCTGATAATGATTTTAGCAGCTTACATTGCAACCCTACACTCTTTCCTACTCCCTGCTGACGAGAGGCAACTACCTCGAAACACGTGTCCAGGGATGGCTAACGCTATTCACACTTGCACTCACGACACGAGCATAGGTGTATCCGCCGACGCTGACTACAGGGACCACAGTTCTTTGGGGTAACACGCAGGTAGGTCAGCAGTGTGCGACCATTTTGATGTAACTATTTAGTGGCTCTCTGAGCCGGGGAGTCGACGGACTCAGGTTACGCACCTGCGTTGCTACGAGAGGTACTAGACCTGATAATGATTTTAGCAGCTTACATTGCAACCCTACACTCTTTCCTACTCCCTGCTGACGAGAGGCAACTACCTCGAAACACGTGTCCAGGGATGGCTAACGCTATTCACACTTGCACTCACGACACGAGCATAGGTGTATCCGCCGACACTGACTACAGGGACCACAGTTCTTTGGGGTAACATGCAGGTAGGTCAGCAGTGTGCGACCATTTTGATGTAACTATTTAGTGGCTCTCTGAGCCGGGGAGTCGACGGACTCAGGTTACGCACCTGCGTTGCTACGAGAGGTACTAGACCTGATAATGATTTTAGCAGCTTACATTGCAACCCTACACTCTTTCCTACTCCCTGCTGACGAGAGGCAACTACCTCGAAACACGTGTCCAGGGATGGCTAACGCTATTCGCACTTGCACTCACGACACGAGCATAGGTGTATCCGCCGACGCTGACTACCGGGACCACAGTTCTTTGGGGTAACACGAAGGTAGGTCAGCAGTGTGCGACCATTTTGATGTAACTATTTAGTGGCTCTCTGAGCCGGGGAGTCGACGGACTCAGGTTACGCTCCTGCATTGCTACGAGAGGTACTAGACCTGATAATGATTTTAGCAGCTTACATTGCAACCCTACACTCTTTCCTACTCCCTGCTGACGAGAGGCAACTACCTCGAAACACGTGTCCAGGGATGGCTAACGCTATTCACACTTGCACTCACGACACGAGCATAGGTGTATCCGCCGACGCTGACTACAGGGACCACAGTTCTTTGGGGTAACACGCAGGTAGGTCAGCAGTGTGCGACCATTTTGATGTAACTATTTAGTGGCTCTCTGAGCCGGGGAGTCGACGGACTCAGGTTACGCACCTGCGTTGCTACGAGAGGTACTAGACCTGATAATGATTTTAGCAGCTTACATTGCGACCCTACACTCTTTCCTACACCCTGCTGACGAGAGGCAACTACCTCGAAACACGTGTCCAGGGATGGCTAACGCTATTCACACTTGCACTCATGACACGAGCATAGGTGAATCCGCCGACGCTGACTACAGGGACCACAGTTCTTTGGGGTAACACGCAGGTAGGTCAGCAGTGTGCGACCATTTTGATGTAACTATTTAGTGGCTCTCTGAGCCGGGGAGTCGACGGACTCAGGTTACGCACCTGCGTTGCTACGAGAGGTACTAGACCTGATAATGATTTTAGCAGCTTACATTGCAACCCTACACTCTTTCCTACTCCCTGCTGACGAGAGGCAACTACCTCGAAACACGTGTCCAGGGATGGCTAACACTATTCACACTTGCACTCACGACACAAGCATAGGTGTATCCGCCGACGCTGACTACAGGGACCACAGTTCTTTGGGGGTAACACGCAGGTAGGTCAGCAGTGTGCGAACATTTTGATGAAACTATTTAGTGGCTCTCTGAGCCGGGGAGTCGATGGACTCAGGTTACGCACCTGCGTTGCTACGAGAGGTACTAGACCTGATAATGATTTTAGCAGCTTACATTGCAACCCTACACTCTTTCCTACTCCCTGCTGACGAGAGGCAACTACCTCGAAACACGTGTCCAGGGATGGCTAACGCTATTCACACTTGCACTCACGACACGAGCATAGGTGTATCTGCCGACGCTGACTACAGGGATCACAGTTCTTTGGGGTAACACGCAGGTAGGTAAGCAGTGTGCGACCATTTTGATGTAACTATTTAGTGGCTCTCTGACCCGGGGAGTTGACGGACTCAGGTTACGCACCTGCGTTGCTGCGAGAGGTACTAGACCTGATAATGATTTTAGCAGCTTACAGTGCAACCCTACACTCTTTCCTACTAACTGCTGACGAGAGGCAACTACCTCGAAACACGTGTCCAGGGATGGCTAACGCTATTCACACTTGCACTCACGACACGAGCATAGGTGTATCCGCCGACGCTGACTACAGGGACCACAGTTCTTTGGGGTAACACGCAGGTAGGTCAGCAGTGTGCGACCATTTTGATGTAACTATTTAGTGGCTCTCTCAGCCGGGGAGTCGACGGACTCAGGTTACGCACCTGCATTGCTACGAGAGGTACTAGACCTGATAATGATTTTAGCAGCTTACATTGCAACCCTACACTCTTTCCTACTCCCTGCTGACGAGAGGCAACTACCTCGAAACACGTGTCCAGGGATGGCTAACGCTATTCACACTTGCACTCACGACACGAGCATAGGTGTATCTGCCGACGCTGACTACAGGGACCACAGTTCTTTGGGGTAACACGCAGGTAGGTCAGCAGTGTGCGACCATTTTGATGTAACTATTTAGTGGCTCTCTGAGCCGGGGAGTCGACGGACTCAGGTTACGCACCTGCGTTGCTACGAGAGGTACTAGACCTGATAATGATTTTAGCAGCTTACATTGCAACCCTACACTCTTTCCTACTCCCTGCTGACGAGAGGCAACTACCTCGAAACACGTGTCCAGGGATGGCTAACGCTATTCACACTTGCACTCACGACACGAGCATAGGTGTATCCGCCGACGCTGACTACAGGGACCACAGTTCTTTGGGGTAACACGCAGGTAGGTCAGCAGTGTGCGACCATTTTGATGTAACTATTTAGTGGCTCTCTGAGCCGGGGAGTCGACGGACTCAGGTTACGCACCTGCGTTGCTACGAGAGGTACTAGACCTGATAATGATTTTAGCAGCTTACATTGCAACCCTACACTCTTTCCTACTCCCTGCTGACGAGAGGCAACTACCTCGAAACACGTGTCCAGGGATGGCTAACGCTATTCACACTTGCACTCACGACACGAGCATAGGTGTATCCGCCGACACTGACTACAGGGACCACAGTTCTTTGGGGTAACACGCAGGTAGGTCAGCAGTGTGCGACCATTTTGATGTAACTATTTAGTGGCTCTCTGAGCCGGGGAGTCGACGGACTCAGGTTACGCACCTGCGTTGCTACGAGAGGTACTAGACCTGATAATGATTTTAGCAGCTTACATTGCAACCCTACACTCTTTCCTACTCCCTGCTGACGAGAGGCAACTACCTTGAAACACGTGTCCAGGGATGGCTAACGCTATTCACACTTGCACTCACGACACGAGCACAGGTGTATCCGCCGACGCTGACTACAGGGACCACAGTTCTTTGGGGTAACACGCAGGTAGGTCAGCAGTGTGCGACCATTTTGATGTAACTATTTAGTGGCTCTCTGAGCCGGGGAGTCGACGGACTCAGGTTACGCACCTGCGTTGCTACGAGAGGTACTAGACCTGATAATGATTTTAGCAGCTTACATTGCAACCCTACACTCTTTCCTACTCCCTGCTGATGAGAGGCAACTACCTCGAAACACGTGTCCAGGGATGGCTAACGCTATTCACACTTGCACTCACGACACGAGCATAGGTGTATCCGCCGACGCTGACTACAGGGACCACAGTTCTTTGGGGTAACACGCAGGTAGGTCAGCAGTGTGCGACCATTTTGATGTAACTATTTAGTGGCTCTCTGAGCCGGGGAGTCGACAGACTCAGGTTACGCACCTGCGTTGCTACGAGAGGTACTAGACCTGATAATGATTTTAGCAGCTTACATTGCAACCCTACACTCTTTCCTACTCCCTGCTGACGAGAGGCAACTACCTCGAAACACGTGTCCAGGGATGGCTAACGCTATTCACACTTGCACTCACGACACGAGCATAGGTGTATCCGCCGACGCTGACTACAGGGACCACAGTTCTTTGGGGTAACACGCAGGTAGGTCAGCAGTGTGCGACCATTTTGATGTAACTATTTAGTGGCTCTCTGAGCCGGGGAGTCGACGGACTCAGGTTACGCACCTGCGTTGCTACGAGAGGTACTAGACCTGATAATGATTTTAGCAGCTTACATTGCAACCCTACACTCTTTCCTACTCCCTGCTGACGAGAGGCAACTACCTCGAAACACGTGTCCAGGGATGGCTAACGCTATTCACACTTGCACTCACGACACGAGCATAGGTGTATCCGCCGACGCTGACTACAGGGACCACAGTTCTTTGGGGTAACACGCAGGTAGGTCAGCAGTGTGCGACCATTTTGATGTAACTATTTAGTGGCTCTCTGAGCCGGGGAGTCGACGGACTCAGGTTACGCACCTGCGTTGCTACGAGAGGTACTAGACCTGATAATGATTTTAGCAGCTTACATTGCAACCCTACACTCTTTCCTACTCCCTGCTGACGAGAGGCAACTACCTCGAAACACGTGTCCAGGGATGGCTAACGCTATTCACACTTGCACTCACGACACGAGCATAGGTGTATCCGCCGACGCTGACTACAGGGACCACAGTTCTTTGGGGTAACACGCAGGTAGGTCAGCAGTGTGCGACCATTTTGATGTAACTATTTAGTGGCTCTCTGAGCCGGGGAGTCGACGGACTCAGGTTACGCACCTGCGTTGCTACGAGAGGTACTAGACCTGATAATGATTTTAGCAGCTTACATTGCAACCCTACACTCTTTCCTACTCCCTGCTGACGAGAGGCAACTACCTCGAAACACGTGTCCAGGGTTGGCTAACGCTATTCACACTTGCACTCACGACACGAGCATAGGTGTATCCGCCGACGCTGACTACAGGGACCACAGTTCTTTGGGGTAACACGCAGGTAGGTCAGCAGTGTGCGACCATTTTGATGTAACTATTTAGTGGCTCTCTGAGCCGGGGAGTCGACGGACTCAGGTTACGCACCTGCGTTGCTACGAGAGGTACTAGACCTGATAATGATTTTAGCAGCTTACATTGCAACCCTACACTCTTTCCTACTCCCTGCTGACGAGAGGCAACTACCTCGAAACACGTGTCCAGGGATGGCTAACGCTATTCACACTTGCACTCACGACACGAGCATAGGTGTATCCGCCGACGCTGACTACAGGGACCACAGTTCTTTGGGGTAACACGCAGGTAGGTCAGCAGTGTGCGACCATTTTGATGTAACTATTTAGTGGC
Source organism: Triturus cristatus (assembly GCF_964204655.1). Classification (NCBI taxonomy): domain Eukaryota; kingdom Metazoa; phylum Chordata; class Amphibia; order Caudata; family Salamandridae; genus Triturus; species Triturus cristatus. Next base: position 1,070,512,670 of record NC_140591.1, on the reverse strand, counting down.
TCTCTGAGCCGGGGAGTCGACGGACTCAGGTTACGCACCTGCGTTGCTACGAGAGGTACTAGACCTGATAATGATTTTAGCAGCTTACATTGCAACCTTACACTCTTTCCTACTCCCTGCTGACGAGAGGCAACTACCTCGAAACACGTGTCCAGGGATGGCTAACGCTATTCACACTTGCACTCACGACACGAGCATAGGTGTATCCGCCGACGCTGACTACAGGGACCACAGTTCTTTGGGGTAACATGCAGGTAGGTCAGCAGTGTACGACCATTTTGATGTAACTATTTAGTGGCTCTCTGAGCCGGGGAGTCGACGGACTCAGGTTACGCACCTGCGTTGCTACGAGAGGTACTAGACCTGATAATGATTTTAGCAGCTTACATTGCAACCCTACACTCTTTCCTACTCCCTGCTGACGAGAGGCAACTACCTCGAAACACGTGTCCAGGGATAGCTAACGCTATTCACACTTGCACTCACGACACGAGCATAGGTGTATCCGCCGACGCTGACTACAGGGACCACAGTTCTTTGGGGTAACACGCAGGTAGGTCAGCAGTGTGCGACCATTTTGATGTAACTATTTAGTGGCTCTCTGAGCCGGGGAGTCGACGGACTCAGGTTACGCACCTGCGTTGCTACGAGAGGTACTAGACCTGATAATGATTTTAGCAGCTTACATTGCAACCCTACACTCTTTCCTACTCCCTGCTGACGAGAGGCAACTACCTCGAAACACGTGTCCAGGGATGGCTAACGCTATTCACACTTGCACTCACGACACGAGCATAGGTGTATCCGCCGACGCTGACTACAGGGACCACAGTTCTTTGGGGTAACACGCAGGTAGGTCAGCAGTGTGCGACCATTTTGATGTAACTATTTAGTGGCTCTCTGAGCCGGGGAGTCGACGGACTCAGGTTACGCACCTGCGTTGCTACGAGAGGTACTAGACCTGATAATGATTTTAGCAGCTTACATTGCAACCCTACACTCTTTCCTACTCCCTGCTGACGAGAGGCAACTACCTCGAAACACGTGTCCAGGGATGGCTAACGCTATTCACACTTGCACTCACGACACGAGCAGAGGTGTATCCGCCGACGCTGACTACAGTGACCACAGTTCTTTGGGGTAACACGCAGGTAGGTCAGCAGTGTGCGACCATTTTGATGTAACTATTTAGTGGCTCTCTGAGCCGGGGAGTCGACGGACTCAGGTTACGCACCTGCGTTGCTACGAGAGGTACTAGACCTGATAATGATTTTAGCAGCTTACATTGCAACCCTACACTCTTTCCTACTCCCTGCTGACGAGAGGCAACTACCTCGAAACACGTGTCCAGGGATGGCTAACGCTATTCACACTTGCACTCACGACACGAGCATAGGTGTATCCGCCGACGCTGACTACAGGGACCACAGTTCTTTGGGGTAACATGCAGGTAGGTCAGCAGTGTGCGACCATTTTGATGTAACTATTTAGTGGCTCTCTGAGCCGGGGAGTCGACGGACTCAGGTTACGCACCTGCGTTGCTACGAGAGGTACTAGACCTGATAATGATTTTAGCAGCTTACATTGCAACCCTACACTCTTTCCTACTCCCTGCTGACGAGAGGCAACTACCTCGAAACACGTGTCCAGGGATGGCTAACGCTATTCACACTTGCACTCACGACACGAGCATAGGTGTATCTGCCGACGCTGACTACAGGGACCACAGTTCTTTGGGGTAACACGCAGGTAGGTCAGCAGTGTGCGACCATTTTGATGTAACTATTTAGTGGCTCTCTGAGCCGGGGAGTCGACGGACTCAGGTTACGCACCTGCGTTGCTACGAGAGGTACTAGACCTGATAATGATTTTAGCAGCTTACATTGCAACCCTACACTCTTTCCTACTCCCTGCTGACGAGAGGCAACTACCTCGAAACACGTGTCCAGGGATGGCTAACGCTATTCACACTTGCACTCACGACACGAGCATAGGTGTATCCGCCGACGCTGACTACAGGGACCACAGTTCTTTGGGGTAACACGCAGGTAGGTCAGCAGTGTGCGACCATTTTGATGTAACTATTTAGTGGCTCTCTGAGCCGGGGCGTCGACGGACTCAGGTTACGCTCCTGCGTTGCTACGAGAGGTACTAGACCTGATAATGATTTTAGCAGCTTACATTGCAACCCTACACTCTTTCCTACTCCCTGCTGACGAGAGGCAACTACCTCGAAACACGTGTCCAGGGATGGCTAACGCTATTCACACTTGCACTCACGACACGAGCATAGGTGTATCCGCCGACACTGACTACAGGGACCACAGTTCTTTGGGGTAACACGCAGGTAGGTCAGCAGTGTGCGACCATTTTGATGTAACTATTTAGTGGCTCTCTGAGCCGGGGAGTCGACGGACTCAGGTTACGCACCTGCGTTGCTACGAGAGGTACTAGACCTGATAATGATTTTAGCAGCTTACATTGCAACCCTACACTCTTTCCTACTCCCTGCTGACGAGAGGCAACTACCTCGAAACACGTGTCCAGGGATGGCTAACGCTATTCACACTTGCACTCACGACACGAGCACAGGTGTATCCGCCGACGCTGACTACAGGGACCACAGTTCTTTGGGGTAACACGCAGGTAGGTCAGCAGTGTGCGACCATTTTGATGTAACTATTTAGTGGCTCTCTGAGCCGGGGAGTCGACGGACTCAGGTTACGCACCTGCGTTGCTACGAGAGGTACTAGACCTGATAATGATTTTAGGATTTTAGCAGCTTACATTGCAACCCTACACTCTTTCCTACTCCCTGCTGATGAGAGGCAACTACCTCGAAACACGTGTCCATAGATGGCTAACGCTATTCACACTTGCACTCACGACACGAGCATAGGTGTATCCGCCGACGCTGACTACAGGGACCACAGTTCTTTGGGGTAACACGCAGGTAGGTCAGCAGTGTGCGACCATTTTGATGTAACTATTTAGTGGCTCTCTGAGCCGGGGAGTCGACAGACTCAGGTTACGCACCTGCGTTGCTACGAGAGGTACTAGACCTGATAATGATTTTAGCAGCTTACATTGCAACCCTACACTCTTTCCTACTCCCTGCTGACGAGAGGCAACTACCTCGAAACACGTGTCCAGGGATGGCTAACGCTATTCACACTTGCACTCACGACACGAGCATAGGTGTATCCGCCGACGCTGACTACAGGGACCACAGTTCTTTGGGGTAACACGCAGGTAGGTCAGCAGTGTGCGACCATTTTGATGTAACTATTTAGTGGCTCTCTGAGCCGGGGAGTCGACGGACTCAGGTTACGCACCTGCGTTGCTACGAGAGGTACTAGACCTGATAATGATTTTAGCAGCTTACATTGCAACCCTACACTCTTTCCTACTCCCTGCTGACGAGAGGCAACTACCTCGAAACACGTGTCCAGGGATGGCTAACGCTATTCACACTTGCACTCACGACACGAGCATAGGTGTATCCGCCGACGCTGACTACAGGGACCACAGTTCTTTGGGGTAACACGCAGGTAGGTCAGCAGTGTGCGACCATTTTGATGTAACTATTTAGTGGCTCTCTGAGCCGGGGAGTCGACGGACTCAGGTTACGCACCTGCGTTGCTACGAGAGGTACTAGACCTGATAATGATTTTAGCAGCTTACATTGCAACCCTACACTCTTTCCTACTCCCTGCTGACGAGAGGCAACTACCTCGAAACACGTGTCCAGGGATGGCTAACGCTATTCACACTTGCACTCACGACACGAGCATAGGTGTATCCGCCGACGCTGACTACAGGGACCACAGTTCTTTGGGGTAACACGCAGGTAGGTCAGCAGTGTGCGACCATTTTGATGTAACTATTTAGTGGCTCTCTGAGCCGGGGAGTCGACGGACTCAGGTTACGCACCTGCGTTGCTACGAGAGGTACTAGACCTGATAATGATTTTAGCAGCTTACATTGCAACCCTACACTCTTTCCTACTCCCTGCTGACGAGAGGCAACTACCTCGAAACACGTGTCCAGGGATGGCTAACGCTATTCACACTTGCACTCACGACACGAGCATAGGTGTATCCGCCGACGCTGACTACAGGGACCACAGTTCTTTGGGGTAACACGCAGGTAGGTCAGCAGTGTGCGACCATTTTGATGTAACTATTTAGTGGCTCTCTGAGCCGGGGAGTCGACGGACTCAGGTTACGCACCTGCGTTGCTACGAGAGGTACTAGACCTGATAATGATTTTAGCAGCTTACATTGCAACCCTACACTCTTTCCTACTCCCTGCTGACGAGAGGCAACTACCTCGAAACACGTGTCCAGGGATGGCTAACGCTATTCACACTTGCACTCACGACACGAGCATAGGTGTATCCGCCGACACTGACTACAGGGACCACAGTTCTTTGGGGTAACATGCAGGTAGGTCAGCAGTGTGCGACCATTTTGATGTAACTATTTAGTGGCTCTCTGAGCCGGGGAGTCGACGGACTCAGGTTACGCACCTGCGTTGCTACGAGAGGTACTAGACCTGATAATGATTTTAGCAGCTTACATTGCAACCCTACACTCTTTCCTACTCCCTGCTGACGAGAGGCAACTACCTCGAAACACGTGTCCAGGGATGGCTAACGCTATTCGCACTTGCACTCACGACACGAGCATAGGTGTATCCGCCGACGCTGACTACCGGGACCACAGTTCTTTGGGGTAACACGAAGGTAGGTCAGCAGTGTGCGACCATTTTGATGTAACTATTTAGTGGCTCTCTGAGCCGGGGAGTCGACGGACTCAGGTTACGCTCCTGCATTGCTACGAGAGGTACTAGACCTGATAATGATTTTAGCAGCTTACATTGCAACCCTACACTCTTTCCTACTCCCTGCTGACGAGAGGCAACTACCTCGAAACACGTGTCCAGGGATGGCTAACGCTATTCACACTTGCACTCACGACACGAGCATAGGTGTATCCGCCGACGCTGACTACAGGGACCACAGTTCTTTGGGGTAACACGCAGGTAGGTCAGCAGTGTGCGACCATTTTGATGTAACTATTTAGTGGCTCTCTGAGCAGGGGAGTCGACGGACTCAGGTTACGCACCTGCGTTGCTACGAGAGGTACTAGACCTGATAATGATTTTAGCAGCTTACATTGCGACCCTACACTCTTTCCTACACCCTGCTGACGAGAGGCAACTACCTCGAAACACGTGTCCAGGGATGGCTAACGCTATTCACACTTGCACTCATGACACGAGCATAGGTGAATCCGCCGACGCTGACTACAGGGACCACAGTTCTTTGGGGTAACACGCAGGTAGGTCAGCAGTGTGCGACCATTTTGATGTAACTATTTAGTGGCTCTCTGAGCCGGGGAGTCGACGGACTCAGGTTACGCACCTGCGTTGCTACGAGAGGTACTAGACCTGATAATGATTTTAGCAGCTTACATTGCAACCCTACACTCTTTCCTACTCCCTGCTGACGAGAGGCAACTACCTCGAAACACGTGTCCAGGGATGGCTAACACTATTCACACTTGCACTCACGACACAAGCATAGGTGTATCCGCCGACGCTGACTACAGGGACCACAGTTCTTTGGGGGTAACACGCAGGTAGGTCAGCAGTGTGCGAACATTTTGATGAAACTATTTAGTGGCTCTCTGAGCCGGGGAGTCGATGGACTCAGGTTACGCACCTGCGTTGCTACGAGAGGTACTAGACCTGATAATGATTTTAGCAGCTTACATTGCAACCCTACACTCTTTCCTACTCCCTGCTGACGAGAGGCAACTACCTCGAAACACGTGTCCAGGGATGGCTAACGCTATTCACACTTGCACTCACGACACAAGCATAGGTGTATCCGCCGACGCTGATTACAGGGACCACAGTTCTTTGGGGTAACACGCAGGTAGGTCAGCAGTGTGCGACCATTTTGATGTAACTATTTAGTGGCTCTCTGAGCCGGGGAGTCGACGGACTCAGGTTACGCACCTGCGTTGCTACGAGAGGTATTAGACCTGATAATGATTTTAGCAGCTTACATTGCAACCCTACACTCTTTCCTACTCCCTGCTGACGAGAGGCAACTACCTCGAAACACGTGTCCAGGGATGGCTAACGCTATTCACACTTGCACTCACGACACGAGCATAGGTGTATCCCCCGACGCTGACTACAGGGACCACAGTTCTTTGGGGTAACACGCAGGTAGGTCAGCAGTGTGCGACCATTTTGATGTAACTATTTAGTGGCTCTCTGAGCCGGGGAGTCGACGGACTCAGGTTACGCACCTGCGTTGCTACGAGAGGTACTAGACCTGATAATGATTTTAGCAGCTTACATTGCAACCCTACACTCTTTCCTACTCCCTGCTGACGAGAGGCAACTACCTCGAAACACGTGTCCAGGGATGGCTAACGCTATTCACACTTGCACTCACGACACGAGCATAGGTGTATCTGCCGACGCTGACTACAGGGATCACAGTTCTTTGGGGTAACACGCAGGTAGGTAAGCAGTGTGCGACCATTTTGATGTAACTATTTAGTGGCTCTCTGAGCCGGGGAGTCGACGGACTCAGGTTACGCACCTGCATTGCTACGAGAGGTACTAGACCTGATAATGATTTTAGCAGCTTACATTGCAACCCTACACTCTTTCCTACTCCCTGCTGACGAGAGGCAACTACCTCGAAACACGTGTCCAGGGATGGCTAACGCTATTCACACTTGCACTCACGACACGAGCATAGGTGTATCCGCCGACGCTGACTACAGGGACCACAGTTCTTTGGGGTAACACGCAGGTAGGTCAGCAGTGTGCGACCATTTTGATGTAACTATTTAGTGGCTCTCTGAGCCGGGGAGTCGACGGACTCAGGTTACGCACCTGCGTTGCTACGAGAGGTACTAGACCTGATAATGATTTTAGCAGCTTACATTGCAACCCTACACTCTTTCCTACTCCCTGCTGACGAGAGGCAACTACCTCGAAACACGTGTCCAGGGATGGCTAACGCTATTCACACTTGCACTCACGACACGAGCATAGGTGTATCCGCCGACGCTGACTACAGGGACCACAGTTCTTTGGGGTAACACGCAGGTAGGTCAGCAGTGTTCGACCATTTTGATGTAATTGAAGTGGAATTAATTCCCCAACTTTCAACTGGCCAGGGGGTGCGTTTGCAGAGTGCTGCAAGGAGGTGGCGTGGCCTCCCGCGTGATGCTGGTCTTTTATTTATTTTATTTTTTTAAGAAGGAGGGCTGTGTGGCCCCCCTTCTTTTTCTAATTTATTGGCCCTGGGGACCCCATCCTCCAGGGCCTGCACCCTAATTTGTTTTGTTGAAAAAAATTTAATTTGGCCCTCCCGAGGCCTTAATCGGCCCCGGGGACCCCAACGCCCGCGTCATGGCCTTTTTTTTTTTTAAAATTCTTTGGAGAGGGGCTGTGTTGCCCCCCTCCTCAGGCCATTTATGGCCCCGGGGACCCCATCCCCCGGGGCCGGGCTTTGTTTTTAATATTTAAAAAAAACTATATATTTATAGAAACACCTAGGACATGCTGGACAAACCGTATGTACCTATCACCATGACGATTTGTGTGATATTCATTAAAAGGCAACTATGCATACAATGAATCCACGTGGAATGTATTTACACCGCTAGTGAAGCTCTGAAGTGTCTGACGCCCTACCGTGCCTAATCCCGGCGCCCCCGCCGGTGGGTACTCTCGAAGTAGACACCCTTGCCGTTTATTTATACAAACATGGGTAGCTATTGACGGGCACATTTAATACATACGCACACCAAGCCATTCAAAGGGGATTCGACAAAATTCGACCAAACTATGCAAGAAACCCCCCTCACGGTTAATAAAACCCACACATCCACCGCCGGATGTGTAATACTTTTTATTTTCCTTTCTGGAAAGGAGACAAACCTCACTTGAGAGTCACAGCATGCTCCTGGCTGAGCCCAATGCTGTGTTACACCCACCAGTGCCCGCCGAATGCCACACACCTCTGTGTTGTATTCCACCAGCTAGTGCGTATGCTATGACACTCTCTAGCCCATGTGCACTGTAACACCACGCCGTGAATATGTCATGCCACACTTGCCTTTGCACGGGTTATATTGCCTCATCTAACGTGCCTTCCTCAATGCCTATGTTATAACGCACAGCGCTATGCCATACATATTACAATCTGGGATCCATATCTTTGTCACAGTGCATATGCAATGTTACACTCCCCAGCACATATTTTATATTACAACTTTAGAGACTAGTTAGATTACACAACACTGCCCTGTGCATATTACACTCCAAGGCGCATATCGCATAGCACGCGCTAGAGCCTGTGCTATCTCGCGCTCTCCAATGAATCTGTCATTGCGCACAATGTATTGCATATTATATTTCACGCCCGGTTCATCTTATATCACACTTTTTGGTGCACAGTTTATACCATATACTATATCTAGTTTTCGTTTTCTAAGGACTAAGTTACCCTTTTCACGGGCATTACATTTTACAATGGGGGTGGAGGGTCAGGGGGTGTTTCTGCTAAGTGAGCCCGGAGTCACAGTCACAAACGTCCTCTTCTTCCTGAATAAAAGTGAGATTATGCTGCATTCTTTTTCATATTTTAAGTAGTTCGCACAGACACACATTTTAAAAACAATAAAGTTCCTAATACCCACCTTCTCTGAACAGTTAGCTTGCTGCCCCATCCACCTCCTCCCTATCCTCTGTTGTCTGAATCCATGGACTAGCCTCCTCCCTCCTGCCATGCATGGTCTGATGTGCTGCCACTGCCCTCCATTTAGCATGATGTACCAGTCCACTCCTCCTGCCCTCCATTGCCCAATTCTATGGCCCATCATTGACCTCCTGCTTAGCCTCTGTGCTTAGCTTGCTGCCCCTATTCTCCTTCCCCCTGCCCTCCGATGTCTTTGTGCATGCCCCTGCTCCATCCTTTTGCCCACCATGTTCCATGGATCTGCCACTCCTATCTACTGTGAGGGTTCTGTTGAGCTGCCACATCCCTCCCACCTGCCTAGCATTGTCAGATGACTGTAACCTGTCCATGCCACCTCCACCCTGCCTGCCCACATGCCATGCCCCTATCCCCTTCCTCCTATCCCCCATGGTCCATTTTACTGCCACACCCTTCTGCCCTCCCTGGTCTGTTGTGCTGCAACTGCTCCTCCTGCCTGCCCCACGCGGTCTGTTGTGAGGCCCCTTCCCCTGAACTCTCTTGTCTGTGCCCAGGTCCTGACCCTCCCTTCTATCCTCCATGGTCCTTTGTGCATGCCCCTGCACCCTCCTTCTTGCCCATCATAGCCATTGTGCTGCCACTAACCCTCCCGCTTGCCATGCATGGTCTTCTGTGCTGCCATGGCCCCTCCCACCTTCCCTGTGTGGTCAGCTAGCTGCCCCTGACCCCCTCCCACCTTCCCGCCATGGTCTGTGTGTATGCCATCATAGTCTCACTGTTGCTGTCCATGGTGTGTCTTGTTTCTAGTGCCCATCCTGCCTGACCTCCATGGTTATCTTGCTGCTCCTGCCCTGCCCCTTTGCCCCCAGCCCTCTGTTTCCATGTGCAGACCCCTATTCCCTCCCTCCTGGCTTGTCTGTTCCATTGTAATGCCCCATATCCGTCCCTCCTGCCCTTTATGGTCTGTTATGCTGCAGCTTTCTCTCCTGTCTGTCCATTATGGTCAGCTAGCTACCATTGCTTCTTTCCCCTCTGTTCTCTGTTGTCCATGTGCATGGTCCTGTCCCCTCCCTATTGCTTTCTATGGACTGTTGTGCTGCACTCCCGTCCCGCATGCCCTGTGTGGTGTATTGTGCTGCTGCAAACCCTGATGCCTGCCCTGCAGGGTCAGTTTGGTGCACCTCTCCATGTCCCTCCTGTCCTCTGTTATCCGAGTCCATGTCCCTACCGCAATTCCTCCTGCCTACCATGATCCAATGTACCACACTTGCGAACATTTTGAACTTTGTAAGACGGAGATTTTGAAAAAAAAACTAGGGTATTGATTTTCCCCTTTGAGTTACATTGAAAAAGAGGAGATTGTAGACAGGAGACAGATCAAATAAAGCCCATTTGAGCTTAAAAACATTGGACGTTTCCTGGCTGAAATGGGTCTGTTGGCATGTATGGTTGTACTACCACTGCCTCTTCCTTCTGCCCACAATGGTCTGTTATATTGCCACAGCCTCTCTTGCCAGTCCTGTATTGTTGGTTTGTTGCCCCTGCCCCCCTTTCCACTGCCCTCCATAGTCTGTTGTGCTGCCACTGCCCTTCCTGCCTGCCCAGTGTGGTCAAATTGTTGCCTCTGCACGCTCCTACCTGCCTTTTATTTTCAGAGACCGTGCCCCTGGCCTCTGCATCTCAACAGTATCCCAATGAACAACTAGATTGCTAACATTCTATATTTATTACAAAAGTGTGGAACGCCTGACGTCATCTTGATGTAATCAAAACTGTAATACCTAGAGCATTTCCTTTAGAAATTACATAAATTAGAGGGTCTTATTTACATCAAAATTATGGTTAGTGCTCTAAAAAACTAAAATGAGGACATATTTTCTGAGTTTTAAAATAGCGACAAAGAACTTTTAAATTTTTTGTAATCTTTATTTTTTTTTATCCAGTTGACCACTTGTTTAAATGTTGCACCTAGGGGAGAGGATGTGGTGTTACTTCCAGAGCTGCAGACTTTGCAACTGGGGAACCAGGTTGGAGTTTCTGCTTCAGCTCAACATTCTGGGGTTCTGGTCAAATCACTTAATCTCCCCATGTCTACAACCAAAATGAATTTGATCTTGTGTGATGAAACCAATGCTCGTGTAAAGCACTCCAATACCTGATAAGTCTGCACTATATAAAACTGCAAATATACAAAAAATAAGTGTTTTGCACACTTCTGTCATTGGGCTATATGTGGGCTACATCTGGGTGATATTTGTGCTGCATTTGGGCTCTTTTGTCTCTGGTGGCCATCTTGGGAGATTTATTTGTTATGAAGTTTCCTACTTTCCTCATTTGCTGCAGTCTCCTCAGTAGGAAATGCTTTCAGTTTTTTACTTTGATTCCATCAAGAAGGTATTCAGATATGGCACACATTTGCCATAAATTCTGAATGTTAGCACTCTAGTTGCTCATTAGATCACTGTAGTAAAGCTACTGCTCACCACGGAAGTCTGCTGCTGGTATTAAAAGTGCATGTTTCAGTCTGCATATCAGAATTTTTTAATGAAATAGCAGAGGATTTGAGAAGTCACTCAAAATGTGCCCTAATTTTTCTTTCTTCAGCACTAATCATAATTTCTATGGCAAAATGAACCCCCTCATTGTGTTCCTTTTTAAATTAAATGTTTTAAGTGTTACCAGTTTATTCCAATCAAGATGGCTTCAGGTGTGCCATACTTTTGTCATAAGTAAGACGGTAAGCGCTCTAGTTGTTCTTAAGAACACTCTGGGACATTCTCTCATTGGGCTATACTTTGGCTACATCTGGGTGATATTTGGGCTACATTTGGGCTCTTTTGTCTCTGATGGCCATCTTGGGAGATTTATTTGTTATGAAGTTTCCTAATTTCCTCTTTACTGCAGTCTCCTCAGTAGGAAATACTTTTAGTTTTTTACTTTGGTTCCATCAAGAAGGCATTCAGATGTGTCACACATTTGCCATAGATTCTGAATGTTAGCTCTCTAGTTGCTCATTAGATCACTGTAGTAAAGCTACTGCTCACCAGGGAAGTCTGCTGCTGGTATTCAAAGTGCATGTTTCAGTCTGCATGTCAGAATCTTTTTATGAAATAGAAGAGGATTTGAGAAGTCAAAATGTGCCCTAATTTTTCTTTCTGCAGCACTAATCATAATTTCTATGGCAAAATGAACCCCCTCATTTTGTTCCTTTGTAAATTAAATGTTTTAAGTGTTACCACTTTATTCCAATCAAGATGGCTTCAGGTGTGCCATACTTTTGTCATAAGTAAGACTGTTAGAGCTCTAGTTGTTCGTAAGAACACTCTGGGACATTCTGTCATTGAGCTAGACTTGGGCTACATCTGGGTGATATTTGGGCTACATTTGGGCTCTTTTGTCTCTGGTGGCCATCTTAGGAGATTTATTTGTTATGAAGTTTCCTAATTTCCTCATTTACTGCAGTCTCCTCAGTAGGAAATACTTTCAGATTTTTACTTTGGTTCCATCAAGAAGGCATTCAGATGTGTCACACATTTGCCATAAATTCAGAATGTTAGCACTCTAGTTGCTTATTAGATCACTGTAGTAAAGCTACTGCTCACCAGGGGAGTCTGCTGCTGGTAATGAAAGTGCATTTTTCAGTCTGCATGTCAGAATTTTTTAATGAAATAGAAGAGGATTTGAGAAGTCATTCAAAATGTGCCCTAATTTTTCTTTCTGCAGCACTAATCATACTTTCTATGGCAAAATGAACCCCCTCATTGTGTTCCTTTTTAAATTAAATGTTTTAAGAGTTACCACTTTATTCCAATCAAGATGGCTTCAGGTGTGCAATATGTTTGTCATTAGTAGTACTGTTAGCGCTCTAGTTGTTCTTTAGAACACCCTGGGAAGCTGCTGTAGAATACAAAGGAATCAAGTGACAGTCTCTGCCCTTGTTGGATGTACATGTTTTACTGAGAATGTCAGACTTCATTCTCACATGACTGAGAAAGATAATGTGAATTTCCAGAAAATATGCTCTCAGTTTAGCTTATAGATCACCTTCCAAACCTCTGTGGGAAAAGCATGAGAAAACAGTTTTCTCTCAAACATGATTCATGATATCACAGCAGAAGGCTTTTTCACATGGTAAAATCACCTTATAACACACCACAATTCCTAAAATGAGTATGGTACCATCAACAAATGATTTATAATGTAACTAAAGTCTTAAAACCTTCTATTAACTGCAATGCTTTTTAATGAGGTGCTATCATGTATATTGGTCCCAAGATGGCTGCCAGTACTTCTTGGATGAAGTACTGACAGCCAATCAGATCTCACGAGGAGATGTGTGGTTAGGCTCCGCCCAGATATATCTATCTTTTTAACTCTAATTTTCTCAGGAACTACTGAACGGATTTACACCATTTAAAGCAGGAGTCTGAACTGAGGACTACCTCTTTGCCAAATTTGGTGTAATTCCGTTCAGCAGTTCGGGCTGTAGCTGCGTAAACAGGTCCTATGGGAAAATGCATGGTGAAAACGTGTTTTGGGACCCCCCTTTTTTCTCGGCCCCCGCTTGACGAATCACCGTGAAATTATCAGGATAGGAGCGGACCGGAGCTGGCCAAAAGTTTCAAAACTTTTGTGAAGATTCGTCAATCGGCGCCAACGTTATTCCAAATAGAATGTTGCGGATTTCCTATGGAAAATAGGTCCTAACTATAACTACCTACTGGCGACTGCCAGTAGGTAATGTATATATATATATATATATATATATATATATACAAAAAATATTTAAACTTTACAGTAACACACAGTCACTGAATTATGTCATCAGTGATGTCATTTGAGATGTCATCAGTGATGTCATCAGTGAATTCACTGACCATGTCATGAATGATGTAATATGTGATGTCATCAGCAGTGCATTGCGGGGGCGTGAGTTATAGTTAACTGAACTAACTATAACAGCCAAATTTCTCTGGTTTTGTACGAGTGAAATATCCAACTAACTATAACGTCCCTGAAACCTGTGTTTTTTTCAGTGAATTTCAAAGGTTTTTTAAATGCTAATTTCAAACTATGCCTACAGAGGTAGGACATGAGCAGAAAGAGAAGAAAGGCGCAGAAAGAAGCAAGAGATATGCAGAAAGAGGCAACAGAAGTCCAGAAAGACAAAGAAAGGTGCAGAAAGATGCAAAATATGTGCACAAAGAACCAACAGAGGGGCAGGAGGAGGCCTTGTTCCATAGCCATCCTGTGCCCCCAATATTTTGCTGATGGGTACTGGTGGTAACTGCCTAGAGCCAGTGCTACACTAAAAGACACTTAGAATACAGTTAAAACACCTACATACACTAGGGAACCATATGCATTGGGGTACCCCTGTGATTGGCATGACCTCCTCTATAAGGCCCTAGTACATAGTAGGGCAGGGAGATTAAAACTACCTCTAAGTCAGAGGTACAGAAAGATGCTTCTTTAGGTAGTAGTCACGTCTGCAGAGTGGTGGAGAAAGGGTGATGGGCCGCTGACCAGCGCCCAGGAATTCCGCTGCATAGGATTTAGAGGAGGTAGCAGAGGTTTGGCCCCCAAAGTCCCTCAGGAGTAAATTGGACTTAATCCCCCATCCCGTAGTCTGCCAGGAGGGGCGTTTGCAGAGTGGTGGAGAAAGGGGGGCATGTCCTCCTTAGACGTCTTAGCAATCCCACTGTGTGGGACTTACTGCAGGTAACAAGAGGGGTAGTTGGCCCCCAACTACAACCTAAGGGGCCAACTACCCCTCCTATTACCTCCAGGGGGTGCATTTGCAGAGTGCTACAGGGAGGGGGCTGGGCCTCCAGCAAGATGCCGGTTTCTGTTTTCTTTTCTTAAGTTTCCTTTTTTAATGGGAGGGGGCTGTGTGGGACCCCATCCCCGGGGCCTGGCCTCTCCATTGGGGACCATGGCGGGAGCTCCAATGCCCCCACGGTCCCACCAGCTCCCCGCCTCTTGCGGGAGCCGGCATTGATTTTGCACAAGGGGAGCTACTGACATGCAGTTCCCCTTGTGCGAAAGCAATCCTGCTTTGCTTCATTGAAGCAAGAGCAGGTTTACCTGCTCTCGCTTCAATCAAGCAAAGCAGAGTTTGCTATGGTAGGGCAGGAGCCCCATGGCTCCCGCCCTGCCATAGCAAACGGCAATGTCCCGAGGGTGGGCGGTCGCCATGGCCATCAAGGGCTCCAGTAGGGGGGTTTCATGGAACCCTCCCAACTATTTAAAGCCCCAGTGAGGTGGTGGTCCCCAGGGTCCGGGGGTCTGTAACAGACCCCCGTATTTACATACAGAGTGACCTGGGGAGGTGGTGGTCCCTGGGGCAGTGTGGAGGGGCTCCAGCCCCCAACATAATTATTTATTACAGCCCCTGGGAGGTGACGGTCCCCATGGCTTGGGGGGGCCCGCAAGGCCCCCTGCCCTTATTTCAATGAATCCCTGTGGAGGTGGTGGTCCCCGGGGCTGCAGGAACCCCCGCGGGCCCCCGCAAATCAATTTGGCATTGCCCCCGGGACCTGGCCCACCGAGGGCTTTAAAAAACAAAGCGCAAAAGCCCACGCTTTTTTTTATCGTACGGATACGCGCACCCAACAGGAATTCGAACGTCCTTGTGGGACCCCCTGAGCAGGCCTAGGGGGTCAGGGTGTTTCTACCCTGCCCCCTTTTCTTGTTTTTCATCCTTGTTTTACTGTTTTCTTGTGACTCGGTTACAGAGTCACAAGATGGCTGCCAACACTTCTGCTTTGGAGTGTTGGCAGCCAATCAGAGTAAAGCTCGAGCTCGGGAAGAGTCGCGACTCCTCCTCGGTGCTCAGATATCGAAAGTTTTCTTTTCTTAATTTCTCAGGAACTACTAAACGGATTTACACCATTAAAAAAAAGGGCGCTTTCTGAACCAAGATTTACCTTTTTGCCACATTTGTTGTAATTCCGTTCAGCAGTTCGGGTTGTAGCTTTGTCTGAAGTTTCCTATGGAATTAACATGGGGAAAACGTGTTTTGGGACCCCCCTTTTTTCTTGGCTTCCACATGACGAATCACCGCGAAACTTTCAAGACGGGAGCTGACCAGAGCACCCCATTAGTTTTGAAATTTTTTGCGAAGATTCGTCAAACGGCGCCAAAGATATTGTCAAATTAAAAAACTTTTTTCCTATGGAAACTAGGTTCTAAGTATAACTACCTACTGGCGACTGCTAGTAGGTAATATATATATATATCCTTCCAGGTGATTGGGATATTCAAGGCGGAGTTCTTTGCATTTATCACACCAACAAGCTTCTTCGGTGTTAGACGGACCCCTCCTACGTCAGGGCCGAGCGGCAGGAAGCCAGCTTCTGGTGACCCGGGAGAATCTTTTGTTCCTGTTTGGTTCAACTGCGGCAGCCCCCGGACAGCCATACACTTTCCTACCGACATCCGCAGGCAAGTGGGCTCTCAATCAAGTGATCGAGCCCAGCCTTGATGACTGCGAAGGTAGGAGCTGAGGTTACAATCGCCGGTGAAGGAGTGTGCTTGTTGAAGCAGTAAGCGCTATTTAGCTGGCTAACTGCTTTCTGCAATTTTTCATTTGTTTCCTGATATTACTGTGCACCTTGGCCGCCGACGCTGTGAAAAGCCGCGAGGAGGCGGCAGCTGAAATGTTCGATGACTTACTAGTCACCAAATTGTTGCACAATACATCTTCAAATGCTGTCAAAACTGGGAGTTCTGAATTAAAAGACGCATTTAAGCAACTGTAGAAGGCTATGCGTACAGAACAATTGAAGTGGTGGGAGCATAGGTCTCTCGCACGTTACTTGGAGGTGCGGCGTATCCCGCGCAGCCTCCGCATCATGCTGGCCCCAAGTTATGAGAACCCTGACCCAAATATGTTGGCCGAATGGGTGGAATGTAACTTGGACTCTTCGTGTAGGTTAGTGAAAATACTGATAAAGTATGCGGAGAGTGATCGTGCCCCTCTACAAATCAAAATTGATGAACTAAATGAACAAATATCAAAAATGGGTGGGTCAGAATTGAAAAAAAGATATTGTGATGAAATGCATGTTCGTTTAGCCAAAGAAGAAGACATCATAAAAAAGCGCAAGGCGTTTAAATTCCAGAGAGACAAGTTAGACTATCAAAACGGGCAAATCTTTACATTTGCAAAAAAATGTGATTCTTTGAAAAAGGCGCAAATACCGGCACAATCACGAACAGTGCCATCCATTGCAGGTAAAGGAACGTGGAACAGGAGTAAACCCGTTGACCCAGTTGAGACCGGGTGAAATATGATAACAAAACAACAATGTCTCAACCAGTAATCATTAACCCCTTCGCTGTTAGTCCTTTTCCCCCCTGTGCTAAGCCTTTTTTGGGCTATTTGGGGTAGTGCGTCCTTAGACCCCTGTAACTTTTTGACCACATTAGGTATCCATGCCAAATTTGCGTCCTTTTCTTCCAACATCATGGGGATTCTAAAGGTACCCAGGGTTTGTAGATTCCCCCGGAGGGTTCCCAGAAATTAGCCAAAATACAGCAACATTTTGTTTTTTTTGTGAAAAATGGGAAAAACGGGTTGCAAATGAAAGCGTCTGGATTTTTCTCTGCAAATGGTATCAAAAAAGGGTTTGTGGGGCTGAAATCACCATTTCCACAGCTTTTAGTGAATGACAGAATTTTGTCAGAAAACCAAAATGTTTTACACAGTTTTGGCATTTTTCTGGGACATAGCCTATTTTTGCTATTGTTTGTGCTTTCAACCTCCTTCCAGTTAGTGGTAGAAATGGGTGTGAAAGCAATAATGGATCCTGAAAAGCTATACATTTTAGAAAAGTAGATACAATTCTGAATTCAGCAAGGGGTCATTTGTGTAGATCCATCAAGGTTTCTTTATAGAAACTAACAGTTACATATAGGAAAAATTAAAAATTTGTTGAAAAATACAGCCTTTTGTGTCAACGTTTTCACCTGTAACTTCTTCTAATTATGACAGCTCTTTAAAAGCAATACACTGTTACATCCGCTGGACTTTCCTGGTTGTGGGGATATATAGGACTTGTAGGTTCACCAAGAACCCAACGAACCCAGAGTAAAAAACTGAGCAGCAATTTGTAATGGGTTTTTATTATGTTCCGGGTATATAGCAATTATTGTGGGAAAATGTATACATGGAAAAATCGGTATGAAAGACACCTATGTATTTCTGAAATGGGAACAAATTATAGAGTTTAGAAACAGTACATATTTGCACATTTTCGAAATTGGGAATACTCATACTAGCATGAGAATTGTTGGTCATTTTTCAAAATGACTTTTTATTTACACAATGTCTCTCATTTGGAAGGGTGAAATGCATCAAAAATTAATAGGTAATAACAGTTGCTTTACAAGTCTGAACTACCCTAAGTCTCCCGATAAAAGTGGTACCTCACTTGAGTGGGTAGGCATAGTGCCCACGACAGGAAATGGCTGAAAACCCAATGTGAACACACCACATTTTCACAATGAAAATTTGCACTTTTTTTGCGAAGTGTCTAGCTGCAGTTTTTAAACACTAGCTCTGCGGTCACCTAGGGAAACCTAGAAAACCTATACATTTTTTAAAACTAGACACCCAGGGGAATCCAGGATGAGGTGACTTGACTGCCTCCCACCATGTTCTGTTACCCAGAATCCCTTGCAAACCTAAAATATTGTCAAAAAAACCACATTTTCCCCACATTTCTGCGGTGGAAAGTTCTGGAATTTGCGTGCATCTGCAAATTTCCACCCGCCCCGTGTTCTTACGTGAAAAATGGTACCTCACTTGTGTGGGTCGGCCTAGTGCCCCCGATAGGAAACGGCGCAAAATGCAACATGGACACACCTCAATTTCGCAGTGAAAAATGACCCTTTTTTGGCAAAGTGCTTAGCTGTAGTTTGTGAACCCTAGCTCCGCCGGCACCTTGGGAAACCTACTAAACCTATAAAAAAAATTTAAACTAGACACCCAGGGGAATCCAGGATGTGGTCACTTGACTGCCTCCCACCAGGTTCTGTTACCCAGAATCCCTTGCAAACCTAAAAAATTGACAAACAAAACACATTTTCCCCATATTTCTGTGGTGGAAAGTTCTGGAATCTGCGTGGATCCACAAATTTACATCCACCTTGCGTTCCCCAAAGTCTTACGAGAAAAATGGTACCTCACTTGTGTGGGTCGGCCTAGTGTCCGCGACAGGAAACGGCGCAAAACGCAACGTGGCCACACCTCAATTTCGCAGGGAAACATGACCCTTTTTTGGCAAAGTGCTTAGCTGTATAGCTGTAGTTTGTGAACCCTAGCTCTGCCGGCACCTACGGAAACCTAGCAAACCTATACATTTTTTAAAACTAGACAGCAAGTGGAATCCAGGATGGGGTGACTTGACTGCCTCCCACCAAGGTCTGTTACCCAGAATCCCTTGCAAACCTAATAAATTGTCAAAAAAAAAGATTTTCCCCACATTTCTGTGGTTGAAAGTTCTGGAATCTGCGTGGATCCACAGAATTCCACCCACCCCGCATTCTCCAAAGTCCTACGAGAAAAATGGTACCTCACTTGTGCGGGTCGGCCTAGTGCCCGCATCAGGAAACAGCGCAAAACGCAATGTGGTCACACCTCAATTTCGCAGTGAAAAATGACCCTTTTTTGGCAAAGTGCCTAGCTGTAGTTTTTGAACCCTAGCTCTGCCGACACCTTGGGAAACCTACCAACCCCACACATTTCTGAAAACTAGACACCCGGCGGCTTCCAGGGAGGTATGGCTTGCATGGATCCCCCAACGTTTCCTTACCCAGAATCCCCTGCAAACCTCAATTTTAGCTGAAAAAAATCACTTTTTTCACACATTTTTGTGGGGGAAAGTTATGGCATCACCGGGCTCACACAAATTTTCCACCACCCAGCGTTCCCCCAGGTCTCCCGATAAAAATGGTGCCTCACTTGTGTGGGAGGCCCAAGTACCCGCGACAGGCAAGGGCCCAAAACGTAGTGAGGCGACATCAAAATTGCCTATCTGAAAACCTATCTGAAAACCACCTGGTTTTGCAAGGGGGTCACCTGGGTTTTTGCCCCCGTACTCGGCGGCCATCTAGGGAAACCTACCAGACCCACACGTTTCTGAAAACTAGACACCCAGCGGCTTCCAGGGAGGTATGGCTTGCATGGATCCCCCAACGTTTCCTTACCCAGAATCCCCTGCAAACCTCAATTTTAGCTGAAAAAATCACTTTTTTCACACATTTTTGTGTGGGAAAGTTGAAGCATCACTGGGCTCACACAAATTTCCCACCACCCAGCATTCCCCAAGGTCTCCCGATAAAAATGGTGCCTCACTTGTGTGGGAGGCCCAAGTACCCACAACAGGCCAAAGTATTATCAACAAAATGCAGCATCCGAAGCAAAAGTAAATACCGATCATGGGTCATAATCGCAGGAAATATGGCCGTTGCCATCAAGGGACTGGTAGACCAATATGAAGCCATGGATGGCTTCCTTATCAAGCCCATCAAAAAAGTCAAACCCAAAAACTTCTCCATCTCATCCAGATTTGTGGGAGTCCACCGGGTAGCTCTAGAGTGGGGCTTAAGTGTGGCACTGTGGTCCCTCAAAAACTGTTCAGCATACAAATTAGTCTGCTCAACAATCTCAGCCAAAAATACATCATCCATAAACAACTGAAAGAACTGTATAGGCAAAAAAATTCACAATCCACTCTACACCCTGCATCCACACTAAAGGCAGGTAAAGCCGACTGCACTATGTTAGGATCAACCCAGAGTCCAGCAATTCCAGTTGGAAGCCTTGCAGCCTCAGGCTGCAATACCGATGTCTCTTGCTGCACCATTGGCACATCAGTGTCCCCCTCTAAAACAGGCACTTCATCCGCACTGGGAGTACCTTCATCCGCACTGAGAGAATCTTCATCATCCGATGATGCCATGTGGAGAGAAAACTCATTGCCTGAATCTTCCCCTCCCTCCTCTCCCTCAGTCTCATAATCCTGCTCAGAGGAAGATTCAAGCAGCATACCAACAACCTGCTGAGCAGTCATTCTACGGCTAGCCATAATCCTTACTAATAACGGTAACTTGTCAAACAAGTCACAACAACAAACACTTTGAAAAATAAGTAATAGACAAAATGCGTCTATCAGAAAGACCTATATACTCCAAAACGATACCACTCACTTGCCAGAATCAGCTAGACTCACCACCACCTACTCTGCACAGACACAGTGAGGATCAACAATATCCCACTAAAAAAGAAAAAGAATAGAAAATTTCATGCTCAAAACACTACCTATATATGCTGCCATTATGACACCACTTGCAAAAAAAATCATTCATGCATGACAATAATACTCATTTGGAGTAAATACAACAAAAAAGTTTTTCTTACCAAAAAAATGCAACTACGCAAAACTACAGAACAACCACTGCCGAAACCGCAAACAGGAATCAAAAGCTTTACACTAGAATAAAAAGGAAAAATAAAACATTACAATCACATATGCAAATAATACACTAGCCCACAAGCTATCCACCAGCCAAGAAAAGGTGGTAGGTGGGCCTAAAAGAATAAGGCCAATCTGCCCCCACAGGGAGCAGAAACAGGCCAAAAATTCACCCTCAAAAAGGGGGAGCAACCCTTGCCCAAGGGGTCACTCCCCAACACCAACATTTAAAAAGCCCTGGTGTCTACTGGCTTCTGCCCCCCTAGGGGACAGATGGGCATGAAAACATATGGCCAATCTGCCCCCAAAGGGGCAGAAATGACCACAATAATTACCCGATAAAGGGGAGCGACCATTGCCCAAGGGGCCGCTCCCAACAACACTAAAGCAAACACAGGTGGCCTAGTGGGCATACAATAAAATTAGTTGCTTATTTGGTCGATCTGCCTATCCAGGGGATCAGAAACGGCCAAAATAAATGCTTCCCAAAGGGGAGTGACCCTTGCTGAAGGGGCTGCTCCCCAAAAACATATTGCTCCCCCAAAGGGAGCAACCCTTGCCCAAGGTGCCGCTCCCTGATACACAAATTACATTTTTTTTTTTAAAACCCTGGTGGCCCAGTGAGCACACATACTTTTTTTTTTTTTTAATAACCACATCTGCCCCCTACACATATTGCCCCCCCCCCAGGAGACAACCCTTGCCCAAGGGGCTGCTCACTGACACACAACGCATATTAAAAAAAAATAAAAACCCTGGTGGCCCAGTGGGCCCTAACTAATTATTTATTTTTAAAATCAAGGCATCTGCCCCTCCCCCCAAAGAACCAACTAAACACATTTCTCCCCTAAGGGCAGCGACCCTTGCCCAAGGGGCCGCGCCCCGAAACAAATTGGCCTTTGAGACCCAAAAAAATCATTGGTGGCCCTGTGGGCACAAATATATATATATATATATTTTTTTCCTCGGATCTGCCCCCCCAAGAGGGGCAGATCAAAGTAAATAAATTTCACCCCCAATGGGAGCAACCCACGCCCAAGGGGCCGCTCCCCGAAACAAAATGGGCATTGAGAAAAAATAAAAATCATTGGTGGTCCAGTGGGCACAAATATATATATATATATATATATATATATATGTACTGCAATGCGGCTTGGATGCGGATCGCTCAGCAGCGGGTGCGAGTGTTGGGCCAAGCCAGCGGCCAAGAATCAATTTTGCAACAAACGACGCTCGCACTCAGGAACCTTGCAAGTATTTTATTCTATTTTATTCTTAACAGAGTACCCTTCTGTTACACCGACGCGTTTCAGCCATGAACAAGGCCGACATGGCTGAAACGCGTCGGTGTAACAGAAGGGTACTCTGTTAAGAGTAAAATACTTGCAAGGTTCCTGAGTGCGAGCGTCATTTGTTGCAAAAAAAAAAATATATATATATATATATATATATTCACTGAAAATACCATAGGTTTCAGGCCTGATATAGTTAGGAATTAGCATTTAAAAAACCTTAGAAATTCACTGAAAAAACAATAGGTTTTAGGGGTGTTTTAATTAGCTGGACATTTCACTCGAACAAAACCATTGAAATTGCTCCGATATAGTTAGTTGTACTAACTACATCTCGCGCGCCCGCAATCCACTGCTGATGATGTCACATATTACATCATTCATGACATGGTCAGTGACATCACTGATGACATGTCAAATGACATCCCTGATGACATCACTGATGACATCGTCCACGTGACAATCAGATACACCTCATCATACACTAGTATAACCTTTCATCACTCACTGTAAAATAGAGAGTGCCAGATTTAAAACCATTGACACACCAATACAAGTTTCTAAACACCCACTCAGTGATTCCTAGATCTATACACACATCTAATCACTTACCTATAGATTCACTCATACATGCTGTCAATGATCAATAGAACACTATTAAATATACTTATACACCTATATCAACATTACACACCAGCACACATCCTAATCACTTATGAAGTCATCCTATTCACTTATGCAAACAATGGATCATACTTACTTTTACTTAGCTATACACTTATAAAAACACCACTTCATCTATTCATATAGATAATAACTTATCCTTAGTGTGTTATAAAAACACTATTGCAACTATACAGTTATCCATACAGTCACTCATACAATCACTGAGTCTTATGTATACTTATTTATATACAGCAACTGACACATACACTGGCTTTTATTTTTCTAGTTTGTTGGACATGTACCATTGAGACATATATTGGCTCATCGCCACACCCATAAAGATATTCACTCACCCAAATAACTGTTATAACATGTAGGTTTAACTTCAGATACCTACTGAATCAACTATTCACACATCTTTGGGCAGTCACACACCCCCCACCGAACCATACACACACTCACTCTCCCATACAAATACTCAGTTAACTAATCAATAAATAATATAGACTTTCACGTAGCTAGTAACCAACTGGTGCAGCAGTTTACACAACAACTGACAAAGTGATACAGATATTCACACAGTTTTGTCCCTATCCAATATATTTAGTGAGACACTATAAATAAGTCAAGTAAACAGTCAATCACACTGCTACTAAATCCTCCATCCAGATATTTATATTTATATATCCACCCATTCTTCAATGCAAATTGCTATATATATATATATATATTCACTGAAAAAACCATAGGTTGCAGGGGTGTTATAGTTAGCTGGACTTTTCACTTGTACAAAACCATTGAAATTCCCCCGTTATAGTTAGTTCAGCTAACTATAACTTGCGCGCCCGCAATGCACTGCTGATGACGTCACATATTACATCACTCATGACATGGTCAGTGACATCACTCATGACATCACTGATGACATCTCAAATGACATCACTGATGACATCACTGATGACATCATCCAGTGAATGTGTGTTTTTCTGAAAATTAAATATGTTTTATATATGTATATCTCAAGGTCGATGGAAGAATAAATGGGTATATAAGTGTCTAAATGGATGATTTGTTTTTGAAAAATGGATTGTGTAACTGACTGATTAAGTGTATCATAGTGAATACATGGCTTAGTGAGTAATGTTTAAATATGTAAATATCTGTATCAGTCTCTCACTTTGTGTAGAAGTGGCTGCATGGGTTGGTGAGTAGCTACATGGGTGTCTATATAGGTTATTAGTTGGTTTTTTGAGTATCAGTCTGAGTGTCTGCATGGTTCGGTGGGGGGTATTACGTAGTGCATAGGTGCATGAATGAGTGACTCACTGTTTGTATGTGTTGAACACAGCATGTGTGCAGGACTGTATGGGTGGATGAGTGTGTGTATGGGTGTGTTAGTGAGTGAATGACTGTCTCAATAGTGTCTTTATGAGTAACTACATATGTTTTAAACTAGTATATGTGACTATTGGTGTATATATGTGAGTATATGTGAGAGTGAGAGATTGAAAGAGTTCCTGTATGAATAAGTATGTGTTTCTATAAGTGATTGTTTAAAAGACTAAGTATGTGTAAGTTTCCGTAGAAGTAAGTGTGGTGGTGTGTGTATAACTGTATATGCAAGTAAATGTATGTTTGATTCTTTATTAGCATGAGTGACTATGTGTGTGAGTAACTCTATGGATGAGTGGCATTGTGTAACAGGATGTATAGGTGTATGAGTACATATGATGAGTGAGTACATATATGAGTGACTGTATAGGACTGTTGGTGAATGAGTGGATGTGTATGTGGATCTTAGAATTACTGAAGAGGTTGTTGTAACTGGTATTGGTATGTCCATTGTTTTGAAAATTTTAGTCTCTATTTCTGAATGTGTGTATCAAAGGTTATATTAGGGTGAGAGGAGGTCTGCCACTCTATCACAAGGATGATGTCATCAGTGATGTCACCAGTGATGTCATTTGAGATGTCATCAGTGATGTCATGAGTGATGTCACTGACCATGTCATGAGTGATGTAATATGTGACGTCATCAGCAGTGCATTGCGGGCGCGCGAGTTATAGTTAGCTGAACTAACTATAACGGGGGAATTTCAATGGTTTTGTACAAGTGAAAAGTCCAGCTAACTATAACACCCCTGAAACCTATGCTTTTTCAGTGAATTTCTGAGGTTTTTTAAATGCTAATTCCTAACTATGACGTGCCTGAAACCTATGGTTTTTTCTGTGAATTTCAAAGGTTTTTTAAATGCTAATTTCTAACTATGCCTACAGAGATAGGACATGTGAAGAAAGAAGAAAAAATGCACAGAAAGAAACAAAAGAAGTGCAGAAAGAAGCAACAGAAGTCCTCAAATACGAAGATAAGTGCAGGAAGAAGGATAACGTGCAGAAAGAACAAAAAGAAGAGCAGAAAGAAGCCTTGTTGCAAAATCATCCTGTACCCTCAACTTTTTCAGACGGATACTGGTGGTAACTGAGTCTGACTAACCAGTCCTAGAGCCAGTGCTATGTTAAAAGACACTTAGAATACAGTGAAAACACCTATATACACTAGGGAACATTATGCGTTGGGGTCCCCCTGTGATTAGCATGACCTCCTCTGTAAGCCCCTAGTATATAATAGGGCATGGGGATTAAAACTACCTCTTAAAACAGGCCACAGGGCGTTTTTGTACACGTTAACTCAGGCCCCGTCCCCTCCCTTCACCACTGTGTAAACACGCCCTGTGTCCAATTTTAGTTGGGAGATTAAGTTCATTTGAATCCTGAGGGTCCCTAGGGTCCAACTAGCCCACTAGGTACCTCCAGTAAGTGCCACAGAGCTGCGTTGCAGAGAGGTGTAAAAAGTGGCACGGCCTGGACCACCTCTTTGCAATGCAGCTCAGTGGCGCTTACTGGAAGCACTTGGTGGGCTAGTTAGCCCCCAGGGGCCCTCAGTATTGAAGGGAAATTATATCCCCAATTTAAAACGTGCCATAGTGCGTGTTTGCACACGTCACCTCAGGCCCCGTCCCCTCCCTTCACCACTGTGTAAACGCGCCCTGTGGCTGTTCTAAGTTGAGAGATTAAGTCCCCTTGAATCCTAAGGGTCCCTAGGGTCAAACTAGACCACTAGGTACCTCCAGTAAGCGCCACAGAGCTGCGTTGCAGAGAGGTGTAAATAGGGGCTTGGCCTCAGAACACCTGTCTGCAGCGCAGCTCCCTGGCGCATACTGGAGATGCCTATTGGGGGCGCGTTTGCAGAGTGCTGCACGGAGGGGGTATGGCCTCAGGCACAACGCCAGTCTTTTATTTATTTTAATTTTTTAAGAAGGGGGCTGTGTGGTTCCCCTTCTTATTCTAATTTATAGGCCCTGATGACCCCATCCCCCAGGGCCTGTCTCCTAATTATATTTTTTTGACCCCAATCCCCAGGGCCGGCCACTGTTTTTTATTATTTTTAAAAAATATATATTTATAGACACACCTAGGACATGCTGGACAAACCGTACGTACCTATCACCATGACGATTTGCGTGATATTCATTAAAAGGCGACTATGCATGCAATGAATCCCCGTGGAATGTATTTACACCACTAGTAAAGCTCTGACATATCTGATGCCCTACCGTGCCTAATGCCGGTAGACACCCTTGTCGTTTATTTATACAAACATGGGTAGCTATTGACGGGCACATTTAATACACATGCACACCAAGCCATTCAAAAAGGATTCGACAAAAATTCGACCAAAACTATGTAAGAAACCCCCCTCACGGTTAATAAAACACACATCCACTGCCGGATGTGTAATACTTTTTATTTTACTCTCTGGAAAGGGGATGAACATCACTTGGGAGTCACAGCGCGCTCCTGACAGAGCCCAATGCTGTGTTACACCCACCATTGCCTGCCGAGTGCCACACACCTCTGTGTTGTATTCCACTAGCTAGTGCATATCCTATGACACTCTCTAGCCCATGTGCACTGTAACACCACCCCGTGAATATGTCATGCCACACTTGTCTTCGCACGGGTTATATTGCCCCATCTAATGTGCCTTCCTCGATGCCTATGTTATAACGCACAGTGCTATGTCATACATATTATAATCTGGGATCCATATCTTTGTCACAGTGCATATGCAACGTTACACTCCCCAGCACATATTTTATATTACAACTTTAGAGACTAGTTAGGTTACACAACACTGCCCTGTGCATATTACGCTCCAAGGCGCATATCGCATAGCACGCGCTAGTGCCTGTGCTATCTCGCGCTCTCCAATGAATCTGTCATTGCGCACAATGTATTGCATATTATATTTCACGCCCGGTTCATCTTATATCACACTTTTTGGTGCATAGTTTATACCATACACTATATCTAGTTTTCATTTTCAATCGTGCTCTCAGGACTATGTTCTATATAACACTGTGTTCACCTACCCTTTTCACGGGCATTACATTTTGCGATAGGGGGTGGAGGGTCAGGGGGTGTTTCTGCCAAGTGAGCCCGGAGTCACAGTCACAAACGTCCTCTTCTTCCTGAATAAAAGTGAGATTATGCTGCATACTTGTTCATATTTTAAGTAGTTCGCACAGACACAATGTTTTAAAACCAATAAAGTTCCTAATACCCGCCTTCTCTGAACAGTTAGCTTGCTGCCCCATCCCCCTCCTCCCTATCCTCTGTTGTGTGAATCCATGAACTAGCCTCCTCCCTCCTGCCATGCATGGTCTGATGTGCTGCCACTGCCCTCAATTTAGTATGATGTACCAGTCCACTCCTCCTGCCCTCCATTGCCCAATTCTATGCCCCATCATTGACCTCCTGCTTAAACTCTGTGCTTAGCTTGCTGCCCCTATTCTCCTTCCCCCTGCCCTCCGATGTCTTTGTGCATGCCCCTGCTCCATCCTTTTTGCCCACCATGTTCCATGGACCTGCCACTCCTATCTACTCTGAGTGTTCTGTTGAGCTGCCACTCCCCTCCCACCTGCCTAGCATTGTCAGATGACTGTAACCTGTCCCTGCCACCTCCACCCTGCCTGTCCACATGCCATGCCCCTATCCTCTTCCTCCTGTCCTACAGGGTCCATTGCACTGCCACACTCTTCTGCCCTCCCTGGTCTGTTGTGCTGCAACTGCTCCTCCTGCCTGCCCCGTGTGGTCTGTTGTGAGGTCCCTTCCCCTGAACTTTCTTGTCTGTGCACAGGTCCTGACCCTCCCTTCTATCCTCCATCGTCCTTTGTGCATGCCCCTGCACCCTCCTTCTTGCCCATCATAGCCATTGTGCTGCCACTAACCCTCCCACTTGCCATGCATGGTCTTCTGTGCTGCCATGGCCCCTCCCACCTTCCCTGGGTGGTCAGTTAGCTGCCCCTGACCCCCTCCCACCTTCCCTCCATGGTCTGTGTGAATGCCATCACAGTCTCACTGTTGCTCTTCATGGTGTGTCTTGCTTCTAGTGCCCATCCTGCCTGACCTCCATGGCTATCTTGCTGCTCCTGCCCTGCCCCCTTGCCCCCAGCCCTCTGTTTACATGTGCAGACCCCTACTCCCTCCCTCCTGGCTTGTCTGTTCCATTGTAATGCCCCTGATCCGTCCCTCCTGCCCTTTATGTTCTGTTATGCTGCAGCTTTCTCTCCTGTCTGTCCATTATGGTCAGCTAGCTACCATTGCCTCTTGCCCCTCTGTTCTCTGTTGTCCATGTGCATGGTCCTGTCCCCTCCCTCTTGCTTTCTATGGATTGTTGTGCTGCACTCCCGTCCTGCATGCCCTGTGTGGTGTATTGTGCTGCTGCAAACCCTGATGCCTGCCCTGCAGGATCAGTTTGGTGCACCTCTCCATGTCACTCCTGTCCTCTGTTATCCAAGTCCATGTCCCTATCCCATTTCCTTCCATGATCCAATGTACCATACTTGCAAACATTTTGAACTTGGTAAGAGGGAGATTTTGAAAAAAATCTGGGGTATTGATTTTCCCCTTTGAGTTACATTGAAAAAGAGGATATTGTAGACAGGAGACAGTCAAATAAAGCCCATTTGAGCTTAAAAACATTGGACGTTTCCTGGCTGAATCGGGTCTGTTGGCATGTATGGTTGTACTACCATTGCCTCTTCCTTCTGCCCACAATGGTCTATTACATTGCCACAGCCTTGAAGGAGGGTAGATTTTGTATCACAGGGGGCCCCTGGCCCGTTCTGTCCACACCTGAAGTATGAGACCCTTGTCCTTGCCCTGCCAGCCGCATTTGTAGGCCGTATTAAATTGACCAGCGGGTCCTGTGTTGCTATATAATTATCCTGAGACATCCTTACCACTCAGCCAGCATAAAACCCCTGTGTAGGCCCTTCTGTTCAATATGTAGGCCTCTTTGTTAAATTGACCATAGCTCTGCAATTTTAGTGTATAGCAGTCTGAAGGCAGGTCAGCGAGGCCTTCTGCTCCAAACTAGTAGCCCCCACCCTACCCGAGTGCTCCGTGCTCGGTATCAAAGTTCAACATCCCCCTGAAGCTGTCGATATACAGTAGGCTGCATCCTGGACTGGTACTTGCTTCCTGGGCAGGTTTCCCGCTTTTAAGGAAGTGGCAACCGCAGAGCGTCAAGTTAGGAGAACTGAGAAGATTTTATACATGAATATATTGAATTCCCGTACAATACCCATTATTTTCTGCTTGCTCTATGGAACTTACGATAAGCGATTGGCCTGAGAGACTGACCTTTTCACCCAGTCCATTGTCAGCATTAAGTGGGTAAATGACGAAATGTCTGGTAAAATCTGCAGACGAAGCTTTTGGGTAGCATACGTAGGTAGATGTAGCGTGCAAAGGAGCCCACAAAATGATAGAAAAAGGGAGCACCCACAGATATCGAGGGACTACCTCGCCGTCTGTATGTAGGTTAACAGGCTGTGCAGGTTTTCCCCAAGAGCTGGGAGCTCTTGTCTTCCTCTGCTTAAAATGTCTTGCTCTGCTTTGCTTGAAGTATCTTATTCTATTTTACCTATATGAAATGTCATGTTATGTTTAACCATTGTTCTCTTTACTTTTGCATTTAAAAGATTTTGTATTGTAATTGCAGGAATGCTTGCTCTAAGAGTAAACGTGAGTGTTCCTAGGTAACATTTTCCTTGGTGTAACTTGTTTCTCATGATGCATTTATAGATGTGTTTTCTCTCTCTCTCTGTCAGTACATTAATTGAGATACAGAGAATATCATGACAGCTGTATGATTATCTGGATTCTGTATTTTGTACTTTATGTCTCTATTCTGCGGTTTCTTTGAAGTTGCATCTTCTCATTAAACTGCCATTGTATTCTGCCTCCAATTCCATGTCTCATATGTCTGTTTTCTTCATTTTTGGAGCAAGCGTTCCTAGGCACCCCGGCTCAAATTAAGGTGCCCCTTTTGTCCCTGACTCACTCTCCTGCTCAGCTCTGTGGTGGCTCCCGGGGCTCTGGGGACCGCCCCTAGCTTCCTTGACCCGTAATAGATCTTCCCTCCAACAGCCTCTCTTGCAAGTCCTGTATTGTTGGTTTGTTGCCCCTGCCCCCCTTTCCACTGCCCTTCATAGTCTGTTGTGCTTCCACGGCCCTTCCTGCCTGCTCAGTGTGGTTAAATTGTTGCCTTTGCACCCTCCTACCTGCCTTCAATTTTCAGAGTCCGTGCCCCTGGCCTCTGCCTCTCAACAGTATCCTAATGAACAACTGGATTGCTAACATTCTATATTTATTACAAAAGTGTAGAACGCCTGACATCATCTTGATGTAATCAAAACTGTAATACCTAGAGCATTTCCTTTAGAAATTACATATATGAGAAGGTCTTATTGGCATCAAAATTATGGTTAGTGCTCTAAAAGACTAAAATAAGGACATATTTTCTGAGTTTTCAAATAGCGACAAAGCACTTTTAAATTATTTGTTATCTTTATGTTTTTTTATCCAGTTGACCACTTGATTAAATGTTGCACTTAGGGGAGAGGATGTGGTGTTACTTCCAGAACTGCAGACTTTGCAACTGGGGAACCAGGTTGATGTTTCTGCTTCAGCTCGACATTCTGTGATTCTGGTCAAATCACTTAGTTTCCCCATGTCTACAACCAAAATGAATTTGTTCTTGTGTGATGTAACCAATGCTCATGTAAAGCACTCCAATACCTGACAAGTCTGCACTATATAACACTGCAAAAACACAAAATTATAAGTGTTTTGCACACTTCTGTCATTGGGCTATATTTGGGCTACATCTGGGTGATTTTGGGCTACATTTGGGCTCTTTTGTCTCCGGTGGCCATCTTGGGAGATTTATTTGTTATGAAGTTTCCTAATTTCCTCATGTACTGCAGTCTCCTCAGTAGGAAATGCTTTCAGTTTTTTACTTTGATTCCATCATGAAGGTATTCAGATATGTCACACATTTGCCATACATTCTGAATGTTAGCACTCTAGTTGCTCATTAGATCACTGTAGTAAAACTACTGTTCACCATGGAAGACTGCTCCTGGTATTAAATGTGCATGTTTCAGTCTGCATGTCAGAATTTTTTAATGAAATAGAAGAGGATTTGAGAAGTCACTCAAAATGTGCCCTCATTTTCTTTCTTCAGCATTAATCATAATTTTTATGGCAAAATGAACCCCCTCATTGTGTTCCTTTTTAAATTAAATGTTTTAAGTGTTACCAGTTTATTCCAATCAAGATGGCTTCAGGTGTGCCATACTTTTGTCATAATGAAGACAGTAAGCGCTCTAGTTGTTTTTAAGAACATTCTGGGACATTCTGTCATTGGGCTATACTTGGGCTACATCTGGGTGATATTTGGGCTACATTTGGGCTCTTTTGTCTCTGGTGGCCATCTTGGGAGACTTCTTTGTTATGAAGTTTCCTAATTTCCTCATTTACTGCAGTCTCCTCAGTAGGAAATACTTTCAGTTTTTTACTTTGATTCCATCAAGAAGGCATTCAGATGTGTCACACATTTGCCATAAATTCAGAATGTTAGCACTCTTTTTGCTCATTAGATCACTGTAGTAAAGCTACTGCTCACCAGGGAAAACTGCTGCTGGTATTGAAAATGCATGTTTCAGTCTGCATGTCAGAATTTTTTAATGAAATAGAAGAGGATTTGAGAAGTCACTCAAAATGTGCCCTAATTTTTCTTTCTGCAGCACTAATCATACTTTTTATGGAAAAATGAACCCCCTCATTTTGTTCCTTTTTAAATTAAATGTTTTAAGAGTTACCACTTTAATCCAAGCAAGATGGCTTCAGGTGTGCCATACGTTTATCATAAGTAGGGCTGTTAGCGCTCTAGTAGTTCTTTGGAACACTCTGGGAAGCTGCAGTAGAACACAAAGGAATCAACTGACAGTCTCTGCCCTTGTTGGATGTACATGTTTTACTGAGAATGTCAGACTTCATTCTCACATGACTGAGAAAGATAATGTGAATTTACAGAAAATAAGCTCTCAGTTTAGCTTATAGATCACCTTCCAAACCTCTGTGGTAAAAGCATGAGTAAATATTTTTCTCTCAATCATGATATCCCAGCAGAAGGCTTTTTCACATGGTGAAATCACCTTAGAACATACCACAATTCCTAAAATGAGTATGGTACCATCAACAAATGATTTATAATGTAACTAAAGTCTTAAAACCTTCTATTAACTGCAATGCTTTTTAATGAGGTGCTATCATGTATATTGGTCCCAAGATGGCTGCCAACACTTCTTGGATGAAGTGCTGACAGCCAATCAGATCTCAGGACGAGATGTGTGGTTAGGCTCCGCCCACATATATATATGCTTTTAAATGCTATTTTCTCAGGAAATACTGAACAGATTTACACCAGACCTGCAAAAGGCACTTCCTTGACCTTATGGCTACCTCTCTGCCAAATTTCAAGGAATTCTGTTCAGCCGTTCGGGCTGTAGCTGTGTCTAAAGGTCCTATGGAAAAATGCATGGGAAAAACGTGTTTTGGGACCCCCCTTTTATCTCAGCCCCCGCTTGACGAATCACCCCGAGACTTTCAGGGTAGGAGCGGAGCGCAGCGCCCCACCTATTTTGAAAATTTTGCGAGGATTCGTCGACCGGCGCCAAAGTTATTCAAAATAGAATGTTGCGGTTTTCCTATGGAAACAGGGTCCTAACTATAACTACCTACTGGCGACCGCCAGTAGGTAATATATATATATATATATATATATATATATATATATATATATATATATATATATATATATTTATATATATTCTCTGAAAAAAACATAGGTTTCAGGGGTGTTATAGTTAGCTGGACTTTTCACTTGTACAAAACCATTGAAATGCCCCCGTTATAGTTAGTTCAGCTAACTATAACTCGCGCGCCCGCAATGCACTGCTGATGACGTCACATATTACATCACTCATGACATGGTGAGTGACATCACTCATGACATCACTGATGACATCTCAAATGACATCACTGATGACATCACTGATGACATCATCCAGTGAATGTGTGTTTTTCTGAAAATTAAATATGTTTTATATATGTATATCTCAAGGTCGATGGAAGAATAAATGGGTATGTAAGTGTCTAAATGGATGATTTGTTTTTGAAAAATTGATTGTGTAACTGACTGATTAAGTGTATCATAGTGAATACATGGCTTAGTGAGTAATGTTTAAATATGTAAATATCTGTATCAGTCTCTCACTTTGTGTATGAGTGGCTGCATGGGTTGGTGAGTAGCTACATGGGTGTCTATATAGGTTATTAGTTGGTTTTTTGAGTATCAGTCTGATTGTCTGCATGGTTCGGTGGGGGGTATTACATAGTGCATAGGTGCATGAATGAGTGACTCACTGTTTGTATGTGTTGAACACAGCATGTGTGCAGGACAGTATGGGTGGATGAGTGTGTGTATGGGTGTGGTAGTGAGTGAATGACTGTCTCAATAGTGTCTTTATGAGTAACTACATATGTTTTAAACTAGTATATGTGACTATTGGTGTATATAAGTGATTATATGTGAGAGTGAGAGATTGAAAGAGTTCCTTTATGAATAAGTATGTGTTTCTATAAGTGATTGTTTAAAAGACTAAGTATGTGTAAGTTTCCGTAGAAGTAAGTGTGGTGGTGCGTGTATAACTGTATATGCAAGTAAATGTATGTTTGATTCTTTATTGGCATGAGTGACTATGTGTGTGAGTAACTCTATGGATGAGTGGCATTGTGTAACAGGATGTATAGGTGTATGAGTACATATGATGAGTGAGTACATGTATGAGTGACTTTATAGGACTGTTGGTGAATGAGTGGATGTGTATGTGGATCTTAGAATTACTGAAGAGGTTGTTGTAACTGGTATTGGTATGTCCATTGTTTTTAAAATTTTAGTCTCTATTTTTGAATGTGTGTATCAAAGGTTATATTAGGGTGAGAGGAGGTCTGCCACTCTATCACAAGGATGATGTCATCAGTGATGTCATCGGTGATGTCATTTGAGATGTCATCAGTGATGTCATGAGTGATGTCACTGACCATGTCATGAGTGATGTAATATTTGACGTCATCAGCAGGGCATTGCGTGCGCGCGAGTTATAGTTAGCTGAACTAACTATAACGGGGGAATTTCAATGGTTTTGTACATGTGAAAAGTCCAGCTAACTATAACACCCCTGAAACCTATGTTTTTTTCAGTGAATTTCTGAGGTTTTTTAAATGCTAATTCCTAACTATAACGTGCCTGAAACCTATGGTTTTTTCTGTGAATTTCAAAGGTTTTTTAAATGCTAATTTCTAACTATGCCTACAGAGATAGGACATGTGAAGAAAGAAGAAAAAATGCACAGAAAGAAACAAAAGAAGTGCAGAAAGAAGCAACAGAAGTCCTCAAATACGAAGATAAGTGCAGGAAGAAGGATAACGTGCAGAAAGAACAAAAAGAAGAGCAGAAAGAAGCCTTGTTGCAAAATCATCCTGTACCCTCAACTTTTTCAGACGGATACTGGTGGTAACTGAGTCTGACTAACCAGTCCTAGAGCCAGTGCTATGTTAAAAGACACTTAGAATACAGTGAAAACACCTACATACACTAGGGAACATTATGCGTTGGCGTCCCCCTGTGATTAGCATGACCTCCTCTGTAAGCCCCTAGTATATAATAGGGCATGGGGATTAAAACTACCTCTTAAAACAGGCCACAGGGCGTTTTTGCACACGTTAACTCAGGCCCCGTCCCCTCCCTTCACCACTGTGTAAACACGCCCTGCGTCCGTTTTTAGTTGGGAGATTAAGTTCATTTGAATCCTGAGGGTCCCTAGGGTCCAACTAGACCACTAGGTACCTCCAGTAAGTGCCACAGAGCTGCGTTGCAGAGAGGTGTAAAAAGTGGCACGGCCAGGACCACCTCTCTGCAATGCAGCTCAGTGGCGCTTACTGGAAGCACTTGGTGGGCTAGTTAGACCCCAGGGGCCCTCAGTATTGAAGGGAAATTATATCCCCAATTTAAAACGTGCCATAGTGCGTGTTTGCACACGTCACCTCAGGCCCCGTCCCCTCCCTTCACCACTGTGTAAACGCGCCCTGTGGCTGTTCTAAGTTGAGAGATTAAGTCCCCTTGAATCCTAAGGGTCCCTAGGGTCAAACTAGACCACTAGATACCTCCAGTAAGCGCCACAGAGCTGCGTTGCAGAGAGGTGTAAAAAGGGGCTTGCCCTCAGAACATCTGTCTGCAGCGCAGCTCCCTGGCGCATACTGGAGATGCCTGTTGGGGGCGCGTTTGCAGAGTGCTGCACGGAGGGGGCATGGCCTCCGGCACGATGCCAGTCTTTTATTTATTTTAATTTTTTAAGAAGGGGGGCTGTGTGGTTCCCCTTCTTATTCTAATTTATTGGCCCTGATGACCCCATCCCCCAGGGCCTGTCTCCTAATTATATTTTTTTGACCCCAATCCCCAGGGCCGGCCACTGTTTTTTATTATTTTTAAAAAATATATATTTATAGACACACCTAGGACATGCTGGACAAACCGTACGTACCTATCACCATGACGATTTGCGTGATATTCAATAAAAGGCGACTATGCATGCAATGAATCCACGTGGAATGTATTTACACCACTAGTGAAGCTCTGACATGTCTGATGCCCTACCGTGCCTAGTCTCGGTAGACACCCTTGTCGTTTATTTATACAAACATGGGTAGCTATTGACGGGCACATTTAATACACATGCACACCAAGCCATTCAAAGGGGATTCGACAAAAATTCGACCAAAACTATGCAAGAAACCCCCCTCACGGTTAATAAAACACACATCCACTGCCGGATGTGTAATACTTTTTATTTTACTCTCTGGAAAGGGGACGAACATCACTTGAGAGTCACAGCGCGCTCCTGACAGAGCCCAATGCTGTGTTACACCCACCATTGCCTGCCTTGTGCCACACACCTCTGTGTTGTATTCCACTAGCTAGTGCATATGCTATGACACTCTCTAGCCCATGTGCACTGTAACACCACCCCGTGAATATGTCATGCCACGCTTGTCTTCGCACAGGTTATTTTGCCCCATCTAACGTGCCTTCCTCGATGCCTATGTTATAACGCACAGTGCTATGCCATACATATTACAATCTGGGATCCATATCTTTGTCACAGTGCATATGCAACGTTACACTCCCCAGCACAAATTTTATATTACAACTTTAGAGACTAGTTAGGTTACACAACACTGCCCTGTGCATATTACACTCCAAGGCGCATATCGCATAGCACGCGCTAGTGCCTGTGCTATCTCGCGCTCTCCAATGAATCTGTCATTGCGCACAATGTATTGCATATTATATTTCACGCCCGGTTCATCTTATATCACACTTTTTGGTGCATAGTTTATACCATACACTATATCTAGTTTTCATTTTCAATCGTGCTCTCAGGACTATGTTCTATATAACACTGTGTTCACCTACCCTTTTCACGGGCATTACATTTTGCGATAGGGGTAGAGGGTCAGGGGGTGTTTCTGCCAAGGGAGCCCGGAGTCACAGTCACAAACGTCCTCTTCTTCCTGAATAAAAGTGAGATTATGCTGCATACTTGTTCATATTTTAAGTAGTTCGCACAGACACAATGTTTTAAAAACAATAAAGTTCCTAATACCCGCCTTCTCTGAACAGTTAGCTTGCTGCCCCATCCCCATCCTCCCTATCCTCTGTTGTGTGAATCCATGGACTAGCCTCCTCCCTCCTGCCATGCATGGTCTGATGTGCTGCCACTGCCCTCAATTTAGTATGATGTACCAGTCCACTCCTCCTGCCCTCCATTGCCCAATTCTATGCCCCATCATTGACCTCCTGCTTAAACTCTGTGCTTAGCTTGCTGCCCCTATTCTCCTTCCCCCTGCCCTCCGATGTCTTTGTGCATGCCCCTGCTCCATCCTTTTTGCCCACCATGTCCCATGGACCTGCCACTCCTATCTACTCTGAGTGTTCTGTTGAGCTGCCACTCCCCTCCCACCTGCCTAGCATTGTCAGATGACTGTAACCTGTCCCTGCCACCTCCACCCTGCCTGTCCACATGCCATGTCCCTATCCTCTTCCTCCTGTCCTACATGGTCCATTGTACTGCCACACCCTTCTGCCCTCCCTGGTCTGTTGTGCTGCAACTGCTCCTCCTGCCTGCCCCGTGTGGTCTGTTGTGAGGCCCCTTCCCCTGAACTTTCTTGTCTGTGCACAGGTCCTGACCCTCCCTTCTATCCTCCATCGTCCTTTGTGCATGCCCCTGCACCCTCCTTCTTGCCCATCATAGCCATTGTGCTGCCACTAACCCTCCCACTTGCCATGCATGGTCTTCTGTGCTGCCTTGGCCCCTCCCACCTTCCCTGTGTGGTCAGTTAGCTGCCCCTGACCCCCTCCCACCTTCCCTCCATGGTCTGTGTGTATGCCATCACAGTCTCGCTGTTGCTCTTCATGGTGTGTCTTGCTTCTAGTGCCCATCCTGCCTGACCTCCATGGCTATCTTGCTGCTCCTGCCCTGCCCCCTTGCCCCCAGCCCTCTGTTTACATGTGCAGACCCCTACTCCCTCCCTCCTGGCTTGTCTGTTCCATTGTAATGCCCCTGATCCGTCCCTCCTGCCCTTTATGGTCTGTTATGCTGCAGCTTTCTCTCCTGTCTGTCCATTATGGTCAGCTAGCTACCATTGCCTCTTGCCCCTCTGTTCTCTGTTGTCCATGTGCATGGTCCTGTCCCCTCCCTCTTGCTTTCTATGGATTGTTGTGCTGCACTCCCGTCCTGCATGCCCTGTGTGGTGTATTGTGCTGCTGCAAACCCTGATGCCTGCCCTGCAGGGTCAGTTTGGTGCACCTCTCCATGTCCCTCCTGTCCTCTGTTATCCAAGTCCATGTCCCTATCCCATTTCCTTCCATGATCCAATGTACCATACTTGCGAACATTTTGAACTTGGTAAGAGGGAGATTTTGAAAAAAACTGGGGTATTGATTTTCCCCTTTGAGTTACATTGAAAAAGAGGAGATTGTAGACAGGAGACAGATCAAATAAAGCCCATTTGAGCTTAAAAACATTGGACGTTTCCTGGCTGAATCGGGTCTGTTGGCATGATGGTTGTACTACCATTGCCTCTTCCTTCTGCCCACAATGGTCTATTACATTGCTACAGCCTCTCTTGCAAGTCCTGTATTGTTGGTTTGTTGCCCCTGCCCCCCTTTCCACTGCCCTCCATAGTCTGTTGTGCTTCCACGGCCCATCCTGCCTGCTCAGTGTGGTTAAATTGTTGCCTTTGCACCCTCCTACCTGCCTTCAATTTTCAGAGTCCTTGCCCCTGGCCTCTGCCTCTCACCAGTATCCTAATGAACAACTAGATTGCTAACATTCTATATTTATTACAAAAGTGTGGAACACCTGACATCATCTTGATGTAATCAAAACTGTAATACCTAGAGCATTTCCTTTAGAAATTACATATATGAGAGGGTCTTATTGGCATCAAAATTATGGTTAGTGCTCTAAAAGACTAAAATAAGGACATATTTTCTGAGTTTTCAAATAGCGACAAAGCACTTTTAAATTATTTGTTATCTTTATGTTTTTTTATCCAGTTGACCACTTGATTAAATGTTGCACTTAGGGGAGAGGATGTGGTGTTACTTCCAGAACTGCAGACTTTGCAACTGGGGAACCAGGTTGAAGTTTCTGCTTCAGCTCGACATTCTGTGATTCTGGTCAAATCACTTAGGGGCATATTATCAAGGGTCAATTCGCCGCTTTTTTGGCTTTAAAAGCCAAAAAAGGGGCCATAATTTCATCTCCATATTTACAATGCGGCACTAACATGCATTAACGCATGTTAGCAGCCGTTTTTGCACCGCATCTCATTCCAGCGATGAACATCGCTAATGAGATGCAAAGTAGGCGTGCCGTCGAAGTTACAACATGTAATAGAGCGCGAACACAACAGCGCTGTATCAACAAGATTTGTGAGGCGATATTGAAACTCCTGCTAACTGCGGGTATCGCCGGATCCTTACGTCTCCTCAAAAACCTGACTTAACCATGTAGGGGCATATTAGTGTATGGGAGGTGGATTGGCAGGTTAAATTCACACTCCCATATTTACAAGCTCATCATTAGCGCTCACAAGTTATCGCTGTTTTTCGCGCGATATTGGCGCTTTTCGCCACTATCGCTGGATTTCTTACCGCCTTTGGGAAACGTGCTGGTAATACCGCGCTAACTCGGTGAAGAAATCCAGCGATGGCCGGCGATAGAAAGAACAGCGATACGAGCGCTTTGCGATCATTATCGCAATTCATTGCTGATATGCCCCTTAGTCTCCCCATGTCTACAACCAAAATGAATTTGTTCTTGTGTGATGTAACCAATGCTCATGTAAAGTACTCCAATACCTGACAAGTCTGCACTATATAACACTGCAAAAACACAAAATAATAAGTGTTTTGCACAATTCTGTCATTGGGCTATATTTGGGCTACATCTGGGTGATTTTGGGCTACATTTGGGCTCTTTTGTCTCCGGTGGCCATCTTGGGAGATTTATTTGTTATGAAGTTTCCTAATTTCCTCATGTACTGCAGTCTCCTCAGTAGGAAATGCTTTCAGTTTTTTACTTTGATTCCATCATGAAGGTATTCAGATATGTCACACATTTGCCATAAATTCTGAATGTTAGCACTCTAGTTGCTCATTAGATCACTGTAGTAAAACTACTGTTCATCATGGAAGTCTGCTGCTGGTATTAAAAGTGCATGTTTCAGTCTGCATGTCAGAATTTTTTTATGAAATAGAAGAGGATTTGAGAAGTCACTCAAAATGTGTCCTCATTTTCTTTCTTCAGCATTAATCATAATTTCTATGG
Source organism: Triturus cristatus (assembly GCF_964204655.1). Classification (NCBI taxonomy): domain Eukaryota; kingdom Metazoa; phylum Chordata; class Amphibia; order Caudata; family Salamandridae; genus Triturus; species Triturus cristatus. Next base: position 1,070,472,106 of record NC_140591.1, on the reverse strand, counting down.
CAAAATGAACCCCCTCATTGTGTTCCTTTTTAAATTAAATGTTTTAAGTGTTACCAGTTTATTCCAATCAAGATGGCTTCAGGTGTGCCATACTTTTGTCATAATGAAGAGAGTAAGCGCTCTATTTGTTTTTAAGAACATTCTGGGACATTCTGTCATTGGGCTATACTTGGGCTACATCTGGGTGATATTTGGGCTACATTTGGGCTCTTTTGTCTCTGGTGGCCATCTTGGGAGACTTATTTGTTATGAAGTTTCCTAATTTCCTCATTTACTGCAGTCTCCTCAGTAGGAAATACTTTCAGTTTTTTACTTTGATTCCATCAAGAAGGCATTCAGATGTGTCACACATTTGCCATAAATTCAGAATGTTAGCACTCTTTTTCCTCATTAGATCACTGTAGTAAAGCTACTGCTCACCAGGGAAAACTGCTGCTGGTATTGAAAGTGCATGTTTCAGTCTGCATGTCAGAATTTTTTAATGAAATAGAAGAGGATTTGAGAAGTCACTCAAAATGTGCCCTAATTTTTCTTTCTACAGCACTAATCATACTTTTTATGGAAAAATGAACCCCCTCATTTTGTTCCTTTTTAAATTAAATGTTTTAAGAGTTACCACTTTAATCCAAGCAAGATGGCTTCAGGTGTGCCATACGTTTATCATAAGTAGGACTGTTAGTGCTCTAGTAGTTCTTTGGAACACTCTGGGAAGCTGCAGTAGAACACAAAGGAATCAACTGACAGTCTCTGCCCTTGTTGGATGTACATGTTTTACTGAGAATGTCAGACTTCATTCTCACATGACTGAGAAAGATAATGTGAATTTACAGAAAATAAGCTCTCAGTTTAGCTTATAGATCACCTTCCAAACCTCTGTGGTAAAAGCATGAGAAAATATTTTTCTCTCAATCATGATATCCCAGCAGAAGGCTTTTTCACATGGTGACATCACCTTAGAACATACCACAATTCCTAAAATGAGTATGGTACCATCAACAAATGATTTATAATGTAACTAAAGTCTTAAAACCTTCTATTAACTGCAATTGTTTTATAATGAGGTGCTATCATGTATATTGGTCCCAAGATGGCTGCCAACACTTCTTGGATGAAGTGCTGACAGCCAATCAGATCTCAGGATGAGATGTGTGGTTAGGCTCCGCCCACATATATATATGCTTTTAAATGCTATTTTCTCAGGAAATACTGAACAGATTTACACCAGACCTGCAAAAGGCACTTCCTTGACCGTATGGCTACCTCTCTGCCAAATTTCAAGTAATTCTGTTCAGCCGTTCGGGCTGTAGCTGTGTCTAAAGGTCCTATGGAAAAATGCATGGGGAAAACGCGTTTTGGGACCCCCCTTTTTTCTCGGCCCCTGCTTGACGAATCACCCCGAGACTTTCAGGGTAGGAGCTGAATGGAGCGCCCCATTCGTTTTGAAAATTTCGCGAGGATTCGTCAACCGGCGCCAAAGTTATTCAAAATAGAATTTTGAGATTTCCTATGGAAACTAGGTTTTAACTATAACTATCTACTGGCGACCGCCAGTAGATAATATATATATATATATATGCCACCAAATCCCACGAAAGGAGAGTCGACGCCGTGTCGTTCAGTTAATCCACTTTATTGTCAGCTGGTAATGTCAGACGCGTTTCGCCTGTCCCGCAGGCTTGCTCACTAACATTGCAGTAAAGTTTTTCTTTCAATTTAACTGAAAACTATGCCGTGTCACGTGAAAACTACAAAGCAATTGAGGGTGAAAACAGACTCGTAGTCTAAAATACATTTAAGGCATTTTTTTCACATCGTAAAACTTTATGCATTTTCATTCAAAATTACGTTTGCAAGTGCAATAAATGCAAATAGTTAAAAATCCAAATTACCCCATATGTTACTATGCATTTTTATGCTTAATTTCAAACTTCATAGATTTTCAAATTTATTTAACCTTGAGCGAGCAGTTCAAGCTATGATAATCATGATGATTATTGCATTATCTTTCGAATCTAGCCCCAGTGGGCTAAGATTGTCTATACCTTAATTTCATTAGCAATATCCTGAAACGGTCAAGTGACCAAAGAACAAATATTAACACTTTCATTGTCGTGCCCAACATTTGGTTAAAATACATACGGCTACAGCCCCAGTGGGCTATTAACCAATTCACTATCGGGGTAAAGAGGAAAAAAGGAAAAAAGAATTGTTTACATAACAACTTAATCACAATGCCTATTGATTGTTCATTATTGCCCTCTTGCTTATGGTGTAAATGAAATAAGACAGTTAAAAACATGGTCGTGAGGAAAATTACAGGTATGTATGGAGATCTTCTTCCATATTCAACCCCATCGGGGTTTTTGTATTCAATTTGATAATGTAGCTGGATTCCAGCTTACGTAGCATTTTTTGCCGATCACCTCCCCTACTGTTCACTGGTACAGCATCGATAACAAAGTATGACAACCCTTTAGTATCACTTCTGTGACAACTTGCAAAATGTCGAGCAACTGGATAAGTTTTATCCGCATTTTTAATGGCTCGTATGTGCTGCAACACTCGCTTGTGAACTTTAAGAATCGTGCTGCCTACGTACTTGAGGCCACAAGGGCACTGAAGCACGTAGACAGCAAATTCAGTTTTGCAGGAAAATTGACCTTTGATTTTCTGTTCTTTCTTAGTAAAACCCGGAATATAACTTAAGGTATTCTTACCAAAGGTACACGCCTTACATTTAGTACATTTTAAGAACCCATCTTTTTTCACTAGCCATGATTTACTTGTTTTTGCCTGAGTTTTGTTGGTTAGCATGTTGCTAACTAGAGCCTGCTTGAGAGATCGAGCTCTTCTGAAGGTAATGAGGGGCCTTCTTGGCACCAATTTTTTTTAAATTGGATCATTGTATATGATGTGCCAATGTTTCTGCAGGATGCGTCTTAGATCATTTTGCTGGTTGTTAAATGTCATAATCATCCTGCATTGTAAATTTTCATTCTTTTTGTTCTTGTTTTTATTCTTATTAGGGTTAAAGAGTATTTCTTCCCTGGATTTCTGAGTAGCCTTCCTCATCGCTTCTTGAATGCACTCTTGAGAATATCCTCTCGTGGCGAATCTTCTTTTGAGGCATTCCAATTCTGCATCCAAGTCTTGCTTGGTACTACAGTTTCTCATTGCTCTAAGGCATTCCCCATAGGGGATACTCCTGACTAGGTTTGCTGGATGGAAACTAGATGCATGGAGCAACGTGTTCCCATCTGTGGGTTTACGAAACAACTTAGTGTGCAACTGATCTTGATGGGTATAGACTGTTAGATCTAAAAAGTTAACTTCTGATCTACTGATGGTACTGGTAAACTTCAAATTCAATTGATTATTTTGCAGCTTATTGACAAAATCTTGGGCACTTTTTTCATCCCCCTTCCAAATAATAAAGAGGTCGTCAATAAATCGACTCCACAAAATTATGTTTTCTTGTTCTTCTTGATGGAAGAGGGATTGGACTACCTGCTCCTCCCACCAGCCCATATGCAAATTAGCATAGCTGGGGGCGAAGCAGGTACCCATAGCTGTCCCGCAAAGTTGATGGTAAAGATCATTATTGAAAAGGAAGAAATTATTTTCTAAACATCTGGTGATCATATTTAACAACATCTGAGTGTGATGCCAAAACTTAACTGGTCTGCCCCCCAGGAAGTGTTTGACAGCATTCAACCCATCCGTATGTCGTATACTAGTGTACAAAGTTGTGACGTCAATGGTCATCAAAAGATAATCTGATTCCCACGGTACATCATATATCCTTCGTAAGAAATCCCCTGTATCCTGGATAAAGGAAGGAAGCTTGCTAACTAGGGGACACAAGAATGAGTCAACAAACTTGGATGTGTGCTCAAATGCACTATTGATTGCCGAAATAATTGGGCGGCCTGGGGGATTGTTAATGTCCTTGTGAACCTTGGGGATTAGGTAAAACACTGGGGTGGTTGGATTGGAAATTGTTAAAGAGGAATATTCATCCTGGCTAATTAGGCCCTGTCTACGCCACTCCAGTAATTGCACATTGTACATATCAAAGCTATTTGTCATCACCTCTTTTTGTACTCTGGCATAATTATCTTTGTTCCCTAGTTGTTTATAGGCTTCATTGAGGTATTGTTGCTTCCCCCATAGAACTACATTGCCCCCTTTATCAGCATTCCGTACAATGCAATCATCATTGTTGGACAATTTCTCAATCAATCTGTAATAATCTCTTGCTTGTTTCGTGCATGGTTTTTTCTTAGCATTCATTGATCTACATAATTCTTTAACTTCATTGACAACCAAGTCATTAAAGACATCAACAGAGTCCCTTGCTGTTATTGGTGTAAATTTGGAAGGTAACTTAAATTTTGTCGATTCACTGGTATTGATTTCAATTGCTTCAGTGACAGCCAAATGAGCAATTTTCATAGACGTATTCGGTAGAGTTTGAGTGGTTGGAGAGTGTTCACTCATATCATTTTCAGTTTGCAGTTCTTGCAGGTGAATCATTAAATTGAAATCACTCACAGCAAAGGTCTCTTCTCCATCACCCACAGTGTTTGTTGTAGGCTTGTCTGTAGCTGTGGGAGTAACTGCAAAAAACTTTTTCAGTTTCAGAGACCTTACAAATTTGAAAACGTCTACTCTCGTGGTGGTATAGTCCATATCGATTTGCGGACAATAAGAGAGACCCAAACGTAAAATCTTTTCTTCCTCTTGAGAGAGACTAACGTTGGTTAGATTTACAATTGTCACGTTCTCTACCGAATACGTCTATGAAAATTGCTCATTTGGCTGTCACTGAAGCAATTGAAGTCAATACCAGTGAATTGACAAAATTTAAGTTACCTTCCAAATTTACACCAATAACAGCAAGGGACTCTGTTGATGTCTTTAATGACTTGGTTGTCAATGAAGTTAAAGAATTATGTAGATCAATAAATGCTAAGAAAAAACCATGCACGAAACAAGCAAGAGATTATTACAGATTGATTGAGAAATTGTCCAATGATGATTGCATTGTACGGAATGCTGATAAAGGGGGCAATGTAGTTCTATGGGGGAAGCAACAATACCTCAATGAAGCCTATAAACAACTAGGGAACAAAGATAATTATGCCAGAGTACAAAAAGAGGTGATGACAAATAGCTTTGATATGTACAATGTGCAATTACTGGAGTGGCGTAGACAGGGCCTAATTAGCCAGGATGAATATTCCTATTTAACAATTTCCAATCCAACCACCCCAGTGTTTTACCTAATCCCCAAGGTTCACAAGGACATTAACAATCCCCCAGGCCGCCCAATTATTTCGGCAATCAATAGTGCATTTGAGCACACATCCAAGTTTGTTGACTCATTCTTGTGTCCCCTAGTTAGCAAGCTTCCTTCCTTTATCCAGGATACAGGGGATTTCTTACGAAGGATATATGATGTACCGTGGGAATAAGATTATCTTTTGATGACCATTGACGTCACAACTTTGTACACTAGTATACGACATACGGATGGGTTGAATGCTGTCAAACACTTCCTGGGGGGCAGACCAGTTAAGTTTTGGCATCACACTCAGATGTTGTTAAATATGATCACCAGATGTTTAGAAAATAATTTCTTCCTTTTCAATAATGATCTTTACCATCAACTTTGCGGGACAGCTATGGGTACCTGCTTCGCCCCCAGCTATGCTAATTTGCATATGGGCTGGTGGGAGGAGCAGGTAGTCCAATCCCTCTTCCATCAAGAAGAACAAGAAAACATAATTTTGTGGAGTCGATTTATTGACGACCTCTTTATTATTTGGAAGGGGGATGAAAAAAGTGCCCAAGATTTTGTCAATAAGCTGCAAAATAATCAATTGAATTTGAAGTTTACCAGTACCATCAGTAGATCAGAAGTTAACTTTTTAGATCTAACAGTCTATACCCATCAAGATCAGTTGCACACTAAGTTGTTTCGTAAACCCACAGATGGGAACACGTTGCTCCATGCATCTAGTTTCCATCCAGCAAACCTAGTCAGGAGTATCCCCTATGGGGAATGCCTTAGAGCAATAAGAAACTGTAGTACCAAGCAAGACTTGGATTTAGAATTGGAATGCCTCAAAAGAAGATTCGCCACGAGAGGATATTCTCAAGAGTGCATTCAAGAAGCGATGAGGAAGGCTACTCAGAAATCCTGGGAAGAAATACTCTTTAACCCTAATAAGAATAAAAACAAGAACAAAAAGAATGAAAATTTACAATGCAGGATGATTATGACATTTAACAACCAGCAAAATGATCTAAGACGCATCCTGCAGAAACATTGGCACATCATATACAATGATCCAATTTTAAAAAAATTGGTGCCAAGAAGGCCCCTCATTACCTTCAGAAGAGCTCGATCTCTCAAGCAGGCTCTAGTTAGCAACATGCTAACCAACAAAACTCAGGCAAAAACAAGTAAATCATGGCTAGTGAAAAAAGATGGGTTCTTAAAATGTACTAAATGTAAGGCGTGTACCTTTGGTAAGACTACCTCCAGTTATATTCCGGGTTTTACTAAGAAAGAACAGAAAATCAAAGGTCAATTTTCCTGCAAAACTGAATTTGCTGTCTACGTGCTTCAGTGCCCTTGTGGCCTCAAGTACGTAGGCAGCACGATTCTTCAAGTTCACAAGCGAGTGTGGCAGCACATACGAGCCATTAAAAATGCGGATAAAACTTATCCAGTTGCTCGACATTTTGCAAGTTGTCACAGAAGTGATACTAAAGGGTTGTCATACTTTGTTATCGACGCTGTACCAGTGAACAGTAGGAGAGGTGATCGGCAAAAAATGTTACGTAAGCTGGAATCCAGCTACATTATCAAATTGAATACAAAAACCCCGATGGGGTTGAATATGGAAGAAGATCTCCATACATACCTGTAATTTTCCTCACGACCATGTTTTTAACTGTCTTATTTCATTTACACCATAAGCAAGAGGGCAATAATGAACAATCAATAGGCATTGTGATTAAGTTGTTATGTAAACAATTCTTTTTTCCTTTTTTCCTCTTTACCCCGATAGTGAATTGGTTAATAGCCCACTGGGGCTGTAGCCGTATGTATTTTAACCAAATGTTGGGCACGACAATGAAAGTGTTAATATTTGTTCTTTGGTCACTTGACCGTTTCAGGATATTGCTAATGAAATTAAGGTATAGACAATCTTAGCCCACTGGGGCTAGATTCGAAAGATAATGCAATAATCATCATGATTATCATAGCTTGAACTGCTCGCTCAAGGTTAAATAAATTTGAAAAACTATGAAGTTTGAAATTAAGCATAAAAATGCATAGTAACATATGGGGTAATTTGGATTTTTAACTATTTGCATTTATTGCACTTGCAAACGTAATTTTAAATGAAAATGCATAAAGTTTTACGATGTGAACAAAATGCCTTAAATGTATTTTAGACTACGAGTCTGTTTTCACCCTCAATTGCGTTGTAGTTTTCACGTGACACGGCATAGTTTTCAGTTAAATTGAAAGAAAAACTTTACTGCAATGTTAGTGAGCAAGCCTGCGGGACAGGCGAAACGCGTCTGACATTACCAGCTGACAATAAAGTGGATTAACTGAATGACACGGCGTCGACTCTCCTTTCGTGGGATTTGGTGGCATATTGGGACCGAGTCTCGGAGGTCCGGAACGCCGACGCGCCCTTCGATTTGGCGGTGGTGGGTTTACCGAGGCACAAGTGGAGTATATATATATATATATATTTATTTATTTTTACTCGCGCCTCGCACGCTGACATCATTTGATGACGTGGCGTGGGGGGCGGGGGGAGGCAGGGGAAGGACTTCCCCTGTCTTCCCCGGTGCAGGCACAAAGATCGGTGTCCCACGGGGGAGCGACAGCGCTTCCCCTGTGGGTGGGTGCCATGACGGCTGGGAGCCGTCATGAGCACACGCCCACTATGTCTCATGACGGCTCCCAGCCGTCATGAGCACCGAAGGGGTTAAAAAAGGCAATTACACAGGGGAGGAGCCTAGCGCGCAACCAAGATGGCCGCATAGGCTTACGGCTCTCGAGGGCCTCCGCAACCTCCCACGTCTATCCTGACTTAATCCTGGTTTATTTGATGGGCTTTTGCTGATGAACTTGCGCTGAGGTGCCACCCGTTTTCCAAATTCAGATCGGACGCCGGGAACCGGAATGGTTGCGCTCCGAAGTTTGCGGCCTGCTCTTGCCTTGGTCCCGATCTCGAGTTGGTGAGGTGCCCGGGTATGAAGTGAACAACAGCGGCATGCTGGGCTTGACCTGCCACGTACCCCACACTTTCACTTTCGTTTTCAAGCTTGCTTTCTGATATCGGCTGAGGGACTTTGGTGTTTCAGAGGGGCGCGGATTGCGGAGTGTCTGGCCTGACTCTCGGACTATACACGGGCTTACTGTCTACGACGGCTGTGTCCAATTGAATTAGCTGCCTGGTCCTTATTTCTGGTGCTGGCGGGTGCCATCCTTGGTGGCCTCCGGACGATGGCGGCGAGACTAGACGGAGACAAGTTGAAACCCAAGTCAACCCGGAGGGGAGCCTATACTCAGGTCAATAACATGGATCGTTATGCGCAGACAAAGGGATCCCCTAGTGGCTCGCATAAATCGCCTGAGAGGTCCAAAGAGGTCTCGGGCCCATCGTCAGAATTGACTTTGCTGGACGTCATGGGCGCCATTGAGGAGATGAAGGCTGCTGTGGGTCAGCAGTTTGATACCCTGGCTCATAAATTGGACGCGGTCCTGATCGATGTGAATTTGGTCAGGGCAAACCTGTCCAAAACTAACGAGCGGGTCGACTCCTTGGCTCAAGCTGCGTCGAGCCTAACTGTGGACGTGGCCGCCCTGCAGACGGAGGTCCGTAGGTTGCGGCTAGCCAGTGACCTGACGGACCGTCGACTTGAGGACTCCGAAAGCAGGGCTAGACGGAACAATGTTCGTATCATTGGAGTGCCGGAAAGATCGGAGGACTCTGCTGCTGATCTTTTTGTGGAGGATCTGGTGATCAATCGTCTCGCGCCCAAGGGACTGAGCAAGTTCTTCGCGGTGGAGCGGGCCCACAGGATTCCGGGTGGTGCGCCCAAAGTGGGTGCTCCCCCGCGGCCTATAATCGCCCGACTCTTTAACTTTCGGGATAGGGATGCTATCCTTCAGGCGTCGAGGGTGGTCGGGCCGCTGAAGTTTGAGAACTCTAATGTCAGCTTTTACCCGGACTTCACGCAAGCGGTCCAAAAACAACGGCTGGGATTTTTGGGCGTCAAAAGGCGCTTGAGGGACATGGAGCTGAAATATGCGATGTTATTCCCGGCTAGGCTGCGGGTTGAGTTCGGGGGTCGCTCACACTTCTTCGACCGGCCGGAGGCGGTTGGAGACTGGTTGGATGCCCTGCCTCGGGGACAGGATCGGGACGGTCAGATGGCGGAGAGCGGAGAGGGTTTGGTGGAGCAGGACTAGAACTTGGTTCCTGGTGATGGACTAGACTGGTGACGTTTTGTACCTTGGTTCAACTGGACTCTAGTTTGGCACAATATGCCCTTCAAATGCTTGGAGGTTGTGGGGAGCTTATTGGGGCCCTTTCCTCCTTCTGGGGTTCTTTTTGTGGTATATGTTAGGGCGACAGGCACAAAAAAGGCAATTACAGTAAGTGCATAAGTCACTGAGGGAGGGAAAACAGGAGACCAGGATAAGAGAAAAGGGTTATTATTATGCAAGTAGTTATAACAGCACTACATTACAAATGGATTAAAGTAATCAAAAAACAACAACCAATTGTGTACTGACTGTGCTCGGTGTAGGTGATAAGTGCAGTGACACAAGTGATATGTACACAGCATGAAGCGGCGCAAAACAATAAAGACAAACAATAGTCAAAATTAAAAAATATAAATACAACAAATAATTTGTTTTTAAGGATTTGATCCTGTGGTGGCCATAGATTACACTGTAATGTCGACGGCGTTTCGACCTTGTTGAATAAAGGTCATCAACAGGACAATGGCTACAGCTTTTAGGTAGTGCTGTTTGGAAAGGAAAGAGAAATAGAATAAAGGCTATGAAAGTCCATAGACAATGTGTAGAAAAAGTGAAAAGACAAGCGAGGGAAATCACCTGGAGGCACACAGAGAATGAATCAAATGAAGAAATCGCAGAGATGATTGAAAAGCGATCACTATCAATAAATGTAGGTAGCAAACAATAATTGAAGTGGCATCAGGGCTGGAAAGAAAAGACAAAAATACCCGAGTTTGTAGCCACATCATTGAGCGCAGAGAAGAACTCAACAATGGAGGTGTCAACTCACGGTAGTGGATATTCCTACCGAGAGACGCATTAAAATGCTGTCCATAAATTAAACGATGCAGCGTTATGGCCGAAGGTCCGGGGGTCAAGTTGGTCAGCGGATCGTGGTGTCAGCTGCTCCAAATTATGGCGCAAGGGTAACTAATGAGAAATCAGGAGATAAAAGGGGGGGGGGGACAGGAAGGTTTCTGATCAAATAATGATACATCTAAAACTAATAAAGGGCACTGGACAACTGAGGTGTGGAGCATGAAGAAGTCTTACCGGTATGCAGAGAAGTTATTATTTTAATTGGGAGTCGGCAACAGGAGATAATCGCTGTCACGATCGGCGTTGAATATAAATCCAGGAATGAATCACCGGAAAGAGTAAACCATACGTAGGGGCGACATGGCAACTTTCAATAAAAGCGGATATCTGCAGTGTGCAGGTCAGGTGGGCAACGGAAATACTAGATAGTGTAGAGTATCCAGGAAAGTGCCCTAGGGGGACTGTGAATAGAAAGAAACACCTCAGTGACAGATGGCAATAGAATAGAGAGAGAAAACAGACAGCTCTGGTAGATTAACATCACAATCAGCAAATTTCGACAAGAATAAACATGTGCAAACATGGAAACCCAAGGAGACATATTTACATAAATAAATTTAGGTAAAAGAACATATATCAAATGCATCATACATGTCAATTCAAATTCAATTCAAAATAAGCTTTATTCGATTATTAAAAACAATCACAAAAGCACAAAGCAGCAAATGTAAAACTTCCTAAGTAATTAAACCAAAAAACAATTTGAAGTAATCGCAAAGCAAGTATTAAAATAGAATAATCAGCCATCCAAACATGAAGGTTAAAAAAACATACTTTTTCTAGCAGCAATAGATTTTAAAATAAACGTGGCAGTAAAAAAACATATATCTGTCTCATTTAGAGTGAACAACAGGCTCAAAGCAGATTTCAAAGTTCGAGACCCGTATTTTTTAAAAAGTGGTTTCAGATAAAAAATGCGCAAATGCGTATATAAATCACATGTAAGGAGAAAATGTACAACAATCTGTTTAGTGACTCCATCACATGGACAAGGAACAGTGGGGTATTTTTTTATAGATGGAAAAGCCACCAAATGGTGGACAATACCTAATCTCAATCGGGTCAATACGAACCGACGCGATGTTCTGGTAACCTTAGACAGGTTTTGTTGGAACCCTGTAATATGCTCCTGTGAATAGTAAAAAGCCACAGTTACTAGCTGCATATTCTTAAGTTGATGACGTTGAGCTTTTTCCCTCAAAAAAATTTGTTTAACTTCTAACTAGGGAAATCAGACGCATAATTCGGATTGTCCAAAATATTCACCTGAAAAAAATCCTTAAAAGTAGAAACCACATATTTTAACCAAGGGATTTGTAGGCATTTGTCAAGACAAAGGCAATCCTTTATGATGCTTCTATTGAACCCAGTCTCTTTCTTCATCCAAATCGATCTCCACAACATTAGGGGTCTCAGTCCTACCAGATCAGTCAAATAGTTCAGCCCCACCTCATTATGAATCAAAACGGTAGGGGCGGATGAAGGTAGACATAATAACTTTTTTAGAAAAACATTTTCCTCAACCTGAAGCTCTCCATGAGGGCAATAGCCCCAAACCCCTGCTCCGTAGAGCGCAACCGAAACACATTTGTTTCTATAAATGTGTAACATATCAAATATGCGACGATCCCCCAATTTAATTGCAAATTTAAAAACGCCATAGGCGCTTTTGGCCATTTTGGCCTTAGTATTTAAAATCTCATCATACCACATGCCGTTACTCGAAAACATGATGCCAAGGTAACAGAACTTATTCACTAAGCAGATTTTATGGTTCTCAATGTGGAAAGATCTCAAATTACTTATTTTACGTCCACACGGTAAAATAAAAGTCTTAGAGTTATAGAGTTTTAATTTCCTTTCTTTTATAAAATCAAAGAACATATTCATTAGTTTTTGTAAACCAATGGGAGTTCTTGAGAGGAGTACCGTGTCATCGGCATAAAGCAGCACAGAAACATCCTGTCCCTCAATTTGCGGCGCATCACATTTAACCTTTTTGAGATCGGCTTCTATGGCATTGATAAAAAGAGAAAAGAGGAGGGGTGCCAACACGCAGCCTTGTACATTCACCTGCTTGGCCATAACGTATTCTTGCGGATAACTTAGCATAGAGTCGTGCCAGGAAAAAAATGATAGCCTGAGGGGCACCTAGATCCAAAAGGGTTGACCATAATAAGCCATGATCTACCAGGTCAAACGCGCTACTAAGATCAGCAAAGCAGAGAAAAAGGGATCCCTGCTTTGCGCGCGTATACTTCCCAATAATTAGATCTAAATGTATGCATTGTTCCAGGGTCCCCCGACCTTTCCTGAACCCATATTGGGATTGGGCCAGAATCCCATTATCCTCCGCCCATTCTTCTAATCTAGACAATAGGACCCGGCTCATAGTTTTTAAAGAGGAGTCTAAAAGAGATATAGGGCGATAGTTCTTGGCTTCAGATCTAAGGCCCTTTTTATATATTGGTATTGTTATAGACTCCCCCCAGGACGTCGGAATCTTTTCCTCTACGGCCGCATTGAAAAACATTAGATAAAACAGGGCCCCATATTGTTGTGTCAGCTTTATAAAGGTCGATTGGCACTCCGTCTGAGCCAGGGGCCTTTCCACCTTTACTGCATCTTAAAGCATTTACTACTTAGGATGGTGTAATATTAAGGGGGATAATAGGCCACACAACGGTAGATAAGCTAGACATGCAGGGAGTATCGCTACAATTAAAAATAGAAGAAAAATGGAGGACCCAACTTTCCTTACTGACTTGGGAAGTAATTGTGGGTGCGTCATCGTTCCTTAAAAAAGGACTATTGACGGTATCCCAGAAGAGCTACTGTTAGATAGCTCCACCGCGGCTGTCAATTTATCCCACGCTTCAGCCTGAAGATCACGTTTCCTACGTTTTAACTGTTCCCTGTAGGCTATTCTAAGATGGGTAATAATAGACCTATTCCGGGGACTACGCGAAAGGGCTTTCTTTAACTTCTGTAGGGCCTTGGTACAAGCTTTGTCGAACCATCCGCTATTCTGTTTGTGTCGCTTTACATTAGAGGTGGTCATAACTTTATTGATATTTTCATTAATTTTACTGAAACATTGTAAAATACCAAAGTGACCGATGTTGGCATCTAGACACGTACTTATTTCCGGTAAACAGAGAGTGACAATTCTGTTCAAGTACGTGTCTGAATTAGTGACAGTCCACTTAATCCTGTGTCCATTAGGTCTGCTTAAAACAACATCATTTACAATAGTTTCAGTCACCTGCTTCTTGTAGCCCCATAGGGACAGACATAAAATAATACAATTGTGATCACTAACGGATAAGTCCAGAGTTACCGGGGATCCACAAAAGACATTAATATTCGCCGAGATAATCAAGTGATCAATTACAGTACTAGCGCCCCTACCAGTAAATGTAGGAACCAGATTACCCTGTTCATCTTTTACACTCTGTAAAACTTCTAAATCATATTTAGCCATGGCGAAGTTCAGCATCTCTCCATAAGAATTATGAGGGAAATGGACCTCTGCCTCATCGCTATCAGTAGTATACCCACAGGCCTTAGTTAGGGATAGAGGGCAAAGAGGGGTATTAAAATCATCCGCCCAAATAAAATCAAAATTTATAAAATTATCGGAGCACAATTTGTCAAGGGCACCCATTAATTCCAAGACCGCAAGTGATCGCGTCTGATTAAATACATTATTATAATAGTTGATAATCAAGACATTGCGGCCATTCTCGTGCTGTACCCATAACACTTGAGAATGGTGGCCAATCATTTCATAAGCCTTGACAACCACAGGCAGTTTAATTGACAATAATATAAGAAGACCACCCTTTGCTCGGCCCAACAAAGATTCCTGAGCTGGTAGATTAAAGGAAACAAACCCATCAAAAATGATTTGTTCTTTGCTCCAGGTCTCCTGCATGCACAATAGATCACAGCAACCAACAAACTCCCTCCAACCCGGAATATCCAACTTGCGTTGCCACCCGGCAATATTCCAGGTGGCTAAGTAATAACCTAGACAGGTGGGAGTTGTTTGGGGGCCAGAACAATCATATGGTATCTGGGGCAATTGTCCTGAAGGCATAAATACATTCTCAATAAGAATAGGACTTATTAGCAAGCTGGGACCCGTGTCTTCGTCTGCATCCGATGGAATAGCCGCCACTCCCCAGTCGGGTGGATCAATATAAATGACAGCCTTCTCTAACAAAGTCCCCTCTATCATCATGCCAGGTTTACCAATACACCTATCCAGGGACATAATATTATTCATATCAGTTAGCTCTCCAGGGGGGGTTTCATCTTGTCAATCACAGTCTTCCAGACCCGACAGACCTTCAAACCGGTTGAACAAAGGAATTCCTGCGCCCAACCTTTCCGCGGGAATACCAGATATTAACAACCGCGAGGGACTCTTATTATATTGCAAAGGTGGGTAAAACAATGTAAGCGGTAAAGAATTGATATGAGAGGCCAAGTTATTTGCGGGCCAAGCGCAAATATGCTCCACAGCCCTTCTGTCTCTAAAATTAAGGACAATACAGTCTCCCTTCACCAATTTAGCTTGGGGGCCTACCCAATCCACCCGAAGGGCAAAAATGATTTCTGCTGAAACTGACACTGGTAACGGCCTATGTTGGTTTAACCAGTGAATACACTTGTGTTTTAAGTAGGGGTGGGCGGAATTTGCGGAATTAACTTCCGCAAATTATCGCGAGAATGCAGAAAATCTCTGCAAACACGCCGGAAATATCGCGAAGACGCGGAAGTTTTTTGCCGCCTGTTCGCGGTATTTTTTGCGTGATCGCGGGTCGCCAACTTACCCATGCGGTTGCTCACGGGCGCGGCCATCTTGTTTTCACTTGTCCCGCCCTCTGGCGATGTTTACTTCCTGTTCCGTTCGCGCAATGCATGTTCGCGGTCGATATTTCCTGTTCGCGACCGCTTTTACTTGATCGCGTTGCTTTTTGCTTGCTCAGGGAGAAAATATTGCGCGAACTTGCGCACGTGGTCGCAATGGGCGCAGCCATCTTGTTTTCCACTCTATTGCATGGTTCTGGGGCCTGATTTTCAATCCTCCCTAAATCTTTTCAATCCTTTATTTATAGCCACTTTTTTTGGATCTTTATTACTTATTATTTCTCTAACTATTTTCCTGCCTCTATATTTTTTGTTTTTGTCTACTTTTTTTTTGTTTTTTAGCTACTTTTTCTCTTTGTATTGCCCGCTATTTATTTCCTTTACTCCTTTATTTATTTTACCTTTTCTTTCCCGCCCCGTCCCCAGAACCATGTCCAAGGGCAGGGCTGTTCGGCGGCGCAGCCAGAGCCGCGACCGCCTTCCTTGCGGATGGCGGCGCCCACAAGGGGTGCATGCACGGGCCTTATTTGGGGAGGCGGAGTTGGCTGCACTAATTTTCTTTGTGCAGCGCCACCTCCCCTCAACCCTGGCAGCAGGTGGCAGGCCTGGGTCCGGGTACGGCCTCCGGGAGCGTCGGCAGCGGTGGGGGAAGGTGCGCCGGGCAGTGTCGCGCATCTCTGGGGTCCGGCGCACCCAGGCACAGCTGACGCACCGGTGGTCCGACATCCTGGACCGTGAGCAGGACCTGCTGGACCTGCTAGGAGTGGAGGTCCCGGGGCTTGGTGAGTACCTATTTAATTATTACAACTTTGTGTCTGTTCTTCTGCTCTATGTTATATATTGCGAATATCTTTTTTTCCTTCCAACCAGCTAGAATGTTGCTGCTTACAATACATTCCAGGTTAATAACGTTTAAAAGTCTTCTGTGATTATGACACAGGTGCTCTTCTGCGCTACTACTAATCTTACTTGTTTGCAGCTTTGCGTTTGTGCTTGCTTAGCGTGATTCTTTACGAGTTTATTTTAGAGAAATTAAGTTACGTAATGCTACAGTGACTCACGTCCACTCCTTACTTTGTCCTGTCACTAATAGATAGGGGCGGATTGATACTTAGGTTTAGGTACTTTGTATGAGCTTCTAATTGGTTAGTGGTATGCGTGATGCCCCCCCTCACTCAGTTACGTGACGTGCTGCTAGTACGGCAGTCTTTAGAACCTTTTCTAGTTTGTTCAATGAGTGGAGGTAGGCTTTGCAGTTACTTAGCAGTAGCAGATCAGCATCAATCAAACCAAAATTTGGTGTATACAAAAAATGTAGTCATGTTCATGTGTCCTCCATGATTGGATCATACACATTGTTGTGGAATACAGTGGAAATGCATACTTAATGTACAATTGGCATGCCTGGAATAGGTGGGCTAGGTTGGGTGGTACGTTGTACTAATACTTAGGCTTACTTGTAACTTAGTTTTCTGGAATCAGAATGGAAGAATGGATTACTGTTGATAAATAGTAACTTAAGTAGTCGAACTGCGAATCCCACGATATTACATGTTGACCAGATGAGATCGGTCAATGTAGTTATTGCAATTGTTGTTTACATAAGTGTTTTTTGACCGTTGTTGAAAAATATTGTATTTGTTTAACACCATCCATCAATGTTTGTCTCTTTCTTAATTCTTATATCTCTCCTGTCCATCAGCACCCAGGGGCAGACCGACAGGGACTGGACAGTCGGCGGGACAGGAACACCACCAGGAGGACACCGCTGAGGGCTCCTCTGCTGGCCCCAGTAAGTCTTCTTGTTTTTAATAATATTTCTTATTCCATAACTTTTACTGCCCCGTTTCTCCCGAACTAGTGTGTTTCCAAATGCTATTTTTTTACCACCAATTATCCTTCGACCTGTACGGTTTCAAAAAGCTTATCCCTGCCTCCGCTATGATGACTGAGTACTACTACATACTATCAGTCTGTCTGTCTGTACTGTAGTAGCTAGTCTTGCCCAGTTGGCCAGTGCCACTCTTTGGGAAAGGTTGTAATATAAAACTCATATTCACCAGTAGCTCGTACAATCCGTTGGGTCGTTGTCTTGTACTACTTTTTACTCTTATTGATGTTGAGGCTTTGAAAATTCACAGCAACAACAGCCCTACCAGATTTCTTAATATTTTGATATGATATCCTATAGGACATACCACTGTTGTAGGGATCTTGCACATACATTTGCACCAGAAAATAGGATGTTGGTGATGGTAGGTTGGACCTTCCTTGCACACCTCAATCAGAAATTCCGCACCCACCACAATTCCACTGCTTGACTATAGTACTGTCTTGTCATACCTATTAGGTCTCGGAACCCTCCCCCCAAGATAACCAACAAGTAGACAACCCAGAACATAACACACCCAACCTCTGTCGTGGAAGCAATTCACATGCACACCCTTACTTTAATTTGCTCACTCGTGTAAGTTAGTCCACTCCACACCAAATACCACGAAGTCTATGTAAGTTTAAAATGTTTATTTCAATTTGAGAAGGTCTGTACACTGTTTTCTTAGCAGCACCAACCGGCAAATCAATAACATTAAAACAATATACATTGTTACACTTATACAGTTGGGAATTAAATCATGATAACTGAACAGTGGTGGAAGGCAGCACCACCATCCCATAGCAATTTAGTTTACATACATTTATAAATGAAGATGTGAGTGAAGGGACCCCTCACCTCAGAAGAACCTAGTACTGGTAGTTGGTGCATCGTTCAGAAGCTCTGGTTTGTAGAAGGGAATCTTGCGTCTGTAATGCGAAAAAAGAAATGGTGTGCGTTAGTATATTGCAACTTGCAAGCATTTCTCAGCCGTGCCAAAAAGTGTAGCATCTATGGATAAGCAATATGGACTAACAGTAACAGTAGTACACCAGTTCTTCCTAAAAAAGTGGCTTGTTAATGTTTGTTGACCGCTTGTACGCAGCGCGTAGACTAGACAGTAGCAGTGTGAGGCAGGTCATGTGGGCTCAAAGGTGTCTTAAGAAGCTGCAAAGTAAAGGTAACGTCACATGTGCATGGCTAGGGCTAATCAAGCAAATGCTACAATGATCATATAACTTAGTGTGTACTCTACTACTACCCGATTTGTACTAGTGATGTATGTTAGTATTAACTCATTTTTCAACCTTGCTACTGATCAATAGGGGGGAGGTGTATATGTCGCCTAATAAATGTGTAATGTTTTCTAGGCGCACTACCGACCACCATTGCTGGGGCCAGCGAAGGCGACGCCGAGGGCGAGGATGCGGCAGTTGCAGATAGCAACGGCGGGGGAGTGGCAGCACCAGTGGCAGGCGGTGGTAAGTTAGATTCATAATCTTTAACTATTGTTGAACTTGACAGCACACTCACTGCAAAGGTGTACTGTATGTATATGTATACTGTACAGTTGTGAATTAGGGCCCCATTAGGATGGTGGGCGTATTGCCCCCGCCGGGCCGGCTGGAATTCACTGCCGTCACCGCAGGGGCAAACCTCCCGCCATCCCTGTAGAAAATATTCAGACATGTCCAGGCGCAAAAGGGTTAAATATGGCGGTGGTGTCTCTCTCACCACACCGGCAGCCATATAATCTGCATTTTGGAATGCCTTTGCGTGGCGGCATTGCCGTCCGCCATGGAAAGGCATGCACACATTGCAGAGTATGCTTGGGGGCCCCCATGGAGGGTACCTACCGATGCTATGGTACCCCCCCGACTTTCAAAGCAAAACGTGACAGGCTCCGTGCGAGGCCCGTCATGTTGTGCTTGGAAAAGCAGCACAACATTTTAGCATTGCTTTCAGCAAAGCCAACCAGAATTTAAATTTAAAAAAACAGGGTGCGCCCGCCACTGTGCCGGGCGCATCATCCTAATTAATTGTCCCCACGGGACCCCCACCCTTTTTACCAGTCGGATGACGGGCGGACAAAGTCCGCCCGCTATCCGATGTCGTAAGTAAGTATGAGTTCTTGGGGACGTTTGAAGAGTGAACTAGAAGACTAGAATTCCCTTTAATTGGTATAGGACTAGGAGCCGGAGTATTGAGTAACCAATGTCCTCATCTATCTGATTTCAACTCCGCTTTGAAAGTTTTATGGAGAAGAGCACCTGGTGCACTGTTCAACTAAAAAGTGTAAGACAGGTGGAAGGAAGAAGGACGGGCGACATTTAAAATGTTATGTACTACTGTGCTTTATTTTATAGTGCTACTCTACCATGCCACTATGTGTATAAATAATTACCTTGTCCTACTGTTTTATTAAGACTATATTTTACAATTGTCTTGTTTTTTTCTTTTTGATACACAGCAACTCCGAAACTCAACCGTAAGGAGTTGGCCGCCAAGGCACGGCGCCGGAAGCTGGAGGCAATCCAGCAGGAATACCGGCGGCTGGTGGTCCTAGCCGAGGAGGAGGAGGAGGCTGCTGCAGCTATTGAAGCCTCCTCCAGTGCCCCGGGCCCCAGCCACCGCCCTCCAGCGGTACGGCACCACCGCCGCCACCGTGTCATCTCCGGTGCCCCCCCCACTGTGGCTGCAACTGCCGCGGCCTTAGACGCCGCGTCGCCCATTTAGAGGACCAGATGCGTGTCCTCCTCCAGTCCCGCCCCACCAGTTAGTCCCTGTCACTGCCCCTTTTTTAATTCCTGTTCGTTCTTCACTCGTTTGGGCGTTCTCTACTTCTATGGACAGTCGTTGGGGTTAGGGAGGTGGGTGGGTCAGCTTTTGTGGGTTTAGTTTATTTGTTAGGGTCAATTAAATATATTTTTCTATGTTACATGCAATGTTGTTAATGTTTTGTAGGTGGGGTAACTGTTTTACATCACACTGTTTCCTTGCTGGTGCATGGCCGCCCATAGCGTGTGTTTGATTTCAATAATTTGCTGACTGTATAAGACACAAACAGATAGATGCAACACACCTCACTCATTGACTGGTCCTACTATGCATTCTTTGGAGTGGTGTTTGAAACTGAAATCATTGACAACATGTCCATTATTAATTCTGCCTCCCCCAAACTTCTCTCTTACCGGTGCTTGATGTTTATGTCCAACTGTGGCACAGCACTGACTGCATGGTGAAGATGGTTTCCTTTTTCATACATGCCATGATTGGGGTGGTGGTGGTGGTAGTATAGTAGTAGTAGTATACACTGGCAGGGTGGCAGCATTTCCAAAAAAAGAAAAGGAGATAGTCAATCGCCTTTGAGAGACTGTTAGAGGAGTAGTTGAATGAAGTACATCACAGAATTTACCGAGCAAAAATTATATGCTCAAATATTTGACAAAAAAACTGAATGCTGGTTATTATGAGGATAGCCTACTAGACAGAGTTACAAACTATAGTTTTGTCGACTTGACTATGCCTACAGTCTAACAGTTAGTGCTGTATATGAGGAATGACAACAAACAAATCCAATCAATGCCGGCAATTCATGCTGAGGTATATGTTCCTTTGTTAAATAAAATAACCTCTGAAATATCCTACTCATGGGTGGGCAAGCAGAAGAAGATCATCGCTCTGCATTGAAATTGAAGTAGTGTTGCTTTCACCACATCCGCCCCAACAAGTGTGTGATTAAGTATTGGTGTACATTTAATTTAGTTACACCTCGACAATAAGTCACACAGCCCGGGGGAAGAGGGTTAGGGTCCGTTGATTGGACGGGAAGGGGGATTTTGGGAAAGGTTTGACATAGAAAAACAGTATGCATACATAGACAAACAAACGACAATCATTGAAGACTACCATACCATATCCATTCCATATGTTAAGGTAGAAAAAGGAAATGCATGCATGATGATGAGACCCGGATTACATACACTTCTATTTCTTGTTCTGTTCCGGCCTTAATACTTTAACAGATAGCAAATAGAAATTTTAAATATTGGTAGTGAAGAATCGTAAACACAGAGCAAACGTAATGATGATTGATAATAACAACTCCAAGAACACACTGTTGTAAAGAATGTATACAAGATATTAATCAAATTATTTAAAAGAAGTGAAAAGTGGATACTGTTACTGTCTTATCCTGGTCAAAAATGTGGACTGGTTTATTGCATCTCGGCATTCCTCTTGCTCCTCTCGTCCATCAATCTTGGGGGTGTCGCCTCGCCACTCGCCACTGCCCGGCTGGAATAAAAAGGTGATTGATTGGTAAGGTAATTAATATGCATTGTAATGTTTTACAAAGTTTTGGACAAGGCCCGGCCTGTAATTTTAGATTGAAAACCAAAGGGGATATTCAGAAAGAAAGTGAAAACAAATGCACAAGTGATGGTGTAGTGCAACAAGAACACTTTCCGAGGTGGCATGTATGCATATGCATCATCTCTACTGTAGTCTGTTTCCAGCATAGACCTTCAACAGTAACAGGAGAGATCAGGCCCACAGTGCTTACCATTAGCATTTAGCACATCCTACGTTAACACTTTAGAGTCCTATTTTTCTCTCAAAGAGTTGGACAAACGCAAAGCACATTATCCATTCCAAACATAGCATTTTACAGTTAAAGTTAGTAAAATCAATGCACTGCAGTCATCCCACCGCTACACTCTATTCAACTTCTACACAGACATTTGGGTGTGCTGTGGTTGTTGTTGATGTGTTTACCTTTAGCTTTTCCATTTTATGCCACTCATGAAACATCCTCCTGACTTCATCATCAGCTCTGATACTTCTACTGACTAACTGGAGATCGGCCTGCAGTACAAGTGTAATTTTTATAACACAACAAGAGTAGAAATATAAATATTACTGACTTGAGTCATTCTTTATTGTGTACAGAAAGATAGATTACCACTAGTACACTTTGACATCACTTTGTGCACAACAAACAACGCAAACACAAAGACCAATAGCTCAGAGTCAGGTGTCCAATGCATGCCATTAATTGTCATCATTCATTACCTGTTCCTTCTCATCTTAAGTTAACGGGCCGTCTCTTTCGCCATCATCATGATGGACGGTGCTGTTAAGTCACAGTCATTTGCATTGCGCAGATTGAGTGAGTCCCCTTCCTGTATTGAATTAAAAGCAATGTATCACCAAGATGCAGGAGAAGTACACATTTCTTGTTTGCCAGAAGGGGAAAATTAGTAGTTACTAGTGTGTTCTGTAGAAAGTTGATAAGTGGCAGTGCACAATTACATCAATTCATTCATGCGCAACACACACAACAAAATCTACATCATTCAGTCTGCCATTCTGCGGCCAATGCATGGCATCAATCATTACCTGTTGCATCTCATCTCGTTAACGCTGCAGGCCGTCTCTTTCGCCATCATCATGATGGACGGTGCTGTTAAGTCACAGTCATTTGCATTGCGCAGATTGAGTGAGTCCCCTTCCTGTATTGAATTAAAAGCAATGTATCACCAAGATGCAGGAGAAGTACACATTTCTTGTTTGCCAGAAGGGGAAAATTAGTAATTACTAGTGTGTTCTGTAGAAAGTTGATAAGTGGCAGTGCACAATTACATCAATTCATTCATGCGCAACACACACAACAAAATCTACATCATTCAGTCTGCCATTCTGCGGCCAATGCATGGCATCAATCATTACCTGTTGCATCTCATCTCGTTAACGCTGCAGGCCGTCTCTTTCGCCATCATCATGATGGACGGTGCTGTTAAGTCACAGTCATTTGCATTGCGCAGATTGAGTGAGTCCCCTTCCTGTATTGAATTAAAAGCAATGTATCACCAAGATGCAGGAGAAGTACACATTTCTTGTTTGCAAGAAGGGGAAAATTAGTGTGTTCTGTAGAATGTTGATTAGTGGCAGTGCACAATTACATCAATTCATTCATGCGCAACACACACAACAAAATCTACATCATTCAGTCTGCTATTCTGCGGCCAATGCATGGCATCAATCATTACCTGTTGCATCTTATTTTCAGTTAATGGCCAGTCTCTCTCGGCTCTGAAGGAGGATAGCTATAGAAGTCATCAGATTCATGGTCCACTTGTTTTGGAAGGACGAGGAAAGTTTGAATTTGTTGTTACCATCATCCAATCATCATTCATGAGGGAAATGGAATTGACCAGGAGATGCAGTATGATCGAGCGGAGGAGCTGGATTCTGAGGACTGTAGTGTCAAATGGCAGACACCTGAAACTTGTATCTTAAATTAGAAGAGTAGAAGACGGTGATAATGCATTGGTTGCGATTCACAAGTTTATAACCGGAACGACAGACACAAACAAAGGGGGAAAAAAGGGAGGAAGACAGTAAGTGCGAGCCTAATTGTCAGGGAAGTATAGCTCGTCCTCAAACTCTGGGGGATCTTCCAGTAGTAGGTAATCATCTGACACAATACTTCCGTCACCTGAGCCGCTGTCCTCATCTTCCTCTGTTGATTCATGCATTGTGTAATTCGGTGGTATGAAGTGCTGATTCATTTTGATCATTGTTAACCTCTCCACGTTTTTGGGAGATAGACTGGTCCTTCTCAAGGTTACAATGGAACCAGCAGCACTGAAAACACGTTCGGAAGAGACACTTGCGACAGGGCAAGCCAGATAGCTTATCGCCAGCCTGCTGAGCTGTGGCCATTCAGACCTTTTCCTATACCAATACTGCACTGGGTTTTGATCAACGTACACCTCTGTTGGGTCGTCCAGATAGGCCTGGACCATCCGCTCAATGTTCAGGGTTGCTGCTGGTAAGCTTTTGTGCTGTTTTTTCTGTGCATCAGCACTGTGCTTACGGCCCAACTTTACATACCAATCTGATAATGATTGTACTCGGCCGAATGATCCAGTTATTGTTTTTGTAGTCGATGCTGATGGTGAGTGTTGCGATTGTGAGCCAACCGCACTGCCCTCAGCCGACGAAGTTGCACTTGATTCTGCATGGCCTGCTTCAGTATCAGTACTTGTTGTGGGTTGATGTGGCGGGCTTTTAATTAGCAGCCCTTCGTTTTCAAACTTGATGGCTGCTTCAGCTATACAACTTTTGTAGCGGGCAACATCATGGTCGGAAAAAGAAAGGAATAGTCCTAATTTTGCACGTGGATCCAGAATTGTGGCACAAATGTAATGGTCTTGTGACAAAATTTTATTTTGTATCCTTACATTTTCTGATAAGCGCCTGGATAAGCTCTCCACCAAGTCATGGGCTTGCCTTCTGTCCTCTACACCTTTGTAGGATTCAGACACATTATTCAGCTCATGCTCTAGCATTTGCAACAATGGGATAGCTTGGCCCATTGTACAGTCCTCCTTGCTGACTTCACGTGTGAAGACCTCAAAAGGAGACAGCATCTCAGTCAGGCATTGAATTAGGGTCCATTGCTCCCTCTGAAGAGTCATGCCTTTAACACTAGCATCACTGCTTCTGTACCAGACATATTCATTGAGTGACCTGTGCTGTTCGTACAGACGATCAAGCATGTAATACGTTGAGTTCCAACGTGTTGCCACCTCCTGGATGAGTGCCTTGACTGGCATCCTACGGTCACGTTGGATGATCCTCAGCTGCTTCCGAGCTTTAAAAGAATGGCTGAAATGAGTGCATATTCTTCGGCAGATGGCCAGTAAAATGCTTACTATGGGTTCTTTTTTCAGAAAGTCTTGCACTATAATGTTTATGCAGTGTGCCAAACACGGAACCCTGAAATAGGAACCAAGTTCCATGGCCTTAAGTACATTACTGCCATTGTCTGTGGCAACAAAACCAATACCAAGCCCTCTGGGCCGCAGCCATTCCAAAACCTTGGTGCGAAACTCTTCTAAAATGTTTTCAGCCGTATGAGATTTCTCCATGGCGAACATGGCTACAGTTGCATGTTTCCGAGTACCTTCAAAAATCGCAGCTGTGTCAACAACACCTCGTGCAGATAGTTGATCTCTAACCCCCACAAAAGAGATCCAGTGTGCAGTGATGCACATGTAATCTGTGGCTTGGCAACTGGTCCACATGTCTGTTGTCAGGTGGATATTGTGCACAGCACTCTGCTGCAAACCGTGACCAACCAATTCCAGCACATCATGATGTAGTGCCGGAACAGCAATTCTTGCGAAATAGGACCGGCTGGGAACTTTCCATTTCGGGCAGATGGCAGACACAAATTCAAGGAAACCCACCCCTTCCACAAATGAAAAAGGAAGAAGGTCCAGCGCTAACATTTTAGCCAGCTTCGCATTGTACAATCGTGCCGTTGGGTGGTTGCGTTGGAACTGCCCCTCCAACCTAAACATGCTGTCAATGGTAGGCTGGCTTACTTTCCTTAGTGGTGCTGTTTTCATTAACCCACTAAGGCTCAACGACACAGATTGTCTCATTGAGGTACTCGCCGGTCGCCTTGGTGTCTCACCCACACTCTGAGTATGGCTCTTACTGCGGTGCCACTCTGATGTTACTGAGGAGGATGTGGGCGTTACCACTGCAGTGACTGCACTACTGGAGACAGGGCTAGAAATGCCTCCCTGTTCTTCACCTGCCACCACAATAATATCGCTCCCTGATTCCTGACCAACTTCAAAGGGTTTAGTTTTCCTACTTTCTTTTAAATTACGTAGGTGATCCTCCCACACGATATTGTGGTGTATTTTTAGATGACTTGCTTGTCCTCCGGTACCATAGTTTGTACCAAGCTTACCACGCCGAACACCTTGCCGACAAATTGCGCATATAGCAACGTTCTCCTCCTTGGCGCTAACAGAAAAGAAGTCCCAAACTGGGGAGGAGAACTTTCTGGCACTGCTGGATGTGCCACTTTCAACACCAGATGAACTTGAGGGGGTGCTTGAAAATATGTGACCCTGTCCACCTACACTGTGACTTTTACTACCACTTCCTACTGAGATGGTTGAGCTGGATGTAGGTCCCTGCCGGGCCTTGCAAAATATGGCAGCTGGAGGTAGTGGTGGTGTAACCTGTGTTGGTGAGATCCGTGCTACATCCCGCTCAGTAGCAGCCTTTCTGGATAGGGTGAGAATGTCGGTCTCCAATCCCTTTGGGGCGGGAGTAATGTGCGTGATGACTGGCTCGTCTTCATCAACATCATCACCCCCCTCTTCTACATCTACCTCCATAACTCTAAGTTT